>NC_143529.1:12828128-14028128 GCF_031878675.1 Megascapheus bottae | reverse complement strand
GCACCATCGTTGTTACCAAAAATGGTAAGGGGCCCAATAACTGATTTTTCATATTGTTCACGGTTTTGAGCTGGAAGCACGTGGAGGAGCACACTTGAAGAGTTCATTGCCTGACGGAAGATATCTTGTGCCCTTAAAAGAGGAAGTGAACAATGATACTGTGTGGTAGTGAGCTACCTCTTATCTCCTAAGTGACAGCATGGTGGCGACCAGAAATAGCACAGTAGTAGTAAAAGCTTGGGAGACAATGGGAATATCATCACCAATGTGATTCTGCTAACTAAATGCTAGTTGGCGCTTACTCCTGGATAAGTAATGCCTCCTCTTCTGAGCTGCACTTGCCTCATAATCACTCAATCTTACTCTACTAAACAACCTCCTAAGGTAAAAGTGATAAACTCTCATTTTACAAATTCAGGTTGAAGCTGAGAGATTAAATAATTTGTCTCATGATTCTAAGCTTTTAAGTGTTTCTAAATCTGAAATTTTAACCAGAAATAATTAACAGAAACGCATGTAATAAACTAACTTTAATGTAAATGGGTAAAAGTCATTTGGCATTTTGATCAGATTATTAATATGCTATTTTTGCTTGAGGGAAAAATCAGATTTTGCTCCATACCAACTCTGAACAAAATTTCTATGGCTTTTAGTTCTGTTCATATGAGCCAAGGATAATTGTATTTGTCCTGTCTTTCTATTAAATTCTTATACAAAAATATAGCAGTGTATATAAATAATATCATTAGTAATAATTATATTTTTGTAACAGCATTTTAACAAAATAGATTCTTTTCTTCACATAGGAGCGAATACCTACTTTCTTTCCACTTACAGCCACACTCCTTCATCCTAATGCCCAGAATGAAGATGTAGTAAGAGTAGTTTGGGTATGAATTAGTGAAGCTGTTTGATTATTACCAGAGTATTAGTACGTATTCCCTTAATTTGAAATTCCAATGCAATGCTCACATACATTAACAAATATAAACATGCATCAGGCGGCTATACCTTCTAAGTCTTTCACAGACAGAGTGACAGAGACAGAGACAGAGACAGAGAGAGATAATGTATTTGCATAATATTTTCACATTCTGAGATATGATTTCTGGAGAGAGCACTTTAATTTTAGAAATTTGCATTATTTGTAGTCTTAGATTCAATAGTCATAGATATTTTTCACTAATTTTAGAGTTCACAGAGAACTACTGACAATCAAGTAGGCTAATTAATAAGCTGAAACAAATAGTCTGTGAAGAGAACCATTAAATACCAGCCTAACTGACCCATAACCCAAGAAAAGCAATTCCCTCCATAGATACTGAGGCAAGAAAGCCAGGCAGGAAGGCTTGCTATATTCTGTGGCTTAACATTCTTAGAAATGTGTGGCCCATGTGTGGGCCACCTTTGAGTGAGTATGCTGAACGCAAAATGCATTTGAAAATGGATGTTCAGGGGTCACTTAAAGAGAATTGGCCAGAAATTCCATCTACATTTTTTTCTCATAATGAGTTCCATAATGACTACAAATATCCCCTGGATCAATAAAGTAAACAAAACAATAAAGAAATGCTTACTGAGCAAAAGTTTTGTCTACAAGATCCACACTGTTGATTTTTACAATACATTCATTTTCAAGCAGGAGTCCTTCCCGTTTACACCTGCTGTTTTCTTCAATGCCTCGGATGAAGAGTCCCAGGATCCTAAACACAAAACTTAAGGTCAAATAAAATTACTGAAGGACAGTATGCTAATTATTTTTCCCCTTGCAAGTATTCAGAAATAAGTGTTGATTTCTATTTACAAAATACAGTATACTTTCTATTCAGGTAACTGCACACACACACACACACACACACACACACACGTACATGCACACAATTCATTTCTTATTTCTGTAATTCCATTTGTCATGTTTGCCATAAACTCAGAAACGCTAGTATAGCTTAGTGAAGTACAGAAGAGTAAATACTTGTGTTCTAAGGAAAGGAATCATATTTGACTGTGAAAGTAAGCCTGAGTTGCTGCCAGGGTGAGGACATGATGCTTAAATATCCACAGTGCCTTTTTGATTCTTACTACTTGTTCAGTAATTAAGATGCTGAGGAATAAACAAGTACTGAAAACTGTATTGCTGAGAAGGAAGATCAGTCCAATGAGTTAGTGCTGCTGAATGCAATAGGCATTGACTTTCTTTCTCTGATATTTAGAAGACATAGGAGGAGGCAAAGTCATAGGACCAGAACTGGGTAAATCAGTAAGCAGAGGTTTAGAAAACAGTAAAGGAGACAGTAATAGCAAAATTAACAAGCTTACAGTCATCAGGGATTTAAGTGCTAACAATGGCCGAGAAGACATTGTCACATATACAGGCCTTGAACCAGAAAGTGAGCTTAATGTTTTGAAGCTAGGATGAAGTTAAGTACCTCAAAACTATTGCTTACGGTGGCCGGGAGTTTGGCCTAGTGGTAGAGTGCTTGCCTAACATGCACGGAGACCTGAGTTCGATTCCTCGGTACCATATACATAGAAAAAAGCTGGAAGTGGTGCTATGGCTCAAGTGGTAGAGTTCTAGCCTTGAGAAAGCCCAAGGACAGTGCTCAGGCCCTGAGTTTGAGACCAGGACTGGCAAAACAACAACAACAACAACAAAAACCCTATTGCTTACTGACTTTTGGAGGACTGTTCTGAAATTTGGATCAGAAAGGGTTGGCTTTGGAAACTAAAAAACTAAAAAAGAGTTAGGTTCAGAGAGGATACCCAGGGACCCTTAGGCCTTCATGGCTCTGGTTCATTGAGGAGTGGAAAAGAAGGAAAGGAAAGAAAAATATGGAAATAAGACTTACAATTTCTATGCTACAAAATAAGATGTATATTTTCTAGCCAATTATCCTTCAATAGCCATGCAGGTTTGGTTTCAAGACTCCCCTTGGATACAAAAACAAAAACTCTGAGTGCTTGAATCCTTTCTCTCAACTGACATAATAGTGGCATCCTTCTGCATATCTTTCAGTCATTTTAGGATTACTAAAAACACCCGGTACAATGGAAATGGTTGTAGCTTATTGTTTGGAAATAATAATAATAATGACAAGGAAAAATATCTTGATATACACTAATTTATTTATCCAATCAAATACATTTTTCTTAGTATTTTCAATCCATGAGTGGTGGAACCCATTGGGAATGAGATAGATACAGAGGCCAAATGCATGCACACATGTATGTATGTGTGTTTTGGTACACACACTACTCTATTATTTTCAAAAGCCCCAAACTAAACCAATAATGAAAAGAAACAAACCTCGTATCTATCTTTACTGCTAGTCACTTGAGACATTTTCTTTTTCCTTTTGGAAGATCAGCATCCTAGCTGCGTCTCAGAGGAAGAAGACAGGCATCTCGTCCAGGATGAAGCCACTCAGAGGACAGCCAATACCCTCACCCTGTTTTATGTCCCTTTGTTTTTTGACTCTGAGCCTTGTGTCCCATCACACAGTCCCTTTGCATTAAATTCCAAATTTAAATAAAATATGAGCAGATTTTATGTGTTGTGAATAATAAGGTCAGTCAAGGAAAAAGGGCAGCCTGTAATGAAAGTGTAGGAGAAAATGATTCTCCTTGTCTGGAGTAGCCACAAATTTGAGCCTCTGCCTCTAGGCCTGGGTTCATTTAATGAGCTCACATCATCTTGAGACGACAATGGGTAAGGCATTCACAGTGATATTTAGGTCTCTACATGAAGAAATGTTAGCTCGGAACAGTATGCTGCAGCCAGAGACCAGCAAGGAGTCATACTGCCGACTGCACAGAAGACTTGAGGTCAGAGGTGTAAATTGAACGTGAGGTCCAGTGCCTCACTTCCTAGATCTTGGATGTTAATAAGTTAATCAAGCATTCTGTGATGCAATCCTCTCCTAATAGAATATTAAAAGTGGAACTATCATGGCATGCAGAAATGAAGTAATAGATCAACAGCGTGCTTTTCCCACAATGAGACATTCCCTGATAGATCACATTTTGGATTTTTGTTATGGTGGGTTCACAGTGACAGGCTCCATTAGGAGGCTCATATGTGGTTATAAAATAGTTTATGTAAGTGATATTTTTTTAACAAGCATTCAAGTCTTCCTTTAATTTAATTCAGTACATCATCAGTCATGTAATGTTACTCCCTAGGATTTAATTTCACATTTTGGGAGATGAATTAATTCTTTCAGGCCGCTGGGTTGCAATTTAGCTTGCACATCACAGCTGGAGTATGCTATGTGAACCTCGCTGATCTAAATAACCTAACTTCCATGAAAAATTTATTGACAGAATAAGCCCAACTGTAAAACCCATGTGTCAGAGGTAATTTTGGTAAAATGTAAAAGTGACTGGTTTTATTAGTTTGGTCCCTGGCAAAAAACCACCCTTGCCCTCTTTATGCCAGGGAGGGGGTGGATTCTCTCCAATATGATGTCATCTAGAAGAAGCTCAGAAACAGTATCTCATTATCCTCCTTGCTCCAGTCTGGTGGGCTATAATGCCTGTATCATGTGAAACTAAGATTCACAGGATTTAAAGATAAATGCTGCCGAGAAGTTATAGGCAAGACTAACCAGTACATTTGCATTACTAAGCAGTGGTAAAGGGAGCTAAACTCTGCAGTCCAGCAGAATAGAGAAGCAACAATTACTTCCTGCTCATGCAGTATCACTGAAGCCACATTTCTCCTCATCCTTCCTCTCACCCCGCATGGCATGGTGTGGCTTTGCCCCTCTGCCAATTGAGCATTTTTGTCTCAACATCTCACCATATGAATCACTTTTCCCCATCTCTTACCTTTCTGCTCCTCTCTTGTGTTTAAACTGCCTTTACTCTGAAGCTGAAGTATATTATGCTATGTTTGTTGAAAAGCACTAGATTTCATGTTTTAAAAATCACATTCACAGTCTGGAATTAAACTACTTGTTTGTCACTTGCAATAACTAAGTGTATTTAGTTAGTTTTGTAAAGGTCTTTTGTTTTGTTTTTCAACTGAAGAAACTAAAGGCTCTCAATAGAAAGCAATATTCAGTCCCCCTGCACTGAACTCACAGAAACACTATCAGGTATAACAGTTTCTATAGTTCATTAAGATGTTCTAATATAGGTTAGCTTTTTTATTCAATGACAGGTGTGCCATATTTTTCTAAAGGAAAAAAAATTCAACAGAGGCAAAAGCCAATTACAGTAGTTTTAATAAGGAATTAAATGTAAATTCTAATTTAAAATAATGACACAAGCCAATAAATGGAAGGAAATTAAAGAGCTAAGTACAACACCATGACCCTAATCTCCTGCGCTCACACAGTGAAGCCATATGGCATTACAAAGTCAGACTCTTGTCTGACATGCTGTATACACAGTTGTATCTACACACATGGGTTGAGTTAAGTATGCTGTTTCAGCCTGTACTCATTACTTCATAACTTTTACTGGCTCATGTCTACACTTCTATATTATTTTTAATGTTTTTAATTAAATTTCCTTCCTATAATACTAGTGACTAGCAAAAATATAATAATAATAATAATTTCTCTAAGTTACTAAACAGTTGACCATAAATTTATAATAAAACTTTACTTCTGAATTTGGATTTTTTTTTGTTTTAGCCAACACAATCATAGTACTGATAATTCAGAAGTTCATAGCTTGTGAGTTTTACTAAAAGCTTTCACATTTTTAATGTCACTTAATCCCTATAACCTTGAAATAAAGTAGGCATTCCCAGGAGACAAGTTTGGGAGAGTTGCTGAAGGTTATATAGAAAGAATATCAGGATTCGTTCTGGTTCTTCTGAATTCAAGACTGCTGCTAGGTATCAAACCAAAGAGATGAGGAAGAGAAGAAACTAATAAAGTCTAGATTTTATTATCATTATTATTTGAAAAGGAAAGAGGTGATTTTGTATCTACAGGTGAATTTGTTTTTGAACTATTGAAAACGATGTATAGTAATAGTCACATTGTATAGCTGCTCATTTTTAAGTAGGGAATATCTCATGTTCTAGTCCAGCTTCAATAAGCTAAGGGAACTGGTGATTTAACCACTCCACTATTCCACAAAGTCCTCCGAACACTTCTGCCAAAGGCCTTTAGAATTTCTCATGAGGACTGAGTAAATACTTGCCCTGTTTTTCAAAAACAAGCTTGGTTTGTCCTATGCCACAACCCAGAACATTCATAATTTTAATGCATACCGGAAACCAGACACAAGAGCTGTTAGTTTTTGGTTCCTTCTTTTCTAAAGAGCATTCATTCCAGCAAGAGATTGGCATCAGACATTATTTTGTAATAATAATAATAATAATAATATGAATTTGTGATTATAGCTAGCAGATGGCTACCTGCTGAATTCAATGCCAATCAAAACAGCATGGATAAATCTTCTCTTACTCCTGGTTTGGCAGACTGAATTGAATACATAGTCAGCACTGTAAATTAATAGTATACAATCACTAGAAAAATTTTAGTTCTAGAAAGAATAATGGCATGAAGGTACATTGGAAGAATTGATTTTTTATTTTTCTTAGTGACTTTGGAAAAATTAATGTATTTTTCCAATCTTTCACACATGAAGTAAGGTAAATCATTCTTTTCAGCAATATCTTTAAGAAAATGAATTTACAAATTAATCAAAGGTATGCCATGTGGATAAGAATCTGATTTTCCTTTAAGTTTCTGTCACCCCTTGTCAATATCCATCTTGGGCTACAAAGTCATCTCATTGAAAAGCAGTGAAGTTTAAAATTAGTGAAAAATGACATAATATCAAGAACTAGTTCCATAAGGTCTTTACACTATTACTATTATTAACACTGAGGCAAGACTTTCTTATACTCACAGAACAAGTTTTATAATGAATTACATAGATATGGATTTCAAGAAATATGAACACAGTCCAAATTTCTATTTACCAGTTTTAAAATTATTTTTAATGCCCTAAATTGTAATTTAGTAAAAGCAAAATGACATTTTTCTTCTCTAGCAAAGCCAGTTTGATAGTCTTAGTTCTATAGTGTTAAGAAAAGTAAATTTGGAATTATTACTTGATGTGTATTTTCTATTACAAAAATTCAATTGCAATATTCCTCTAACAATATATTAAAAAATTGTGCTGAGATTCTGTTTAGTATATACCACTGACAAAGACACTTTAAAGAAAATGTTTTATAATTAATCATAAGTGAAGAAAATGTGATAAATGTTTTTTTTCCTTTTAACAGTATCCTGGAAGTAAATGCTTTAATTTTATTGCCAATACAAAATTATAAGTAGAGTGGTCCATCTGAATAAGATAAATTTGTACTTAATCCTCTTCTGAAAAATGATGACATGATAGAGAGTGTGTCATGGTTTTTATTAGCATGGGCTTCGGACACAAGGAAAACAGCTTACCTTCCACTCAGAGATGAAAAGAAGGGCACTACATGTATTCCCAAAGGACCTCCTTCCCCAGAAATCTCCACTCTTCTTGTCATATCACTGGGGCAGAAGAAAACATGGAAACAGATGAGTCTCAGCTAAACACCAGATGAGGCATATTGCCCTCCCTCCCCTCACAATGAATCAACTGCTGTAACTTCAACAGTTGAAGTATACTTGAAATGTATATGGTTAGACTGGGATATTGGGAAAAAATTGATTAAATAACATGCTTAAAAGACTATCTGGTTCCATATTTTTACACAAGAAATGTTAATTACCACAAAAATGACTTCCTCCTTAATCTGCATAAATCACCATATTTTTTCAAAAATACACAAGTATAAAATTTTTGTCCCAATGATTCTCACTTGAAAATTTCTGTACAGACCCATGAAAATAAGTGTATCTATGCTGAAGCATAAAGCAAGCATTTTTTTCCCAAACAGCAAATATCAAATAAAACACTTTATTAAAGAAAGCACAGGACTACATTTTATGCTGGCTGTGTGACCACAGTTGGAGTTTTTCAAAGCAACATAATAAAAACTTGAAGTATCAGGTGTTTTCAATGGAATAATTCCAAATATTCACCCCATGAATTTTTTTAAATTTAGTTTTAAGGTAGAAAAATAGGTTGGAGAACCTGGAGAAAATGCATTATAGAAAGAAATAGAAAGCCTGACCTGCCTCACCTAGCCCAGATTAAGGAAAAGATGAGTTAGAAACAATAATGGATAGTGTGCATGATGGAAACAGAAGGCACTGGGAGCTTTTGTGTAATGAACAGTGGAACTAACAAGTTTTTATAAAAATGAAAAATAATAACCATGAACAATTATTGGCTCCTTTAATCCCACTGACAGAAAATAAAATTGCCAGAGGAAAATGATAAAGTTGAAGCAAACATCTCCTCTATGGAAATTGTAAGCAGGTTTCAATTGTTCCCTATTTACATGAAAATGACCTGAAACTAGATGTCAAATTAAGAGCTACAGCTGCTACAAATGCTTTTCTGCTTCAAATTGAAAATGGTGAAATTCTGGCTCTTTGCTGGAAAGTTGAGAACAGTATTAAGAAAACAAAATGCCTGATGAATTCACTCTGCATCAAGTATTCTTCAAATGACCAGAAATGTAATATAAACATATGCACATCTGTGGATTAGAAATTAAACATATTAAATATATTCTTGCCAGTGAATTAAACTTATTTTAATGTATTTTCTTTGAAAGCTCAATATCATTAAAAACTGCACAAAGTAAGCATGACAGTTTCTAGTACTTTTTGTAAAATGATAGAATTTTAAATATGACAATAAAAGTTCACATGATTTCCTTTCAGATATAGCTGATAGATGCTAAACTTAATCAGTCAACACCTTATATCAGAGGCTTGGAATAAAAGTTAAAAACTGAACAAACATTAGGATAATGATGCGATATGAAATGATCCTTATTTAAATGTGTGAGAATATGAACATTTATATAAATATATATATATTTCATTTACTGTATGAGGTATCCATTGTAAGTCCTGAACATTCAATGGGCAGAAAAATTATACAGAGTTTAATAAACCAAAACATTTTAAAAAGTCATTTAAGCAATACTAAACGAAAGCACCAACATTTTAGCTTTATTATGACATTTAAAAATAGAGATAAAGAAGCAAACTTTCATTTAAAGGAATCTGGAATATAGCTTAGTGGTCAAGTGTTTGTTTAACATCCTCAGGGAATTGGGATAAAGCACCTCAAAAATATTGTTTAACCACAGAAATGTTATCACTTTTCCAGATAAACACATCATGAATCCCTGTTTGCTAATGGATACCACATATATGTAATTTATAAAGCGGTCTTAAAATATAAATGTTTAGTCTAGCATATGCTTTGAAATTTCAGCTTATGAACTTTTAGCATGGCTTTTTATAGATGATAGATTTTTATGAATTCTTATATTTTTTCTACTTTATGAATATTACTTTATCATTATTCCTATAAAGCATAATAAATTCTATGTATCCTGTTGACATCTACATGCTAATATTTATCAACTGGTATTTTTATATTCACCTAATAAAAGATACCTCATACTTCCCTCAAGTAAGCAGTCTTATTTAATGTTACTATGAGTTTTGGAAGAATGCAGGTTTTCTTTTTTTCTTTTTTTGGGGGGGAGGCGGTCCTGGGTGGGTCGTGGGGCTTGAACTCTGGGACTGGGCATTTGTCCCTGAGCTCTTCAGCTCAAAGCTTCTGCCCCACCCCTTGCGCCACAGTGCCACTTAGGTTTTCTAATGGTTAATTGGTGATAAGAGTCTCATGGGCGTTCCTTTCTGGGCTGACTTTGAACCTCGATCCTCAGATCTCAGCTTCCTGAGTATCTAGGATTACAGACATGAGTCACCAGCACTAGGCTAAGAATGCAGTTTTTAACATATAATTCTAGATAAGTCCTCTCTTCAATATTGCAGAGTAAAGTTTTACTTAATCATTATATAATAATCATAATTATTTGGCTAAAAATACTTTTGAGGATTATTAGATTACTATCACAAAAATGCTACTACCCTAGAGAAAAAAGGCATAAAATTTTTTAACTTAATCAACTATGCTATTTATGCATTTATAGAAAATTAGATCTACTTAATAAGAAAAAGCATTGAAATTTTAATATATACCATGTTTTACCATTTCCATTATAAAATGGTGTGCTATTTATTTTCAGAAGAAAAAAGCATAGGAAATAGATGCCAAAGAGTCATGTTCACAAGTTTTTACTTATAGTAAAAAGAGATACACTCAGTATTTTGTAAAGACTTGATGGAGTTCTATAGAAATCTCTATAGTCACCCTTCATGAAATATAAGCACAGCAAGTAAGACTTGACACGGTTATTTGAATCCATATCTGAAATAGTGATATTTTACAAAGATGTAAAAGTGAGCTGTTAGTGCTATTGATTTAGATAAACCCCAGAATGCATGCAGGGGCTAGGGAACAAAGCAGACAGGTTTGGAGGACAGTATAGTAGCAAGAAGACAAGTTGAAAGGTGGGCTCACAATGGGAAATGCATAAAATGAGGAAGAAGAATAATCTAAGGAGTGGAATAAAAAAGAATGCTCAAAAAGTGGATCAAAAGTTGAATTGCAAAGTAATGAAAAATATTGCTTATATCAAGAAAAAAGGTGGAAAGATCTAGTAGGAATCAAATGAGCAATTTTTCTACAGGATTATAGGAGATACTTAAATAAGTAGAGCACTGCAAAGCATTAGGTTAACTAATATTAACCAAGCTAAATGCCCTGAGGAAATCAATTTGGACAAATTTGACTCCATAATGACTGGGACTCAGCTGCTCCCAGTCTAAGAGCTCAGGACAGAACTACGGGCAAGCTAAAGTTAGTGGATTACAATGAGACTGTCATTATGACAGGTCACTCTGCTAGAGCTGGATGTTAAGTGCCAATTGATTTGTACCCAGAAATAACACTTGAAGCCTGAGGCAGAAAATGCAACAGGCACTTCAGCTGATTTCTTCATACCGGGCAAGTGGGAAGACTGAAACTGAAGATGATTCAAGTCATTTCACTGACGGTTTTATACAATGAATTCCTGAAAACGAAAACGTGTTTTGTCTAAGAGGGTGAAACTTATGGGGGAATAGGGCAGCTGAAAGGTGAGAGGAATGGTGGGCAAGCAAGTCATACGACTTATTCATTGTAGACCCGTGGAAATGGAACCATGTAACACAAGGGGATGGGAGACATGTGGGAAGGATTGATGTAAGGGGTGAATCTGATCAAGATACATTGTACTCATAAATCTCTACTTCAATCTGATAAAATAAAGAAAAACAGATGACCCAGCTCAGTCTGGAGCCTTTCACTGAGGTCTGGAGAGACCATATTGAGGACAGGGGTGGGGGAGAATCTTCATTCTAGAAACAAAGTTGGGTGTAGATTCAATGGAAGAGAATATGTGTAATAGAAGCAATCTTCTCTGCTTCCAGTGTTGGTTTTATGTAAAATTTCTGGGTAAGTCATTTAAACCAAGACCCAAATCCTCAGTTTCCTCATTTGTCCAATAAGGACATTAAGATTAGGGACTTTTTTTTGTAAATTGAGTTTTTGGTGCTAATGGGAAAAATAGGGGATATCACACATAGGTGCCCTTTATATAAAGGGATTGATAACGAGTATCTACTAGTATGACTCTTAGAATTGTCTAAAGGAATAAACAAGAAGCTTGTAGACTAAAATGAAATAATTCATCCTTACTATAGAAAGGAATTGGTGAGACATTTTAAAAATTGTTAGATACATTAGGGTTGAGAAGCACACCTTCTATATTGCTGACATGGGGAAAGAGGACAGTTACACCAAATGGACAGAATGTGTGGGCTGGTATCTCTAGGAACTGAATTGCAGATGTGTTCTAGGTAATGGGGTAAAACCTCAGTGAAACCACAATGAAGAGTTTGCAACTGACCCCGAACTCTCCTTAATGATGAACATCTTAACAGTGGGAATGGATCAGCAAAAGTCCAACAGAAGTTGTTGTTTATGGCTGGACTCAGTGAACTCATGTGAATTTAAAAAACATAAATTTAGTCATTTCTATGAGGAATATTGACTAATATAGAGAGTCTAGTGCTTGAGAAATTTATAATTTAGGGGGAGAGCTGAGAAATATAGAAAAATACTGGAAAATAAAACACTGGAAAATAGAATAATGGTCCTTCTCTGAAACATCTGAATTCAAAAGTGCTTCTAACTTCCAATTTTTAGGGGGCTTTGATATATTCTATATATGTAATAAAAATTGGGGGATGGGGTCCAAGTCAAAACAAAAATAATTCGTAGTTCCTGTACATTTTAAACATATATCCTGGGATTAATTTTATAAGGCATTTTAAATAATTTTATGCATGCAAGAAAAATTGCAAAATTTTCCTCTTAAGGTATATCCTGGCAAGGAAAATGTTTTTGATTATAGAGAATTTTAGATTTTCATTAGAAGGAAGTATATTTTTTCAAAGAATATAGATTAGTATTCTGGAAGCAGTGTGCTAACTGGCTTCTGCAATATAATATGCACTCATAACGAATATATAACATTATAGAGGAATGTAAGCTAATGCTTAAAGAAGTTATAAATTGTCCAACTTCAAACTAATCACATAAGATAAATTCGGAACTTAAGCTTGAATATACTGCCCTACAGACAATGACTACTACAGGAAACTTTAGGTCAAAGAGAAGGATTATGGTTATAAACATGGGGGCAACATGACATCTAAAATTGCTAATTGATGGACTGAATTCATTTTATGTGCATCAAGTAAAACAACAGCACAATACAAGGCTATACTTGAAGAAAACAGAGTCAAAGTGAAACTCAAGGGCCATGGAATCACTTGAACCTGCTATTCAAAGACAATGCAAAGTAATTAAGAAATCCTGGTAGAGAAGAGATTACGAAGGATTGAGAATCAATCACTGTGTAACACACACACACACACACACACACACACACACACATACAGTGAGTTCTTATATCGTAAGAAAAAAAATAAGAGACGATAATCAAGTAATGAATGTTTGAGTTGGGATATGCTCTACTCTACAATTCTATTACTTGGTTTAAAACTGCTACAGCAATCAGCATCAAATTTAAATTTCAGCATTCTTATTTACAAAAGGAAAATACCTCAATGCATCCTTGGTTTTTGGTGATGTCAGGAGTTCTGTCTGTGTACCATTCATAATGTCTCTGTCTTCCAAGTTCTGCACGGAATCCTGCAGTGAAACAAACCCATAAGCTTGTAGAGGCTGCACATACAGAACGGAAGATCTGAATAAAATATCTCAACATGAAAGAGTAAATAGTTTTACTCTGCGTATAGACAGTATGTTGTAATTTCTTTTAAGCTGAGAAACAGGTGTTAATCTTTTCAATGCTTTCAATGTACTTTTCTCTCCCATTTGGTTTCTGAAATGTTCAAATGGCCCATTCACACAAGGCAATATGTTAAGAGCTTTGCAATACATCATTGAGCTTCCTGCTAAGCAAATACAGGTTTGGGACTGTATTTTAAGTCAGCATGGGAAAGCAGTAACAAAGGTAAGGTTTCTGTAACAGCTGGTAAGAGAGTTTTAATGTACTGTACTTTCTTGTACTTCCCTACAACATCAAAATGTATGAAAAGCAAATCCATTAAAAAAAAAGGCAATGCTGCTTTGCAAAGTCATTTTTTTCAAGAGTGTGTAGAAACAATGGCAGGAAGAGTTCTTTTGTTATAAAACTGATGACCTTTGCCAAAGAGAAACTGAATTGACCACTTAGTTTCAAAAGGTATAGACAAACTTTTGTTATAGAGGCAAACTCATCAAAACCCATCAAATAAGATAACCAGGATCTAAGACATAGCCTACTTTCCCTGCAGAAATGATCATCAAGTTGAGTTGGATGCCAATCAAAGAAACAGAGATAACGGCAGAGCCTAAAAACCCTGGTCTATGTTGCTTTTCCTTTATGGAAGACATTCATTTTCTTTCTGTTCCTAGAGCTGTTCTCTCAGACAATAATTCTATGGATAGGCCCACTTTAGAAGCAGACTAATAAATAATTTTAGCCACACACCTTGGTGTCACTGAAACCTCAAACTACCAGGAGAAAGATCTATAATCAGAGCTCACACTACAAATAACATTGATGGCTCTCCATGCTTCATTCCACAAAAGAGGAAATATATGAGTCTAAGATGCTGGATATATGTGAATTTGGTTTGCAATCTAAAGACAACAAAGAATAGAGCTGCAATATAAAGCACTTTGTTGTAGTAACTTGAGTAGTGACATGTCCCATAAGGATTGGTGTTTCTATGAAAATCTTTGAGACTACAATTGGTTTCCCATTTTCCTTTTATTTTTTTCCTCCTTTTTATAGAGAGGAAAGAAAATCTATAAGCTTAAAGGATACTTTATGGTTTAAGGAACTAGGTCTGAAAAGATGAAAAATGTAAGTTTTGGAATGGTCACATTGATTAGTTTTGTTTTGGGGTGTGTGTGTGTGTGTGTGTGTGTTTGTAAGTTCTGAAGTTTGAACTGGAGTCCTGGGTTCTATCTTTAAGCTTCTTTTGCTCAAGGCCATCACTTGAGCCACAGTTCTATCCTTGGTCGTCTTTCTTTGTAGTTTATTGGGCTTTCCAGCCTGGATGGCTTCACACTACAGTCTTCAGATATTAGTCTCCCAAATAGCGAGAGTTACAGGCATGACTCACCAGTGCCTGGTGGCTTGATTAATTCATACAAAAAATAAGGCAGAAATGAGAATTACTTAGCTATGAATTTAACAAGACTTCGAACATGTAACTGTCAAATGCCAGAAATTTGAGGTCCTCATTTATGCCCAAATCATTAACTGTGTCTGTCTCTCACAAAGATGTGCTCCTGTATCTGGTTCTCTGTATAACAACCATGTAATGAGCAATTCATTATAGTAGTTTTTCTAAAACCATTTAATAAATTATCTTCACACTTAATGGATAAAAATATAAACACTTGTTATTTTTCATAGTTTTTGAGAATCAAGGACTTGGAATTGACTTAAATATCCATTTCTAGAATGAGATTTCTTATGAGGTTGCAGCAGGATCTCTGTAGGACTGCAGCTATAACCAGCAAAAGATGACTAAGGCTTTAAAATTGACCTAAGAGTCATTCTTCTGAAAGTGACACGAGTTACTGGTGACTCTGATGGCTCTGGTATGTAATTTTTTTTTTTTTGCCAGTCCTGGGCTTGAGCTCAGGGCATGAGCACTGTCCTTGGACTTTCCAAGGCTAGAGCTCTACCACTTGAGCCTCAGCATCACTTCCGGCTTTTTTCTATGTATGTGTTACCGAGGAATCGAACCCGGGTCTTCATGCATGCTAGGCAAGCACTTTAACCACTAGGCCAAACTCCCAGCCCCTCTGGTATGTAATTTTAACTACTGAGAAAGCTTAGATGTGGACAGATTTTAAAGCCAGCCTGGTCAATGAAATCTACAAGACTGCAATCTCCAATTTAGCACCAAAAAAGCCAAAAGTGGAGCTATGGCTCACGTGGTAGTACTAGCTTTGAGCATAAATGAGAAAGCTGAGATGTGTGGACAGGTTTTAAAGCCAGCCTGATGAATGAAATCTACAATACTGTAATCTCCAATTTAGCACCAAAAAAGCCAAAAGTGGAGCTATGGCTCATGTGGTAGTACTAGCTTTGGGCATAAATGCTCCTGAGTTCTAGCCTCAGGAACATCACACACACATACGTGCACCCGCACCCGCACCCGCACACACACACACACACACACACATACACACACGAAATAAGTAAGCAAGCAAGTAATAAAGTAAATAAATAAAGAGACAAGTCAGTGGTATTTCCTGTCTTTATACTTTTTCAATCAGGTTAGAATATTTTCATCGCCTAAAAAAAATGCCACATAAAATAGCAATCATTCTCCATTCTCTTCTAATCAGTGATCTATTTCCTGTCTCTGAAGATTTACTTATTTTGAGCATTTGATATAAACAGAATCATAAACCATGTCTTCACTTTCAAGGATACTTTCTAAGTTCAACCATGATTTAGCATATGTAAGTATTTTATTCCATTTTAGTATTAAATAATATTCTTACCCATACACTACATTTGCCTTTTCCAGTTGCCCAAAGTATTTGTACAGATTTTGCCTATTATGTAAAACAAGTTGTTATGAACATTAGTGTAAGAATGCTGTTTCAGTCCTTTGAGTTTATATGAAGAATTAACATTAATATTAATATTAATATCAGTAATATTTGACATTTTAAGGAACAACTACATTGTTTTTTAAAAAGATTTTCCTAAGTTAGCATTTCTATAAGGTATGTATATGTTTTCTTATATATGATTCATACACAAGGTAGGAAAATAACATACTTTTTGACTTACGTCAACATTATGCATCTAGGTATTTGATGCTTAGAAATACAAATTACAATTTGAAAGCAATATTCAGCCAATTGCTGTGTGATAATCTGCCCAAGACTAATTCTGAATGGACTACTCTTTTGGATCAGTCATGTCAGAAGGTACAGACCTAGAAAAGAACAGCTTTAAAGAGGTATAGATCCAAGACAAGAGTTGTACTATTTAAGAATAGTTCTTTGCCTTAACACAGGTATAATAAAGGGCTTATTGTCTCAATTAATAGGGAATATTTTCTCCATGCCAAAATCACTTCCACACAGTGAATTAACCGACTCTTTTAGTGTACTCCAAAGAAGGGGGAGGCAGACAGTTACTCAGGGCATTCTACAAGGACACAGAACCAATTGATGTCCAGACTGAGGTTGAAGACAATGGCAACCCATCTCTCTTGATATACCATGGGGTATATCAAGTCACTTTCCTCCCAAATTTATAAATAATTAATAAGCAATAATAATTTAAGTACAAGCACACTTGGGCATTTCGTTCACTAAATTACATGATAAAATGACGAGTCACGAAATCGCACATATCTAAAAATGAAACTGGTATTTTATTCCCATAGCTTATTTAAATAACTGAGAAAAAACTGTAAAATCATGACTCTTAAATTTGGAAGGAGAGGGACAAAAATAGCTCTGGTTTGGAATAAGTAAGGGTATTAAGGAGGAGCTGAACAGACTCCATTTATTTTCAAATTTAGGTTTGAGTAATAGAAGTTATTTGATCCCCAAAACTCAAACCTGCCTTTAGAAACAATAGTTTGGGGATGCATAGATTTAATTTTATTAATGAGATAATTACAATTTTCTAGCTTTAATGTCAGTATTAATATGAAGGGATAAGATTCACAGATTATAAGGCATGAAATGATTTGAAATTTGTCTCTCTTTTGTCTACACAACAACTATTACTATTCTTTGCTCTACAATAAAGTTCAACAGGAGAGTATGCATTGCTAACTGAGCTGAGAGGTGTAAGAAGCTTTTCCTTTACTTCTTTTTATCAGAGTGGGGGAATATTTCATACGTGGTTCTCACAACAGACAAGCTTAATTACTACAATTTTAAAATCTGAACATTTTTAGCAACACTTTCAGGATCATGGGAGCACTTCTGACAGGCAGAATGCATTGGATTTAAACATTACCGAACTATTTTTAGCTTTAAAATCAACACTTACATAAATATTCCCAAACCAATTAGCAGCAGCTGGAAAGTAAAGGTGTTTACATTTTGTTAGTACTGATGCTAACTATGGCAAGTGAGTATTGACTGCCAGAAAAGGGCCAGGCACCAGGGAGGATACCCTTTCAACAGGAGTGAATGCCATTTCAAATTTTATAGTTGATATAAGTTCCTGATTTCATATGATGTGTTCTTTATCATGGAATCCCATTAAAATCAACAACTCTTGATAAAAATTTCGAAAGAAAATGCTATCCAAATTCTCATTGTGGTTCCCTAGCTGATTAGAGCAACAAAAGAAAATGAAAAACATTTTCATAGTGTAGTTTCTAATTTGTCAAATCAGGAACCAGAAAAGATGTCTCCTTTATTAATAGAGGGGTTTCTTTGACTCACTCATACTAGTAGGTGGCCTCTATTTTCTGCCCATATATTTCAGCCATATTTCAAACACTTGCCCACAAAATTTTAACTGCCAATTGAGTTACGATTCAAAAATTCAAATGCATTTTCAAATGGGATTTGCATTCTTAAATGTCAATGGATTTTAGAATGAGAGTAAGAGAAACATTACACAGAGAAGATTTGAATGAGAGGTTGTGTGACTGGTGTTCATACATAAACATAATGTAAATTTTAAACTTAAAATTCTGGGCACAATTTTGGAATATTTGTTTTTACTTTTTAGAAGAAAAGTATCTGTGCTAAAGTAAAAACAAACTTCATTTGGTATGCACATATATGAAATTAACATGAATTTTAATAGTCAATGACTGTATTCAAAATGTACCTGCTGCAAGCAATACCTTACCATGCAAACATCTTTTTATTGTCTTTTATGGTACTATCCTAAATGTTTCCAATATAGAGATTTACCATGCTTGAAATTTACAATACACACATCCCTGGGGATTTTATATCTATCTAGAAATAGCTAACATAAGATTTTTTAGAATGCTAAATTATTGTTAGCTGCTTTTATTTCCCATTTTATCAGTGATTCTCAATCTTAAGCATGGACCAGAATCACCTGGCACTTGTGAAAACAGATTTCTGGATTCTATGCTGACATTTGGACGAAGTGGATCTCTGGGACCATCCCAATTTCTATTTCCTGATACTATCAGTCTAACAAACACATTGCCTTACAGACAGCAACTAGAGTCAATTTAATGTCAACAGGTAAAACTCTGAAGCATCAACTAGTCGAGCAAAGAAAAGAGGTGATGAGCTAACTCAGTCCACGTATGTCACAGCTATGGATATAGAAACTGTGAAAGGTAAAATGACTATTCTCTTACATGTGTTAGTGCCAATGCCAGAATCAAGGATGCTTCTTTTTGCATTCAGTGCTGTTTATATGTATTAGGATAAATGCTGACTTTGAAACTCATTTTAAGGATCTGAACTGGAGCTCAAATCTAGGCCACAACATGATGAGGAAGTGTCTGGAGCTAAATCTCTAGACAGAGATCATTTTTCTTTGCCTTTATTAAAAACTAAAATAATAAAATCGAGGCACTGGTGGCTTATGCCTATAATCCTAGCTACTCAGGAGGCTGAGATCTGAGGATCAAAGTTGAAAGCTAGCCCAGGCAATTAACCATCAGAAAACTGGAAATGGCCCTGTGGCTCAAAGTGGTAGAGAGGTAAGCTTGAGCTGAAGAGCTCAGGGACAGTGCCCAGGCCAAGAGTTCAAGCCCTACAACCACCAACAACAATAAAAACCAACTAAAACCCAAACAAAAACAGCTATAATAATGTCTTAGATATGCTCTACCATTCTTCCAAAGATTTCAAAATACTTCATGCATAATCAGATTGAAGAGAATTCTGGGTGAGTTTTTAGCATTCCTATTTCCATTTTATGGGTGAACATATTCAAGAACAACAAAAAAAGTCATCCAAAATTAAAGTGAGCATCAAAAATAATCAATATTTATTTATTTTTATTGCTGGTACTCAGGGACTGGACATTGTCTCTTAGCTTTCAACTCTTGAGGTTAGTAACCTACTACTTGAGTTACAGCTGCATTTCTGGTATTTAGTGGTTAATGGGAGAGAAGAGTCTCACATTCTTGCCTGAGCTGGCAAGAATCCTGAGTACCCAAGATTACAGGTTTGAGTCATCACCTCCTGTCAATATTTTTATCTTTTAAGGTTTAAGATTTATATTTGAATGCAAACATGTTATATTTACCTAGTGATATTTATTGATTTTAGATAAATGAAATTTAAAAACCATTACAGTATATCACCTGGTTATCTGATATATTGTATATATGCGTATTTGGTTATTTGAAGTCGGATAGGGAAGGGAGGAAAACAAGATGAGGGGTGGGAGTAGGGAGAGGGAAATGGGGACCAAGACATGAGAAAGGGCACCAATGTATGAGAAGTAATGTACCTTCTATCTGGTGAATACAATGTAACCCTTCTATTAATTATAATAAAAATATATGAAAAAAAGATAGTACATTATATTATGAAATACCAAAAAGATATTACATAAAAACCTATCAGATATTTCATTATTGTAGATATTGTGTTCTAATGATTATATTTTTAAATAAAAATATTTTCTTGGAACATAGTTGACAAATATGTTAACAACTACTCTTGCTCATCTTACAAGTAGGGTGCTACCCATTAATATTAACTGACTTGACCAAACTGTTGGCTTAGAGGAACACGGATGGCTGGATGCTGATGGCTCTTGCCTGTAATCCTAGCTACATCAGGAGGGCGAGATCTGAGGATTGAAGTTCAAAGCTAGCCCAGGCAGAAAAGTCCCTGAGACTCTTATCTCCACCTAACCATGAGAAAACCAGAAGTGGCACTGTGGCTCAAGTGTTAGAGCGCTAGTCTTGGGCCAGGGATAGTATCCAGGTCCAGAGATCAAACCCCAAACTGAAAAATAAAAAAGAGGAGCATGGACAAATGTGTGTGCAGACACATGCAACACTAAGCAAGAGTGATGTTTATCTTGATGCACAAAAAATAAGACTGGAATCAGTTCAGGCGGTGCTCTATGAGTTAACAACTTTTACTTGACTCTTTTCACAGGTAACATGTACAAAATAAAGCCCACGAATAGACAACACAATCTGGATTAGACTCACCTTCTCTATATTCAATTTGTACCCAGAAGATGTTTTTTAAAAACAACTTTAGGGGCCGGGAGTTGGCCTAGTGGTAGAGTGCCTGCCTAGCATGCATGAAGACCCTGGTTCCATTCCTCGGTACCACATACATAGAAAAAAGCCAGAAGTGGTGCTGAGGCTCAAGTGGTAGAGCTCTAGCCTTGAGAAAGTCCAAGGACAGTGCTCATGCCCTGAGTTCAAGCCCAGCACTGGCAAAAAAAATAAAAACCAACTTTAATAAACGTAATTGTTTTTGCCAGTCCTGGGTCTTCAACTCAGGGCCTGGGCACTGTCCTTGGACACATTTTGCTCAAGGCTAGCTCTCTGCCACTTGAGCCACAGTACCGCTTCTGGCTTTTTCTGTGGATGTAGAACTGAGGAATCAAATTCAGAGCTTTGTGCATGCTAGATGAGCACTCTAACACTAGGATACTCTCGCGGCCCTGATAAAAACATAATTTTGAAAGAAGAGACTATGATGCATAAATTGAATGAAGCTATGGTCTAAAGCAAAGAAGATACAATTCCATTAAAGCCTCATCATTGCTTTGCTGGTGGCCAGACATGAATACTTTGACCTTTACTTTATGGGGGTAAAATGGGTGTAAGAAGATTTTTAAAGTTCACAGAAAGAACAATGTATGTTAGACTTATTTAGTGAAGCCACATGAACTAGTAAGACAGGTCAACTCCAGCTAAAGAAAGACATATAAAAATGTTCCAACTGAGAAGCTGAGAAGTACTCATTGGTTCAAATGATTAGTTTTCCTGTACAGCAAATGGTCATATAAATATTCTTCTTCACTTTTTTCTTGCAAAACCAGTCTAAAGCAAAATGTATACTTGAACTAAAAACAATATTCTCCTTGTACCTCTATTTTCTCCTTTTATACTTTTATGCTTTTCTATGATGTTTCCTAACTGCTAATAGTCAGCAGTTAGAGCTTGTTACTAAGATTTCCAAGAATTCTAATTTACATTGGAGAAGACAAATGAAATTTTACTTAAAAAAATGAAATTTCTCAAAAAAGATATGCTTTGGCCGGGAGTTTGGCCTAGTGGTAGAGTGCTTGCCTAGCATGCACGAAGACCCAGGTTTGATTCCTCGGTACCACATACATAGAAAAAAGCCGGAAATGGTGCTGAGGCTCAAGTGGTAGAGCTCTAGCTTTGAGAAAGTCCAAGGACAGTGCTCAGGCACTGAGCTCAGGCCAAGGACTGGCAAAAAAAAAACATATGCTTTACATATTTTATTTAATGAGATGTTATTTAGTTGGCTTATTTGTGCTTGTATGTACAATGGGAAAATGATATGTTTTGTTGATTATGGGTATGAATTTACCAAGTGGTATTGACCAAACTTAATATCATGTATCAAAATACAGTTGTGAATATAAAAATAAATTGTATGTGTATTTTATTTTATGATTAGCAGACTAGACATATTAATCAACTTTAAGAATCAAGAATTTAAACTATTATTGGTATAAAAATCACTTCATTTGCTCTCTCTCAACATGAGCCCAATGTCAATGAATGGATACACATATATTTCAAGTAATATATACATCCTGCTTCAGAACTGCACAATTTCTATCTTAATGTACGATCTTTCTTCGTCATACTCAAATAACACATTTTTAAAGTGCACAAAACAAAACCACACATACACACACACACACACACACACTCATATTTAAGCCCAAATCAGAAATGTTTACTGTCATCATTTCCATTTGTAATTACATTATTTATGTTGCCAAGTTATAACAAACTATCTCCTAGTTTTTCTGTATCATTAAATATATCAGATTTGCTCAAATTCTCTGTGCAGATATAGCAAGATAATGCTACTAATTACAGAAAGGGTGGAGCTATTAAACAACATAGCTACTCCCACAGGGTCTACTTCAGATCATGCTACTGTCATAAAATACATGATCAAAGATATTGCAAACATCTGCTTCTCTTTCACTTAATGTCTCCATTTAAAGCGTAATTTCATTTCAAATATTTAGAATCAAGCCATGTCAGTGGACAGAAGGATGGTGCTAAGGCCTCATTTGTAATGGCACATCATGACCAAAACTAGTGGACATAAAATAATGTGAAGAAATCAGGGTAATCCAACAATAAACATCAACAACTAACTTCAAGCTTAACCATGTTCATTCAGTCAGGTTTGGCTCTCATAATGCACCACATCCATTCAAACAAGGCTGTACAAATTGGAAGTTTGTTTAGAGATAACAAAGATAAAGAGATCCAGTCTTGAAGAAAGAATTCCCTTCATTTGCACATGTTCTTCACTTATGCAGGCAAAAGACTCCCTTCCCCAAGGGCCTTCCTAGGCAAACTCCACTATGAAGAAGCAAGTACAGAATGTCATAGCAGATTCCAGAAATCAAAACAATCAAACCAAGTTATATGGGTATTTTGGTAGACAATGTATTAAAATTTTTTGGTAAATTAAAAGTGTATGTTGGAAAATATACTTAGAATAAAGCCCATCTTACTTCACAAGTGAGATATAGTCAAACTTCTCTCAAGTTTTCCTTGTGGTCTAAATTCTGTGAGCAATTTGATATCTTCTCATCCAGTCACAAATTTTCTGCTCCCTTCCTCATGTACTCGTTCCTCTCCTTGACCTCAGTTACCTTTCCACACAGTCATTTTTGCCTTTTACTTTGCCATTCCTGAATTTTGCTTCCAATCACTGTTACTGAGAGCAGCTGGCTTAAAAATGATTCCACTAGTTTATGTTATAAGATCTATTGAAAACCAACAATTTAGAGAAAGATTTTTCTCAGACAACCTAAGATGCACTTGAAGGAAACCTCAAAACGGAATGTGTAAAGAAAAAGAACAGGAGTGGCACAGCAAGTGCATGGAAAGGAAAAACAACAAAAAACAAATAACAAAAAAACCAGGGCAGTCCAGAGCTGTGATACCATCTTGGCCCCTACCATCATGTGGAAACAGCTTGAAATGAAGTTCTCACCATTGAGAAAAACTATAGTCATAAATAAAAGTCAATACCTTTTTTTTTGTTTAAAAACAAACACAAAAGCAGAACAAAGATTTTGGAAAGGTCCTGCAAAATTCACCATAGCTGGACTGGCATATACTTTGATCATATGAAGGGATCACCATGTATTTGTTCTTAAATACTGACTCTTCACCTTGAGATTCTTGACACTGATTAAGAAAAAGAAAAACCTCTTATCCATTAAAAAGATCTTATTGGTTGAGTTATCAAACTTAAAATGTCGGCTCAAAGAAGAGAATAGCTTCCCAGTGTCAGCGGCTCATGCCTGTATTCCTAGCTACTGAGGAGGTAGAGATATGAGGATCGACATTGAAAGCCAGTCCAGTCATGAAAGTCTACGAGGCTCTTATCTCCAATTAACCACTAGAAAATTGGAAGTGGCACTGTGGCTCAAGGAGTAGAGGCACTAGCCTTAAGGTAAAGAGCTCGGAGACAGCACCCAGGCCCAGAGTTCAAGCCCCATGACCTACAAACAAAGGGAATAGCTGTCATCTGTTAAGTCAATTGATAGATCTCCAAAGCATAGGAGGACTCTTGACATAGAACTAAATACTTACATACACTAGCTTTCTAGAGCACCCTTGCTCACCTGGCAAATATCCGTTTAGCATTTATTTCTTCACTCAGTCTGAACAGCTTTCTCTATGCATATTCAGGACATGTCCTTCCCCATACAAGTTCTGTCATTGATTGACCTCTGGGAAAGAAAGCGATGGTTTTTTTGCATGTCCTTCTATGCCTTGCTTTTCTCTGAGGCCCTCTAGGTGGATTATCTGTCTCTTTGTTTTCCTATCCCTGTTACTATGCACAAACCTAAAATGCAGCAACTATTCCACTTTAGGGGCCTATTTATTTGACAGAAATCTGTTCCTTTAAGACTGCTAGGAAACTTTGCGGTGGAAGACAATATTTATGATGTGCACAGAACTATGCTAGACTGATTGTGCAGAGGATTGTGCTATATTCTTTGGGGAGGATTTAGAGATGAACACGACACTGTCTTTGCATTCAAAGATTTAAGCTAGCTAGAACCATTGCCAGAGGCATCTCTGGCAAGAGAATTTAAAATACAGTTGAAAGCTAATCTTTATTTATGGTTTGAAATAATTGAAGAAAAAGAGAATGCACTGATTTGTACCTGGCTGGTTATGTTTCTTTATATATGCCCTTACATTTTATTTATTATAATGCAATTTAAAATGATTTTCATTATTTGTAAAATGTATTTAAACCAATATTTAAAACCACCTACATTCCACAGTTACTACAAAGCTTGGGTTAATCAGACTCTTGCTAATTGGCCACGGTACCAATTCCAAATTATAAACTTGTTGGTGGGAGACACTGATCAAGGTAGGACTTTAACTGCAGGCAACACTTGGGCCAAGGCCCACTAGCACAATGTTTTCAACTTCCTACTCATTGTACTTATCCTTTTCTACCTATTCCATCTCTTGAGACTCGATCATGGGCCTAAGTGAAAACTCTGGAGCAAACTGTCTTTTCCCATTGTTTTTCTCTAAGATAGAATCTCCTTGCCCTTCAAGGGGTCCTCATCTCCCAAAGCTTTCAAATCCTCCCCCTCCACTATTTTCAGTCATGTCCTGAGATTCTTTCATGAGTTCAGAATTTCTTCCAGGACTTTTTATTTCTTTATGTATGTGCAAACCTACTCACTCCAGTGGAGCCATTTCTTCAGCAGTCTGATGGAATGGGACTTGCTCATTTTTCACAGGCTGCCAGAGCCCCAGTGGGGCTGCTTCAAGACAAGGACTTCCTGTGTCTTCCTTTAGAACCAGTCTGCTGTCCTCCTATTACCCCATTATCTTCTCCTTGTCTTCCTCTGCTCTCTCTCTAAGTGGGGTTTCCAGCAAATCCTCCTGTCCCATCATTTAAATTTATTTGGGATCTTAACATCTTCTCTTCATTCAACGTTTTTAATACTTCAGTGGCTCTCTATTTCAGTAATTCCAATCAAAAGTAAAATCAAATGGGAAGTCAAGCCAGGGATTCTTGAGCAGCCTGTTAGTCAGCTAAAAGAAACTCTTGTTCAAATATCTTGAGTTATATGGAATTTTTATTTATATTATTGTAATTAAATTGGAAATAACTTTACAATTTGAGCTTTCAATCGACTGAAATAGCTTTCATGACTTTTCCCTATATTTTGAGAGATAGTCTTAACATTAAAGACAGACCATCCAATGAGAATTAACAAGGCTAACAAACTCAATAAAAAAGGAATCACTAAGTTCTAAACATTTACTGATTTTATGAACAGATACTTTTATGCCAATTATGAATAAAGGCACTGAGGCTATTCTTTATTCTGAAGAGAAAATTCTGTGGAACAAGGAATAATAAGAGTAAAAAGTGAATTCTCACTTTTTTGCTGCAAAACTCAACCAATTCATCTAAACATCAATGGAATTACAAACATATCCATGCTAATAATACTTTTTTCAACATTACCAGCTTTCCATATGAAATGGCAGGGAAAACTCAATCACAGTTATTCTCCTAAATAAGTGATAGTAACAGTTGCTCTTCCATTAGAGATTAGCTATTCTGTTTATATCTGTCTGTCTATCTGTCTATCTATGGCTCATACAATTTCTGAACTTTCCAACTAATCAAATCTTAAGTTTAGTAAGATAATTAGCCATTAACCTGTCTAAGCCCATGTCTCTGGAAAAGATAATTAGGACACATCTAAGACTCTCCTAGCAGAGAATTACAAAAGCTCAAAACCTAAGTACATAAGGTCATATAGGATGAGACTCAATGAAAGAAACTCTATCTAGGACATGGAACAAGAGCTTTATCTTGTGTGATTGTTGTTTTTAATGTACTGTGTTATTTCTTTTCTCTTTTGTTGCCCTTTGGTTAATCTCATATCATTACTGTATCTGACTTTGTTACCTGATATGTTGTATATACATTTATTTATTTGAAATAGGAAATGGAAGGGGGGAAAACAAGATGATTGAGAGGGGGTGCAGGGAGGGAAATGGGGACAAAAACATGAGAAGTATCAATGTGGGGGAAGTAATGCACCTACTTCCTGGTGAATGTAATTGTAACCCCTCTATAATTACCCCAACAATAAAATGCCTCCGGTCTCTGCCTGAGTTTTTAATCACCTTAGTTCATAGTGGATGGGTATTCCTATTTATTAAATGTGTAAATCAACCAATTTATCTAACCTGTTGTTTAGTTGAAAACCTGTGAAATGTTATACTGTTCCTATCAAAGTCACATGGGCTGCAACACTTTTCCATAACTTAATGCAAGAATATCAAACAGAAGGGAAATTATAACTAGTCCCCTAGTTAAATGTTAGCCAGTTATGCTTGGAAATACCTGAATGTTTCCTCAAGTACATTTGTAACAACTGATGAGACTAATAGAAATGATTGAAAAACATGAAACAATTATTTTTCCCAATCTGTAAAAGAGCACTTACTCCTGGTCATTATGACCTAACAAAAAGTATTTCCAAATGGAAATAAAAAATCAAATCCATGCTTCCCTTGGTTTAAACAAAACATGATTTCATTTTACTCCAGTGCCATTAGTTTTCTCCATAGCACCATCCCTCAGTCCTTGGTCATGTCTTATCAGGGATGCGAGCTCACCTTTTTACTGTACTTCCAGGGTTTCATGGAAAAATGAATGCTTCCAGACACACAGGATTTTGAAAGTGAGTGATACTGCAAATCCCTCTCCTCTTATTTCAGGTGAATTAGTTCTTTGGAAGTTGAGGGCACTCTGGTTATATGCGTGTACAAAATGCCTCAAGTGACCTCTTCAACTTGTAAGGTGATTGCAGCAGACTCAAATTCTAGCATTTAACAGCTCTTCAGAGGGAAGGGTAACATGATGTAAAATAAAAGTTCTATGTAATTAAATATATTGGCCTTTTTGTTCTTAAAGAACAAAATACATATAGAAAGGGTAATTCAACTGGGTACAAAGAAATATGAATGCAATAATGAGCTCAGTCTGTTTTCATTCCACAAAATAGACAGGCAGACGGTTCATTTCACCAGAAAAGAGAAACTAAGGAGACTATATGAAGGCTTGGTGGGTAGACCACCCTTGAAGACACAAGTGCTAAGGACCTGAACTTTGTCTGGCTCACCTATACCTCCCCAGTCAGTTGGTCAGGTTGTACCCAATAAGGTAGCATGTGCTTTGTGGCAAGGCACAAGAATTTAGCACTTAAAGAGATTTTAAGGTTGGCACCAAAGAAAAGTGCCTTTAGCCAGTTGTGGTGGCTCACACCTACAATCCTAGCTGCTCAGGAGGCTGAGATCTGAGGATCCCAGTTCAAAGCCAGCCCAGGCATTAAAGAACATGAAACTCTTATCTCCAATTAATCTCTAGAAAAAGGGAAGTAGGGCTGTGGCTCCAGGGGTAGGACAGTACACTTTAGCTGAAGAACTCAGGGACATTGCCCAGGCCCAGAATCCCCATGACAACAACAACAAAAAAAAGTGCTATTATTCACATTAGAAGTCAGCAGTCATCCATATAAATCTGTACTACAGACCAAAAGTAATGAAGATCAGGAGGCAGAAAGGCGTAACAAGAATTAGAAAGGAAGGGTGTAAATCAGAGTGTGAATGCTTTTTATTCATGTGACACGAATTCTTCCACTGTGTCCCCAGACTTTTGGTCTGAAAAGTAAATATGATGATTAACATTTAATTGATATTATTCTCTCTTCCCCTGCATTCTTCTGATTACAGTCAAAATGGTTTGGATCATAAGCAGAATTGATTGTTGTTTAACCATTATTTTTCAAAGCAATTTCCCAAATTCAGCTAATCACATTCCACTCATTATTTTGCAAAGCAACACACCAATCTATTTCTTTCCTTCTTGTCCACCTAAATAATTCAGTTCTCAATATGTGCATGCATCTAGACTTTTTATCTTAATTGATTTCCTCATTTAGGCACATATTCTGTCAAATTTTAATCTTTCCTTCAAAAGGGCTGACTGGACGATCGTCAAATGCATCACTGAATATGTTTTGATCATTATTCTTGGTCTCCATTAGCGTGCTAATGATGACTTCTGTGTGTGGGTGTGTAGCTGGAAAGACTGGCGAGTGTCAATGAGTTATACCCTCATTGTGCAAACTCAGTCATCCTTAGTTTGCAGTTGCAAACTCTTCATGACCTGATGCCAGGCTCAAATCACAGTCATCTAGATGCCTCTGCATAAAACAGCTCTCAATTTGAAATTGCTGTGGCCTGGAATAATTAGCTTAATCCTGCTGTCCCTTATATTTCTATTGTCACAGTTGAAGATGTGCTTATCAGACTCCTTGTTGTCATTTCTGGTCAGCACACGATATCCTTGTGGGAAGAGATTATACGCTACTTAGAATGGCAATGGAAATGAGTCTGACTGAAGTTGTCTTTTAAATGATGCTAGGATTGGAGATACGTTTTCACTGAAGCTAGTATTGACAGTGATGGGACAGTAGCATTCATTCCGCATTGCTGCCCTGTTTGAGCCACCACTCTTCAAAGCCTTTCACTTTTCTCTACTTTTAGATATTGTGATTTAAAACACTCCTAACTTATCTCCTTCATTACTCAATAATCTAGTCATAAAAGAGGTTTTACGAAATGTAGAGAGTCTGCTAAAGCAAACCATTTTTTTTCCTACTGCAAAACCGAAGATAGCAAGAATTTTAAAGATCAAATGGTGCATTTGTTGACTTGGACAAGGAGATGAGGGCTATAGGGAGGATAAGGAGCCAAGCACAGCTTCAGGGCCACCATGTACTGACTAGCATGATGTGAAGAAATTGGAATAGTTTATATTTAAGGCATTATATGATGGATAAAGATGGCTAACAATTCCACTTAACAGGGCACAGTCTTTAAGTTGGAACCTGGAAGAACATGAAAGGAAGCCCATAATTTATTTCTCAAAATATAGAAAATTTTCCATCTTCAGTTTGGATGTACTTTTAAATTTAAACACTTTCTTTTGGTCCTCCTTTATTATTGTCTTTTCTGCAAAGTTTTTAAAATGAGATGCAGAAATTTTTTTAAAGTGCTTAATTAATTTTGTCAGCAATTGCATTAGTATGAGCTGTTAAATTTACTTCTAAAGTAAGCAATCAAAGTGAGAGGAGGGCAGCTACCAATGCCCATATCTAAAATCTGTTCGTTATCTGTTATCTGTTCAGTTATCTGCTATATTTACAACATCATGTTTTATGATGTGCCAGAAGAGATGGCTCAGTGGTCTAAACATCTGTCTTGGAGATTCTATATTCACTGAATTGCATAGATTCCACAGTCCTGGTAGGGTCAGGATATATATAGTCGCTGGTAGGATTATTTATCCAGGGTTTTCTTATTCATCTAGGGAGCAAAGGGTTGCTATGAAATAATTTTTCCTCTTTTCATAATTATTGAGGGGAGACTAATTTTTCCATGTATGCAGACTGATCTCTCCCAAATCCCCTCCACTAAATTGAGAAATATAAACTAACAAACGTTAAATTACTTAAAACAACAAAAGTCCCTTAATAACCAAAGCATGATCACCCACGAGAACAAAACTGGTATAGATGTAAATGAGATCATACAGGACTAGTCTTAGTCTCTGTGACTGCTCACATGTGTACTTCCTGCCATGGGCATTCTGTGGACATCATCACGGAAAGAGGCCATGAGCAAGAGATCCCACTTTGAATGTTCCTGTCATGAATATCCATCTGCACTGTCATGCACTCCAAAGATCCTTACTTTGATATCTATTCAGTAATGTATATTATTTCTGTAATATTTACTGTTACCTGGGGGAAATGCAGTGGAGCTTGTTGAAGTCTTTACTAAAAGAGCAAATTAAGTGAGATTAGAAATGCCATAAGTAATTAGCCCAGCTCTCCTTCACTTGAAAGCTGGAATCTATTCTGAGTGATCATAATCTGCTAAGGGACAAAAGAAACCACACAACTACAGTAGCATTCAGCCAGTAACAGCTTCCACAACTTCTCAGCACTCTCTTAGGTTCCTTTCTGCAGTGAGTAGCCATAGCCACAATTTAAAGCTTACTTTAGAATGTATTCTCATATATAGTGTAGCAAAATGATGGTCATTTGCATTAGTTTCAAGGCAGTCACTGATAAGGTTGAAAAGGTAATGGCAAAACACATTGCTATCTTTTATTCCTTGAATGAATCTAGAAAATAAAACACTTTAAATAGATGCAAGTGTATATGTAGTATAAAAAATAATGTTATGGTTCTGGGGTAAACAATTTAATAGAACATACTAAAATAGTTGAAATGATGTTAACTGAGAAAAACAGTATGAGTATCTGGCAACACCAATGGTTGGTATTTGAATATACAATGTGAAGAGGAAAATGAATAATAAACATAGATACTTACTTAAAATATAAAAGGTGCCGTTAGGAGGTGTGGCTCAGTGAGTGCCTAGGTTTGATCTCCAGTGATATAATATAATAATCAATGACATACCATTAGACGTTGCTTTATAATGGCAATAATCATTTCTTTCCTTCTTTCTCCTTCCCTCCTTCCTTCTCCTCTGTTCTTCCCTCCTTTCTACTTTTCCGCTTCCCTCTTCTCTCCCGTCCATTTCTCTTTCCTTCTTTCTCTTTCTTTGTTTCTTTCTTTGTTTCTTTCTTTGTTTCTTTCTTTGTTTCTCTCTCTCTCTCTCTCTCTCTCTCTCTCTCTCTCTCTCTCTCTCTCTGTCTTCCTTCCTGTCTTCCTTCCTTCCTTCCTTCCTTCCTTCCTTCCTTCCTTCCTTCCTTCCTTCCTTCCTTCCTTCCTTCCTTCCTTCCACTTCTCCTCTCTCTTTCATGGTACTAGAGTTTAGGCAGTTGAATTTAGGGCTTTGTACTTACTAAGCAAGCACTCTACCATCTAATGCCAGTAATGGTTTCTTCGACATAAAATGATCTTTACTTGTGATTAAAAAAGGTTGTTTTGAATAACGAAATTAAGAGTGAACAACAGGGCCATCACTACACATTAGAAAATCATTAAAGCATATCAAAGAGAAAGTTACAGTGCAGCTTTAGAAATAAGTTGAACTGTATAATATATACAACATTTAAAAATTTAAATAGTTATATTCAAACAAAGACTGAAATAGGTGATAAAGATATCAAATAGGAGTGTGATGGAGGATTTTATAAGGCTCAATCAGGTGTGTCTCACCTGAGGCTAGTGCAGAAATATGCATCAAGTTTCCCACAATGTGATTCAAATAAGCAGTAAATTCACAGCAGCATGAAAAAAATATTCTGGCCACAGGAAATGATACTAAATCCAATCACGCCCCTAGTTCTTACTACAGAAAATCAGGGACTGAAGAAATAAGCTAAATTAAACCACAAGGTAGCAATCTGATAACTGTGGAATGTGGGATTTTACACAGAAAGAAATAACCCATTTCTCCCTTAAATTCAAAGGGATTAAAATAAAAGAGGAAAGAGAAGAAAAGCCAGCTACAAAAGGAGAATACTAAAAGTCGTAACAGAGAAAGGCAACATTTTAGGACTACTTGCAAACAAATTTATTTTCGATTTCTTTTAGATATTTGACAAAGTTTTAGTGTGACCAGGGTATTGGGAGATATTTAAAGAACTGTTCATTCATCTTATTACAATGACATGGTGATGATCCTTGAGAATTTCCTGTCTGTCAGAGATGCATACTGAGGTACTTACATATTCGTGTCATAATGGCTGTGAGTTGCTTTGCAGTATTACCATGAAATTAAAATGAGAGAGGACAGATTAAATGAGGTGGCAATGTACTGTTGATTGTGCCACACAGGATCATTCCAGTCTATTTGGGTGTGTGCTTAAAGATATCAAGAGTGAAGATAATATTTTAAACAATAAAAAGACTAAAATTGGTCATGAGACTTTATTACATTTGATACTTTCTTGACACGCCAATCTTCAACAAGCTCATGTGCTTCAAACACCAGTTACCGTTACTCAAATCTTCCCTTTACTCAGAGACAAAAATACTATAGCCAAAATTGTGCCATCTTAAAATTAGCTCATGTCTCAAAAACAACGTTTTACAGGCCCCATTGTCTCTGATAAAAATGAAGGAAGAATAATTTGTATCTAATTAAGAAAGCAACAGACAAATAACCAAGTCTTTTAAACTTAACCCTTGTTGGGTTTTTACAAATGTTAAGTGGGAAAAAAATCCCTCCCACTTATTTTGTAACACTTTGTTATAGAAGTTTATTCTTCTGTGACATCATCATCATCATCATGATCCATAATAGCTAAAATAAAATCTTGAGAGAGCTGAAGTTAAAAAGCTGAAAAGACTTAAGAATTAAAATGCCTCACTGTATACCTAAGGAGAGTGACATTTCTGCTTGGAAAGGACTAAAATTTTTAAAAAAGCATAAAGAATGAGAACAGATATAAAACCAAAAAGATAATAGAAAAAGTGACTGCATCAATTCTAACAATTGTTTCCTTAAAAAATATTGAAACAAGAAAGATATAAAAAAGCCAGGCAGAGCAAGGGACAAGAAGAATAAACAAGACCAATGTTGGAAAGGGGGAGAAATGTGTTATGATTTTTGAAAATAGTTTGTATACACACATAAACACATATACATGAAAATCAAGATAACTAACAGAATATTATTCATTCCACTCTTTTTTTCCTTTGGAACAATTTTAAAGGTACTCTAATACTCTAGCTAGGTGTCCTTGTTAGATGTAAGAGACTATATTACAAGTCTAGAACTTTTTCCCTGCCTTCTTTTTTTCAAATGGGTATATAAAATTGATTCATAAGTGCAACTAATTATACCCAATATTTGAAATATGTTTCTATTATTCTGATAAATATTCATCTACTTTATGCTCTTAACTTTATTTGAAAAAGCTTTAAATATGTCTTCAATTCATGCAAAGTACTCAAATTTATTAGTTTGAAGATATTTTCTAAAATAAATTTAGTGAGCTTTTGTGAGTTATAAGAAAATAAAAAAGAAGGAAAGAGGGAGTAAATGGAAATAAGCTAGAAAATGTATGTATACTAGAGGAAACAATACATGAAACCCAAAGCCAAGGCTTTAAAAGGAAAATCAAAATGAAAGAATCTCTAGGCAAAGAGATCTACAAACTGAGAAGACGCCAATGATCAATGTTATGAATGAGAGCACTAGTGCAAATTCCATAGACAACAAATGACAAAAATATTATTTATGCCGATATTATATATAAAAAACTTACATAACAATTGAAAATTCAGCGAATGAGATTAATTACCAACGCTAACCAATAAAAAGAAAGCATTTGCTGGGGCTAAGACCTCACACCTATAATCCTATCTACTCTGGAGGATGAAATCTGGGGATCACAGTTCAAAGCTAGCCGCACAAGAAATTTTGTCTTTTATCACCAGTTAATTACCAAAAAGCCAGAAATGGAGCTTTGCCTCAAGTGGTAGAGTGCTAGCCTTGAACAGACAAGCTCAAGGAGAGAAACTGACCCTCAGTTCAAGCCTCTGGACTAGTATACACCACACACACACACACACACACACACACACACACACACACACAAACACAAAGTGCTTCATGGGCTGAATATTATATGAAGTGATTAAATTTACAATTATAAACCTATGGCTACCAACACAATTCCGCAATACCACTGTTATGGAAATAAGACAGAAAAGAGCATTTCTTGATTCATTTTACAACTCCAGCTTTACTATGAAACTGAAATCATTTGAAGATACTACCTCAAAAAGAAAATCAGAGACCAATATCCCTCAGGAACAGAGATACAAAAATATTTAATAAAGTGTTAGTAAATTAAATCTAGCAATATCCAAAAGGGATAATATATCTTAATCAAATGGATTTATGCCTAGAATGTAAGCCTGATTTAGCATCAAGAAATCCATCAACTCAATATGCCAGATTAGCAGGAGAAAAGAAATAGACATAGAAAAAGGCACTTGACAAAATTTAACATACTTTCTGATTAAAAACTGTCAGAATGGTGGGAATAGAAGAAACCTTCTTCAACTTAATAGGAAAGATCAATCTATGGTGGGGAGGGGAGGTCTTAGCACTAACAGCTGATTAAATGCAGTAAGAATTTATGGTTTATATATTTATCCCATGCTAACTTACAGTTTGTAAATGACATTATTAATTTTTAAATCTGTTTTCAGATGGTACTATAGTTCTCTTAAGTATTTAACTTTCCACCATAATTTCTGGCTAAACTGTTCCCAATGCAATGGATTTAAGCAATGTAGCTTTCTGGAGGGTCCTAGGTATTGGAGGCCTTCCCTTGGAAGGAGAATAGATTGTGAAAGGGCTGGAACAAACCAGTGAGGCCTTTTCTTACTTCCTGTAGTGATTTTGTCCTTCTAATTTTTGCTACATGAGAACTCAGTACTAAGGTACCATGTTGGAGTGATCCTTACTTAACAATAAATATACCTTATCTGGTACCCTCCCACCCCCGCCCCAGTCACAGGTACTATAAGAACTAAATCTCTCTTCTTTATCATTTACTTAGTCTCATGTCTTTAGTTATAGCAGTACATAGAGACCAAGACACAGGTAAGCTTTGCAACTTAAACCAATTATTTAAAAATTATCTATGAGTAATCTATCTAATTAATTGACCGTACTTCCAGGTGTTATAACTGCATAGACAATTACCCTCAGATTGAGTGGGGTAAACAATTTGTATGCTTGTTTACATAGTTACATCTCACCGGTATTTGTGGGTCAGCAATAAGGACTAAACTGGGCAGCTCTGACCTCAGGTCATTCATGCCCCTGTAGTCAGAGGCAGGCTCAGGCTTCTGTCAATCCTCCCCACGTCCAGCATGTAAGGTGGCTCACACTTGGCTAACATCTGATGCTTGCTGGGCGCAGGGAGCTCTGCTAGGATTGTCAGCCACACTGTCTGCACTGGCTTCTTCCACAGCCACAGCCCTAGGGAATCAGGAAGAAACTATTTGTGTGACCTTTCTGACCTTGTCTCAGAAGTCACACATATCCTGCATGCCAATAATCACACATAGCTCACTAGTACAGATCCAGATTCCACTAGGAAAGACAGAGTAACTCTGCAGGGAAATGGTGTCAGTTTTTACAAATATGTTTTTCAATAGCCACGCTTACTTTTTAGATAAAAAGAGAAAGAAGATGTGAACTTAAGCAAAAGACTACAGCTGTAAATTAATGAAGTCAAGATTACTTGGAATTTCTACCTAGGTTGTCTACTCGTTCTTTATGTGGACAATAATGGACTGAATGCCATTTGTTGGGATACTAGGGGATTTGAAAAACAGGGAGCTGTGGAAAGTCTTTAGAAACGAAATATTCTCACTTAAAACACAAAGAAAACTACAAAGTTAAAAAATAATGAAGAAAAAAGCAGTAATAGCTACGGATTGAACGTAAAATACTAAACTGTTCTCACATATCTAATGAAAGAACAAAGCTATATTAAGAACACAGACTCAAGAAGTTTCAATGCTATAGCTTGTTCACTAAAATCCGTATGGCTCCTAATTAGTTCAGGTTAAACATTTAACCATGGAAAAGCACCTTCTCACACATAAACTACACTTCACTCTTAATTAACATAAATTGCCTTGTTGGAAAGCCATGTATGTGATACATGTATAAACTGATTGTCTAGTATTAAAATCTCAATAAAGTCAATTCTAATTATTAAGTCAAGGATCAGTGATTTGAACTTTAAAGATTAGGTGAGTTAATTTGTATCAAATGCAAATACTTACTTTCTGTTTTTTAAAAATAAGACATTATACTAAGCTATTTAATGTATTTTCTTCCTTCACATATCACTGTACCACTACCTACCAGCATTAAAATTTCTAGGGCCAACTGTCTTTTATTGTTTATATAGGTAAATGAGGAACCATGAATGTAATTACTAATTGAATTATATTATCCAGAATGCTCAGAATCAGAAAAGTCAGTGTTGGTGGTCAAAAGTATCATATTTTGGTAGATTTTACAACACTAGATTTTGAAATTTCAGATTAGTGATGAGTTCTGGCTATGAGTTCAGTTTATGATGAGTTCTATGTTTTGGAGTCAATTTTCTTTTTTGGTCTTTGGTCAAAAGTGCTAGAAATTTGTAGATCCCACTATGGGAAGCACAGACCTAAACATATTGCATTTGAAGTATGTTAATGTTTATAATAGCACTACTTGAACTAAAAATGATATAGAACTCAATCTGCACTAAAATACCCTTTTACTATAGAAAGAGTAATTAACAGCAAGAAACAATTTATTAGCTAGGAGTTTTAGACATTTTTGAAGTCAATATAGTCAATTAATGAGGTGGTTTTATGTGTTAGTGACCAAGACATTTGAATGACTTGAGTTATTTTGTTAGTTGCATGACTCTAATTATGTATGATAGATACTATAGTTAGCCAAGCAGCTTTAACCTTTCATAGTAGATTAGGGTATTAAAAAATCTCAAGTAGTACAAATGGCTTATATACTTAAAGGGTAATGTTTTTAATTTTTACTTCCTCTCCCATTCTTTCAGAACGTTATAAGGCAATAATAAACAGAACCATCTACTGTCATGAGATTAAGTAAGACTGAAGATCCATAAAAGAAAATGCATTCCAAGACACAGAACTCTGAAGCTCTCAAAGACACAAAACATTTTATCAGTTTAATTACAGTGATGTTCAGTTAATTATATGAATAATTAAAATTCCTCATATAATAAAATACTCTTGCATAGCTGCATAGCTTTAAAATTATAAGCAGCTGTTTAATATTATCATGGGACATTTTATAAATATTTAGTTTAGTTTAATATTAGTTTTAATATTTTAATTACAGAAATTAAAATAATGATTAAAGTTTGACCTATAGTTTGAATGGCATAATGAAAATCACAAGCATGTATCTGTGAAAAATGTTTAACCTTATAGTCTGAGGAAAATTTTATCTTTGGAATATCTTCAGTATTTTTTACTATTATATCAGGAAACTTTTCTATCATGAATTCTCATATGCAAGGGAGAATAAACAACTTACATTTAATTTCTTATGAAGAAATTTTATACAGAGAAATGATTATCTAATTTAAAATGAGACAATTCTCATTTCCTTGGAGATAGTTGGACTTTAAATTCTACATATATCAGAGTATTACTTAATAGATAGCTTAATGTCTGTTTTCTTTTATCTTTTTTGGAGGCAGAATTAAAATGTGATTGATATAACTACATTTTATGAACATACATTTTAGGCATTATTTTTTCTTCTGGTAACATTCAGATATCTTATTCCAAAATTAATCTCTACCATGAACAATAGAAGAATATAAGCTAGGTGACTATGTAGTTCAAGTTTGCTCTTAAGAACTGAAGGAAGCAGACAGTATAAGCCAAAACTCTCACTTTCTAAGAATTCTTTAATATATTTTGTCTGCAAGATTTCATGTAATCCATCAATAGAATGAAAGAGGGGTCTCATTTTTGTGTATTATGGAGGATACATCATTTAGGCCATGTCAAATTATATATGGTATGGTCTTAAAGAAGCCAGCCTATATGGCTCTCTTTATTCTAGGGATATAATGAAAAAATATTTATTACTGAGTTTGACTTATAAAGTTGTACCATTGCAAATTTTTGCCTTTAGGCACTAGAACAAAGTAAAACACATTCAGTGAGCTACAAAACACTTAACAATTATAAAAGCAGTCAGCAGTACCATAAATCACAATTATTCCCGAAACAATACACCAAAAATGCAATTTAAACTGATAATGTATCATTTAATTATATTTTGATGTGGAGTAACATTTGTCTAAATGACCTAGGAAATATGGAGTCCTAGAAGAAGATTGCTATTATTAAGGATTAAATTAGAAAGCTGTGCGTGCGTGCATGCATGTGTGTGTGCGTGTGTGTGTGTGTGTGTGTGTGCCCACCCTGTGTAACAGACAGACAACCTGGGTCTCTCAGTTCTGCCATTTGCTGTTAAAGCAATGCTGTGCTTAAGCTTGTAGATTCTGTGATATACAGAATGAATGAGAGGGCTCAGCCATGTAACAGTGCTGTGGACTGTTAATAAAATTCTTTGACATACCAGATTGTCATGAATACTAAAGGCTCACCTGATTACCGTACCTTTACAGAAAATGACTGAGAAGGCAGAACTACTAAATCAGTAGCATTTTCTATGAAGATGAGTTGCTATTCATCTTGAATAGAGGAGGCAATAAAAGAAGCATAGCATAGTTTTCCTTAAATAATATCTGTGTTCAAAGTCTTTAGGCAATTCCATCCCAAATTAGCAATATTTGAGATTTTAAGAATAGGAAACCTTTGATATACACAGTACATATTTTACATATATATACAAACATATATATACATATATGTTGATTTAAATATATTTATATAAATATACTCAATGATATAGATATATTTCTGCATATATGTATAAGTGCATACAGTATGTACACATGCTATACATACATATGTATACATAAATACATATGTAATTTTAGCATTAAATTACATATGTAAAATATTTCACATATGTGAAACAAAATTCTTTTTGAAAACCTTTTCCACAATAAATGGTTGTTTTATTCAAATATCCAATTCAGAGATTAGTGAAAGTATTCAAAAAATGCTAAGGTGTGTGTGTGTGTGTGTGTGTGTGTGTGTGTGTGTGTGCGTGTGTGTGCCAGTACTAAGGTTGAACTCAGGACCTAAGTACTGCCCTAAGTGTTTTGCTTAAGACTGATGCTCTGCCATTTGTTACACAGCTCCACTTTTTGGAGATAAGATTCTCGGAGATTAGGCATTGGTGGGCATTGATGGCCTAGACCTATAATCCTAGCTACTCGAGAGAGTAAGATCTGAAGACAGTGGTTCAAACCAATCTAAGCAAGAAATTCCAGAAGAATCCTATCTCCAATTAATCCACAAAAAGCTAGAAGTAGAGATGAGACTAAAGTGGTAGAGTTCCAGTTCTAAGCAAAAAAAAAAAAAACAAGGGATAGTGCCCAGTTTCTGAGTTCTAGTCCCGAAACTAGCACAAAAACAGAAGTGATGGTAGTCTCATGTACTTTTCTACCCGGAGCTGGCTTTGAAGCACGAAGCTTAGATTTTAGCTTCTGGAGCAGCAGCTAGGGAGACAGACAGGAGATATCATTACCCAGAAAGACAAGCATTTTTTATACAAATATTTTAAATACAATCTCAGTATATAAATGAGATACTACATCCATCATAGGTTCAGAAAATGGGGGGAAAACATCCATTTCAGTAAAAGAAACAGTGATGTGTTTATGAGACAGATAAGATCCAAGTACCTAAAATGTTCACAAAACTAGTCAGCCAACAACTTTGTGAGACTGGGCTGCATTTCTAAAGATTTAACCATTTTAACTTATTTATTTTTGATGAAATGAAAAGGTATTCTGGATATTCTTATATCTTACCTGGAAATGGTCCAAGATTTGTATCTAATATATCTTTTAATCATAACTACAGATGTCACATACGTGCCTAGGGCTTTTTAATGATTTCCTTTTCCAGAACTTGGTGTGAATGGAACAAAATATGGACAATGTTTGTCCTTTTAGGGAAAGGGAATAAAACAACAAAGTAACCCTATCAGGTCTAAAAATAAGTTTATCCTACTTTGTACAAACAAAACAAAGAGTCTAGGGAAGATAAACTAATTTCCACCAGTTTCTGCCCACCACATACACACTAACTCAATTTAGATTGATTTGATAATGTCTACAGACACACTACCAAGACATAAGGTTATTCTATATATTTGGATTTTTTTCTCCCAAAATAATATGAGATGAAATGTTGTCTAAGTTCCTTTTAATTTTATTTTTGTCTTGTCTTGATTTCTTACTTCAAAGCAAACAACAGTGAGTTTCTGACATTTTTGCAAAATTTAGCATGTCAGGATACTGCTGCAGTCTTCTTTTATGAGATAATACTTATTTAAGCAAATATATAGTGTTCTTATTTGAAGAGAACACATGATTTACTAGAAAGCTGCGGTTCACACAGGAAGGGGGTGTCAAATAGTAATTTTATCTTATTCGTTAAAACATTTTTAACAGCCAGTTTTCATCATAAAAATGACCATTTATTAAACCTTAGCTCTTTATTTTCCACTAACTTGCCTTTTGCTAAAATTTGTGTTAGATTCCAAAGCTTAATGTTTTAAAGATTCATTTTAAAATAAAAAACACTTCAGTATGTGGAAAGTCACTTAATCTCCCTGAGATTTAGTTTCTGATTTTATTGCATTATATATTGAGCAATCAAGGGAAAAAAATGGATTTCTGGAGCTTGGATTTTGGCCTAGTGGTAAGAGTACATGCACAAACACCTGGGTTCGATTAATCAGTACCACGTATAGAAAAAGGCTGGAAATGGTGCTGTGGCTCCAGTGGTATGAGTGCTAGCCTAGAGAAAGCCCAAGGACAGTGGTCAGGCCCTGAGTTCAAGGCCCAGAGCTGGAAAAAAAATGGACATTTCTATTTTCAGTGAACAAAAGGTTTGGTTCTTAATGATGAAACTTTAGTTTTAACCCATTTATTCTGATGTTGCTTTTCAATAGCCTAGCTTAGTACTGTTATCAAATAGAATTTTTCAAATAATTAATAAAAATGGTCAAAATAAGTTACCAGAATTACTTTTTAGACAGTAAATGAGCACAGTTACAAAGATGTTATTTTCATCTTTACCATGTTCAACTTTTATACACTAAATATAGTCAAACATTAAAATATGTTTATATTTAAAATATCCAGACTAATTTGTATAATAGTTGTGAACATTGCTATAAAATATTTCCTTATAGCGTCTTAAACTTTAGTAATATGGATTAATTTACTTTCTACGTGCAAGTCCAAGTCCAAATTCATGAAATATTACTTTTCATGTAGAATTCTTAAATTTATTATTAATAACTATGTTTTTTGCTATGAGGAACATAATCTTAAAATTACACATTATTTCTTTATAAAAAGATTCATCTTATTTCTTTATAGTAAGTAAAAGTATGATTTTTTTATGAGATGACATAATCATAATAGGAAGGAACATAATTTCATAATAATTTATCTTTAACATTGAGAAAGATAAAAATTATGGAAATCCTATATGCAATTAAAAAGCTATATGGTATAATATTTCATCAAAAATATGCAGGTTTTTATCCTGTAAAAAAGTAGAAAATGGTAGTGAATGTCCTTCATTTAAAGCAAACGTTGTGACTTCTAGAACACAAGAGATCCTCTGTTAAAACAAATAGATAAAAGACCAACTAAAAAAAACCTGCCAATCTAGGGGCCAGGAGTTTGGCCTAGTGGTTAAAGTGCTTGCCTAGCATGTATGAAGATGCGGGTTCCATTCCTCGGTACCACATACATAGAAAAAAGCCGGAAGTGGTGCTGAGGCTCAGGAGGTAGAGCTCTAGCCTTGAGAAAGTCCAAGGACAGTGCTCAGGCCCTGAGCTCAAGCCCACGACTGGCAAAAAAAACAAAACAAAACAAAAAAAAAAAAACTGCCAATCTAAATAGACAAAGTTGGATCAACAATAAAATAAATACCGCAGTAAGCCTGAAAAATGAATCTGGAAACACTGGCAAGGAGGGCTCCAGCCATAGACCTGAACTGTGGAAAACTGACAAGTTCCAGAGATGTCTAAACATACCAGAAAGAGACATGTGAAAGGGTATCAATGTATGGGAATTAATGTACCATCTATCTGGCAAATATCATGTAACCCTTCTATTAATTACAATAAAAAAATATATGAAAAAAAAGAAAATGGTGAAGAACCAGTGTGCCCAGAGGTGATAACTGCTGATGATAGAACCAGATTGAAATCATACCTTAAGGGCTATTGAAAGTACAATGAAAGTGACAAACCTGAAAATTGACAATGTGACTTTTGTTAATAACAGCAGATGTTCCAGATAATGAAATAATACCTTCAAAACTCTATACAAAATCATCTGGCAACCTGGCCAGGAGTGGTGGCTCACGCTTGTAGTCCTAGCTACGCAGGAGGCTGAGATCTGAGGATGGCAGTTCATCCATGAGACTCTTTGTCCATTTAACCACTAGAAAACTGGAAGTGGTGCTTGGCTCAAGGGATAGGGTGGTAGCCTTGAGATAAAGTGCTCAGGGACAGTGCCTAGGTAGAGACCAAGCCCCATGATCCACAAAGAAAAGAAAAGAAAAGAAAAGAAAAGAAAAGAAAAGAAAAGAAAAGAAAAGAAAAGAAAAGAAAATCATCTGACAACCCAAAAAGCTGGAAATGTATATCCCATGAAGCTACCAACTAATGGGGTTCTAAGTATCTTAAGTATCTTATCTTAATTTTTATATATTCTCTGTCACAGAAATAATAATAACAATAACAATAATAATAATAATAATAATAATAAAAAGCCTGGTCTGTTGGCATACAATTTTAATTCCAGTACTCAGGAAATAGAGCAGCAGGATGGCAGAACTGAGGCGTATCTGGGTTAAATATTGTCTACTCCTTACAAACATAAAACAAACACTATGCAACAAAAAACCTGAAACTATCAAGAAATAATTCAGTGGATTAAAAAGGAAGGTATTAATTACACAAACACAAAAATTGCTTAAACAGATTGCTGAATATAATTAACCAGTAACTTTAAAATCTTAATGACCATTGTGTTGAATTCTTTAAAAATAAAATTTGAGCAGAGCAAGATCTGTGGCTGTGGATTCTGCACTTGGCTTCTCCTAGCAAGGCAGTGATTGTTCCCGGGAACTGAGGTGCGGATGTGGCCACACATAGCTGGTACGGTTGGGTGAAAAAGAGGCTGGAGCAGATACCTGGTTTCCAGTGTTTGGCTAAAAACATGCCTGACCCAATTACAGCTCGAGAGTGCATCTGGCTGCCCTTCATGGAGACGGAGCTGCAATGTGATGAAAAGACCATCATCATAGGCCACAGTTCTGGGGCCATTGCAGCCATGAGATATGCAGAGACACATCAAGTATATGGTATTGTATTGGTATCTGCATACACATCTGATTTGGGGGATGAAAATGAGTGTGCAAGTGGGTACTTCAACCACCCTGGCAATGGGAGAAGATCAAGACCAACTGCTCTCACATTGTACAGTTTGGCTCCATAGATGATCCTTTCCTTCCATGGACAGAACAACAAGAAGTGGCAGATAAATTGGAAGCCAAATTACACAAGTTTTCTGATCGAGGTCACTTTCAGAACACAGAATTTCCTGAACTGATTAGTGTGGTAAAGTCTATGTTGAAAGTACCAGAATAGTCAAGATAACTCCAGCTATTTTGCATCCCAATACAGGGGACGAGTAATAGCTCCTACTAATGAACCATTAATATACATAATCATCCAGTTGAGCTTCAGAAGTGCCTGGAAAACTCTCACGTCACAGTGTTCACACAGAGTTTCAAGCAACATTTTCATTTTCCATGGAATCTAAACATTCCCAAATTGCTATGAACCAGAGCATATTCTCCCCCCTTTTTTTGTCAGTCCTGGGGCATGAATTCAAATCCTGGGCACTGACTTTGGACACTATTTGCTCTGCCATTTGAGCCATAGTGCCACTTCCAACTTTTTTTGTGTATGTGGTACTGAGAAATTGAACCCAGGGCTTAGTGCATGCTAGGCAAGTATTCTACCATGAGGCTACAATCCCAGCCCCTATTTTCCCCATTTGAGAATAGAGATAAGACAGTTTAGCCACTTTGTTTAGCCAAAGAGTATAACTCAGAAATGTAACCCAGTCTTCCAAATTCTCAGTCCAGATTAAAATAGGCTTTCGTACATGTTCTAGAGTGGGATTCTTCCTCCTTAAAATAAAACTTTTTTTGTTTGGCAGGAAAAAGGTTCATAGAGCTGGCTTAACAGTTCAAGACACAAGCTACTATTCAAGCTAGCTCAAGATATTTAGCCCAAATTCACACATTCACTAGTGATCCTCCCTTGTCCCTAGGTCCTTTACGCCGGTTGAGACAGATCAAGATAAAGGATTCTGAGTCAGGGATCTGCTAGTGAAGAGAGAAGCACAATGTAGTAACTGCATTCCAGCTATTTGTAGGCTAAGTCTGATATTAGGGCCAAATGGAGAGTTTGTGCCCTCACTGAATTGCTGCCAAGTAGAAATGAAACAAGGCACTTCCAATTTTTTTTCTCCCCAAGGGAAAATTACTATGGAAACGCAAGGAAAATATTCACCATTCACATGGTAGTTTTTTAAACTCAGAAAATGTGTAGATATGTATCTATGATTCATATGTATGTGAGTTATGTACAGCCCATATACATAGAGATAATAGTAGCTGGCTACAATAAAAAATTTCAAAAATAAAAATAAACAAATAAAAAAATAAAATAAAATTTGAATCCTCATGGTTAAAATATTAAGAAATAGAAAAATAACAACAAATAAGTAGGGGGAATCTGAAAGTAACAGTCATGTTTAGGTAGACAAATATTGGAGAAAAATTTAATACGCATGTGTGTGTGTGTGTGTGTGTGTGTGTGTGTGTGTGTGCATGAGCACTTATGTAGGCCTATCTCTACAAGCACATGCACACAGCAATGACAAACCACAAAGTAAAAATAACTTTTAATCATAATTCTTTGATGCTACATCACTTGTTCCTTGTTGAAATGGAGATGCTGTTATTGTGAAAGTACTAAAGTCACCACATAAATTGAGTGAGAAATATTAAATCTAAAAGCAATCAAGACTTTCAGGGTTAGAGCAAGCAATTAGAATATCAAAGAAATTAACCTCAAATGCTAAAATGGAATTATATTAATTTGAACTCAATATTTTTATTACATATATATTCATGGATTTCTACGTATTAGTGTAATTCCTATATCTGATAAGAGAAGTGATGCATTCCCAGGAAGACAGCACATAGCTAGGGCTGGTTTTCAGTCTTTAGGGGTATTTTCCATAGATTTTGAAGAAAGATAGATAACAAGTCTGGAGTAGGTGAGGTATGAAGTGACCGAAGGAAATCTTACCATTCTAAAAAGCAAGGAGAATTGTTAAACTAAACAATCTCATCAAGAGCATAGAAGGTATTCTAAAGGGGCTTCCATTCAGCATGGCTATCCACAAGAAACCATTGTTACAACATATACCCATAACAGCTCCAGTCTACTCAAAGAAGCCAAATGAAGCCTTCCACTATTTCACACTAAAAGCAAATTCTTTACTTTGAAGATGAGCCATGGGAATCAAAAACGCTAAGCATCTTTCATATTTACTAAAATGCACTATATTTCAGAGTCCTCAAATCTAGTTACAGAAAATTGTAGAAAACACTAGTAACAGAGTATCAGTGTGGGCCAGGAATTTGGCCTAGTGGTAGAGTGCTTGCCTAGCATGCACGAAGACCCAGGTTCAATTCCTTGGTACCACCCACATAGAAAAAAGCTGGAAGTGGTGCTGAGGCTCAAGTGGTAAAGCTCTAGCCTTGAGAAAGTCCAAGGACAGTGCTAAGGCCCTGAGCCCTGAGCTCAAGCCCAGGACTGGCAAAAAAAAAAAAAAAGAATATCAGTGTGATGGAGAAACCAAAGTAGTAAGTCATCACAATGTAATGCTTAATTCAAAAATTATTTCACTGCAAATTATCAGTTATCAGTATTCTTGCCAGTAGCTATTGCCAATGTTGGTGTATACATGATTGCTTTTCTTTCCAAGTAGAAGAAATTCATGTTTGTGATGGAGGAATGAGGTCATCATCACCTTAACCCACTAATCAAATTTGGGTCACTAATGGTGAAAAACAAAGCAAAGCAGATATTATGTGTCTCCTGATCGGGTACATAGGAAGAAGATATAAGTTATGATGTAATCATGCACAGTATGTTTAATTTGATTAAGCTTTTAAATATAACTTCCAGCTAACTGAATCTGTAGGGACTAGAAGAATAATCAAAATGATTTTATAAACAGTAGAATCCATAAAAAGCCATGAAAACCTTCTCAAGACCAACTGATGGGCTGTCTGTGAGTAGATGTCATGGGTAAAGATTATAAAGAGAGAAAAGACACAGCAACCTGATGCAGAGGGAAGTCTGGGATTAAATGTGAATAGGGTTGATTATAAGATACTGCTCTTTTCATGAATAATAATAACTGTGTTTACAATATAAAATATTTTTATTTTTGAGATGAATGGTTGTGTTTAGGGCTTACATGCCTGGTTATTTTGTTGTTATCAGTTACTCAGCATCAGGACTGAGGCTAATTTCAGAACCTTAGAGGAAATGGATTAAGAATAAGATTAGAAATATTTAACGGGATACAAAGAAGAAGCCATGGGCTCCTTGATCATTCCTGTGATTGTAAGAAAGTTACTTTGAAGAGGGAGGGGGATATTTTGTGTGAGCCTCATGAAACAAAGGCAGATCAACTATGATTACTGATATGGGATGAATGTGAGAAGAGTAACAAGCAGAGTTGGTGCCCCACTGCTCGTTTCTCTTCTCTCATTGACATTAGAGCAGTTTCTGCTAACTTTCAAGAGAAAAGCACCTAGCAGTTGGACAAGAAATAATATTTTCACATGCTTTATGTTAACCATGTAGTCAAACATCAGGACCACTGCCAGACAAAGAAATGCTAAAAGGGCATTCAACACAATCAGATTAAGATTAGTCCTTGATGAAACGGAGAACAGAATCTGCAGGGAGAAACTTTATCTGTTCTTACATTTGGTCCATGTGAGTTAGTTACTTGACATATTAACGTGACATATTAACATATTAACGTTCCCAGACCTGAGGGAATCTGTGTCCTGGATTATTGCTTCTGTAGCTTCAGACATAATTACATTTTCTGGAGAGATGGATAGTTTTCATTTTTTGTTGTTACGAGCTTGTCCACCTGTCCAGAGTAGCTAATGTTGCTAAATATGATTTATTAATCGGAGAATGAATGAAAATATGTGTTTATGGTTTAAATTACCCATCATGTCGGGGCATTTTTATCTCTGTGTAAAATTATTCTAATGAAATAAGTCATTTGGATTTCATTACTCTTTTGTTCTTCAGTAGGATGTCCTGTTTAGGGTTTTCTTTGTTTGGGGGTTAGTTTTGGCTTTTTACAAATGCACAATTTCACCTAAAATGTTACAGTGAGTCTGCTTCTCCACAACTGCAGGATATTTATTCATTTGTTAATAAATGGTCCCCTTCATCTCTCTGTCTCTGCAGCACCTTTCCTTTGAATAAATGTACAAAGATGAGGGCTCTAAGATGTCCTTCCATCTCTGTCCCCATGAAAAAAAAGCTGACCCTATCTCGTGGTCTTATGCTCCCCAGGTCAAGTCCAGCCACTTGTTATGACCCAATTTCACATCAGGTTCTAATTGCTCTAGAAATTTCCAACTGTTTTAGACAGTATGGCCACACCACCGTTGATTCTACTCAACAGCTCAGCAACTGATACTTGTTCAGACCCTACAGGGATGTTTGAGGCAAGCCGAGCTTCCCACGACTCTGAGAAGCAATACCTCCAAATGTCTACTCTACTCAGCAATGTCTGCCATAGTCTATCACTTTCTACATATGTTTGCTGCTATCAACATAAACTTGCTCACTGCATATTTATTCAATCCTTAGCCTTCCCAGGAGGTATCAATCAGGCTATCATTTTCTTGGAAACTCCCTGGACCACCTTGATGCTGACCTGTATTCTGAACTTACAAAAGTAACTGTGGATATTAATTATTTATTTATGGTCTTGGCTCCAGGTATATTCCTACAGGAATATCTCTGCTCAGTCTTCTTAATGTTCTACTCTATTCCCTGGAACTAGGTGTCTGCAGACTACACTTGGTTGCTTAGCTGATTTAAAAAAAATGTCATTATTTTAGTATACTGTTATTTTATTTAGGCAGTATATACAAGAATAGCCATTCAACAGAGCAATTTATGAATATAGTGCCTCTCGATCAGGGTCACCTCTTTTAAGATTCTCACCTACCTCTCCTACCCAACCCATTCTCTCAATTCTCTTAATTTTTAGGTTATGTATTAGTTTATTTTGCCAGTTAACAAAGCAATTCATGTATACAATGCATCTAGATCTGTGTCATCCCCTTTACATGTTCAAACCCCCTTCCGCCCACCCCTTCCTTTATTTTTCACAGTTCTGTAGCATATACAATGCATTCTTGCCTGAGTTCTATTCATTTCCCCCAGTTCATTCTTCTATCCTTCTCCTCTTGACTGCTCCCTTGCAAGTACCCATTTCCTAATACTTATTTTGTTAGACTTTGACTTAGTCTTTCTAAAGAATTACACGATTTGCATTCTCCAAAGATTTTTTTCATGGTATTGAAATCTGGGCACTGTCCCTGAGATCTTGAGCTCAAGGCTACCACCACAGCCCCACTTCTGGTTTTCTGATGGTTAAATGGAGATAAAAGTCTTCTTTGGTGTCTGGGCTGGTTTCGAACTGTGATCCTCAGATCTCAGCCCCATGAAGAGCTAGGATTACAGGTGTTCTCCATGGATTTTATTATAATTTAGTTAACTCATTTATAACCACTTGAATGCCACCCATTGTGCTTATTTCTAGAATTATAAGCATATTCTAGTCCTGACTAATGAGAGAAACCATGAACCTGGCTGCTCTGGCTCTGGTTTACTTAACATACTCGTATCCAAGTCTTTCCATTCCCTAATGAATGGTTCAGCGTCATTGTTTCTAATGGATGAGTAGGTTTCCACTGTGTATTTATATCACATCTTCTTAACCTATTCATTCATGAATAGGCATCTGGGCTGTTTCTATATCTTGGCTATGGTAAATAATGCTGCATTAAAAAATGATTATGGTTTTGGCTTCAGTATATCCTTGTTTGTGCTTTATTGGATGATGCCCAGAAGTTGAAATGCTGGGTCACAGGGTAGTTCTATGTTTAGTTTTTTGAGGATCCATATGGCTTTCCAGAGCAGTTGAACAAGAACCAAGAGAGAGGAAAAAAGAAAAAATGCCATGTCCTCAGTTAAGGGTCTATTCAAGGCCAGCTAGATTCCTTTCTGGAGACTCAACTCCTCTCTGGAGATGGGAAAAGTACAGCTCCTGGCAACTATGTCTGTTGTCCCTGTGTTGAGAAAGGTGACCTACCTATACACATGATGAAATCATGAAAGTATGAAACAGAAGCAATTATCTAAATGGGATTCCAGATTGTTTGTTTATTTTTCTGATGCTGGTTTGCTCTTTAATTGCTCACAGTGTGGTCACTCAACAGTTTCTTACATGGTTATGTGAAATTACTTTTGGATTGAGTCTTTTTTTCTAGTGCTATTATATTTTATTTTTCATTTTAATAGCTGAATTTTCCTTATATAGTATCTTAAAATAGCTGTACAAAGAAGTTAACCAAGAAGTTTATGCATTATGATCTATGTCATCTCTTTTGATATACTTACCCCTACCTCTCTTACATCTCCCACTTTCTCTTCTTCATTTATCTTACCCTCGTCCCATTGACCTTGTCACTCCTTTTAAAGGAATTACACTATTCTAATTCTCCCCATTTCAGTAAATACATTTGACGCTATCCTATTTCTTTTAATATGTTAGTATATACTTTTATACAACCCCATGTATTTACTTATAAATTTCTAAACTAATGTTAGCTTCCAGATAGAATGGGAAACATGCATGGGCCTGATTTACTTCATTTAACCAACTTTTTCCCTAGTCTTTCCATTTCTTTATATTTTCTCCTCCCTCCCTCCTTCCTTCCCTTTCTTCCTTTTTTCCTCCTTCCCTCCCTCCCTCCCTCTCTCTCTCTCCCCTTCTCTTCCTCTCTCTCTCTCTCTCTCTCTCTCTCTCTCTCTCTCTCTCTCTCTCTCTCTCTCTCTCTCTCTCTCTCTTCTTTCTGCTAGTCCTGTTGTTTGGACTCATGGCTTAGGCACTGTCCTTGGGCTGTCTCAAGACTAGGTCTCTAGGTCTCTATCATTTTCGCCACAGCACTTATTCTGGCCTTTTCTATGAATGTGGTACTGAGGAACTGAACTCCGGTTTCACGCATCCAAGGCAAGCACTCTATCCGTAGGACACACTCCAAACCCCCTTTCCCTTTCTTTCTTCCTTTCTTTCGTTCTCTTTTTCTTTTTTTTTTTTTTTGGACTGTCCTGGGCTTGGATGCAGGGCCTGAGCACTGTCCTTGGCTTGGGTTCTTTTTCTCAGGGTTAGAGCTCTACCACTTAAGCCTCAGCACTATTATTGGCTTTTTTCTATGTATGTGATACTGGGTCTTCATGCATGCTAGACAAGCACACTACCACTAGGCCAAACTCTGGCTTCCTCCTTTCCATTTCTTTATAAATGATAAAAACCTCATTCTTTCTGATGAATGAGGAAAATTCCGTTGTGTATCTATGCTATGTTTTCTTCATCCATCTATCCTTTGAGGAACATTTGGTAACTGGGACAAAGTAAGTATGAAGATAAGTGTTTTGTAATTATTACCAAGTCATCGAGTTTAAATGATAAAGAAATCATGCTATAATTTAAGTCTTGTTTCCTTTGCTCAGAAGCATAAGAATGTCTCTAATGTTTTGCACATTTACTTTAGTCCTGGCAGAGTTAAAGATTAAGTCTTTCTACTGAAAACTCCAAAACATCTCGTGTACAATATAAACATCAAGCTCATGTATGTCTCTGTGTATATGTGATTATACTATTTGATTTTACTTGTTATCTCTGGGTAACCAACTTGAAAATTAATATGCACGTAAAAGTCAACAATCAGTTTGGCAATTCCTACAGTAAATTAGTTCAGATTACACTATTCAATAAGTCAATTAAAGTATCCCTGATAGAAAGGAAAAACATAACTCATAAGTTTTAATCACATGGGGTCTAATCATGAAAAGAGTAAACATAATATAGTTTGATTACTTTTCTAAATATTGAAGGCCACTAAAAAGGAATGAAAGTGAGAATCACAGAAGGATGCTTGTTCTATTTTCATTTTATAAAAAATACTTTGGGCCGGGAATTTGGCCGAGTGGTAGAGTGCTTGCCTAGCATGCATGAAGACCCGGGTTCGATTCCTCGGTACCACATACATAGCAAAAAGCCGGAAGTGGTGCTGAGGCTCAAGTGGTAGAGTGCTAGCCTTGAGAAATTCCAAGGACAGTGCTCAAGCCCTGAGCCCAAGCCTAGGACTGGCAAAAAAAAATACTTTGTAGTTATCCAGAAAATCATTTTTTGTTATAGAAGAAAATTTTTATATTCATATGTTGAGTAAAACATACTCTAAATTTTTTAGTTTATGTATTCATTTAGAGACAGAAATTCACGAAATCTCAGATTTGGGGTTTAAACAGCCATTTTTATGGGCTTTATCATTACTATCACAAAGATATATAGATAATAAAATAATCACAAAGAATAGTGATCAGAGGTAAAAATTGAACTTCTGTAGGCATTTCCAAACAAATTCTCTCACCCCATTGCCACCATGTTTAAATGAAACAAGGTGGAAAATGACTTTCATAGAGTTTGCAGGAATATCATAATACTGTCAAAGATCTATATTTGCTTTGTTTTGTGACACGGATGTTAAATATAAATCTCCTTAGTTCATTATTTAAAAGTGAATGAAATATGCAAATAGATGAACTATTACCATTAAAATGCCTTAGTCTTTAGTTACATACTGCCTTCAAAAATCTTTTCCTGCCATGTGCCAAAGATTCTTTCCTGTAATCCTAGCTACTCATGAAGCTGAGATTTGAGGATTGTAGTTCAAAGCCAATCTGGGCAGAAGAGTCCATGAGACTCATTTCCAATTAACTACCAAAAAGACAGAAATGGAGTTGAAGCTCAAAGTGGTAGAACACTGTATATGAGCAAAAAAGTCAGGGCAGTAACCAAGTTTTGAATTTAAGATGCAGACATGGCAAAAATAAGCAAATAATCATTTTCCCTCAAAAATATCAATCAGTTACAATCTAATAAGCTGTCTTTAAAATTTTTTCCATTTGCTTATCTATTGCTTTATTTATTCTTCACTCACCCATCCATGCATTCCATCAATCAATAGGTTATTAAATACCTGACATGTACTACCTGTTGGGCGATCAAACCAGAAAATCACAATCTTTGTCCTCACCACACTTCCACTCTAGAGAGACACACATAAAAGATATATGTTCTCATTGCTAACGGCAGAAGTAAAGATGGCTATGTTTGGAGGGAGGTGGATGGAGGGGAAAGAATGGAAGTGTGGAGAGAAGAGGTAGTACTGCTGCTAGCACAGAGCATGCCAAAGTCAGGAAGCAAGTATAGGATAATAGGGCACAAATACTATTTTTTCTATGTGACTCACGTTTGTCCTCTGTCTGACATTTTGATCCTACATTAAATACTGCTTACCCCAATATTTTCATGTTTTCAGCAGCTGTAATATACTAAAAAAATTGCCACACTGTACTTAGCAACAACATTTCAAGAATATAAAAGAAGGTGGCACCAATTAGAATAAACCTTAGACTCTCCTAGCAGAAGATTACAATAGCACAAAACCTAGATACAAAGGCTATATAGGATGAGCCTAAATGAAAGGACCTCCAGGATATGGAAACAAGAGCCATACAATGTGTGATTGTTGTTCTTAATGTACTATGTTATTTCTCATCTCTTCTGTTGTCCCTTGGTTATTCTCATATTGTTACGGTATCTTACCTTGTTATCTGGTATAGTGTATATGTTTATTTGAAAAAGGATAGGGAAGGGTGGAAAACAAGATGAGGAGAGGGGGTGGGGGGGGAAGAAATGGGGACAAAAACATGAGAGGTGGTATCAATGTTTGTGAACTAATGCACCTTCTATCTGGCTAATATAATGTAACCCTTCTATTAATTACAATAAGAAAAGAAAAAGAAAAGGAAGGTTGTATCATAGAGTTGTTTTAACAGCATGTAAAGCATTTGTGCCAGAGACAGATGAAGATGATGAGTAAAGACAGAGTGAACTTTACAGCTTGGGGGAAGAAGAGAAGTGGGAGGGGGAGAGAAAGAGGGAGAAAATAAGGAAGTGGGTAACACTTTCGACAAGCAATGTACTCATTTCCCTACTATGTAACTGCAACCCCTTTGCACATCATCTTTACAATACAATTCAATAATAACAATTTAAAAAGAGCAACAGCTATGTGCATATGATCATATAAAATGATGCTTATCTAAATAAACTCCAAGAAGTAGAAATAAGTTGTTTATTGTAGTGTTTGTGGTTCTTGCCCCCCCTTTGGTTTATTCCCTGTTGTCCGTGTTTTTGATTTCTGTACTCTTTGTCATCTCTATAAGTTTATCTGATTTGGGGAGCGGAGGGGAAGCACAGAAAGGGTGGGACACAGGGACAAAGGATGAATCAAGTCATCAGTGAAACCCACTAGACACTACACTGGAAATGAACTATACAACTTGAGGGGGAGAGAGTTCTGGAAAGGGACACGTGAAAGAAAATCAGGGAGGGGTAAAATGAAATGTACTAATTACTGACTTATATAACTGTAATCCCCTATATATACTTTTGCAATACATTTTTTTAACAAAAGATGGAGAATAATAAGTCATGGAAAGCACTGCAGAGCAGATCCTTCCAGAAAGCCTGTGGAGTTAATGGATGGCAAGTGGGAACCACTCAAGGTAGTCCTGTTGTTTAATAATACTTCCTTTCCTATTCCTTTTTTCCCTCTTTGTTTTCAACTTAAAGAAAATACTTCCAAGGATGATAAACATTTCATATCAAGAAAGTTATGCTGAGTTCACAGATGCAGTTTCAATATTGCCTTAAGAATTGGTGTTCACAGAGTATTTTTTTATACTGAAATGAATAGAATTTGAAAAGGTCAATAAGCAAAAGACCATCAATATATTTGACACCTGATTTTGGAATCAACTCCTTATCTCTAGCTGCTTGTTAATGCCTTTCTTAAAGATGAACCTGATCAAGTCTAGCTTTTAAGGAGAATTACTCTCAGATTTACTTTTTGCTGTCTCTTTTATCCTATCACCATTGCCTTCTTCATACATGGCACAAAACGGAAATATACATTTACTTAACAACAGTGCTTATCTTGTGTTCTAAGAATTTTTACAAATAATCATTTGCTTTCTTTCTTAATCTAACCCTTTTGCAGTAAGTACCACTATTAGTGCTTTATAAGGGAGAAAAGTGAGACCAAGAGAAGGGAAATACTTGACAAAAATTGTCTAGCCAATTAGTGGTAGGACTGGTTTGAGCAGACCATCACATTTAGCATATATGTTCTAAACCATAGAAGCCTGTTTCTCTTACAGGTCCACAGCTGCCATGATCACTCTCTTACTTCATGGAATAACAGCCTTTCTGTGAATCCAAGGAATGCATTCCCAAGCTGAATTTTGCAAGTCACAAGTTATATTACTATTTCTTCTATTCCAACTATATCTTCTATAGGCATTCTAGGAAGATCTCTGCTATGTTTATCAGAGCCGCTATGCTCTTTCCATACAATTCTCAAGAGTACCACAGAAATACATCATAGAACTGGCACCTGATGACAACTTCCTGTGTTAAAGTTCCAATCACAAAAGTGTCTCATAGCTTCCCATTCGTCAGCATAGTTTTCAGTTCTAACAGATGTCTTACACGCAACCAGACTTGATTTCTCCATACTCCATTCCAATGAAACTATCATCTGAGTTTCTTAACTCTGAATTCACACTCATGATTATTAAAGAAGCTAAAAATCAGAGTTGTAGCTAGCTGTAGTTTTTGTATACATGTAGACTAATTTAAGTCATTTCCCTTTCATTACATCTAACACACATTAGAAACTGAGTAATTATAAGAGACCTTTAATTATCAACATTCATTATTATCACTATTATTAACATATATTAAACACCCACAGTGTGCTAAGTATTGTACTCAAGATAAGAGGCATTAACCTTACAATTCCACTGTGACTAGGAGAGAATACAATCTTCCTCTAAATGGAGAACAAAATTATACTTGCCTTTCCTGACAAAGAGCCAAGGGATGAGTCAGGGATAAAAATCTAGTTGTCTTTACCACTAGACAACTGTGTAAACAAAGAATGGCTATTAAACTCTGGTGCTCTAAGCACATCTGAATCTCTTTTTCCCTAAGTGTTTTTAATGTCTGCATCGAATTCTTTTGTAGTGGCAAGTCTTTCTCCTTCACATGGGTATCTGAACTGTGTAAACATTCAAGTCATTTGAGACCAGCTCTGCAAAGTAAGCTTTGGCCTTAAACAGAACACTGCCATATTTGGTAGAAAAATAAAGTGTAAATGTAAAGTGATGACAATGAACTTATTTCTTTGGAGGAGGAGGGGCTCAGAATGTGGCTTTGAAGAACTTTTCAAATGAAGATTGCCAAATCCATTCGAGTAATGATAGCATCATGGGGGAAAATGCTACTTCCAAGGTAAAATTTGATTTCGGTGGTAGAATGAACAGAGGTATCCAATTGGGACACATTTAAACACAAGTTCGACTGATGCTACCTGATCTAGGGAAACTGTGCTACTCTGTCTCAGCCTGAGCTTCTGCTCATGTAAAATGAGACAAGGAGGCTACAATCACCAATTTTCACAGATTGAAATATACAGAGGATCTCCATTAAGTTTTTGTATTCATACGGAGCAATGCAACAGAGACAATACACAGTTTTCAATAGAAAACTGAACATTGATCATTTCTTGCACTAGTGGTAAAGGGTACGTCTTTGTATTATGTAGTAGCTTCATACATGTGGGGAAAATACCTGACACTCTCCAATACTTGTGTTGCCAACATGACTTAAATATAAGGATTTAACAAATTACATGAGATATTTGATATCATATTATTTGATTAATTAGTGTTTAATACTTTATTTTCATTCTGGATAGTAAATTAATGTGTTTCAAGTGTGCTTAAAGTAGGCTAGGGTAAGGTATGTTTAGAAACATTAAATGTACTGAATGGCATCACACCTTTCTACTGTTATCTTTTGTCTTTTTGGTAACAGCCATCCTAACCTGAGTGAAGAGACAGCCCATCTTGGTTTTGATTTGCATTTTCCTGAGTATTACTGGAAGTTGCATTTTTCAGCAACTTGTTGGCCAACTGTATACTTTCTTTGAGATATGCCTTCTTAGACCTTGCTCATTTTAAAAATGAGATTGCTTATTTTTATTTTGAGACTACATTTTTGCTATCAATGTTTGTGTAGTTTTCCTCCCATTCTGTTTCACCATTTTTGGAGGTTTTGTACAAATTTTTTCTTTGGGCATTCCTACTTTGTAAAGAATATTAATATTTTGATAGAGAGGAACAGTCTTGTAAGAAATGGTGCTGAGAAAACTGTATTAAAGCATGCAAAAAAGGAAGTTGGGCACTTATCTAATGTCATTTGTGAAAATCAACTAAAATTGGTCAAACCCCTAAACATAAAAATCAAAAGCATAATATTCTTAGAAAGAAACAGGAAAGAATTTTCATAATATTTGACAATTTTCTATATTGTCTTGAGTAACAACAACCTTGAGGAATCAAAGATCTCAGAGTTACAAGGAGAAAAAGCAGCAAACACGAGAGACAAGGAAGCAGTTCAGGGGAGATATCTTTTAATGGGTACAGAATTTAATAATGTAAGGTAAAGCATTCTGTAGATAGATTGAGATGATAAAAACACAATGATATGACTTTATTATAATTCTGATAGTTAAGATGTGAATGTTGTGTGCATTTTATCACAATAGAGAAAGGAGGAAATGGTTTGAAAAATCCATATGAAGCATTCAAACATTATGGAGGCATGAGAAACTGTCAGTGATATTTAGGCAGGAAATTGGGTGCTATATGCATCTGTGTGTATGTATGTATATATGTACGTACATATTCATGTGTTACATATGTAAAATCATTGTATATAAGGAATAAAGGGACATCTCATACTGACTGAGCACGCACATTCTGAAAACCTAAAAGATGGATTGCTCCAATTCTGAAAACATTTGAAAACTGGCATGATGCCCAATCTGGAAAATTCCACACCCAACCTCCTCCAATGAGGTCAAAATTCAGGTACATTAAAAAGACTATGTGCAAAATTACAGTCAAGCTACGTATATCTACATGAGACAAATGATTTCATGTCTAGACTCGGGTTCTGTCATTAAGATACCTCATGTTATACATACATACATACATACATACATACATACATACATACATACATACATGCATGCATGCATGCATACGTGCATACGTGCATACATATATATTTTCCAAAACACAAAAATAACCCAAATCTAAACCGCTTTTGGTCCCAAACATTTTAGATGAAAAGTCTCAATAGATAAGTTCTATAATCTCTAAAATGCCTATATTTTTGGTAACTATTGAAATATAATTATGAGTGAAACAAAGCATGAGCTTTTTAAAGGTGCTGTAAACACATATCCTATTGTCACATGATTGCTTGCTTTGATGCCTATTTGTTTGTCTTAGGTATAAGTATATCACTGTATATCAAATATATTTTATCTGCAAATTAAAATGAAGACTTAGGTAGCTGAAATTCATTGAAGTAAAAGGCAGAAGAAATGGAAGCGATAATTTCTGTAAGCAGGTCAATCAATTCTTACTTGATTGCATGCAGAAGAATAGATTTTTACATGTTTTTTATTGCAGCAAACACAATTTATTCATTTTTTGCTTTAAAAATCCATAGCCTTATCTAGAAAGAAGTCTGAATAGCAGGTAGAAAACACAAGGGCTATATCAATGTGAAATGATTTTTAGCTACTTCCACATTTTAAAACTTTTGTTAAAAGTAGTAGTATTTTTTTTTAATTTAAATAAATGGGCAAGGGAACTAAAGAGAGACTTAGAAGAAGAGTTTAAAATGGCAAAAAAGCAAATGAGAAAATGTTCATCATCAATGGTCATAAAGGAAATGCAAATAAAAATAACCCTACGATACCACCTTACCCCAACAAGAATGGCCAAGATTTTGAACTCAGACAATGACAGTTACTGGAGGGGTTGTGGAAAAAGGAACCCTACTGCACTGCTGGTGTGTCCTGTCTGGCGGGACGTCAACTAGGGCCAAGAACCTAGAGGGAGGAATGAAAGGGACAGGAGACACGAAGTAGGCAGCAAGACAAACGTTCTGATCAAGCTGTAAATTTTATTTTTTATATGCCTCTTCAGGAGGGGAAGGAGGGGGTTAGGGTATAGGAACCACTCGGGGTAGGGGGTCCGGTAGTAGGATGTTTGCTCCTGCTCCAGGTAGAGGCCAGGTGGTAGGATGTTTGCATATCAACGCAAGCAGGCATGTGTTGCTTAGTGACCTAATTACAAGATGCAGGCACATTCTTACACTACGAATTCAGGGAGGGGGAGAATGTCTCTGACACTGGTGGGATTATAAACTAGTTCAGCCACTCTGGAAAGCAGTGTGGAGGTTTCTTTTCTTTTTTTTTTTTTTTGCCAGTCCTGGGCTTGGGCTCAGGGCCTGAGCACTGTCCTTGGACTTTCTCAAGGCTAGAGCTCTACCACTTGAGCCTCAGCACCACTTCCGGCTTTTTGCTATGTATATGGTATCGAGGAATTGAACCCGGGTCTTCGTGCATGCTAGGCAAGCACTCTACCACTAGGCCAAACTCCCAGCCCCAGTGTGGAGGTTTCTTAAAGAACTGAAATTTGATTTCTCTACGATCCTGCCATACTATTCCTGGGCATTTATCCTGAACATCATAACCCAAGATATGAAAAGAACACCTGCTCAGCTATGTTATCTCTGCACTATGCATAATAGCCAGGCAATGGAAACAACCAGATGCCCTACTGCAGATGAATGGATATAGAAAATGTGATATATATATATATATATATATATATATATATATATATATACAATGGAATTCTACATAGCCAACAGACAAGATAAAATAATGGCATTCGCAGGGAAGTGGATGAATCTGGAGCGAATCATGTTGAGTGAGACAAGTCAAGACCAAAGGAACAAAAGGCGCATGGTCTCCTTGATATGTGGCTATTAGATCCAAACAGTACAAGAGCGAGGACTCAATATTTGCATACCCAATGCTATGGACACGGTAATGGAAATATAAACATAACTACATAGACATAAAAAATCTATGACTCTATAGACATAATGTTTTATTACATAAATTAATATGTGCCTATGATATACAAACCCTTAGCCTAATTTTGATCATGTTCTAAAAACTAAGTGCCAGTGATTGTATATAGAGATTTCCTTCTTGAACACTTGTTTGTTAAACATGCCATTTGAAATATGATGTAAAAATCAATGTTAATAAATTCCTTAATAAAAAATAGTCATTTAAAATGAAAAAAAAAATTAAATAAAACTTTAACCTGTCTGAGAGCTTCAGATTCTCCAGCACCTTACACCAGTTACTTCAAAATTAACTCACTGCAGTTGTCCCTATAATCATCTAATCAGATATGAAAAGCTGTATGGTGACAAGCTTACATTCTGCTTATGAGCATACTGAATGTCTCTACAGTATAAAACAAACACAGTAGCTATTTGTAAAATGTGATTCAACTAAATCAGAACTCTGTTTTATAGCACTGAGCTATTAGGAAAAGAGCCACTCTCCTGAGACAGAAAAGTCTTTTAAATGTCTGTACAATGTTATTCCCTACCAGACTTTGAAAATGATACTTGTACCCTAGAAAAGTTTGTTATGAGAGGAAAACAACAACAATAACAGCAACAACCTTAGTTCCCTTTAGAAGAGAACTCTGTGAATCTCAGCATGCTTAAAGGAAAAAGAGAGAGAGAATAAAACCTTTTCCTTTCCTTCTCAGTACCAGTTGTCTTGCTTCTTCTAAAGGTGAGTTCCCATGAAGCTTCTCTACACACCCATGCAATCAACTTTTACCAAATGCCCAGGGCCTGGAAATTCTTGACTAAAACCAATTATTACTCTGGACATCTATTCTCAAGTACAGGAGCATGAATACTTACATTGAGCAGTCGCTTCCTTCTAAAGAATTTAACTATGGATAAGTATGCTGAAACAGACTTTCATGCTGTTGCCTCTGTATGGGTAAATTTAAAAATACTTATTTCTGTTGTTTGTTTCCTTGGCAAGTAAAAGCAGATACTGGTGTTGTAGATGGTGCATTATATAAATGCTTCTGAATTTTAAGACATGGAAATAACATTGAAAATTACATTCATCCATACCAACTTAACAATTCACATCTGACATCTTGAACTCACTAACCACAACTGGAATTCATATGGTTTCTCTTCTATATTATGTCCTACTAGCTACATTAAAGTTCATAGGAAACCAGCACCTACAATTTAAATAATTTTACAATAAAATGCAGTCAGGACACAGAAGTTTTGACCTTTAGAAGAAAAGTACCTCAAACATCAACTTTAGCAACTTTCAGACCATATTGTACAATTGGATATGTTAAAGAAAGTATCAGATATCTGAGTGTTTTGTAGCAAAACATCTTGTAAATGTTCCTGCATTCTTTAATTAGCCCATATGCCGTATCAGTGAAAATTGAAAAAAAAAGTTTCAAAAAAGATAGAAGAGAAGACAATTCAGGTGGGAAAAGTTTTAGATGTAATGGTTGAAGAATGTATCATGAAATTCTTAATCAAAAGTTTAAAATATTGAGCACAATTACTAGAAAACTGTAAGGGTATAACCATCAAAATTACTAAGTTTATAATTATAGAATTCAACATTTTGTTGACAAAGGAATACTATGGAGGCAGCCAACTGCATTGCATATTTGCCCTTTTCTTTTCTCTATTCACGTATCAGGGTAAATTCCTAACTTATTCTTTATAATGACTCACATGTAGAATTATCAAAGCTGGTTGTTTTCCAATAATTTCTACATTTTCTCCAAATAACAATTCCTATGCTAAAGTTATTGTTAGAGCTCTAACAAGATGACGTGGGTCTCACAATTCAAACCAAATTGAGCCATCAATTCATACATCAAGGGGTAAAGTTACATTTAAATCTCCTTTCTCCCTCCCTCTTTCTTCTTACCAACAAACATTTTTTCTGAAGCAGAAAATTCTTAAGTGAAACCATTTGAGGATAGGAATATACCCTAATAGGCTAAACAGAAACTTCAAAATCTAAATTGTAGCTATGTACACATATACATATATATACTTCATTATAAAATACCTATCTTTACAAAATGAGTTAAAATTGCTTAGAAATTTGGCCATTTCAGAAGTGGAAGTTGTAATAATGTAGTCATGTATTTATGGTAACCTATCATGTACAGGGCACTGTGCCTGGGGGCTTGAATTTAAAAATGAATACACTACCCAGACCTGTGAGAAGCTCTGTGTTGAGAATATGCAGACAGGCCTACCAGTAGTTCTACTACAGGGAGATAAGAGCTAATAGAGAAACTTCACAGCAACTTTCCCTCCAGGGGTGAAGGAAGTTAGCAGAGTGCTAAAGTCCAGACTGATGGGAGAGAACATTCAGACTGAGTGCTAAAAATGTATTATTTGGTAATCTGATCTATGCGGAGATAGGGTGCTCAGTTGCTGTAGATCTGGTTTACATAACTAAGGCTGAACATTTCCTGAGGGCAGGAATCATGTCTTAGGCTTTCTAGATTGCACACAGCAGAAAAATTGGATATCTAAATGATTAATCAATCTATTTTGATATGAAAGCAAAACACATTTAATTTCTATTACATACTGATCCAGAACAAACAGCAAGAGAAGAGTACATGGCTGGCTTTTTACTTTCTGGAAGATACCACTAAATAATCACCTTTATTATAGATGATCAGTTTGGGTGTATACCCAAGAAGAATAATGGGGAAATATGTACCTAAGCAAGGATTAAATATCTCAAGATCCTTAAATTGTTATAAAACAGATCATCTGAGTTTGGTTTGTCATCTGCAAGATATGGTAAAAAGTAAAATACAATAAAAATAAAGGTCTGCCGGAGATTGAATGGAATTTCTGGATTTTCCCTACCTGAACTCGAATCTTATAAGCATAAGTGCTTTAGAAATTAAGCTGCCCAAACTTGCCAAACTAAGTAAACATTTAGCATCATGAAATATTGGATAGCAGCTTTATCTCTTAAAAACAAAGCCATATGAAAAGCCTCGTTGCAATGTGTCTCCAAGCTCTGGTCTTATCAGCACACAGCGTGAACAGCTGGAGCTACAAACACCAGGACTATTATTAAATCACTGTGTCAGGGGGAAAGAAAAACGAAAAACCTTTTGTAGGCTTCAGTATCTCTAAATAATACAATTACATATTACATGCTATTTCTTCCTCCGCCTCCCTATATTTGCTTTTCTCCTCCACATCGATCTCTCCTCATTGGAAGACAACAGAAATTTTCCTTCAGCATGCCATGGCATCTACATGTGTCATTCCAGTCTTGTTTTACTATAGCTACTTCACTGTATGATTGATGGATAGAAAATATGATTTGGTCATTCAGATTGTTTGCTAAATTTTGTGTTGGGTTTTGACATAAACTGGTTCAGTTCTCACTATACACAGACAGATTCAGAATAAATAACAAAAAAGGACATGTCATGGTTCACTGGTTTGTTAAGATGATTAGCAACCCACAGCCAAATGTCTTCTGATATTGCCATAGCAATTTGGTAATTTTAATCCTAACAAGCCATTTAGTTTTATCTGTAATATTTCAGCAATACCTTTCATGAATCTGAGAACGTTCAATATAGTAGAAACATTGGCTCTAATTTCAGATTACATGACATATTTGAGAAACAATGTGTCATACAAAGGGAAAATGCTCCATTCAGCCTCTATCATATTACATGCAAGCTATAAAAACACTGCTATTAATTGTTCTCTTCCTAGTAGACTTGCCAATGGCTTTATTGATGAGATGCCTAAATATCTGGAGAACACTATCTTCATCCCTTCTGTTTGTAGCTGTATATGCTCCAGACTACTGAAGGTATTTCTCCTTAGGGTAACTCCTCAGAACCAGTCTGCATCTTGCATTCCTGATTTTAGAATGGCTAACAGTCGTGCTGCTAATGAATAAACCGATGTTTTTAGTCTCTCAGACCAGAAAATTGAGATACGCCACTCATCTTAATATTTGAAATTATATATTTTACATTGGATAAGAAAGGCAATGATAGAAAACAACCTTAACTATTTACTGACCGTTTTCAGGGAGAGAGTTAAAAATTTCTACTTGTTAAATATTTATAATTCTTCAGACTCAAGAATTGCTCGTCAAACATCATGGATTCTAATCCTAAAATAGTTGTTCTTGATTGTGATATATTTGGTTATCTTTTTAAAAATGTGAAGTGATAGACCTTTTAATGCAACACACACATACACACACACACACACACACACACACAGACACACACACACACCAAACGTATACACACATATTTATGCCATACTACTTTAGTGAAATTTTCAGATACTTTGAAATTCATGCATTTATTTCTGATTTGACAACCGCAAAAACATTCAGATTATTTTTTAGATTAAGATGTATATATTACAGTCATAGGTCTTAAAAAGATCATATTAATATTTTCTTACCTTTAGTAATACAAAACAAGTAGTGGATTTATTTTTTTTAATTTTTTTTATTGTAATTAGTAAAAGGGTTACATGATATTTGCCAGATAGAAGGTGCATTAATTCACATACATTGATACCCTTTCACATGTCTTGGTACCCATTTCCCTCCCCCCCCACACCCCCCACCCGTCTATATTCTTTATCAAAGGAGAACAACCCCATTAAGATAATTTTTAGGAATCCACTTTTTAATTTACTCACCCTGCAGGATCAGTTTGCCTTAAGGTTAAATTCAAAACTATAAACAGCCATTAAAACATAAAACAACATAGTAGTTAACCGGATATTAAGAAAAAAATCACATCTGTTTCAGAGTTTCCCTCAGTCTACAAATTCAAGAACATCAATTTCAAGGGCCTGGTTTTATGGCATGCCCTTAAGCCAAGAACACTAGGTTACAATAAAGGAAAGGAAGGTAAGCCTTTCAATAATCAGACTGTCACTAAAATATCCTGTCCCTAGGATTCTCTTCCTTAATTCAAAATCAGTCAATGGAATAAAATTTGCTACTGCCTTGAAGGACAAATAACCATTTGTTATTTGCACATTAATAACTACACTATTTTGATATTAAAAGAGAAAAAAAAGAAACAAATTTTCATATTATTTATATTGTTTAACTGGTATTATTTTAGTGAAAAGCTGGTTTGTTGGTTTCTCACCATTGCTACAGAATTGGACATTACATTTTTTTTTAAATTTAGGCCTGTGTGTGTGTGTGTGTGTGTGTGTGTGTGTGTGTGTGTGTGTGTGTGTGTTGTATTATTTTAGGCCCTCTTAAAATATATTTTGCTGTATTCATCTCAAACATTCAATTCATAATAACTTAATCATCAGAGAAAAACAACTTCTTTAACTTTCCAAAAGCAAGTAACTGAGCATCAGTGAAATATCATTTCTCTATAGTAATCCTAATGAACTCCAACTAAAATAACAGTCATCAAGTGTGGTTTTAAAGGCAATATTTCAAACATAATCAAATGTGTCAAAAATTCATTCTTCAGATTCATATGCTGTGGATTATGAGTAACTTTCATTTCTTAAAAATAAGCCACTTGGGTCCTGCCACCTGTGAATTATTTACATTTGAACATTCTACTTAAGAGATGGGAATTCTGATTGTCTTTTTCCCACTTGGATATTAGATTGAAATGCAACTGAACATGGCCTTTTTTTTTAAAGAAATTATTTTCATGCTGGTTGCTACTGAGTTAAATTATCACACAGTTCATATTCCTTATCGCTTATCAAATGAAAGAAATTAAATATTGTGTGGCTAAAGTGATTGAGCCAGCATGGAGATTTGTGGTATCAGACACAAAAAAGATTGTGATATCCACATCCCTAGGGCTCAGATCCTTGCAAGCTGAAGCCCCAGGTAAGAGTTGGTGATATGGCACTTGCCTGTTCCTCTTAGAAGCTCTCTCTCTCTCTCTCTTTCTCTCTCTCTGCAAACAATGAAAACAACTACATACAGGCTATACATACAATCCATAATAGCAAATGCATCTTTACTGTTGTTTGGAGCACAGCCAATCTAAAGTCATTTAATGTGGCCTTTTATAGTATATTTACACTCTTTGATTCAGTGTGTATATCTCACTTAAAACACATTTTAATTTGGATCAGAAGCATTTCATATGATCAATATCTATGTGTGGCTACAGACTGTTATATTGAATAATATAGATCTAAATAGTATACACGTTTAGAATGCAGAAAAACACGAGTAAAGGTGGAATATACATACAGGCATGCACACACATACACAAATGAACCATTTTTCTAGGTAAAAATAGATATTCCTACACATCATTACTTATTGACTTTTCTGAGTTTTTACAGAAGAACTTAAGTATTCCCTGGGGTTGAACCAGATCTAAGAGTAGCTAAACATTTACCTGGTAGTGTGTGTTGGGGGTTGGAGGAGATAGAGAATAGTTAAGCTAAATTAACCATTAATCATCAATTAGGTTAATTAATAAGAAGTAGAGAGATTTTCCCCCCACTCCTCCCCCAGACTTTCATAGGTCTTCCATTCCCTAAGTCCAAAACTCATACAATGGAGCCTTTCCACATACTTGGCTCTAGATAGAGAAAGATAAGAATTTGGCTTGGATTGTGAAGGATTCTTGGCAGAGGTTATTTTTTTCCATGTATTTTAATTGTAATTAATAGAGGGTTACATTATATTCACCAAATAGAAGGTGTATTACTTCACAAACATTGATATCCTTTCTCATGTCTTGGTCCCCATTTCCCTCCAGAGGTTATTTTATACTAGCAGCAAAAGTCTAAAACACCTTCTACCTCTTGGCAAGGCAAAGGGCCAGCTCTATTCTACGACCCCATCTTTGCATGTCCTCATGCACTATGAGAAGAGGAAATGTGCATTTTTTACTGTTGATATAAAGGTAACTGGCTCATGTTTGATAACTTGAATAAAAGTACATCTTTGCTACAATCATTCATCTTCTGGATCCATAGTCCAGCTCACAACTCACTTAGGTTATTTATTAGTAATGCTATGAAATCCACCAGAAAAACAGCAGCCCTAAGTTCCTGCTAAAAAAATTTGGTTATGATTTCAGTTTGGTTAAGTTCTGAGCATAAGAAGGAAAAATAGAGAGATAAAGCTTACTAAATTTTCTGCATGCCACAATGGTAGAAAACAAATTAGACTCACTCAGTTTTAGGGTATATGGACATAATAAAAATAAACACTAAGTATTTATTTTCTTCTAGGCAATTCTCTCATTTTTAGTTATCTTCCTTCAGTCCAATGTATATAGGTTTAATATGATCTCAGCAAATACCTGACTTTTTTTAAAGCATGCCAGGCATTAGAGGCTCATGTCAATACTTCTAGCTTCTCAGGAAACTAAAGCTGTTCGAAGCCAACCCAAGCACAAAAGTATGTGAGACTCTTAACTTCAGTTAACTACATACAGCCAGAAGTAGAGCTGAGGCTCATGTTGTACATTGCTAAACTCAGGGACTGTATTGAGAGGCTCAGGCCCTCAGTCCAAGTCCCCAGATAGCACACTAGCACATGTGCGAGTTCTCTCTCTCTCTCTCTCTCTCTCTCTCTCTCTCTCTCTCTCTCTCTCTCTCTCTCTCTCTCTCCTCTCTCAACTAAAACCACATCATATCTTATCTTTAAACTAGACCATATACTTAATTTTCAGCAATCTTCCATTAAATATATTTCCTTGAAGGACATAGACTCTAATAGTGAGATAATATTACATTTAAAATGCTTTCAAGATACTCCTTTCTTATTTCAGGAAGGAAATATGCCAATATGTTGCCACAAGTCTATTAGTAAAACATTCATTTGCTTAGTCAAGCAATTCCTGTCTCATACACATTGCACTAGTTCTTGATAACAAAATTAGAGACCAAACTGGAACACTCTAACTACTCAGCACCTTGATACACCTATAAAATGTCTCTTTTTCTCAAAGTGATAGTAAGGTACAGTGTGTAAGTAATAAATAGTATAGGTATATAATAATATATGATGGCAAAGATTTTGGCTTTTAGGATAATATTTAATATGATTACATTCATAAAGATTGCTTATTGCATTGATAATGCAGTCATTAAGCAAAATCTCTCTATTTAGATGGAAGAACCACAATTACAGCTTTTCAAAGCAACTGATGATTTAGCAGAAAGACATTACAGTCCTATGTGAAAGGAAGGCATCTCTCCAGGAAGTTATTCTCTACATAACCTATAAACATAACCTATAAACATGGCACATAACCCATAAACATGGCATTCATAAGTATATTTTGTTAGAACCAGTTTCGGTCCATAAATTTTTCTTTAGTATGAACTGAATTCAAGAAATTCTGTAATGATAATTACATATCCATGTCATCATTCTATGGTATCATCACACTAGAAAAGACTACTCTTATGTTTTTTGAAACAAGAGAATGCAGACTATATCACAATGCTGTGTACTGGTTAAAGCATACTTTTAGAACCAGATCATTTATCTTCAGAGATCTGCCATTTCCTTGCTATGAAACCTTCATCAAAATACCAGAAATTCCGCAGCTTTAATTCTTCATCCAATAGAGGCAAAACATTTGGTGACAACTAAAGCACTTACCATGGGGTACTTTATAAATAACAGCAGCTATTAACTACACACTAGTAATAGATCATTCTATATATGATTACACTTGCTATTCTATATCTAATCAAATAATGTCTCTCCTGAAGTCTAAGGATAAGGCACTTTGATCTTTCACTAGAAAGGCAAACTATAGGATACTTACTGAAACAACAGGTTTCAGACTCTGGCCACCAGGGTGTGAAGCGCTTGGCTGGGTGTCAGCAGGTGGTCCTGGCACTGGGTCACTGCTTCTCCTCACCAGCAGTGGAGTGCCTGCAGGAGAAAATAAGAGGTGAGAGGTCAGAAGACACCTGGGGAGAAAAGAGGATATGGCATTATGCTCTTTAATTAAAAAGGTTTACAACATGCTTTTATGTAAAAACATTCTATTTCTAAGGATGCTTGTAAATTAATCCATTTAATGTTCTTTTGTTCTCTCAAGACAGACTGACACATGCAACAACAACAACAGATCTTTCAACTGCCACATTTTAAACAAGCCTTGTATTTCACAGAAAGTGTTAGGCAGTTGGGCAGTCAGTAATCTAAAAAGAAAAAAAACTGATGTAAGAAATATATGTGAATATCAAAGAGTAATTATACAGAAGCTTGGATAGGAACCAAAAGGTTCACACAGTATAATTTGCTATTCAGTAGAGCTAGAAGTATAGTTATTACTGCCACTTGGTGATTACCAAATCTTCTGAGCAACGAAACAAATGGAAATAAATTATTTTCTGGGGTTATAGCATTAATGTCTATTTAAATACACAAAGAGATTGGTTCCACTCTTCCTTTTCTTCTAATGTAGATAAAATTGATAAAGAAAATACGTTAGTTATTTCTAAAAATATATCCTGATTTCTTTTTAATTTAATAAAAGCTTCCATTATTAAATATTTGAGTCAGTTATTAAATTCTGAAAAAAGATCATACTATTAGAAAGTTCAAATGAAATTCAACCTTAGCAGAGCTAGCAGCCTAACTACTCTGACTGCAATTAGGCCTAAAATAATTTGTTTCATAGGAAATTGGCCACAATAGAGAAAAAATTTTAAAAAATATTCTTGCAGTTTAAGAAATAATTCTCACATAAATTGAACTTTTTATTTACATTGCTTTGGGGAAAGCAATTTCTCATTTATCAATATTCTCCAAATTTATCAAGCAATTGCAGTTTTTTATTACAAGATTTTATTAACACTGATTTTTTACATCATATTTCAAAAGTCAAGTTTAACATACAAATATTCAAGAATGGAATCTTTATATGCAATCACTGGCACATAAATTTAAGAACAAAATTAAAATTAAGCTGAGAGTTTATATGTCATAGATATGTATCAATCTCTCTCTCTATATATATATCAATACATCTAGAGAATATATATCCCATCACAGAGTCATAAGTCTATCTAGTTATATTTCTATCTCCAAGTTCACATCAAGGATCTTGAATACTTGAGTATTGAGTCATTGCTCTTATACTGTTCGGATCTAATAGCCACATATCAAGGAGATCATATGCCTTTTGTTCCTTTGGTCTTGGCTTATCTCATTTAACATGATTTTCTCTAGTTTTATCCACTTCCCAGCGAATGTCACTATTTTATCTTGGCTATGTAGAATTCCGTTGTATATGTAGCACGTTTTTTGTATCCATTCATCTGTAGTAGGGCATTTGGGTTGTTTTCTATCACTTGGCTATTGTGAACAGTGCAGTGATGAACATGGCTGTGTAGGTGTCCTTATCATATCCTGGGTTATGATGCTCAGGGTGGATGCCCAGGAGTGTGGTATGGCTGGGTTGTAGGGAAGGTCTATTTTGAGTTTTTTTGAGAAACCTCCACACTGCCTTCCAGAGTGGCTGCACTAGTTTACATTCCCACCAGCAGTGCAGTAGGGTTCCTCTTCCTCCACAACCCTGCCAGCAACTGTCATTGTCTGAGTTCAGAATCTTGGCCATTCTTGTTGGGCTAAGGTGGCATCTTAGGGTTGTTTTTATTTGCATTTCCTTTATGACCATAGATGATGAACTTTTTCTCATATGTTTCTTTGCCATTTTTACCTCTTCCTCTGAAAAATCTATCTTTAGCTCCCTTGCCCATTTAGCAATTGGTTTGTTGGGTTGAGGAGGATTAGTTTCTTGAGTTCCCTGTAGATATTGGATATTAAGCATTGGTCTGATGTATTATTGGTAAATATCTTTTCCCGGTTGTTTGGCTGGCTTTCTACTTTAGTAGCTATGTCTTTGTCTGTGCAGAAACTTTTTATTTTTAGGTAAACCAATTCTACTTTAAAGATCACATTTCATTTATGTTTAAATCATTTGCAGAATTGAATAAACTTACTACTTTTTCTGAACAAAATATTAATTGGTTAATACTTTTCTAGAAGATATCTTCTTTCATGAGAAGAAGATACTATACTCAAGGTACAGAGACTACACCAAGAAGTCATCATCATGTCCAAGCTCACTTCCTTTATTTCTTTGTTAATAGACATATCACCACATTATTCCCCATTCTGTCACTTTTATCTCTAATTTTTTAAATTTTACTTTTATTTTTTGCTGGTACTGAACCTTGAACTCAGGTCCTAAGTACTGTCTGGCCTGGGAACTTTCCTGAGCTTTTTTACCTAAGACCTGGTGCACTACCTATTGAGTCACAGCTCTAATTCCTGCTTTTTGGTTGTTAATGAGAGATGAGTCTCATGGACTTTCTGCCCAGGCTGCTTTTGAACCATAGGCCTCAGATATTAGGTTCCTGAGTAGCTAGGGTTACGCCTGTGAGATACCTGTGCTCAGCTCTACAATTTCTTAAGCAACTGACATTCCATAATTGTATAGTGGTCAACTTTTGAGGAATGAAACATTTAAGAAAGAAAAGAAGAGTAAAACAAGAAAAGAGCTCCCTTCTGACTTAGCAATCCCACTCCTGAGTATTTACCCAAATGTCCGGAAACAAGACCATACTAAACCTACCAGTATAATGAAGCATTATTTACCACAACTAAGATATGGAACCAATTCAGATGCTCCTCAGTGGATGAATGGATTAAGAAGATGTGGTATATATGCACAATGGAATTCTACGCCACCATCAGAAAGAATGACATTGCCCCATTTGTAAGGAAATGGAAAGACTTGGAAAAAAAATCCTATTAAGCAAAGTCACAAAGGAACATAGGTTCTATGGTTTTCCTCATTTATAAGAATTAATATGTGTCTAGGATTTTCCTAACAGAGGAGCACAATAACTCAAAAGCTATGTGCATATGGCCATATAGGATTAGTCTAAGCAAAATGAACTCCAGCATAGGGAAGCAAGAGGTTTATCTTTGTGGTTGTTGTTCTTAATGTACTATGTAATGTTATTTCTTTTCTTTTCCACTCCCCGCTTACAATTTATCTCATGCTGTTACTGTATGTGTTATCTGGTATATTGTATATACGTTTATTTGAAATAGGGAAGGGAAGAGAAAAGACAAGATGAATGAGAAGGGGTCAGGGGGAGGGGAATTGGGAGAAAAACATAGGAAGGCGTATCAATATTCAAAAAGTGATATTACCTGATGAATGTAATATAATCCCTCTATACATTACTCTGAGAATAAAATAAAATAATAATTTAAAAAAAAAACAAGAAAAGAGTATCATATATGCAGTCACAGGCCAGTGTTTGTTTTCCTTTTCTCAAATGTTTTAAAGATTAAGTTGACTTATGGTAAAATAAATAATTTATAATGCAATGCAATACATTATTTTTAAAGTCAAGAAGAACATCAGGGAGCTATACAAAGCTTTGGGTTATTTCCAAACATTTAACTTGACCAGTCTAATAAACTCAACAATCACAAATTGGACAAAACAACAAGGGATTATTACATTGTAGCTTATCAAGGTACTTCCTCATTGTTATCAAAAGAAGTCGATTTAAAGGCACAAAAATCGATATTTCTGTTAATTTTCTTTTCTTTTTTCTTTCTTGTCTGTCCTGGGTCCTGAACTAAGGGCTCCAGCATTGCCCCTCAAGGCTCAAGGCTAGTGCTCTGCCACTTGAGCCACAGCACCACTTCCAGCCTTTTCTGAGCAGTGTATTAGAGATGAGAGTCTCGTGGACTTTCCTGACTTGGCTCGACAAATGCTTCCTTAAAGTTGTTTTTTTTTAAGTATTAGGGGTTGACCTCAAGGCCCCCTACTTGTTAGGCAGTAGCTCTGCCACTTGAGCCACTTCTCTTATTCTTTTTTGCACGGGTTATTTTTAAGGTACTATCTGGTTTTATGCTTTGGCCTGTCTAGACTATAATCCTCTTAATCATGTCCCCTAGTGTCACTAAGGATACAATTGGCATAACAAACTCACACCATCACCCAGGCAGTGGATGAGATGGCATCTTTAGAACTTCCTTCACACATCCCTCAAACTATGAGCCCCAATCTATATCTCCTATAGATCTAGGATTACAGGTGTAAGTTATTATGCTTGGCTCAATGACAGACAATTTTAATTGTATTTCCTTAGCTAAATCATGTATGTATATATGCCAGAATGTGTGTGTGTGCGTGCGTGTAAAACAATTCTTCTTGGGTAATACTTTGTGTGCCAATGTTACTGCTCAAACTCAGGAACTCAGGGCACGGTGCTATCCCTGAGCTTTTTTTTCTCAAGGTTAATATTCTACAACCTGAGCTACATCTCCACACTTGTCTTTTTGGTGACTAACTGGAGATACGAGTCTCATGGGCTTTCCTTCTCTGGATGGCTTTGAACAGTGATTCTCAGATCTCAGCCTCCTGAGTGGCTAGAATTACAGACAGGAGTCACAGGCACACAACTAACGAGTATATTTTTCTTAAAGAATGTACATCTAATGCATTATTTTGTGATTTCTTGTTTGAATGAATAAAGTTAAATTTAAAAATAACCTCCATTCAAGTTTATATTTCTAATGAGTATCTGATAATGTAGTATATTCAAGGTGACAGTTCATTTTAAAGCATTTGCGACATTAAAAACATTACATATGCTCCATTACTAGGCAAACTTACCACATTTTCATGTCTAATTTAAAAAAAATTAATGTCATTAATAACAAAGACAAAAAAACCTCAAATCAATGAACTAAAACTTCAAGATAGATAGAAGATGGCAGAAACATATCGTCAACTAATTAGGAAAAAGGTGTCCTCTTTCTGCTTCCATTTTAAACTCCACAATTGAATGTCTCCTGTTGAGTCACCTTCTAATTTTTCCTTGGCTCTTTAATGTGTTAATAACGAGTGCAAATGACTTCATATTGGAATTAATAATAAGCATCTTTAAATATGAACTGTTAGAGAGTTTTAAACAACCCATCTTTGAATGACTTTTTTATTTGTTAATACCCATTTGGAGACGGCTGTCAGAAAGAGTCTGAGTGACAAGTGAAAAAAGGTCTTGGTGCTCAACATCAAGCAAGCAATGAGAAGTGCTGAAGTTGACCCAGGAAAATCCTCTGATGTATGGTACAGTGCTTCCCAAGTGAAGCTGGGAAGAGGGAGCTGGAATCCATCCATTGTGTAGCCCCTACACAATGGGAGGGAAGAAGTGAAAACAATTTCCATACTGCAGGAACTTAAATCCTTACTAGAGAGTAGACAAAGACACCATAACTATCATGCATTAATATTTGTTAATAAAATGGACTTTGGAGCCACATAGATTGAACTTCACTTTTATTGGCTCTGTCACATTAGACTCTGATGCTCTGTGTCACGGTCTCATCACAGAACTAATGGGAAGGAGAAATAAAATAAGCCCTACATGGCACAGCTGCCTGTTCAACTTTCAGGTAGGAAGTCCACATTCCTTCTCTGCCACTGCTAAAAAGAAAGAACTATGTCTTGCAGCTGTTGTAAGAAGTTTGGGTTAGAAAACTCAACTTTCTGAAAATCAAATTAAGTTTCATGGAATAAAATGTGGATGACAATCATAAAAGTTAAAAGATATATGTGCAAACCCATAGCCAATATGGCATAAATGCAGAAAACTGAAAACGTTCCTCTGAAGTATGGAATAAGACAAGGGTGTCCACTGCTACTCAAAATAGTACTGGAATTCCTAGGCACAGCGATAGACTGAAAGGATACAAAGAGAGAATAGGAATTCAAATAGGAGAGGAAAAAGCCTAAGTATTCCTATTTGAAGATGATATGTTCTTATGCCTAAAGAAGTATACAAGTTTCTCCCCAAACTCTGATAAATCTGATAAACATTTTAGCAATGTAGCAGTATATAAAATTAACACACAAAACTTAGTAGCTTTTCTATAGATCACCAAGGAATAATGTGAGAAAGAAATTGGGAGAAAAAGTCTATTAAAAACAACTCCAAAAAATAAATTCCTGGGAATAAACTTACCCAAAAAGGAAAATCATAAGAGATCAAAGAAGAAAATTAGAGAATACACCAGAAGAAAGGCCTCTCAGGAATATATTGCCAAAAGCAATCTAGAAATTCAATACAGTCTCCATTAAAAGCTCAATGGCATTCTTCCCAGAAATAGAAATATCAATCCTAAAATTCATATGGAAACAAAGGACCTTAAATAGACAGAGTAATCTTGAGGGGGTAAAAAAAGGCAATGGTGTGGTATAGCAACACCAGATTCACCTCTCTATACATCACCCCAACAATAAAATTTTAAAAAACCAGAATTCAAATTTCCCTACATAACCATAATAACAAATATACTATCCACTATCATTCTCATTCTCTCTCTCTCACTCTCTCTTTCTCTCTCTCTCTCTCTCTCTCTCTCTCTCTCTCTCTCTCTCTCTCTCTCTCATATACACCCACATCCACATACATATAACTGTGAGGCTTTTTAAAGGGTAAGAGTAGAGGTAGAAAAAGAGAACATGAAGGATCAACAATATTGAAATATATTGTATTTGTGAATGAAGGCAGCAAAATAAAGCTCATTGAAAGATGTTGAAAAATGGGAATGGAAGGGGAATAGAAAAAAGTGAGAGTACATGAGGAGATCAATCTTATTGAAGTATAACTTATTCATGTGTGAAATATCCCCTGTGAAACTCTTTTGAACAATTAACATATACTAAAAAAGTCAATAACAGGAATGTAAAAGAGGTCCTTTCCAGTGTGTAAGTACTTCTGGAAAGAGAGGAGGGCAAAAAAACAGGGTGAATATAATTAGAATATTTTATGGACCTATGTGGAAATGGGAAAATGAAGCATGAGATTGGGCTGAGAAGTGTAGAGAATGGGGTGAGGGTGAGAAATGGAGGAGGTGAACTAGATCAAGGAACATATCTGGCCATATCAGAATGAAACCCTGGTATAGCCAATAACTGTACAACTAGTAGATGTAATAAAATAGATGGGGGGGGACAAAATAACAGTTCCATGGTGAACTAGATATTATCTTACAGTAAAATGAAAGCTGTAAAATAAAAAATTTTAAAAAATGTGGTAGAAAAGGAGTTAGGCTGGGTGCAGTGGCTCACACCTGTAATCCTAGCTGCTCAGGAGGCTGAGATCTGAGGATTGAGGTTCAAAGTCAGCCTGAGCACTAAAGACCTTGAGACTCTTATCTACAATTAATCACTAGGAAAGGGGAAGTGGGGCTGTGGCTCAAGGGGTAGGGTGGTAGCCTTGAGCTGAAGTGCTCAGGTTCAGCTCCCAGTCCCAGAGTTCAAGCCCCATTACCCACAAAAAAAAGAGTTAAAATGGGGGGGGGAAGGAATCTATTTATTAGCATTTTTAGCTAGTAAAAATGTCATTATTGGGACAAAGTCTTTTCATTCTGAAAAACAATAGCATTGTCTAAAACCATATTTCAAAAGCCACTAGGGGTAAAATGAAAAATAAAATAAGGAATACTAAGTACTTTAACACATAAATGATTGTATTGTATTTGAAGCCTTATTCTGCACCAAAGAATATGGTTTGGGGAACAATAAAGATAAACAATGCTACTTAATCTTGGCTTACTTTTCAAAGAAGAAAACCCAGAGACCCTGAATCACAAGCACACATACTCTAGGTCAAGTCCTCACTTCATTTAGCCAAACACATGGAAACTTACAGGAAGCTATGAGCTGAGAGTTGGAACAGGAGCAGAGTTTATGGTTCAGAGTTTGCTGATGACTTTGTCCTCACAAGACAGGGGTTTGCCACATTAAGTACAGTTCAATTTCTGCTGGACTACTGCGCACGTGTGATCACAGCTTAGGCAACACTCAGGAAAAGCTTAGACTAAGTCCCTTCACACATTCATTTAAAAAGATGGCTAGATTCTTCAGCCAGTTAGCATTGTCGAGCCCATGTTTGTAGGGGGAGAATGGAAAATCAGCTTTTAGTTGTCTATGAATGATGATTTTACAATTGTTAAACAATCACCATTGTAATGATGGTAAAAACTGTGTTCAACAAGATGGCAGGATTGCTTATGACATTAAATGTCACTAAGGCAGGCCCAAACAAGAACGCTTACTTCAGTTTGAGGAAAAGAATTTTAAAAAAGGTAGCAATTAGAGGTTCAAATGTAGTTATATTCCATGTGTAGTCTATGGAACTAGGAAATTAAAGAGACGGATTGGGTGGGAGAAATGGAGGAGAATAATGAAAGAGGATGATATTAAGCTGCATTATACCAAAAGGCTGGCTAGTTGAATGATCTAACTCCTTCTACAACTACTTAATAATAGAAAAAATGCAATAAACTATAGATATTCAATATGATATGGCAATGGGAAATACAAGATTTAAATGCAAATTTAAAGCATTTCCTACTTAAGCTTCTGTCAGTTTTATACACACACACACTCAAACACAAATGTGTATATTTTTCCATGCTTTAAGATGGTGTTTGTATGAAACCATCTTAAATGATAGGTAATGTCACTTCATATTAAGTTTGGGAACTTTGAAGGGTAAGCAGCTATAAAACTTGAAACCGTGGTCATGAAGAATTGTAATACATGATGACGAAGGCAACAAAAAAACAAACAATGGTTCTAAACCTAAGTCCTGCATCAAAAGTCACAAAGGCACATTTTCTAAATTGCATGATGATTAGCTTCAGAGATTTATTTATTTAAAGATGGTTAATGATCCTCCTGAGCAAAACCAGACCTGCAATGTCACCAATATTCATGACAGTGGTCCCCATGCAGTTGCTGTGAAAGTGCTGGCATGGATTCTCTAAGAACAAGGGGGAAGGCAGTCCAGCTCAAAGGAGCTGGGTAGGAGATGGCAAGATGGAAGATAAGGTATCTGGAGTCACAGGCAGATATAGAAATTCACTGAGAACTTGAGGATTTGATAGCTGACCGTACATGCAAATGAAAAGAAGCAGGAAACCAATCTAAACTTTTCTTCTATTTCTTGCTTGGACAAGATCATGGAAATGTTTGGGCAATGACCATAAATTGTCTCAGAGAAAATAGAAATCTTGGCCTCGGCCTATTGAAGGTTAGGATCATTTGCTTTTAATCTAAAATACCTTGATAAGAATGAGAAACAGAAGAGGAGATTGCCAACTGGGTAAACTGACTTCCAGAATGAATAGGTAGAGACAAATAAGGTGAACAAAGGAAATAAACAAGGAGAATACATATAGGTTCATTAGCTATATATACTGTATGCAGAAAATAGGGAAGAGGGGTTGAAAGCTTTCATATTTTCCAAGAATCGTCAAAAAAGTAGCATCTAGAATCAAGATCAACTAGTGAAATCATCAAAGAGAGCCTAGAGGAAAATAAGGGGTGGGTAGAATTATGGAGAAAAGGTGCCTGGGATTTCCATTCGTACCTTCTATGTGCGCACAAGTATAAATCTGGTCCACTGGTTTCAATTGTCCTTTATTCTAAGGATTTTCTTCAGTGTATTGTCTTATCAAATCACTAAAGTATATACAGTTTGAACAACTTTCCTTCTAACTCCTTATACTTGCAATGAGGCAATATATATATATATATATATATATATATATATAGAGAGAGAGAGAGAGAGAGAGAGAGAGAGATGTTCTACATTGAAATGCCTCTAAATTGGCATATCTTTCATCTTGATTGTGAAAGTAAATTCCAAGTGGCTAATAATTTTAAATATTATTAAGTAGTTGTGCAGAGAGGCATAATAAAATTTAGAACAGATAAAGAAATAGAAATTATGTCAGGTAAAAAAAAGAAATTATATCAGGTAATCACTATGAATAGTAAAGTAGCATAAGCTTCATGCTGATCTTCTTTAAACCCTCCCTTTTTTTTTGGTCAGTCATCGGCTTGAACTCTGGGCCTGTGAGTTGTCCCTGAGCTTTTCAGCTCAAGGCCATTGCTCTATCACTTGAGCCACAGTTTCACTTCTAGTTTTCTGGTTTAGTACCCAGGCTGGCTTTGAACCAATCCTCCTGAGTAGATAGGATTACAGGCGTGAGCCACCAGTGCCCTCCCTCTAAAACCTCTTCTGAATAGATTATGTGACTAATCAGCACTGAGAAAAACATTTTTCATTTATCTTTAAGACTTCCTGAATGAGTCTGACACCAAATATATGGACTACGTTGTCCTCCAGATATACGGTACGAAACATGTTTTCTAAGAAGGGCTTTCACATTCTGCCACTTCCTGGAAGGTACTCTGCCTCTTAAGTTCAATGTTTCTCTTGAATTAAATGAACATTGTGGAAGGGCTACACCATAGCCCCATTCCAGATCTACAGAGAGATAGCTCTATAATTTATAGAGCCTATAAGAAAACCGAAGCTCACAGAAATTAGGTTCCTAAGTCTTTCGGAGTTGATTTCTACTATGCTTTTATTCATTTGACACTTCTGTGTTGTGAGGTCACATCCTCCATTTGGGCAAGTACACAGAAATAAATGGCACAATATCTCTTCAAAGTCTTAATGATTCTTTTAATCTCATAAAGTCAGCAAAAAGATTTTTGGAAAAAACTCAAGTAAAAGGAAGAATAGTGGAAACTAAATAACTAAGAGGCAAACGTTAACCCATGGTGGTGTGGGTACGGTTCTCTTGGAGTGCATCTCTCTTGAAGAAGATTTACATGCCTTGTCAGTATTCCTATTACTCTTGTCAATACCTCAATAAAATAAGGCTAGTGAAAGTGGTGCATCATTTGTTCTGGGAGACAACTAGATTTTCTTTTTGTGTGGAATTTTATGGGCATGAGATAAGGGCTTTTCCACTGATGCCTAACAAACTCCCAAGCACTGATGTCTGGAGACCCATAAAAAATTGGTAATGATATCAATAGCTGTACAATTTATGGCAAAGTGCTGAGCAGAGATCCCTTTCCCTGCATGATTGCATGACCCACTTTGCAGCCCCATCCTGTGATGAATGCAGCAGCTGTGACATGCTTTCAGACAACGAGATGGAAAAACCACATAAGAGAAACCAAGTCAAGTTTTAGTGGTTCAAAAACTTCAGCCTGAAATATCACTCCATTAGGAAAAAGACTCCCAGTTTTGCCATGAAAAGAGCCAAGAAGGTCAAGTTGACTAACATTTAGTACCATTTTTCTTTCATTTCAAACTGAAAAACTATTTTTGTTCAATAAAAATAAGTCACAGGAAAGTCCTTGATAATACAAAGGGTATAAATGAGTGTGCACATGACAGAGCCTTGTTTAGTACTTAGAAAGCTCCACTTGGATTTAAAAATAACAAACACAAACAAAAAAACAAATGATGGGATTTTAGTTGGCTTCTATTAGGACCTATGCCTTTCTCTGACAATAGCTACGCCTTCTACTTCAAGTGAATGCTGCCCAGGCTTGCAAGGATTTTCAACTATTATACTTCTCAAACACTATCTATTGGCATATTAAACTTACAGTTCTTTAAAAAATTCAAACTATTTATATTAGCCATATGCTTATTCTATTTAAGGTCAGTTAATGCCTGGTCTTACACAAGTTTTAGGCCTCAGCTTATGGTAATAAGCTCCGAGAATCTGAGAAGAAAACACCACACCAAAGAGATGAATACTAACAAAGGATATAAGAAAAAGCAAGGATGTAGAATTGTAGAGGAGAAGAGAAGGAGCTCTACATGCCCACTGACATTCAGCTCCATGTTCTGGTTTCAAGTATCTCAGTGTGTTCCCTAATCTACTCCTCTAATTATATCTAATGCTGTGTCCATGCGTATGTCGTATATGCCAAGCAGGATGCCTTGCTATCAACTAAAAGTACCCTGGATCCTCCAGACTCTAAAATTATCACTGCCCAGAACTGCAATCAGTTGTAATCCAGTCCTTCTTTTGAAGGTCTATTCTCAACAAGTACACATAGGGTGTGTGTGTGTGTGTGTGTGTGTGTGTGTGTGTGTGTGTGTGTGTGTGTGTGTTTTCTTGAGACAGGGTGTTGTTATATAGCTGAAATCCATGATCTTCCTACTTTAGCCTACTCCATGTTAGGATTATAAGCATGTGCCACTATGCCCAGCTCTGTGCTCTTTTGTATTCAACACTGGAAGTATGTGGACATGGTAAGATTAACCTGATTTGAAATATACAACACCAGAGAAGTTAGTCTATGGAAAATTCATTCATTCACTGGATTGTAAGTAGATAATTCATTTTCACTGACACCTGGAAAAATGGGAAGTTTTCCTCTACCTGAAATACACTTGAAACAGCATAGAATTAAAATTCACATATATCTTAAACGCCATTTTTTATTTTATTTTATTTTTGCCAGTCCTTGGGCTTGATATCAGGATCTGAGCTTTCTCAAGGTTAGTTCTCTACCACTTGAGCCATAGCACAAATTCCAGTTTTTTTCTGTGTATGTGGTACCAAGGAATCAACCCTAGGGCTTTGTGTATGCTCGGCAAGCATTCTACCAATAGGCCTTGCTCCCAGCCCCATCAAACATCATTGTTTAAACACAAAAAATAGATTATACCAGCTAGAATAAAGATTAAATTATCTAAATTTTCAGTCAATTAATCTGGTAATATGGTTAGGTACCAGTGGCTCAGGCCTTTAATCTTAGCTAGTCAGGAGGCTGTGATCTGAGGATAATGGTTCAAAGTCAGCCCAGGCAAAAAAGTACAAAAGTAACCGTGATACTCTTATCTCCAAGTAACCACTCAAAAATCCGAAATGGAACTGCGACTTGAAGTGGCAGATCACTAGCCTTGGTCAGAAAAGCTTAATACAGCACCCAGACCATGAGTTCAAACCCCATGACTAACAAAAAAAGTAGATGTCTGAAAAGGTGATAGAAGAAATTATAGTGAAGAAATGGTAATGGAAAATCTTACTGCTATTCAAGTGTCAATTAATATTAGTGGTTCATAAATATCTTTATATTTCATGAAATCTCTAATATATTAACTTTATTAATCTTAGTCATCAAGCTAAATAGTAATTTAATCTCTCTATATATTTGATATTTAAAATCTTTGTTTTGTTAAATAGTAATCTCTCCAGATTGCATACAGTTAGAGTTCCATAACATGTGACCCATTTCTAGTTTCAGTCTTTCATTATTATCAGTTGATTAGGATGTATGCCTACAATACAGTCAGTACTAAACACTGTGGAAACACCAGCACATGACAAACAAACGTTTGCTCATCAAGAACATGCATGCTATTGAGAGAAGACAGTCAACGTGGAGAATAAATTAAACATGGACATTTAACATATGGAATAAAACAAGTTTTTAAACAAGAATGTGTGAGAGAAAAGTGATAGAAAAGGCAGAACTACGGGACACAGACCTTGCATTGTCAGTTCTTTAATGTCAGGCAATTTGCCTGAATCACTTAGGATCTCTTTCAGAGTGGCTTTCTAACAAATATATGCTGAATGGAAATGAAAACAGTTATTGATACCAAGATCAGCTTTACCATACAGAAATCTTGGGAATTTGAGGCAGTGGAGATGTTCTTATTCAATAGAAAAAGGGTCTAAGGCCCTAGTATGTAAATAAATTGCTACTGTCAGGTTTGTTTCCCTTCACCTAACACATTTTTCTTTAGCATCAACATTTATTTTAAAACAAACACTATTCACACCAAAGCTGCATATGTTATCACCCTTGCAACTTAATGATAAATGAGCATAAAAGTGACATCAACACCAATGCTAAACAACTCCAGGAGGGGCTCTGAAATATTGACTACAATCTTGTCAATTACTGTGGTTTATGAAGGAATCTATTGCCCTGTCAGCTGATCTTTCAATTTCCCATAGATTATTATCTTAGATGTTACATATTTACGAGTATAATCAATATGCAGAGGATTTATAGCAACCCATGGAATAGCAAGAAAGATAACAGTTAAGTTTACCTGGAAAAACATCTTTGGTGGAGCTCACTTTTAAAAAGAATTTTGAAATGCAGAAGAAATATAAAAGGATAACCTGTTGTAAACTAAGATATTTGTAGTAAGCAGATGGACCAGGACCTTAAGCTTAGACATGGACAAACATCCATCCATGCATTGATACGAATTTACTCACCCAGGAAATAGCTATGAACTTAATAACCAGGGGAGCAGGTACTTGAGAAGACTGTGGAATCTGGTAAGCCATACTAGGATGCCTTAAAATGGGAGTGTTAGAATTAAATACAAATCAAATAATGACGTTTCAAATAGGAGAAAATCCATAACTTTTGTTTTTTTTAATATATTGAGGAACTAGTGAAAAGAATTTTTGGAAAGACATTTGGAGCTTAAAAGATTATGTGAAAGGACTCTTCCTCCATACTTTCATAACTCTTTGTAAAAAAAAACCCAAAACTATAAAGTGAACCTAAACATGTGTATGGCAGAGGGGACATGGGCTTGAGATGACTGACTCACGCTGGAGCACATTGGGTGTGAGACTTCCGTGTGAGGCTGCTGGTCAGTTCATAGAAAAGTTTCATTCGCCATAAATTTTAGAGCATAGGCCCCAACCAGTTGAGAACAGCTTCTAAAAGAATAAGTCATTAGCATTTGGCCAGAACAGACAGAGAGAAATAAGCAATGCTTTCAGGCCATTGAGCTGCAGTTGCAAACAATTACTGGCAACATCAAAGTACTAAATTCAAATCACCAAGTCCTTCTTGATAAATGAAAAACATCCATAAGTCAATTTAAGGCATTCTGGGCACACATCTACATGATTTATCAGCTTCATTTGTAACCTTTGATCATTACATTTTATTGGACCATTCAAAGTCCTTGGCAGAACTGGAGGAAGTGGTGGGTTATGGAGCCACTGTTATCTCTAAGGAACACTCAAGAGATGGTTTTTATTCTACAGTTTGTATGCCAGTGCTATTTTCTGTGTAGTAGCAAAGCAAAGGGCCTCTCAAGTCCTTTCTTCTGATGTATGTGGAAGACATAGCTTCTATTTAACAACACTTCAAATTCTAAACAAGGGTCAATCCACTGAAGCTAAAATCAGAAATCATAGAAACTGGGCTTCACCAGCAGGAAACTCGCCACAGGAAAGTGCCAGAGGAAAGTCTTTTCTGTTTGGATCCTTCCCCAACTTCTGTCATTGGAGACTTCATTTGTTGACCCACTGCTGCTTCTCCAGCCCAAGGCTCAGCATTAACTTTCAGCCACCTATTTATTTTCTGCATCCTGGTTATAGGAACCGGTCATATTCAGTCCATGATGTGTGAATGGCCCAGCTGTCCAAGCCTTTGTGAACTCAATTTAGATAACTGAAATCCAATCCACATGAAAATACTGTGTGAGACCACCCAGATGTTTCACATGACTGCCGTCTTGCTCCTAAATAGGTCTGTTACACAAGCTAGAGAACATTACTCCAGAGAATTCATCCAGCAGCATAGTGAGGCAATGATCCGTGGGTCATTATTGACTTTTCTGTGTAACTCCCAGTAACAAATTCAATATGCAGGAAAATGTAAAGGCCATAGGGACAAATACTAGATGGTGCTTCTGTGGCTCTTCTCCACCAACAGCATTAAAGTCCTAATTTTCAAGGTAAAGATATCTGGATAGAGCATGTCTATTGATGCTAATATACAATGAAGGAGTTGCCACCATCAATGGAGTTATGAAAGTCAGAGGAATGAAAAGCTGTGTCTATGGAATTGTAAATAACTCAAATGCAACAAGTGGAAAATCAAGGCACTTTTAGGGGATTCTCAAAACAAGTGTGCTTATATGTACAATTTTAACTACAGAACCCAAGGATTTACTTAATTATAACAGAAGTATGACATTTATTAACTTGAAGGTTAATAAACTGTTTTATGTAACTTTTGTTGTAAATCCATTATACTCTAATTTTACTATTCAGAAATACTAGGTTGGTGTTTATTATACCTGATTTGGATAGGAAATCCCAGTACAAAGGAGAATCAAATAAGATGAGAAGGGACCTGATAACAAAATTTAACAACAAACCTATTACCTATGAGAAACCTTAAATTGAACGTTGCAGTTATGAGGCCAGTATCTCAGCCAGCCAGATTGTGAACCTATCAAAAAGTTTCTTTCCTTTGAGACAAAGAATCATAATCTCATCTTTCAGATCTTGTCTGGGCAAGCAAACCAATATACAGTCCTGTTTTCAAAAGAAAGAAAAAGCAAAAAGCTGACATAGAAAGAAGGAATTGGCCCTTATAAGCTATCCAGGAAAGCCTGGGTGCTATCAAATCTGTTTTTGTGCTATTCTTGTCTGGGTCATCTCACTGCCTTTTACCTATCTAGAATGAAACACACACAGAGGTATGTGGTCCTCAAAGTGAAATGAGCTGAAGGCTCATGTCTGACAGTACCATTGTATATCTTTTATTTTGTCCCCCCGCATATCCAACTCAGTGTGATGTGTGATGGTTATCTCTTTCTAGCTTGTGATGGTTTTGTTTATGTTCTTGAAATCCATCTAACAGTTTCACAAAAGGCTTATGGTACCTGTTGTCTGTAGCTTCTGATCACTTTAAAAGTAGCTTTGAAATGGTCTTCAAACAGAAAGAAAAATCAATAATTTCAAGCTACATTTACCTACCACAATAAATAGATAAGCTACTCAGTAAATGTTTGATAAAGCATAGGAGTAACACATTTCGCTGGGTGGGGGCTAAGGAAAATAGGATGGGGTAGTGTCAGGGGAAGCTACAGCATCACATTTAGAGGAACACACACTAAAATGGCAGGAATCTGTGGCCATGAAACAATTCACCACTGTTTCCACTCCTATATTCTAATTTCATAAGCTCTTACGTTTAGAATACAGATTTCATAAGCCCTTATGTTTAGAGTAGATTTCGTTTCCTATCTAAAACAAACATATGGTATCAAACAGTCTTTTAATGCTCAGATTTAAATTAGTTTTAAAGAGATAAAATGACTGAAATAGTTCTGCTATTTGTACATGCTTAACAGCAATATTTATCTCAACATATTGGCAGAGGAAATGTTGAGTTCCCTATATTTCAGTGGGCCCACAGTTTCATTTTGGAAGGAAAGTACTTACTTAAAATATTTACAATGTTGTATGTGGATGTGTAGAATGAACAACTAGGGGACCTTCCTCCAACAAATTTGCAGTGAACAACTTAATTCTCATTGCAAAGCTGTTTTTATACATAACCAAATCACTTTTTATCACCAATGTTTTGAGTGGTTGATACTGATGTTGTTGTCTCATGATCATTGTTACTATTCTATAAATGTTCAAAAAATAGCCAGTGTGCATTCAGGCAACAAGGGTTGCAAGTACAGTTTAGGCTCTTTTCTCTACATTTCACCCAAGGGAAATCTTTTGATCCTTGAAAACAATATGTTCTTTGTCCATATTTTCCATTCATTCATAAGTCATGGTAAGAATTTAAGGGGTTATGATCTGCATTCAAACCCATGGATGATCCAGAAAATAATAGACTGTGTGACATAGGGAAAATCCATTTTTTTGTAGAAGAGGTATTCACAGAAGTATACATAGTACAAAATCTATTTCTGGTTTTGAATTATAGTCAAATAAATTTGAGGAAAGAGAAAAATATCTCTAAAGCCACAATCACGTTCTGTAGCTGCTCCCCGCCCCTCATGGAGTGGGTGAGGAAATCTCTCAGGATTTCAAATTCCTTAGGAAACATATCTATTCCCAGGGTTCTGTCTGATGACCCGTTTCCACAGCCTTTCTGGTTTTAGAGATTTATGTATGCTTAACATTGATTCCCTCCCCCACCCAGGAATTTACTAGAACATGCTATTTTCTAAGAACTGTAAATTCCAGAGGAAACAGATTACTCTGAGATAGTTCTTGACCAACAAAGGGCTCTAAAGAGATGGTCTTCTATATACAATACAGAAGACAATGGCACTAGAGGTATTTAAGCAGTCGTTACAAAGTACTATGGAAACAACAAGATTTATAATTCTAGCTGTTGCAAAGGGGTTCACAGGACAATTGGCATGTAATGGATATTCACATACTCATCCATCCATCCATCCATCCATCCATCCATCTAGCTTTGACTATGTTCAAGGTACTGACCTCAAAGCTAGGGAAAATTTTCATGAATCAGACCACCTTAGATGAGCCCAAACAAAAAAGAGCAAAGAACTTACAAGACCATATAACAAGAGAAAGCTATAGGTACAAAGCACGAAGATGCCAGAGGCAAGGTATTATGTCTATTGAAGCGGAACCTCTACTTCCATAGAAAGAAGGGACTGTATGTGATAATCGATAGTGTAGATAGTAGAGAGAGCAGCCAATATGCCAAACAACACAAGTTCATATCTTAGATAAAGCAAAATACTGACACTATAGGCATGATCATTTATGAATATGTTAAAGCTAATGCTAAAGACAAGAAGCAGCACGTGAGATAGAACAAGTAGTCTTGTAGTAGAGATTTAACAAAAATCAAAAGGTTAAAACTGAGGCAAAACATAAATATTATGTTAACACTTGCTTCAAACTATTTTTTCTGAATATTTCTAGTAGACTGCAAACAATTCTTTTTCTTTCTTTTTTTTCTTTTTCTTTTTTTTTTTTTTGTGGGTTCTGCGGCTTGAAATATGGGCCTGGGCGCTGTCCCTGAGCTCTTCAACTCAAGGCTACTGCCCTACCCCTGGAACTACAGCCCCACTTCCCTTTTTTTAGTGATTAATTGGAGATAAGAGTCTCAAGGTCTTTTGTGCCAGGCTGGCTTTGAACCTTCACCCTCCGATCTCAGCCTCCTGAGTAGCTAGGATTACAGGCATGAACTACCAGCCCCTGCTTCAATTCTTTTTTTTTTTTAAGACATGAATAATTCTAAAGGATGTATCCTGAGTATTGTGAGACTATTTCTCTGATTTTCTTTCTAAATAGCTCATTGTTAATGCATATTCAACTATTTTTATTTTTATTATTATATTATTTTATACTGATTCTAGGATTTGAACTCAGGACTGTACTCTCTCTCTCTTTTTCTCTCTTTCTTTCACTATTTTTTCACTCATGATTATCACTCTTCCTCTTGAGTTGTATCTCCACTTTCAGCTTTTTATTCTGGCTATTACAAAAGCCTCAAGATTCTCATATCTCAGGCTCTTGAGTAGCAGATTTATAGGTATGAGCTACCAGCATTCAGCTTCAATTTTCGTCTTTGTATTTTGCAACTTTACTGGATGTTTTTGTTTTTAAATTACAGCTAGTAGGTTGTTCACATGTATGGCCAGAGATGTCGAGCATTTCTTCCTGTGTCTATAGGTGATTTTTATTTCTTCTCTAAAGAAGAAATAAGAAATAAGACTCTAAGTCTTTGATCCATCTTTTAATGGGATGGTTGTTTCTTTGGAGATTAGTTTGGGAGTGATTCAATTTTTTGAGCTGTTCATATATTTTAAATATGAGGCCTTTGTCTATTGTATGGTTAATGAAGACCTCCCACTCTGTAGGCTTTCTAGTTAGTTTGCTAGCTATGTCCTTTGCCATACAGAAGCTCTGCAGTTAAATACAGTTCCACTTATCCAGACTTTCTCTGATTTGTTGTGTTTCTGGGTCCTTATTAAGAAAGTTTCGACCTGTGCCAAGGAGACCTAGTGTACCTCCTATTCCTTCTTGTAAAGTTTTCAGTGTATCTGCTTTTATCTCCAGGTATTTGATCCATTTGGAGTTAATCCTGGTGCAGGGTGATAAAGAAGGATCCAACTTTAGTTTTTTGCAGGTGCTTAACCAGTTCTGCTAGCACCACTTGTTGAAGAGGCTGTCTTTCTACCATTCTATTTTTTGGCTCCCTTATGAAAAATTAGTTCGCCACAGGTCTGTGGGTTAATATCTGGGTCCTCAGTTCCATTCCATTGGTCCTCAGGCATATTCTTGTGCCAGTACCAAGCTGTTTTGGTTACTACAGCTCTGTAATAGAGTCTAAAATTTGGTATTGAAATTCCTCTTGTACTGTTCTTTGATAAACGGGATCTTTTATTATTCCATATGAAATTTTGGATTGCCTCTTCTATTTCTTTAAAGAATGACACTGGGATCTTGATGGGTATTGCATTGAATTTGTAGACAGCCCTTGGCAAGGTCGCCATTTTCACTATGTTAATTCTTCCTATCCAGGAGCATGGGAGGTTTTTCCATTTCCTCAGTTCTGCTTTAATTTCCTTTTTCAGGGTTTTAAAGTTTATCATCATAAAGGTCTTTTACATTCTTAGTTAATTTCTAGGTACTTTATTTTCTTTGAGGCTATTGCAAAAGGAGTTGCTTTCCTGATTACTATATTTCTTACATGTAGAAAAAGAGTGGAACATGTGTGTATTGAGAAATCATGAAGAGATAACAGTATGTCTGAATCAGCATTCGTGGATTTAACTGACAATTTGGCACCATTCTGGTTGGGTATTCAATGTAGAAGGCTGGAATGCAAGTATGTTAAGGGGTCAGAACAGCAATATTTGACTTTCTGAGGTCAGTCAGTCCTTGGTCTCAGAAATAGATTGGTATCAAGAAACTTTTAGTGTTTCATATGTTTGCTCATCAGGAATCTGTCCATTGATCTAGCTCCAAGGATTAAAAATAAAAACAAACAACAAAACAAACAAAAATCTACCGAGTACCAATAAAATGTATCCCTAGTTAAGCCAAGGTGGAAAATATTAGGATCAAATTGCTTAAGACAACATTGCCACCAACGCTATCAACAGTCCTAGAGTAGCACTGAAGAAAAAAATTATTATTCAAAGAACTAAGTTTGATAGATGACGCTTAGACAATGATAAAAGTTGTCCATGATGACAGCAGCAAACTATAAACAGAGTATACTAGGTACATGTCATTTGGCAGGTTGGTAGGAGAAAAGCTGATAGTTTTGGCAATGACAACAGTCCAAAGGAAAACACAGAAACAGTAGCCTTTCTAATGGTAGCTGCGAATCACCAGATTATGACACCAGCATGTAATCACTGGCATGTGGAAACTCCTAATAGAAGAAAGCAGTTTGCCTTTGCTATCTAAGTGTCACACACTGAACACACTTTTGCCTGACCTCAACTCAGCATTAATACCTGAATCACAGCCTAGGGAAGTTCAATATTCCACTGCTAGAGAGAAGATAAACAGCGACAATACAAAGATGCAGCCCTTTTAGTGCCGCTAGTTAAAGTGAATGCATTTAATCTTCCTTCAGCATCTAAAATGCCTGTCATCATCTCTTGGTGGAATGAATGATATTTAAACACTGCAGCAGAAAGCCAGTTTCTTAGTGGTGTTTCCACCAACCAAATGCCAAAACAGAATAAAAATCCTTGCTTACACTCAGCATCATGAGACACAAATCACTAGTAGCCTGGTGGCCATATTGTTGATAGTTTCACAACCAGAGAAAAACCGTGTGATCATTAGCTATAGCACCTGTATGTCTGAAACATGCAACTAATTTCTGTTCAGTAAGATATACATAATCTACTCTGGAAACAAATGTTATGCTTCATTAACTCCTGTGGCATGGATTCATTATATGTCTATAGGGAAATTACCCACCTCAAATGGTTTCTTCTGACCTTGCTCTAGCAGGACAGGGAATTAAATCCTAATGTCTTGTCAGAAAGAGATGCTAGACACATCTGGACAAATGTCTACCCAACACTATTTCCATCTTTACAAGGTGTAAATATTACTGTTTAAAAATGAAATTTAAGCAAACGTGATCAAAGGCAGTAGGTACTTAAGAGTTTCTCATGTGCTGGGCATTAACCAGAATGTTTAGTAGGCTTGTTAGTTTTTCCATCAATGATAAAACTGAGGGCACTCATCATATTTCATCACCAAGAAAAAGGAGACCAAAGGAGGTTTTAGTGATCTGCTTCTGGTCACACATTTAAGTGTCTGATAGCAATAAAACTCAAAGCCAAATTTATGCGGCCAAACACACTCCTATCACAATGGAGCCTTCAGTGAGACCAAGATTGAAGTAGATGTTGGCCCAGAGTCTCTCAGGAAGGCTGATATAAATCCACATCTTTTTTTTCTTGAGGAAGGAGAGTGTAGTCCGTACTCATTACTTGAATGCTTGAGTCCATTAATGCATCCTTTAGAGAAGAAAAGCCTAAAGCTTTTAATTCAATTAAATACAAGTTGCAGAAGTAACTATTTAGAGAGATCCCCTTTAAGCAAAATATGGTACAGAAGAGGGAATCTAGCTATGGCTATAGTTGTATCATTAGGATTGTTGGAACAGAGTCATGCTCATGGCACCACTGATGCTAAGCAGGCATATATGAAAATAAAAATCAAGTAGCTGATCTGGGAAAGGTTATTGGCACTAGCAAACAAACAAACAAACAACAACAACAAACAAAACAAAGACAAATGCAAACCCAGAGAGCATCTTTCCATAGACAACTCCTCAATCTATCCTTTCTTCCATTTACTTTTCTGGGAGGCCAAAGGTGAGGACCTGTCTATGCAGCATTGCTGCCGTGTACAATTATTATTTTAATCGACATTGTGCTGTGTTAATGAGCGCCAAGCATGTGCCAGATGGTGTTGCAAACAAAGCCTTCTCTGCAATCCCGCCCAGTGGGATCACCACCTCTCCTCTCTGTGAAAGTGATCGCAAATGTGGTAATGAGCTAACTTCGATGCAACCCAACTTCTAATCCCCTCGACACTTTCTGATTGGGCACTGCACCAAGATTTGGCATAGAAAAGGCACCTGGAGTGCTGTCGGATGATCTCTTCAGGGATAATGGACCAGGGAACTGAGCCTGTAATGATTTCATATCAGTTTGTTCAAGTTCAGTTGCTATTAATTGGGTTCAAGTTCAGCTCCAGTTCACACAATCTAAATAAATAGCTGTTGAAACCAGCTTAGTGCCTGGCACAGTATGTATCTTTGTAACTAACAAGAAGGAAGCAAAAGAGAAAAATGTAGAAAAACACTTTGCATAGAAGTTTCCTGGAGTGTATAGCTGTCTAGTGGATTTGTGCAATAAGTCCAGGGGGTAGGTGCAAACACTGTTCTGTTGTTACAATCGAGCATGATTATAATGCTTAATAAATGATCATATTATGAAGATTAGAGCCTAAAATGGGTAAAATATGCACATAATTCTTGAAAACAGTTACTGACAAGATGCTGGCTCTTAGTCATCATGATCTGGAATCTGGACTTTCTCTACAATTTTCAGCCACCTTAACAGCTCTGAGAAGTTAAATCTACTGGAAGCTAACTAAAATCTGGAAAAGAAATATTTTAGATAAATTCATTGATAACCAGAGGACAGGGAGAAAGGTTTGGGGGAAGGGAAGATGAATATTTAAAAAGAGGGCTTTGCATATTTTATGAGAAAAATCACTTCAAAAATTTATTTTGGCTAGCCCATTAAGATTTACCCTGTTAGAATGAAACGTATAATACAATTTGGAAATTCATTTGTAGGAAATTTTGAATGAAGATATCTTCTAATTCAATGTTGTTTGGCAAATTCTTACTTCTTCCAGAACTCTCTCAGAAGACTATGTTGAAAATTGGAATGGCTTGGGCAGACACTGGCATGATTATTTTATAAAGCCATGTCTGAAAAGCATATAATATATACAGGCAATATCTGAAAGGATATTTAAAACACATGCAGCTTTTATAATACAACCATATATCACTTTAAATAAACCAATTTAACTCAGATGAGTTAATCACAACACTTATTTTTATTACTGTTTACATTGTTAAATTTAAACAATGAAGCAAGCAGATGACTAAACCTAGCAAATTATGTAAATAAAGGTATACATAAAAAACAATTTTGTTTGAAAAGTGTCATTTTAAGAACACTAGATTATAATTTTCTGTTTGATTTTTCTCTGAAGAAAGCAAAAGGCCTTTGTTCCACTATGAAGAACTGTGCCTTCCAATCAGTGTGGTACAATAAGTGTGGAATAAAATTCATTTGCTGTGGAATCCAAGGGATGTGGCTCTCCTTGCTTTTTACATTTAATTGATTTATATCTTAGCCAAGTTGCTTAAATACCTACGTATCAGTTTCCTCATTGTTAAGGAAATTAAAAGAAAATATGGATTGTCAATGAAAAGTTCAAACAAGTCATTATACATTAAGTATCCACATCACAATGCTATAACATAATAGCTACGCCATAAACATTGTCCAGCCTGTTTGTCAAACAAGCCTATATACTCTAAATTTAACTATGCTCAATTCTTTTACATTCCAAAGGCAGCTTCCAGAGGAAGTCTTGAGCAGCTGCTAGGAGAGAGAAACCTAAAGCTGTGGGCAACACTGATTTGGGACCCTCAGTGCTTGCCCAGAGTGAGGAACATCCAAAATAATTGTTTACCATTTACAATAAATGTCATTGATTTAGCCAATCGCCTAAGTAATTGCTTTTTGCATATTTCAGCTACTCATAATCAATTTCATGTACACTGAAGATTCAGCTGGCCTGAGTAATATATTTATTATATATTATGTAAACTGTAATATGAACTAATGCCTTTTGAGGCATGTTTCCATTCAGATCAACATATCGGGGCAAATAAAAACTTCTAGCATTGGCTTTATTTGCTACATTGGACATATGTAGTTTTGAAGAGATACATCATTTTCAGTATAGTCTGACCTAGAAATAAACTTATTCTTAAAAGTAAGCAATTGTGCTTCCTCTGACCTTCTCCCATCACCTTTGCCTGTACCCTGCCACACTATCGGCTTAGGTGCTCAGAGGGTAGGATGTTCAGGAATCCCTTCCTGTTCAAATTTCCAGTTTGAGTAAGTCTCATGTGTCTTAGGGGAAGGCCCTCAGTGGGTCCTCACTTCAGGCTGATGGCTCCCACCTGTTTATCATTTGCCTGCCCGTATTAACCTTCGCCTTGTTTGCTTGACTTTGCCCATATCTAGTTTCAAATAGAGAACTTAAGACTGAAGAGGAGTCCAAAGTTCCAAAAGGCTAACCCTGAGGCCAGCTTCCCAGCAGAGCTCCCAGGTAAACCATCCTACCCCATGACTAAGTTTGGAAGGAAATGCTCCTGTAAGTCAATACTGCACACATGAGTTTGATAATACAAAGACAGAGATTTAAAAGATATCTCACATATATGTAGCAAAATCTTAGGGAAAAACAAACATATAGACTGCAATAAATATGATAAATTATTGTGCTTTCAAGTATACTCAGATCTAGAAATTAATTTACTCTTATTCTGAAATACAAACTCTTAATGGATTTATGAGAAGTATATTTTTCTCTTCAAGGTCATTGGGAATCATTGTCCATTTATAAAATTCTAATGTAAGCTTAGGTGGAGACTGTAGAACAACACTTCATTTTAATTCAAAATATCTACAGTAATACTTATGTTTCTGGTCTTATAGGCAACACTTAATAGATTAGACCCATCCATTCTCCTCAAAAATCATACTTTGAAATTTGAAACCGCACACAAAATAATGTGAACAATGAAATATAATTGTAGCACTAAATGCCAAGCTGAGTAATGCGAATCTCCTAACTGCAATAAAAAAGCTAAAAATAAATGTGTCAATATTCACTGTAGTCATAATAGTTTGCACGTAACAGGTGGACTGATGTCAGCCAGCCTCAACTGTAAAGTATGAGCCAATTCAGAACACAAGAGAACCAGGGAAAGTGAAGCAAACTGCACATTAGTGACACAGTGGTTGAAAACCCATACCCTGCAAGGTCAGATGCTACAAGTAAGCACATCCCACAACTTTTAATAGACCAAAGAAGAAGCTTTGTTTCAGAAATATTGGCTACAAGAGAATGAACTACACACACCTTTCTCTTGAGGAATGTAACATTTTCATCTCATTAGGACCTGAGTCATAGGTATAATCCAGGGTGCTGAGCCCTCTGGAGTTTATTCTTGAGTACTGTGGCCTATTTTCCTAACCGTTTTCTAACTTTGACACTTATGTTTTCATCTTACATCCTTTTCTCTCTGGTGGCTTTGCTACATTTCTATTTTAGTTCCTTTGGCAGTTTAAAGAATCATGCATATTACTTTCAGAAGAAAGGCTGTACTTCACGTCCACCAGAAGGCTCCAATGAAAAGGCAGGTAATCATTAGTGCTGGTAAGGATGTTGGGAAACTAGAACTTGAACTTCCTGTGGGTGGAAATGTAAAGCGCTGAACTGCAGGACAGTAATTTCCTAAGTTATCATATGACCTGGCCATTCCACTTCTAAAGGAAGGAAATGAAAACATGTCCTTAGAAACATTCATATGTAAATGCTCATAACAACTAGAAGATAGTCAAGAGCACAAATGCTATCAACTGATAAATGGATAAATAAAACATGGTCTCATTCATAGAGCAGAATATGATCTGACAGCAAAAAAGAAATAGAATGATGAAATGTGCAACAACATGGAAGGGCATTAAAGTATTATGTTACATGAAGGAAGCCAGTTACAAAGGTTCATATATTATTCCATGTACAGAGCACATCCAGAATAGACAAATTTATAGACACACAAAGTAGATTAGTGGTTATCTATAGCTAAAAGGGAAACCAGGGGGCCAGGAGTTTGGCCTAGTGGTTAAAGTGCTTGCCTAGCATGCATGAAGACCCGGGTTCAATTCCTCGGTATCACATACATAGAAAAAAGCCAGAAGTGGTGCTGAGGCTCAAGTGGTAGAGCTCTAGCCTTGAGAAAGTCCAAGGACAGTGCTCAAGCCCTGAGCTCAAGCCCAGGACTGGCAAAAAAAAAAAAAAAAAAAAAGGGAAACCAGGGAGACAGAAGCATGTTGTTAGGTGTAGAGGATTTTTTTAACTATACTTAAAATATCCTAGAATTAATCACAGTAATCATTTCACAATTCCGAAAATATAACAAAACTCATACTTAAATGGGTGAAATATGTACGTTGAATTATAGCTCATAAGCTGTTAAGTCAAAATGAATGATTCATTGTGATAACTTCAGATTAAGAAAGACCTCAGTCTGTATTGTGAGCATCCTACTTACTTAAAGCTAAAGTAAATGTGGCAGGTAAGGCCTGACGATAGACAGGTATTTAGCAGATATTTTGCTGTTCATTAGTCAAACAAAGGTATTTCATTAAATAATAAGTGAAACAGACAAAAATGTTTTACTGAGATTTGGTTCATGTGCATTTTTAGTTCTATAGCTAAGTTAGTCTGATGTTCTTTGCTAATGGGAAATCGGAAACTCAGAGAGCTTACGTTAGTCATACGTCTAATATTAAAGTACTAAAGTGCTGGCCTCCTAAATCTATTTGGGATGTTAAAGTGGAGACAGTGATTCTGTGGTAAATTGGTAGCTGTGTTTACACAGATATAACACACCTGTTTATTACATCCCAGAGGAAATCCTGTAAGGAATATCAGTCACTCTGTTGCCTAGCACAGGGCTGGGCAACAGTGTAAGCTCAGTAAACAGTTAAGAAATGAACACTGGAGGAATAAATATTCTCTTCAGTTTTATTGAAACACATAGACTTCCAAAATAGACTACTAGGGTCTTATCTTTCCTCACCTAAATATCACCTTTGCTTACTCTGTGTTGTAAATTACACTTATCTCTTTCCTCCTGTCACCTCTCCTTTTGGCCTCACTGTTTATGTCAATGGTCCCATCTTTCTGCTAGCTCTGCACTGTCAAGATGAGAATTCAGACAAACACAAAAAGGACTAGGCAGGTAGAGGCTAGGACTATTTAATCAGGAAAGTTAAGTAGAATTAAATGATTCAGCAATTCAATGACATGAGTGACAGAAGAAAGGCAGTATTAAGTAAGTTGAAGAACTCTGGTGTCCAGTGAGCAAAGCCATGCAAAAAATAAAATAAATGTGATGTTACTCTAAAGAGAACAATTAAAAACAGGGCAAGAGCTCAAGGAAATTGAAATCAATGTATGTATATAAGCTTTTAGTTAAAGTGACCTCAAATTTCAAAATCAGGGAATGGTTTCTTCTGGGAAGAGTAAAAATACAACTCATAACATGAATTTAGCCATCTACCAAAACATCTTTGACTAAGAAAGTGAGGGTGGAGCTGCCAGGCTCATCAAAATGACCTGAGTGGAACTTCACCAGCAAGAACTAGAATTAGACTAAACTCTAAATAAGCTCATTGAATTATATATATTTTCCTGGCAGGCAGTGATAGTTAGGGCAACAGTAACTACTACTTGTGCAAGCCTTAGTGAGGAGGTCATGTTCTGTCTGTATTGTGGAATGTGCTCAACTTCCTTAAGCAGTGGTCACCAGATAATACATATCTGTGGAGCAGGTACTCCTTGCTGTGCTTTGTTTTCCAAGTTAGCAATCTTCGGCAAGAATCTACAAAGACAGATATGACTGTCAATGTTTGACTGAGTAGGATCCTGAGACATAGAGAAGATATGTAATCTGGCATACATTCCACAGGTCACAGCGGGGCAGAGCCAGAGTGAGAACTGGGTCTATTTAACTCCAGAGCCTCTGCTCCTTCCATTGTGTGATGGTTTCCAGACACAGTTTACCTCTAAACAGGAAAATGGAGAATGGGTGGTGTATGGAGTCGGAGAGGACAAGTTAACAGAATATTTGCAGAGTTGTATAGAGAGCAAGATGCTCTTCTTCTAGGCATCTTGCATCTTGGGTATTTAGATAGAAAAACTTTCCAGTGGAGATCGTAATTCATCAGCCTGATCAAGCTTAATAGAAATATTCTTTATGAATAATCAGTTCCCTTAGTTTCATTATCTGTGCCATGATTAACCTTAATTCCAATGATCTAAGGTCTGCTGAACAGATGCCCCTGAGCAAGCTATCAAATTCTTGAGATTTATGCATCTCTTATCAGAAAGTGATAAACTTATTTAAGGTTCACAAATATATCTCTCATAACTTTTGATCTTGGGGCCCCTTGACCTTTGGGAAAATATATGAAATTGTGTGGGAGGTCCCAAAGCAGAGAGTTATCATCATGATCAAAAATAATTCTCAGGGGCCAGAAGTTTGGCCTAGTGGTAGACTGATTGCTTAGCATGCACAAAGACCGGGTTCAATTCCTCCATACCACATACATAGAAAAAATCCAGAAGTGTTGCTGAGGCTCAAGTGGTAGAGCTCTAGCCTTGACAAAGTCCAAGGACAGTGCTCAGGCCCTGAGCTCAAGCACAGGACTAGCAAAAAAAAAAAAAAAATCTCAGATTTATTCTATGCCACATGAGGTTTTTATATCTTGAAAGCATCCATTTTCTACTCTCATCAATACTATGAAGTTCACTTTTTTGAGCAGGAAATTTTATAGAGTTGTAATGCCCTGTATTTAGCCCATAATGACAAATATTGTTTTAGATTTGACACATTTTTTTCTATTCATCATGTAACAAATGTCCAATCTGTTTTTACAATTCCACTGTCTTTTAGCATGAAAGTGAATATATAGTGTCTAATGCTGATCATCAAATCTGTAAAAATATGGGCAGCTTTAAGTATGTAACTTAAAATCTGTAAACCTAGCTTTGTCATCTATAACTCAGAATAGTGCTGGTAATTTGTCTTTATACATTGTGAAGAAATTTACAAGAAGTACATCACACTGTAGCACAAATATAATGCTTATTTAATATATTTTAGCTACAATACATCCAACTGTAACTTCCCTTTAATGACTCTGCATATTTTTATGGCCCTCAGTCTTTTCTAGTATTCTATGTATTCTCATAGGATTAGCACCTAATGCCCTTTACAGTTTGGCATCAAACACTTTCAAGCTTATCTCATCATGGAAATCAGGATCATAAGGGAATCTTTCAAATTATCACAAATTTCTTAAGTTTTGGGCAAGATCACAGTCAACTACTAGGGAACTTTGTATTTTCTGAAATTCATGTCCTCTCACAACACCTGCATCAATTACTTTAGTATCTCTTTAGCCTCCAGTAAATCCATACTTCTTTGAGCTCTTATAGGGTTTACAGAAACTATGTGGAAGCTAATTACATAAACATTTTATTTAAATTTTCATGTATGTCACCTAGATTATTTTAAAATTTCAAGAACAAAACAGCCATGCAAAAAGATAAGCTAAGATATTAGAGTCAGGAGCGCAGCTGGATAGGCAGCACATTCTATGTGCCTCTAAATTCAATGGTTTAAGTTCAAAGAAGGAAGAAAAAGTAAACCCAGAAGCCATGCAGGTACCATTGGACCTAAGTAATATCTTACAAACTATCATTCTGGAAATTCATGTTTTCAGAAGCAGATTTAGAATCCAAAAATGGTTCCTAATACCCTGGTCTCGTAGATATCTGAAGAGCAAGCATTACCTCTAGTTTCCTTATATGTTAAGCTTTAAGGTAAAATTTCCTGGGAAGAAATGGTCCCTTGAATAAAGCCATATCTGAAAAGAAGCAAGCTGTACAACCATTCATATGTCTGGGAATGTCTGCTGTGAACAGGTTCCTTATCTATGGAATGAAAGTAGAATATATGAAGAACAGAGGCTAGTGTGGCTGGAGTACGAAAAGCATGAAGAAAAGGAAATAAGATGAGCTAACATGGTGTGCAGGGGCTTCAACAACAATGGGTCTGGCAGGTGAGGAAAGGTTTCAAGTTTCTTTGGTCTGTTTAACAAGGCAATTACCATTTTTAGCAAGAAACAGCCATAAAATGATTTGGAGAATACATTTGAATTTTCATTGTACATTTTTTGAGATAAGGTGTTGCTCTAAAACCTTGAACTCACTATGTAGTCCAGGCTTGCCTGGAAGTTGTGATGCCCCTTCACCACAATCCTAAGTGCTGAGATTAGAGGTCTGTTGTATGACTGACATTTTTGTTAGTTAATTGGAGATGTATCTCATGGACTTTCCAGCTTAGGTTGGCTTGGAACTGCAATCCTCAGATCTCAATCTCCTGAGTAGCTAGAATTATAGGCATGAGCCACAGGTGTTTTGCATATATATATATATATATATATGTATTCCAAAGATAAATGAAGTTACTTCATGGAGAATAGATTGTAGAGAGTGGAGATTTTTAGAATAACATTTCCAAGAGTCAGTGAAGGCTTGGCATGGACAAAGAGATAGTTATGAGGTCTATTTTAGATAAAACCAACTATTTTTATTTTTCAATTCCAGGAAAATAAATTACATATAATTTGTGGGAAAAGGGAACTTAGGTGGAACATAGAAAATTTCTAGTTAGGCAGTCAAGGTCATAGAGATTGAGTAGGCTTAGATGGCAAGGCCCATGGTCAAGACAGGGAACCCATTTCTTCTTATATTCACATGTATGTATGTTCACAGGTGTATATCAGACATTGTGGTAGATGGCACGCATATGCAGTATGGGACAATTGAAGCTAAACAAGAAGTATCACTACCCCAAACAAGAAGATAGAAGAGTTTCCCCATGCCTGAAATGAGAAAGTACAGTCAAATATAACAAAGCAGATACCACCAATATTTATGGCCTCCTCCAATACACATTCATTCATTGATTCATTCATTTCAATCATTCACTCACTTCCTCAACTATCAGTTAACACCTGCTTGTCATGAAGCTCAACACTGGTTTCTACCCAGATGGTTAAAACATAAATAATCCTTATCTTCTAGGAATTGAAGTTCCTAGAATTAGAGTGCATGTTTAAATGCTGCCAGGGAGAAAGGCATGTAAACATATCAGTATGTTTGTGCTAAAAGTATATATGCATGAACAACTGTTCATGAGATTTAAAAAAGGGATCTCTATAGCCTACATATAAGACAGACCTGTCACACCAGCACTGTTTCCATCTTGTTTCATTTCCATATTTCCATATACGCAGATGGCAATTCACCATTCCGCAGAGGCCTTCTCCAGTGAAATTTGGTTCTTTCAGCACTGTTTAGTCTATGAAGAATTTTTCAAGCATCTTGACATCATCTCATTAGACTGCAGGTTGACTGGAAGCTGGGGCTGCATCTCCCAGCTGTATTCTCTATACCTAGCACAACATTTGACTCAGAGGAGATGGTCAATAAATATTCATAGAAAAAGTGACTTCTAAAAAATAATTTCAATTGTGGACACATTGTTAGGGCATGCTAAATATTCTTACAAGAGGAATAAAGTTTGCCGAAGTCTAGAAGTAAATGTTATAGCATATCGTCACTCAGGAAGTATGTCTTCAATCCAGCGGGTGGTGTGCCCAAGTTGGGAATGAGATATCACCCCTTTGTTAGAGCTTTCCCTTCATGCTATACACCTGAGAACCACAGATAAGAAGGACGTTCTACCCCGTGGACTTCAATAATTGTACAAGTGACAGAAATCAGAATCACTGTTGCAAAATGACAGAAATCTACTTGCACCTGCAGAGAGGTTAAAGTAGGTGTTCCTGAAGTCCAGCTGTCAGAAAATTTAGTTTTTACCGACTAATTTAAAAAAGGGAACAGGACTTGAGTTGCTAGTGATGGCATGCAAATGAAGTTGTATTTTTATTTAATGTATGGGATTTGATTCATATTTTCATTTAATTTAAAGTGCCAGCATAGCAGTATGAATATGTGAAGGCTTTTTTCAGCCTTTCTCAAATTCTGCTGAAAAAAAAAAATGTTGGCTAGCAGGAACACTTAAATAGCTGAGTCTGCAGCCAGCCAGCCTGTTGGCAAGAGGAACTTAGAAATACACAGATAAGAACATAGAAGATAAAAAGACTGATATGCTGTTTCTCAGGCTGCAGATTTCACAGTAGGGTGACACTTTGGTTCTCCAACTGTCTAAATTGCTCTATTGCTTACTTCTGTTGAGTGTTGTACTGCAACTGTGACAGTGTAGGTCCTGTCTCTTCCTATATCCAAACAGTAGCTCTGCCCTATGGCCCTGTGGTGCCTGGGCAGCTGCTCATTTAAAATGATTTTCAGCTTTTGATGCTGACCACAGAGCTGCAGATGCTGATTCACAGCTCTGTCAGTCACCCATCAAGAAGCAGCCAGGGTCTGTTTTGTCCTCTGTATTCTGCTGGAGCTCTGATTCTTTCAGCGTGATCAGACATCTGGTACTTCTCACCTATCCTTTCCTCCCTTCTTGAAACAGGAAGCTAGATCTTTTTTGTTTGTTTGTTTTTCTGCCAGGTCTGGAGCTTGAACTCAGTGCCTGAGCATTGTACTGCACTTTGCAAGGCTCGTGGCTCTCCTACTTGAGCCACAGTACCACTTCCACCTTTTTCTATGTATGTGATACAGAGGAATCGAACCCAGGGCTTCACGCATGGTAGGCAAGCACTCTACCACTAGGCCAAACTCCCAGTCCCAGATCATTTCTTAATGTAAGTTCCACTACACCAGAGGATTGACTGCTTGCCCCCACCCCAAAATATGATAATCATTAGAGGCATATCGAGGTTGCTAATATGGGGGTATGGACATGAGGGTTACTAGTATCTAATGAATAGAGACCAAGGATATTTCTAGATACCCTGCAATGCCAAGTTCACAAAATCATACCTGCCCACACCTACAGCAAAGAGGTCTCCTGTCCAAATATCAACTATGTGCTGAGATTAAGAAACCCTGTCATCCTCCACAGGACACATGAGGAGGAAGAGAATATACTCTATTCTCTTGAAAATTAGGCCACCATACTGGAAATAATGAAATTGAGAGGCAAGAGCATCTGTGGAACAGAAAATTATTAAACAATTAAAGATAATTATTTTGATTAATTACCAATCATGAAATCTAGGAAAAGAGATGAGTATAAAATAGTCATTGTATTTATTGTTTTAAAAACATTCTATTGTAAGGGTGATGTACAGAGGGGTTACAGTTACATATGTAATATAGAAAGTACATTTCTTGTTGGACATTGTTATCCTTCTCATGTTTTTCTCATGGTGTTTGAATGATAGAAAACACAAGTAATGTGGGGATCACAGCTTGGTACCTGCACGGAGCAGCCCCAGATAGCAAGATGCCATCTGAAGTTCATTTGGTTCCAAACTCATGTTGAAGTTAGGATAGAAAAGAAAGGAAGAGTTAAAGTTAGAATCTAGAAAGTATGGATTTTAGGTCCATCAGCAAAATACCAACAACTTTATGTCTTATGTTTCTGTTAATACTAGATAAGTAGAAGGGCACAACTTTTGGAAGTGCTACCATTTCAAAGTAATTTCACTTGTGAGTTCAAGACAGTTGCTCATGTTTATGAGATCTAGCAAAATAATTACTCATAGAAGAGTGTTTGTGGCTTTAAAATTAAGGTATTATAACAAATATTTCTATGGCTTTCTTTGCATAATCCCAACAATGTGAGATGGTTTTAATCACTGAAAACTGAAGATAAGTACAGATATAAAACACAGATGCCATCAGAACATTTTCAATGCAGTGCTATGCACAAAGCCATCACATATTTCCAGTGACTAGTACTTTAAAAAACAATCCAAGATAAATCCAAAATCCTCAGAACTCTAAGCAAATTCCTTAAACATCAGACTACTGACCACTGGCATCTTTTTAAAATAAATCTACATCCTACAGCAGTCAAAAATCAAAGGCATCATGGAAAGCAAAATCCATTCTATTTTCATCTCAAAAGCTTTGGCCAGGATAAGCTGATTAGTCTGTTAACATTTTGAATTCTTCTCCTAAAAGCAAACTGTAGAGGAAACGCTATCAAGGTATACACTGAGATTATACTAGCAGAAAAAAATGGAAATGCATACTAAGGGCTAAGCTAAATACAAGAATCCAACCATCATAATCTCTGCTAGAAAACAGTGAGTGAAGTAAAATGATGAAATTCCCCAAACAAGGAAAACAAGAGAACATGAGAGCAGATGAGTGATGCTGACAGCGCAGGATGAAAGTGCTGGTTCTGGGTTTACTAATGTGAATGTTACCTGATCCACACAAGTAAGCTAAGGTCTAACACCAGGCAAAGGTGGAGAAAACAACTGAAATTGTTGAGAACCAGTATAAACGCAAGAATTGGGAAACCATGTAACTTAGAAACCCAGTGAAGTGTCTGGCAGGAGAATGGATAGAAAAACCTGTAAATACCTAGCTAGACCATGCCCCATTTTCTATCACATCACCCATCGATGTGACCCAAAGATGTCTCTCATGGGACAAGACTTGCATTTTAGGTAGAAGCTGAACAAATCAGATCTGAGCAGTGAGATGAGATATTATGAATAAATACAAGGGGTGAGTGGGAAACACTGTACTTACAAAAAATAACTAAATGTATGTGAATTCTAATGTTTCTTTCTTCCTCCAAGGCCACTTTTGAGAACATGAAAAACTGTGCTTAATCCCCCAGGCGAAGGTGGGAAACCCCAAGGAATGTAGGCAGTTTTGGGGGTATGGATGTGTAGGGATGTGGTGACCATGAAAGACCTTGTCTAATGCAGTGATGAATCTGCAGACCCAGGCTTGAGAAGACTGCAGACCAGAGTTTGGCTAGTCTGTTATGAAATCCTCAGCCAGAATGACCAAGCTCAGCCTGTATTCCTGATACTGAGAAACTGTGTGTGACATGGTAAATACTTGTCACATGAAACTGAAAAGTTTTGGGTAATTTGAAAGTAACTGCACATACCTTATGGATGATAGTATTCAGTGATTCTCATTGAAAAATAGACACAATCAATGTCCTAACATTCATACTAGCTAAGGAGATGCTCCTCCCCAATGCAAAAAAATCCCATACTCAGTGAGCTAAAGTCACTCTCCGTTGTCCTTAAACAGCTGAGGATGACTGGTAATTGAAAATAAAGTGTAAAATGAAAGTCTAAAGTAATCAGTAGAAAGAACTGAGAAGCAATGCAGATAATAGAGAATTGAAGACCTGCTATTGAATAAGAACCAAAGATATTGTTTAATAAGAGCACAGACAATACTTACACTTGATAATGCATACTATATGGACTTATCAGAATACCAGGGACAAATAGAAGATCCTAAAAGTTTGGAAAGAAACAGAAAAACAGAAGTCCCATACAGGATATAGAAGGAGAAAGGGGCCAGTACCATATTTGTCAAAGGCAACCACAATGGCTGGAAGAGAAAGCAATAATTTCATAATTCATGGGCAACAAGTCTTCTAGCCTAGAATTATATATGTAGCCAAATTGCAAATCACAGAGTGAAGGCAGAACAAAGGAATTTTGAAGAAATACAAGCTCTTCAAAAATGTTGTTTCCATGTAATCTTTCTTAGAAATCTACTAAAAAGTCTGTTTTACAAAATGGAGAAATAAACCATAAACTTATGAAATCCCAGTAAGAGGATCAAGCATGAGAGAATATAGATTGAATCCAAATGTTAGTATATTATTTGTGAAAGTGGGACAAGTACCAGACTTTTACATGAAAACTTTGAAATACCACAAAGCTTTTGAGACTTTGCATAATGTTGTTGATTATGTTATAAAAACCACAATAGAAAGGAATGAATTGAAAGATAGAAGGAAGATTTTTTTCTAAGTCTTTCCATTTCTTAACAAATGGGGCAATGTCATTCTTTCTGACAGCAGCATAGAATTCCATTGTGTACAAATACCACATCTTGTTGATCCACTCATCAACTGAGGGACATCTAGGTTGGTTCCATATCTTTGCTATGGTAAATAGTGCTGCAATGAACATTGTTGTGCTGGTGGATTTAGTATGTCCTTGTTTCTGGATGATTGGGTAAATGCCAAGTAGTGGAATTGCTGGGTCATAGGGGAGCTCTATGTTTAGTCTTTTGAGGAACTGCCATACTGCTTTCCATAGTGGTTGAACCAGTTTGCACTCCCACCAACAAAGGCTCAATGGTTTCCCTCATTTGTCATAATCAGTAGAAACCTTGGGCTCTCCTAGCAGAGATTTGCAATAGAGCAAAACCTTGATACAAAAGGCCATAAAGTATGACGCTAAATGAAAGGATCTCTAGGATATAGAAACATAAGCCATATAATGAATGATTGATGTTCTTAAGGTACTGTGTTATCTCTCAACTCTTTTGCTGTCCCTTGGTTATCTCATATTGTTACAGTATCCCACTTTGTTACCTGATATATCGGATATATTTGTATTTGGTTATTTGAAATTGGATAGGGAAGGGGGAAAACAAGATGAGGGGTGCGGGTGGGGGGGAGGGAAATGGGAACCAAGACATGTGAAAGGGTATCAATGTATGGGAATTAATGCACCATCTACCTGGCAAATATCATGTAACCCTTTTATTAATTACAATAAAATATATAAAAAAATAAAAAAAGATAGAAGGAAGACAGAAAGAGAAGAAATAGTGGCATATATCTGAGTAAATATAAGAATGGTTAAAATACATAATATGATAAATTGGGATATTAAATACTTATTAGGTATTATACCACACATATGCTTAGATGATATAGTGAATTTGAATTTGTATCTTTTAAAAATAATGTACTTCAACACAAATAATGTATTTTAACAACAAAGAATAAAAACAGAACAATTTTGTGTTTGTGATGATCTAAGACCATGCTTATCAGGTAAGTTGAGCATTAAAAATATATCAGCATAGTGGAGGGATACTACAATTGTTTAAAACTTACTACAGTGATACCACAGCTGTTTTCAAGTCACAGAACTTTTTCTTGTTGTTGAAGAAAGTCGATGTCTCATGAAAACCAACTCTTCCAGTGAGTAAGCGTTATTTCCTTTAATGTAGGAACTTGATAACATGATGGACACCAAGTCAGTACCTTCTGCACAGATTTGGTCCCTTTTTCTCTTTGAAGTGATGAAATGTGCCTTTCTCTGCCCTTAAGTTCACTGGCCTTTGACATTACTAATGGTTTTAGAAATATATTTTTGAAGAGCCCATTTCTTTCCTTCTTTTTCTTCTACTATATTGCTCTGCTAGCATACTTTATGAAGCTGAGCAAACCAGCTTTATATATTCCTAGACAAAATAGAGAGATAAAAGAGACATCTAAGAGCAAATAACCCTTCAAGTATGGAAGAGGATCCCATCTCCCCAAAATCTAGAAAATTAAAGGCTTGATAGAAGGATAAATGCAAGAAGATTAGAAGTTATAGTCTCATAATTATAAACCACAAACGTTATTTCATGTGGTTCACATAGCAGTTATGTCCCATTTTAGAGATAATAAATCTGGGTGTCAGAGAGAATGGCTGAGATATGACAGCTTCATTGGAGCCCACATAGCTATTGTAACCGTCAAGAATCAAGTACATGAGGGAGGCCTCAACAATGAAAATGATCATCCAAGCTACATTATGACTAATCATAATGAAGGTGATGGGGAGAAAAATGAACTTTAAAAATAGTAATTGGAATAAGAGACAGTTTCTGATATAGTTGAAGTGCAAATATTGTGTGTGTGTGTGTGTGTGTGTGAGTATATGTGTGTGTATGTATATAATCTTAGTATACAATTAGTTCTACTGAGATAACACTTCTCTTTCAGGAAGTGACAGCATTTGGCATAGTCATACTAATTAAAATTAAAATAACGTGAACCTTGATACCATCCAAATATTTAACACTGTGAAATGTTAAACAAGCTGGGATATGCTAACAGCTATTCTTAAAAAGATGTTTACCACAAGAAATAAATTAATACTCTCTTAGAATACATTTCAGTGGGAGGAACTATATTGTCAAGATGACTTATGATTCATTTTTTGTTAAAAATATAGTTGAAACGTATACTCAGATACTGTGGATCATGCCTATAATCCTAGGTACATAGGAGGATGATATTGGGATAATGGAGAACGGTCCAGGCCAGAAGCTCACCAGACCCTCATCTCTCAACAAATAATAATCTATGCATCTTCAATGAACTACATGGGAGGCATAAACAGGGGAATCACAGTTTAGAAATTCCTGGGTAAACAAAAGTGAGACCCATTGAAAAGAAGTGCAAAAAACATTTGGAGGAATGGTTCAAATATTAGAGCGCCTGTGTAGCCAACAACTATAATAACGTATGTGCTTCTAGAAACGTATACTTTTTTTTCCTTTTGGTTACTGATTTTTAAAAATTTTCTGTGGCAAATGAGTAGTTTGTAATATTAGCTATTGATTTTTTAATATGACGAAATGGAATAGAATTTTAGCACGGAGATCCTTCAGTGCAAATTAAGTATTACTTTCCTCTCCTGGTGCCAGACACTGTGCTAAGAAAGCTCTTTAGAGATAACAAAGCTGCCTAATAGAGAGAATGACTGAGATATGACAGCTTCAAAGGAGCCCACTTGCTTTTGACTAATATCTGGGAGAAAAGCATCATTTGTTCCTACTTTATGCAGAAACAAAGGTATTTGCAGTCATACTTTAAAGCTTAGCTTTATTGAACCAATGTGGTAACACTTTTGAAGCAGCCCAGTTTTAACTAAAAATACTGTTAATAAGCTGATAATAAATAGTAAACCAAAAGGATAAAAATATGGGGGCAGGTGGGCAGTGGAACGAGACTGGGAGACTAAGGGCAGAAAGCCAGCTTGACTGACAAAACTTAAAACCAGAGGGATGGTTGCCTGATATGAAAGTGAGATTTAATAGAATTATCCTGACTCTCCCACTAACTCTCAACAGAAATTGTGCTTCAAGAAGCAGAGAGAAGAGGACAGCAGAGAGACTGCTAGAGTATACCAAAGGGGAGAAATTGAAAGCCCAATATAAACGTGACAAGAATCTTGAGCGCATAGCAGGTTCAAGCCATGAATAGTACATCACATTTCAGCTGAGATGCTTTGGGTCTAATTTCTGATTTAATCCTAATAGTTAACCCCCACAACTTTGAAGTGATAATAAAGAGAAATGCAATATTTATTTGCCACATGTATCTTAATTTAATTTATGAAAGTATTATTGATATGACATTGCCTTGGCAACTTAACATTTCTCACAATGGACATGCATTACCATCATTTCATTTCATTTCCTTCTGACTTCATAATATTACCTTAGTATTGTCAGAAAATTCTCAGAATAGCGATGCAAATCAAAGCTTCATTACAAAGCCCAGTGAAATAGCATTATTACAAGAACATTTCATGAAAGGTAACTACTGTGCATGGTTAGGGCCTGAATTGAAATGATAAAATATAGATTTCATTTATTTTTTTATAATAAAACCTTATTTTTTCCAAAAAATATAAATAACATCTACTCTTTCAAATCCTCACTCACAGATTCATTTACTCAGAGGGAAAACTATTGCAGAAGCTGGAGTACAGACTAGAATATACAGGATATTTCTCATCATTGGCATTGACAATGCACTGAGTGATTAAATATTCTCTTCCATAGCTTTCTCCATGAGTTGAACAAAAGAGCCCTCAGGGCTATAGACCTCGAGGGGGTAATTTCAAGAAGTAATATAGCCATACCCCAGGTTTTAATATGAATACAGCACTCTCCTACTATCTTGCCAATCTAGCCCAGACAGACCCCGAGCTACATTAATCAGGAAATTCTCCTTCACTTTGCTTCTGAAATTCAGTCTAGACTGATAAAATGAAAAGGCCTCATACCTCCCCAGAGGACCTTACTTTGGTAATTCTTTTTGGCATATACGGTCTGAAAGCCAGTTCCCAAGCTAGATACCATGAAAGACTCCCCCAAAACAAGCCATAATCATGTCCCTTCATGGAATCTGTGGACAAAAAAATTACATTTAGGAAACAGTAATTTACAATTCTCTTAAGAATTCATTCATTCTAGAAATATTTATGGCTTGTATAGTATGTACCAGATACTATTCAAGGTGTTAGGGATACCATAGAGAAAAACTAGACAGAAGTCTGAACTCTCCAAGAGCTAACAAGATAATAAAAATGAATTGCATATTAGGTTATATCTGAATACATGCTTATGGAAAAATGCAGATTGTGGGCTACATTTTCAAAATGGCATCCAGAGTGGAACTCACTCAGAAGATGCCTTGCTACAAAAATTTGGATGGTGAGACAATGAGTTCAGTGTGAATACATGAAACATTTATGAGTAGCAGCAAAGAATTTGTGATATCATGTGTATGACAGCAGATGAGAAAATAATAGGCCTGAAATTGGATAAGGAATAGGGCTTAATTACAGAGGCTTGTAACCTGCTATGGGAGGTAAAGTTATGAGCCCCCCTTCCAAATCTATATGCTACTACCTGGAATCTGTGAATGCTATGTGATTCATAGGGAAAGGAGGAATTAAGCTTGAAGTGCAAGGAAGGATTAAATGGGTTGGTTCCAGTGTCCCCTAACACAATTTGTGGGGGAGGGGAGCTGGGTGGGAGGGATAGCAGCAGAAAATGAGGGAGAGGGTAACAAGGTTCAACAAAAATTGTACTCATTTCTTATGTAACTAACTGCTCTGTACATTTTTACAATAAAAAGTAAAGAAACAAACAACAAAAAATACATACTTCCCAGTTGGGCACAGATGGCTCAGGACTGTAATCTTAGGTACTCAAGAAGCTGACATCTGAGGATCTTGGCTCATAGCCACCCTGGGCAGAAAAGTCCATAGACTCTCATTTCCAATTAATCACATGGCTCAAACTGGTAGTGTATGAAACTTGAGCAAAAATGCTCAGGGATAGAGCCTAGGTCCTGAGTTCAAGTCCCCAGCCCTATGACTGACAAAAAGAAGGAGGAGGTGGTGGTGGTGGTGGTGGAGTAGGAGGCAGGGGCTGAGAAGAAGGGGGATGGGGGAGGAGGAGGAGATGGAAGAGGAGGAGATGGAGGAAGAGGAGGAGGAGGAGGAGGAGGAGGAGGAAGAGGAGGAGGAAAGGGAGGGGGAGTGGGAGATAGAGATATACTTCCCTTTAACATGTAAGGAAATAGAACATTTTTTTCCAAACACTATTCAGGAGAATACTGAACACTGTTCAGAATAACTGTTTTGATATACTCTAAAAGTTTCTGTTGCTGAATGCATACCAAATATTTCCTTCTCACTCAAAGTTCAGGTGAATGTGTCATGTGCTGCTTGGGTCCTAAGATTGAATTCACCGAGCTAAATTGGGTAGTCCTCAATACCACTTTATCATCTACAAAGTTATCCTTCAGATGAGAGTCCTCCAGTTCTAATGGTCCCCTTGTGAATATCACTGTAATTAAGAAGACCACTTTAATGTACAGGGGTTAAGGAGAATGGTTACGGGTGGAATTGGGACTCTGGAATTAAGTTTAAACAGCATTGGGGAATGCTCTCATCTCCAGTGGATAGAAAAGATTTGGTGCACTCGGCCTGATCCTCAGGTGAGATTGAAAGTGAACATGTTCCAAGTTAAAAATTGATTTTAAAGTTTCTTTGTACATTCTGGAGCAAGTTATAGAGACTGGCAGAAGGGATGTTTCATTTTGTGAATTTATTTGCGAAAGAGTGAATCCAGTGACATTCTGAGCAAAGGTTTTGAAAAAATCCTTCTCAAGAGCATGCCACGTTTTGAGGAATCTAACAGATAGGGTACTGTCAGCCATCTCCTGTCCTTTAGAATACTTGGGGCAGTGAAGTAAACGATGGTGGTAAAGATCATAGCTGAACGACTAATCACCTCTTAGGGTTGTAGAGAAACTTGAAATCTAAAGAATCAAGAGTCCTCTGTACTACATCTAATTAACAAATGAGTTATTAGCCTATGATTCAGGAAGAGGGCTACATTCTTGTAAACTTCCAGTTATGTGTCATGCTACCTCTCACCTTACATCCCAGCAGAGCACCACCTGGATCAGAAAATTTCAACAAAGCCAGTCATAGTTCAATATTGAAAAAATAAGAGAATAATCACCATTAATTCTTTTTTACTGTTTGTGCTTGTCTTTCTCACCTTACTATGTCAAGACAACCAGTAAACTAGTATTAGGTTGAACAAGTGTGTTCATGACAAGTAGTCCTAATAGGACAATGAGAATTTATTCAGTTTTTCAAGCCTTGAATCTGAATAATAATGTGCATTATAATGACATAAATATTTATATAGCAAATAATTTAACATAAATAAAACAAAGTAATAAATACACTGAAGATAATGGAAATTACATATATACACTTGTATGCAAATATGCAGCAAAATCACAGAAATTGCAGCCAATGTGATCAAGGTTATGAATAAAATCAGCTGTATTACCACATATTTGGCACAGAAAGTCTAACCATGCTAAAGCAAGAAGAACAACAATGAAAATTTCTGAGGAGATTTAAAAAAATTGAAAACTTGAATACTCACAGATGGCATGACTATCTGTGTAAAATACTAACAGAAACTCAGTTACATTATGAGATCACAAGTCTTTTTGAAATGCCAATATCCAGTGTTGCAAAAAAGAAAAACAATCAGCTCTGTTTCTTTATTCAATTAAGAAACAGGATCAAGACACCACAAACAATATTCCTTGTAACAACAACAAAAATTAGGTAATTATAAATACATCTAAATTAATGTAAAATCTTCTCAGAAGATATCCTAGATGTTGACAGGAAAAAGCATAATCTTCAGTTTGAAGACTCAATATAACTAGGTAAATTCTCCAAAGCCAATATATGGACTCAATTCAATCCCATCAAAGCCTATCAGTTTCTATTTATAATCTTTGACATGCCAGTCCTAAAATTTCAGTGGAGTCTACATCATACCACCCTGAATGTGCCAGGTCTTGTCTAAAATTTAAGTGGATGAGCAGAAGGTCCAACCATTCTTAAAGAAGATGAACAACATTGGGGAAAGGCTACAACATATATCATGGACCTTTATAGAATGGCAGTAATTAAGGCAGCATTGCATTAGCATAAGAACAGACAGAATGACAAATGAATTAATTTAAACCATCCAGAAACAGGCACAGAAATATTAAGACATTTGAATTTGACAGACTAGCTGTATGAACTGGTAGAGAAAAGACTTTATAATAAATGGTACCTGGCAACTAACCATCTAATGCCCTATACAACACACCATTTACTAAGAAATTTTCCTTGTCAAAGTAAAGAAAAACACACAATTACAAACTTTTTATTTAATCTATTGCTTTGGGATAGGGATAAAGGTTTTATCTATAATATAAAATATCCAAATATAAAGAAGAAAATTTGAGAAATTTGATTATCAAGAAGCAAAGATGACACTGATCAAGATGTATTGTATTCATATCTGACTTGCTGAATTGAGATTCCTTTGTTACAACTACTTAATGATGAGGTTCTATTTGTACAAATATGAATATAGTTGATAAAAATTATTAGTGAGCTTTTACTAGGATAGAACCTTCTTATGTGTAAGGGAAGAGAAAATATGTCTTTGACTCTCACTTCATAATATCTACTTTATTACATGCAACTTTCTCTGATTTATTTCTTTTCCTTTCTTTGCTTTTGTTCATTTGTTTATTGTTGGATTTTTGAAACAGGATCTCACCTGCTGGTCAGAAACTCATAATCCATTTACTTCCATCTTCCAAGTGATGGAATTTTAGGTATTGGTATGAAAGCTAGAGTCTGATATATGGTTGACAAGCACTGTACTAACGGAGCTATATATGCCCTGACACTTCTTCATTATTTTACAAGTGTCTGAAAACTAAGGATGTTCAGAAATGTGCTATAAAGAACAATGTGTAAGTCTGAAATTGGGTAAAGCTGTTCCTATTTTTTATGTACACTTATTTAGATCTTGAGAAAATGAAGACCCTAGTTGTTCCTCATCTGAGACCCCAATATATTCAAAGTGGCAAAACTGAATTGGTAATATGGTATGGTTTACTACATATGAAATGCTAATTTAATACCTTTTCTTGTTGGACTGCATGTTTTTGTTTTCTTCTTATCTTTTGATCAGCTTGTCTTTATCCAACACATCCAGAACCTCCCCTTCCTGTCTCTATCCATCTCAGTGGTGGTTTCTCTCACCACTTCAGTTCCTATTTTTTCTTTCTGCCAGATTCTTCCATTAGCATTTTTTTCCCTTCACACTTCTTTTCCCTTCCACTTGAACAGTCTCTCTCTGTCCAGCCCTTTGAGTGTTACCATTTGGATTTTGTTTGTCAGCTAGATTAAGACTGAAGAACCCATGAACTCTGAGAAAGATGCTAGCAGAAAAAAAGCAATTCCCCATCTGGGATTCACAGGTCAGATTTTTCTAAGTTTTTCTGACACATGCTCAATCTGTTTGATGGATGAAAACCAGTGAAATAAGATTAAGTCCCAATTTGAAAGGATTGAAGGAAAAGGCTTCTGTCTTAAACTGCCAAAAAGGTTTTTTTTTGTTGTTGTTGGTCATGGGACTTGAACTTTGGGTGTGGGCATTGTCCCTGAGCTCTTTAGCTCAAGGCTACTGCCTTGCACCTTGAGCCACAATGCCACTTCCGGTTTTCTGGTGGTCATTTGGAGATAAGAGTCTCACAGACTTTAGTGACAGGGCTGGCATTGAACTGTGATCCTCAGATCTCAGCCTACTAAGTAGCTAGGACTACAGACATGAGCCACCGTGAGCAGCTCAGATTTTTTTTTAAGTTAAAAAAAACATTTAGAAGTTAATTTAATTAGTTCTTATATTTCTAGGTGAATACTTACTGATTGACCACTACATAAAGATAATTCAACAAACACCTAAGGAATAAGTATGAACACCTTTAACACTTTTGCCTCCCAACTGTGGGAAGTGGCTTTTTATACTGGCAATGGCAAGCATGAGACATATTCTGAAAGCACGCACATTACTAATCAACAGCCATTCTATTCTAGTATTACACCACAAATTGAAGAGAAACAAAATCTTTTTTTTTTTTTTTTTTTTTTTACCAGTCCTGGGCTTGAGCTCAGGGCCTGAGCACTGTCCTTGGACTTTCTCAAGGCCAGAGCTCTACCACTTGAGCCTCAGCACCACTTCCGGCTTTTTTCTATGTATGTGGTACCGAGGAATCGAACCCGGGTCTTCATGCATGCTAGACAAGCACTTTAACCACTAGGCCAAACTCCCGGCCCAAAACCAAATCTTTTAAAATGACTTATTTTTCCCAGTGAAACTATTACTCTTTCTAGTCTGCATGTCACTCCAGGGCTGTATTCTTAAAACACAATTATTTTACCAGTAAGTGTTTTGACTTTATTTTAGTTTTCCTTTTAAATGATTTCAACTGGGTACTTCATAGTCCACATTTTTTCCCCAAAGTCACAGCTATTCTGTTTTTAAGGAAAGGCACCTTTGAAAGTTGTAACTCTTATAGGACACAAGAGTGCCATTCAGTATAGCAAACCAAGATGATTTAGCAGCCATCAAGTCCCTTACTCATCTGGGAAATTTGATTCAGCACCTGTACTATTGTTTTAAAATATCTCCCTAAAGGAAACATTTCTCCAGGTAATGAAAAATACCTTGAAAAGAAAGAGAGCTTTCAAAATTTGAGAAGCTGCAGTGAGGAAGATATGCAATACATGACTGTTGAGAATCCTCTCTCCTGAGTTAAAAATTCACTTCTGTGTTTTATCGTAAGGAGGTAAAAGGTTGGTTGAGAGATGGGAGAATGCTGTCCATAAGGTGTCTGTCAATTTTTCCACCAAAAAGGTCATTCCAATGACAATTTTTTTAGTTAGTAGGGTTTTAAAATTCTGCAATATATACCCAGACATTTGGGACAATCATCATTGAGGAAATCTAAAAATCACTTCAGAATGCTAATAAGCCACACAATAATATTAACTGCATACTTTAGAAGTATAAGCGTGCTAATAATACTCATTAATTGTTGGATTATTTCCTCTCATTCAAAGGTAATTAAGTGAGCCCCACAATAAAAGGAATGTCACTGTTGAAGGACGCTGCCATACTAGAGTTTACATTTAGTATGATATATTATAATACTATACTGGAGAGTTTAAGAAAAAGTAATTTATAGGAGGTAAAATGATTACTGCAAATTACTCATCAATCAATTTATTGATAAATCACAGGAGGGCTGCTTTGATCTCCCCATGTAACACTTCACACTCCACAGCCCCGCTTTAAAGAAGGATAAAGCAGTAGCTCATTTTGGTATTGTCAGTTTCATATGTACTTTGGCCTCAATGCATTGAAATCAATCTGCAGGCTATGGGGTATCCTTTCTGTCAGCAATGGCACCTGACAGTTAAGTAAGCTGGAGATGTACAAGCATATTTTATCTGACAACAGATACTATTATGGAAAGCAATAAAAGATGCATCACACCTGCGAACCTCAAGAAGTCCCCAGCCTCCACTCCATCATGTAGGCTTTCAATATTCTTATTCAAGGTTGCACAGATTTAGAATCCTCTGCAAGCTGAACATTGAAACTAACTAATTTTGTTGTTTGGGCTGCAAGTAAATAGAAAATGAAAGGAGAGAAAAGAAAGAAAAGAAGGAAGATATAATGAAAAATAAAATGAGTGTGAGCAAAAGAGCTCAGGCATAAAGAAAAAGAGGGAGACTAAGTCAGAGATCTTATCCTCGTAGCCTACGATATACCAACAAAATTGGTACAATGGCAGAAGTCATGTTTCAACATGCCAAATGTGATGGTAAAGGATTTTTAAAAGCCAGAATTATAGTGGGCAACAAACATGACTATTTGGTAAGTTAAAATACTTGAAGTCATCTGAGGTGGGAGTGGAATAAAAGTGAAAAGTATTAATTCTTTTTGTAGATAATTTTTGTCCCCCTTTTTAAAAAATTTCTTCTGCTAGACATAGCTTAGTAGTCACACAAGGTTCCTGGAATTTTCTCACATCAATAGATCTATTTCTAGTGCCTGCTATAGAAAGGCACATTAGGCTCATAAATGAAATGCTTCATGGCCCTTCTCCTTCCAATTAAAGAATGTGAGTGTTCTGTGAGGAAGACCCTTTCCTCCAAATCCCAGGCCAACTAGATATCCTGCTACTAAATTAAATATTTCTCCCAAATAAATGGCACTTCATCAAGAACATTCCTTTAGAATTCATCTGTTGCACACAATTTTTTCTTTAATAATGTTATAATAAATATGGATAGAAAAGTCTACTTCTAGAGACTGACAATCATATCTATATTTAAAATTCCATGACATTTTTCATATTTTCCCTTATATTGTCCCATTTTAAGTCCATTCCATGTGATACACCAAGATTTTCAGTGATAAAGTATCAGAATTTACACAGCCACATACCTATAAAAACTGTTGTAATTATCCTCAATTGACTAATGAGAAGATTGAAAATCTTTGACTAGTATAAATGTTTTTCCAAAGAACTATTAATTCTTGTCAAATAATGTGAGTCAAGCACTGTCCCTTTTAAAAGAAATGCATCTTTTTTCTTTTGCTAACTGAACCATCACATTATGAATACACTGAAAAGTCTCTCCAATCATAAAAAAAATTTAGATTTGGATTGTTTATTTATATACTGAATCGTTTTTCTGTGTTATTAACGAAATCCAACAGTTGAAATTAATGTAATTCTTTTTTATTTTTCATTTACTTTAAGAAACTCTCACCTCTCAGCTTTCTTTCCCTACACTCAATATGCATTTGGGCTGCATTCTTTACTAATGCCTCAGAAACACATTGGGTAGTAATGAAGGGGTTGGTTACAAATGAATTAAATGAAGTATAGTTGACTCTATGAACAGCTTGACTAGAATAATCTTTTAGAAAAAAAGAGGTCAAAGCCCAACAACATAAACACTAGGAAATGGGTACATCCAAGAAAGAGTGGGACTGAGACAGGGAGAGTTACACAAATGAAAGGGAAAGGAGGGACTGTACAATCAGTAATTCATTGGATATTGCACAATATTAAGAAAAGGTAGGGGTGGGACAAAGAGGTGAGAAAGTTGAAGAGGATAACACTGATCAAGGTATGTCACACTCAGAAAATGCTTTGTTATTTGGCACCTCCTTTGTACAAACACTCAAGGATAATAAAAAAAGATATACATTATGAAAAAATTATGAAAAAATATACATGAAGTTTCTTAGGACCACAATATAAAATTAATAACCAATTTATTCAAGATGTAATAATTCAAAATTTTAACAATTAAATTACCACGAGAAAATTACCTGGTAATCTGCTAAAATTTTTAAACAACCAAACCCAATCACCAGCTGAACAACTGAAATTTCATTGCCTGACCTTACAAAACTACCCAATAAGAAACCCTTTAGCTTCAAGCCACTCTCCTAAGAAAAATAGCAGCAAAAATCTCAAGAAAAATGCCCAAACAGTTATATTTTTGTCCATTAAGGTGGGAAATGGAGACTATTATTTATGCAATTGAAGCAAAGACAAATATTATTCCAGTTATCTGCATAATTTAGGTGAAATATTTTCTGTTCTACACTTAGGTAATTATATCCATTCCCATTTTGAGCTTAAACAATTTAAAACTTGCCCCTAAAGTTATATTAAACAAATAAAAAGGTAAGCCCTACAGAATATATTACCATTTATAAAACATTAATTTTATTTTATATAATGACAAACTCCCTTTTAAATCCCTATACTGATTAAGCTCAGAGACAATTAATTTTTAAAATGCTGTCATGGTTTATAACACTTAAAGGGAGAATGACATAGTTCCTTGCTCATTTCAAAAGATTTAATTGGAAAGTAGTTGGGGGAGGGTTGCCACACATTTAAAAGGTAAAGTCTATTCGTTTGATTTGAAGATCATGAGTGCTGAAGTGTGTTGGTATCTTTGTGAAATATGAGCTACCATTTTCAAGATACTGCAGAACAATCTAGACTGAACTTTTCAGTAGATTTACTGGGAAAGAGCAATGCTCTCATGAATGAGAACTAGAAGCTGGGACATGTTGCCAAGCCCATGTTGACTGGGCATTAACTTAAAAAACCTGGAAAAACTATTGGCTGTCCAGACTCATACTCAATTTTAAGCCACCAAACATGATCTCCCAGTTGAGGAAAAGTGGGTGTACAATTTCTCTAAGCAGCAATGTAGAAACAGTACTTCAAGGTATATAGTATATCGTTATACAGGTATAGTAGATACATATTGGTATACTACCATGAAACTATAATATATATATATATATTCATACTATAATGTATAGTGTAGTATACTATAGTACAGCATACTATAGTATAGTATATTATATATATTGTACAATGACATGATATTATGCCAATGTGTATGGATATATACATGTACATGCCTGTGTGTATAGATGCATATACGCACATATATGTATATATGCATACACACATATACATATGTTTATGTGTATATACATATATGTACATATATACATATATATACATAATATACGTGTGTATATATACACATAAACTACATATACATATTTGTACAATCCATTCACTATGTCAGTAGAAAGAAAAACATGAAGTCAAGCACTGGTGGCTCATGCTACTCAGGAGGCTGAGATCGGAGGATCATGGTTCAAAGCAAACCCCAGGAACCAAAGTCTGTGAGTCTTTTTTTTCTTCTCCTGAGATTCTTATCCCCAATTATCCACCAGAAAACCAGAAGTGGTGCTATAGTTCACATGGTAGAGCGCTAACCTTGAGATGAAAAATTCAGAGATGGTGCCCAGGCCCAGAATTCAGGTATCAATGTATGTGAATTAATGCACCTTCTATCTGGCAAATATCATGTAACCCTTTTACTAATTACAATAAAAAAATTTTAAAAAAAGAAAAAAAAGCAAAAGAAAAATAAAAACTATACATGATCAAGAAGTGTTGTAGTTATAAATAAATTTGTTGGCTGGCAGCTTCTCTTTACAAGTACTTATAGATAATTACATACAACTAAAAAAAGAAAGAAATGGTGAGTCAAGGTGTGAACATCTTGAGAAAAATCCTGTATTTGATTGATTTCTACATTCCAATAGAAAAATCTATGTGTCTAATGAATAAGCTAACTTTAATCAGCTAATAATCATGGATAGCCAACTTTAATTTCAGCATATTTAAAAGAAATTCTTATTTCCTGTGTAGAAGTACTATGAAACATGGACAGCATGCATGCACCTATCGATAGGAAAAGCAAATTATTATGAACCATATGCTATGTCAGGGTGAGAGTATGTAAATACTTGAGTTAAGTGAAGATTAAAAGGATCAAAGCAATTATAGTTCCTCAAATCTCTTAACATGAACACAAAGGTATAACAAAGCTGTTGCAGTCATTATACTACTGTGGTTAATGTCCTTGTCCTTCAGTTTCTATGAACTATTATAACACTTATCTTTTGTAGCCAGGTAGCAATAGCTCATGCCTCTAATACTAACTACTCAATCGTATCACCATTCATAGCCAGCCTGGAGAGAAATGTCTTCAAGTCTCTATTTCTGAAAAGCTAGGCTACAGGTATGGTCAAGTGGTAGAATGCCAACCCTGAAAGGAGTTGGAGGCCTCAGGTTTAATTCATAGTACCATGAAGACAGAACATAACATACTAGATTTCACATATATGAATAGCCTGTAAGAGAACCAGACTCTCTCTATATATATATATCTAGAGAGAGAGAGAGAGAGAGAGAGAGAGAGAGAGAGAGAGAGAGAGACAGAGAGAGAGAGAGAGAGAGAGAGACAGAGAGAGAGACAGAGAGAGAGACAGAGAGAGAGACAGAGAGAGATAGAGAGAGATAGAGAGAGGTAACTTTTTGTCAGTTGCCCTGTCCCTGAGCTCTTCAGCTCATGGCTACTGCCCTACCCTTTGAGCCACAGCTCCACTTCCAGTCTTCTGGTGATTAATTGGAGATAAATGTCTCACGGACATTAGTGAATTTAAATCCTCACATCTTAGCCTCCTGAGTAACTAGAATTACAGGTTTGAGCCATAATCCAGCCAGACTCTCTATTTATGAAGGAAGGATCTGGTTGCAGGGGTTTAAAGTGAATCAGATCAACAGGTTTATTGCATCAACAGAAGTTTCATGTTTTCTCTTCTAGATGACCATCAATAAAATGATGAAGTAACAATAGTGCCTCATAGTCATATACTATATGCTGTGAGTCAGGAATTCATAGTTATATAAGTGAATTATATTTACACATATCTATGAATACACTGTTTCCTACAGCATTCAACTGGGTGATTTTTTTTGTGGGTCATGGGGCTGGAACTGTGGCCAGGGCACTGTTCCTGAGCACTTCAGCTCAAGGCTACTGCCCTACCCTTGAGCCAAGCCCCACTTCCCATTTTCTAGAGGTTAATTGGAGATAAGAGTCTCAGGTTCATAGCAAAGATATCAAGCCAACATAGATGCCCCTCAGTTGATGAGTGGATCAACAAGATGTGGTATTTTCACACAATGGAATTCTATGCTGTTGTCAGAAAGAACAACATAGCCCCATTTCTAAGGAAATGGAAAGACAAAAAAAATCATATTAAGTATCAACTTGGAATCAGAAAATGGTGCCTTTTTCTGAGTCTACAATTGAGTGAAATGCAAATTAAGACTAAAAACATTAGAAGAAGTCAAGGTTAACTAACTCCTAGGGATAACTTGCATCTTATTCCAAAGTTTTATTTTATAAGTTTTAAAAGCACTTTACACACAGATTGCATATAAAAGTAAAGATGTTATTATAGGGTATAGTACTAATGTTTTGTTTAACAAGAACCTCATTTTGAATCTTAAGTCGACAACTATGGTATTTTTTTTTTGTGCCAGTCCTGGGCTTGGGCTCAGGGCTTGAGCACTGTCCTTGGATTTTCTCAAGGCTAGCACTCTACCACTTGAGCCTCAGCACCACTTCCAGCTTTTTGCTATGTATGTGGGATACTGAGGAATTGAACCCGGGTCTTCGTGCATGCTAGGCAAGCACTCTACCACTAGGCCAAACTCCCGGCCCCAACAACTATCGTATTTTTTAATGAGCAACTTCTTTTCTGTTTCCTTATTGTAAAACTAAATTAAAAATAAAAGGTTAATGAGAAATGGGAAAAAATCATATTTAGTGAAGTAAGACAGACTCAAAGGAACATAGGCTCAATGGTTTCCTTCATCTGTCATAGTCAATAGAAACCTTGGGCTCTCCTAGAAGACATTTACAATACAACAAACCTAGATACATAAGGCCATATAGTATGACACTAAATCAAAGGACCTCCAGGATACAGAAACAAAAGCCATATAATGAGTGAGTGTTGTCCTTAATGTACTATGTTATCTCTCATCTCTTTTGCTGTCCCTTGGCTATCTCATATTGTCACAGTGTTTCACCTTGTTAGCTGATATATCAGATATAGGCTTATTTGGTTATTTGAAATCAGACAGGGAAGGAGGGAAAACAAGATGAGGGGCATGGGTGGGGGAGCGAAATGGGGACCAAGACATGAGAAAGGGTATCAATGTTTGTGAAGTAATGCACCTTCTATGTGGTGAATATAATGTAACCCTTCTATTAATTACAATAAAATTACATGAAAAAAAAGAGTCTTAGGTCTTTTTCTGCCCAAGCTGGCTTTGAACCTTGATCCTCAGACCTCAGCCTCCTGAATAGCTAGGATTACAGGCATGAGCCACTGTGCCTAGCCCAACTGGGTGATTTTCAAATACCACTTATACATTACAACTGAGGCAACAGCCTGAGATCATACAGAATCTAAGTGGAAAGGTTATATTTCAAGAGGATTATTTCAGGGTTTGTGATCTTAATTTCAACAACAGATTAGTATCACATATACATGTCATAGTTTGTAACCTCTGACTTCTCTCCTACTTTGTCAATGTCTCAGTGAAGAAATATAATAAAACTGTTGGCAAAAAAACAAATCCAATTTTAAAAGATACACATTACAGAGAAAAATTTGCCTAATTTCAATTTTTCACATTGTTGAAAGGCCAAAACATTATGATGAAAAGTGAGGGACAACTACCAAGAAATGATAAATTAAAAAAAAAAAGATTTAAAAAAGGACAAGAAGGCACGTGAAGAAAAGTCTTTTAGGAAAGTCCATATTTGAGTAAGTTCTTTATAGTGATGACTGGACTACAAAATAAAAATGTAAAAAGATACCAAACTCATTCTCCAAATTTTTCAAAGTCTTGCAGAGTTCCTCATTGATCAACTCTCCAAATAGAGGACAATAGTATTTACAGTAATTTAAGCCATTGGAAAATGATCTATAGAGTCAAAAGAACAAGGGAAATAAAAACAAACATTAAACATCTCTGTATCCTGCAAATGATTTAGGGCAAATTAGCATACAGCTTTGGAGAAGAAAAGATCACCTTAGGGTGGTCAGTAATTTTACACAGGTCTTTTTGAGCAGGAAGCAAAGCGTAAGGATTGCATATCTATTTCCTGTTTAGACAAAAGTAATTGGTATCAACATTTCATTTTTAAAATCACTAGAGTAGAAGACTGGTCTCCAAATTCACCACCTAGAATTAAAAGAGCACATTTACTTGAAGTATCTTCAGCGTAAAAGTGGATCAATGGATGAATAGACAGCTAGTCAGCCACAAACACATTGGATTCTTGGAGACCTTGCCTGGACAGTAGATAAAATTTTCAAATGCAGTAGATCTGAGTTATTTCTTCCTTCCTGATTGGAGATAAAATTAATACTACCCAATCACAAATAGACTAAAAACATGGAAGTATTATTATCATCAACTTATCATCAAGTGAAGATACAAAGATAAATAACCAAGATATTGGGAGATACCACATATGACTAATGGGACACATGTGAAGTTGTGAGCATCTGAATTAACTTATGAGTTAAGACCTTTTCCAACTATAAAGTTTTCTAATTGTATAGACTATATTATAACAGACTATGGAATTTCAACCAAGTTGAGAGAATCATCCAATAATATGTCAACAAGTTTGTATGTTACTTGGGAATGAGTTTGTGACTTATGTTATTTTACATTCCTCTGGTAGCCTAGCATACTGATTTTCATCTACTGGGCCGTCTATACATAATTATTGATTAACTGAAGTCAGTGACAGGCATGTTACCATTTTCTGTAGCTCTGACACCTAATACGTTGAGATTCATAACTACATTCTTAAGGCCAGTCCTCTACAAAGAGCAGATGTTAGCTGTGCAGATGCTGAATCCCTTGCTATAAGGGCAATTAACTGTAACACCAAACTAAAGTCAAGAGGTCAAAGGACATTATTCCTGAACTGTGACTAAAGCAAGAAGTTTGCCTCATGCTTTCAGATCTCTAGGGTAGAAAGTGTATTTGTTTTAAAAATACAAGTAGAGTTTAATTGATCATCACCATTATATAGTACCAGCTGACACAGGGTCATTCAGCTTGTTGCTATATAGTGGTGATGATCAATGACTTTTTTTGGAAACTTGTGCAAAAAAATAGGAAGAAATACCATTTTTCCTAATAGTTTTAAGAAATATGAACATTGAAGTCATCACATCAGTATTTTCTTAAGAAAATAGGTAAAAATATTATGATCTTTAAATAAATTTCTTGGTCACTATATATTCTATGTGCATGCATTAAGTCACTGTAGCCAAGTCTACCATATGAACAAAAGAAAATTCCTTTTCTTCTAATTTTACACATAAAATCCACACAATCCCAAATTTCTTCCATCTGTAAAGAGGTCTGCTTATCATACATAGAGTCTCATATTAATACAAAAGTATATTTCACTAATTTAGAAGGTTACCTGTTCTTTCTCATAGCTATCAAAATATTCTCATTAAGCTAATACATAGACTGAGTGCCCTTTTCTCTGTCGCACATGCTGGATGAACACAAAGGCACACAGACAGGGTGTGGTGGGAATATGTGGGAGGTTCTGATTTTTAAACTGGTAAACAGTTTTAATAATCATAAACATAGAGATAGCTTTTCTTATGACAATTGCTAAGCTAAAACTGTCACTTTCCTTATCAGGTTGGATGGGAATGTGAACAGATCAAGCTGTTTTGGTATTTCCTATTTTCACAGGGACAAATAAAGATATTAGTAAAATATCAAACAAGGTACAAAATAAATAAATAATCAAGTGAATATATATATGGCCATAATTCATCAGAGATCTTTATCAGATAAAGCAAATGAAAAAATCCTGAGTGAGGCATTAAAGCATGTCCAACCCTGAGTGACTTGTCCTTAAGATGGATCTTCTGTAAATAATTAAATTAGTGCATTTTTTTTCTTTGCCCATCTGGACAGAAAAGAAGAGATGCAGGAAAAAAAAATAACATATGAGAGAGTCGACGTGTACACACACACACACACACACACACACACACACACAAATCCCAAAGGCTACATCATACATTTACATATACAATGCAAAAACAGCTTTAATCTATATTGAATTATTAGCAAAACTGCTAAAATGTAAACTGCAGAAGAAAAGCACAGTTGTTATTATAAATAATTTGCATAGGGCCAATTAAAATTTTTAATGGAAAGGTAAGGCATTTTAAGACCACAAAGATTTATATATTTAAAAATCTGACTTTACCATTAACAAATGTTTGGTTAATACAAGTAAGTCATTTTAGAACCCTTGGTAATAGACATGTTAGGTAGCATCTATATTAGAAGAGCAGAGGGGGAAATTGGGCTTGGTTTGTCCCAACTGCTTCAGAGTCTGTGAAATGGAGGGGCAGAGCAAAAGCTGGCCCTCAGAAAAGATACTGGAGTGTAATATAAAGGTTTAGGGAGAGAAAGAAAAAGTCTTGAGTGGGGAGAGGAAGAAAAATATCTTCAGCATATGCATTGTTGTGAGTGTTTGTCCTCTCTTTCCTTGTTTTATTAAAAAGATGAACCACAAGTCATTTGATCTGTGGTTCAGGGAACTACACAAAGCTAAATAGGACAGCATCATGGAGAATATTTTCACTACTTAGGGGCTAGGCCTCTGCAAATATGGCTTCCCTGGCCTAACCATTAAAAGCAATCTGCAAAAGAGGATTTAAAACCCAGGGGTCTAATATCAAGTGAACAGTAGGAAAGGTGACCTTTTATTCCCTTTGTTTATTAGAGGATCTGCAGGCTCCATCTCAGTTTGGGTCCAGCACTGGTAAGAGGCCAGAGAGGGATGGAGAACTGCTTTTTAGAGGTCATATAATCAACTTAGAAAATACAGCTGGAAGAGAACAGGACTGAAAGCATGGTTTAGGGCTTTTTTTCCCCATGATTTTAGTTAAATATAAATTACCTCTAGTAATTCCTACTGACATTATAAGCAACTTAGTATGAATTTAAGTATCAGATTTTGTCATTAGGTAGGTTATACAGAAATTGGAACAATAAAAGACAAATTAAATTTTTTTTAAAAAAGACTAAAATATAAGGATAGCTGAATATACAACAGAAAAAAAAGAAACAAAGAAATTATATGTTATCAGGACGATGGTAACTTATTTTCCTGAAGTATAACATGAGGTAATTTAGTAAGTGATAACTCATTTAAAGGCATTTATAAGAATATGGTACACAAACTTCATTATGTCATACTTTATAAAATGGTATAAATATTCAATGACTAGCCAAGAAGCCTGCACAAATCCACTATTCATCCAGAAGAAGTGATAATTTTAGGTATATTAAAATTTTTTCTACTGAAAATATGAGCTATGTTTGTACTTGATAGAAATAAAGATTACTTCTGTGTGGCAACTAACATCTAATCTCAATTTTGAGATCTCTCATCACTGAGTATTACGTTATTCTTTCAATTAAGTAGAATATCTAGCTCCTTTCCAAAGTATTGAAACATCTTAGATATTTGGTAAATGACCTGATGTTCTTTATTTCTTTCAAAGCAACTTTTCCTCCCCTCTGCAAATGAAAACAAAAACAAAATCAACAATAGCAAATGAATAATCGTGCTAAGAAGAACAGTGGAGAGAACAAGTTAGGAGGCTGTCACTTCCTTCATCCCAATTCAGTCACCAATCTAGCAGAAAGCATGCACATGCTTTGTTGACTACATGGCTATGACTGATTGATGATAGTCTAGTAAGGTTACCATAGCTAATTACAACATCATTCATCTACGCCTATGTGGGTTGGGGGGGGGGAAGAACAGGCTCCCAGGGAGGAAAAAAGAAAAGAAAGAAAAGATATTCTTTAGCTGCTAACTTTTGAATACTCAGCCCCCAAAGGAAATATATAAGGGCAAAACTCATTGACCAAATTATGACTTATGGATTCATCCAAGCAAATGACCTCAGTTCCTTGGTAATTTCAACATTGGGCTTCCAGCCTACAGCAGAAAACTTCTAACAACAAGGAACTTTCACATGCTTAGGGGCTTTGTAGCAGAGATTCAAAGCCTTCTTCAGAAGCACCACCCAACCGTGAGCTTAAGTTCTGCTATGTGTGTGGTGTGAGTGTTTGTCTAGGATCAGATGCCAAGACTTAAACTCACATTATGGGCACGGCAGCCACTTGCACACTACAGCCTAATTAAAGGAATAAACTTCCTCCTGCTTTATGCTTTCCTGAAGATCTCTGTCATAAAGGGATTTAGGTTCCTTAAGAACTGAGAAAAGTGTTCCCATATGTTTCCTTTATGCATGGAATTATTCAGACTCATACAAAATGGTAACAATTTCCAACACTAATCCATGGCTACACAATGTTTTCTGAAAACTACTGAAAATAAAGAGAGAAATCCATGTTTTGAAAATAATTATATTATAACAAACATATCGTCATAATTTCCATCTCTGTTTTGAAGAAGCACAAACACACATGGAAACAATAAAGCATCTGAGGCACCTTTCAAGTCTCAAAAACAAGAATCACTTTCAAATAGAAAGTAGCTCATCTTCAAAGTTTAACACACAGCGGAGAATAAAGCTAGTACCATTTCAGCTCAAAACTTTAATCAGATTGCTTTACATCTGGGTAACATAGATCACAAGAGTGACAACAGCCAAATTTAAAGTACTTTTATCCTGAAACACTGTTTAAATTGCATTGCTAATATAATTATACCTAAAGAAATATTTTCTCAAGTAAGCTTGAACTCTACATAGCAAATTTCAATCAAAAAGTGCAGAGAAAAACTATCAAAGACACATACAAACACACTAATTGGGGCCATGGAAAGAAAATTTACAGGATCATAAAAAGTTGATTTCAAATCTAGCTTGGTTTTAGTGAGATAACCCTAGGATAATCACAGCCGATTGGAGCAAGACCAGCTTTCCACAGCTTACTATTGTCATCCAGGAAGGTATGGTGTGACAAAAGAGGAAGTGAACTAGATGTCCTTGCTTCTGAATAGTTACTTTTGTAGAAACCCAGATGGGTCTGTAGTTTTGACTGGAAAAATATAGTTCTCATAGAGTCAGGTACAATGACTTGTCTAAGACACACAGTTCAGATAATGCCAGGTATAGTACCAGCTCCATGCTTCTGGTTTTCCTAAGACATGGATGGGCCAGCACAAGGCTGTGGCTGCATAAGGTGAGGTACCACTGGCCAAAAGGTCAGTACCAGGAACAGGTCTACACCACAGTAAAGGATTCTTATTAGTCAAAACTTCAAAGCAACGAAGCTCACTTATTTGCCTTTTTACCTTTGACAGAAATGTCTGTTATAGGATAAAATAGCCCCTAGAGACCCCATTAGTACTTTTTCTTCAAATAAACATATATACACATGTGTGCTACACATATGTGGTGGTAAGCCAAATTCATATCTCACATGTACAACAGTTAAAAGAAATTCCATCCACCTTAATTTTCTTGTCTGACTTCACTCATTCCTTTTTTAAATTTATAGCAATTTGTAGTGTCTTTATTAATTTACAATCTATCTCGATTCTAAAAGGATAAGAAGTACTATTTTACCACATATTTAAACAACATAGATAATTGAAATCTATATTACATTGTTCTCCAAAATGCCATATAATTGAAAGAATGTAAGACCAGAAGCCAAAAGAAGCAAGTTTTACGTCTTTTTTTCATCTGTTTTGTGCTGATACTGGGGCTTGAACTCAGAAGCTGGGTGCTGCCCCTGAGCTTCCCCACTTAAGGCTAGCATTCTACCACTAGGACAGCTCCACTTTTGGCACTGTGGAAATTAACTGGAGATAAGAGTTCCATGGAATTTCCTGTCTAGGTGCATCTTCAGATTTCAGCCTCCTGAGCAGCTAGAATTATGGAGCATAAACCACCAGCTCCCAGCCTTAATTCTAGTTCTTTAACAACTAGTTCTTTAATATCACAGCAGAATACTGCCTTTAAGTTTTGATTCATAAAAGAATACCAATATCCTAAACAAATACTATTCCTAAAATTCGGTGGAACTGAGTTTATCTAGATCAGTATTTCCAAAATTTCTTCTGGGATTTATATAATATTTTTAAGCAGAGAGGGGATTTCTTTGCTTTCAGGACTTCTAAGAACCCCGGGATTCTGTTTATCCCCCACACAACTGGCTTTTGTGTCCCTTTCTTCTCCGCTAGTATTTCAAGTCCTATATACTTAGGCAAAACACGAATAGAGTAAAATACCAACTAGAACTGAAGTGGTCAAGAGATGTTCATTTGTTGGTTAAAATTAATTAGGAGGATTTGGAAAATTCTTGAACGCTATGATTTTTAAAGTACAACAGATTCTGTGAATAGCTCTTCTTTTTACAGTTGGTGTTTTGGTCACGAGTATCTCTTCATTTAAATAAACTCTAGAATATATGGAAAAAGGCTCTGTCCAGTTTCAGAAACACAGAATAGTCAAGTGTTGGATTAATTTACTAGTTAGAACTGAGTCAGTACCCAGTCGTTTAGCATTGCATTAGAAAATGCATTAGGAAATAAACGATAGGAAAAAATGTACATGAATGAAGTTGAAAGTATGAAGTTGCCATTTGATTTAAAACCCTTCTTATCAGTTAAAAAGATGTCCATTGGCTTAAAAGTGCATAGAGGCTTTCTATGGCTTACCTTTGTAAGCTTTCATTTGTGAATAAAGAATTAATTATATTTATTGTTCCCTTCTGGTACAGTCTTAAAAGATTTGGAGGAACAGAAGAGTCTTTGAGCATGAACAAAACTACTGTATATGAATTCACCAGGCACAAACAAGGCAAAAGGAGGAAGGGGAGAAAAGCAACAAACAAACGAAAAACAAGACAAGTGGATAAGCGAGAGATAGGGAATAGGACTCTGAAAGGGACAAGAATGTAAAATACCTGAAAACATTTGGAGACTGGCAAAGAGAGTATAGTGGTGGTAGGTTAAGGTGACTACAGAAGAGGGACTGGCAAGAAAGGTGGACAGAAAAACAGTAACTAGTTCATGAAGAGCCTGCAAATTTGAATTTATGCAGTATGCATTTCATCTTGGTGTTATAACAAAAAGAATATCAGTCTGTGTTACATAGGAAAAGTTGTTAGCTCATGACAGGATATTTTTGAAGGCTATCTTATGTTGAAAATGAAATTATTGAATTAGACTGAACAATTTTGCATATATTTTGATTTCAGGTACTGGTAAAATTGATTTTTTTTGTTTGTTTGTTGTTGCTTTCACCTGAATTCAGTCTGTCCCTGTGCCATTTTGTAAGATAGCGCTCTACAACTTGAGCCACAGTGTCACTAGTGGCTTTTTCTGAGTAGTCAATTGGAGGTAAGAGTTTCACAGACTTTCCTGCACAGGTTGTCTTTGTTAAACTGCAATCCTCATATCTCAGCCTGTGTACCTAGAATTACAGGTATGAGTCAGCAGAGCCTAGCTGCAAATGGATAGATTTTTAGTGAAAAGATGACTTAAACATAAAGAATACCTTGATTTTTAAATAATTGTCAGTTGTGTCTCCTTAAGAAAATAATGTGAACAGATAATTGAATTTCCCATTTCATTGAATTTGTCCTTAAGAATGAGAAAATGTGTGAAAATGAAGTCCAGCTTCTGCTGTACTGAGCCTCTGTAGAAGCAGAACAAGTTCCAAAGGCTAATGAGAGCAGAGTATGGAATTTGCATGAAGGTCTAGCATTTTATAAGTACTGGTTCATGAGAGCTGTGGAAGCACAAGTGCTCAGGTGGTTGTCCTCAGATGGTCCCCTTCCCAAGACTTCAGAGAAGACCTGACACGCTCAGATGAGCCATGAACACATACGGCCAACAGTGACACTCTACCCTGAGATGCCGAGTCTCTGACCACATCCTACTCTGAGACCAATAATAGGAAAACAGAATGGGCAGAGACCAGAGCTGGTTATGTTGCTTTCTTATACCAATCTCACTAAAACACCTAATAGATTTGTATTCTTCTTGTTTCCTTAAGCTCTTGAAATTTGAACTACTCAGTCTGCTAAACCAGAAGGGTGGAAGGAATGACTCTATTTATCATTCATGCCTGGCCAGATTCCTCCAGCTATATCACCTTTATAGGATATTCCAGGAACAGCAGGGATTAGAGAAGGCAGGCACTGTGGAGACAGAGGTCAGCTGAGGCAGAGGCCTTAGTCTACATAGTGATGAAGTGTTGGCCTGCTCCATGCTACAACAACACAAGTGAAAGATGGATAGAAATTGGGTGGAGGAATAGAGTGAAACCTTAGCGGATGGCAGGCTTCAGGAACAATGGCTGGAAGCACACATTAGCTAATCTCATCATTTAGTATATGTTAATTAGAAGTGAGTTATTATGAGTAAAGTGTTTCAATTTCTCAGTACACTGTCTTCAGCTCAGTTCATGGCATTTAACTTCCATTTCAAAAATATTATTTTCTATCCTGTCTATCTAGAAATCAGTATTGAAGAAATAGAAAGTTTACTTTCAAAGAGGGGGAATCTCAGCTTACTTTTCTCTTGCATTTACCGTTACTATGCTGAATGAACAAGAGAAATTATAAAAGCAAACATTCCTCCCTAAGAACACTCCTAAAAGAAGGGCAAAAACAGGTTGCCAGGCCCAGAGATATTCTTAGGCTCAGCCTTTTGAAGACCACAGCCCTTGCTTATAAATAGAATATTAAACCAAGCAAGAGCAATTTTCTTCTTTCGTCTCCCCTTATTGCCTAATTTTCCTCTCATACCATTTGCATAATGGATAAAAAGGCATCCATTATGCAAATGAGCATTGGGATGTAATATTGCTGAAGCCACAAGCCTGGCTCCAGAGGAAACCCAGCTGCCAACAAGCCCTCCATCGACCTCATTGGCCAGACAAGATGAAGGAAAGTCATGAAGATCAGAGGTCATCTATTCCCATTTGGTTGGTTAGTAGGAACATTACAGATGCTTTGCACAAAAACATCCAGATAAAATATAATTACAAAAAGAAACCATACACAAAGTGTGGCCACATATAAAATCTAGTTAACATCACAGATTTTATTTCAAGTCGGAGATCCAATGCCATGGATAACCATTTTACAATTTTAGGCACATACTTTTCATTAGAACCCATACAATCTCCTGTGTAAATCGAAAAATGCCTCTGTTATTTTACTTTGAGAACCAAACCCTAATTAAACTCTAATAGGAGCATTGAGTCATTTCAGACTGTCCTGTGCATGTTCAACAGGAATAGAAATTTTTTCAAGTACCAAAATAATATGTGGGCTTTCTACAAACTTCCCACTGTTGAAAGTAAACTCATCTGGAATTGTAAATTGACTGAAAATTTTTTAAATCAATGGTTATTTTATATTTCTACAAACAACCTCAAAACAAATATATGAAAAAATATTCTGAGCATAGTCTCCAGCTGAATTGTTCTTGTTTGAATGAAGCAGCAGGAAAGGATTCCAAAAGTAACCTCAAAATATTTTCTTCAAAGGCTGGGGTAGATATTGAAAGAAAAAGACAATGGATAAAACTTGAAAGTAACCTTTTTTTCCAGGCTGGGCTCCATTTTAACCCTTAGCTTTTTCCAAATGCCTTTTTTTTTCAGAACTCTTTCAAAGTGGTCTTATAGGCTAGATAGAAGAACCTTATTATTTCAGCCTGTCCCGCTCTCACCATGTTATTTCAAAGGTTTGCAATCTAGATTCACCTTCAGTTCAAGAAATAAAATTGCATCTATTTACCTGAGCCCCAGCTGTTGCAAAGAGCTATATTAAAAATAATTCAGAGACAAGACAGCTTAAAAAAATCTCAGCAGCATCGAAGTCATAAAGAAGTTATATAGTCAACAACATGACATTTTCAGCTAAGTGAAAAGCATATCACAGAAAATGCACGTACCTAATTTCAGAGCAGAAGGGGTTACTTCAATTTCTCCACCAATTGGTTTCAACGCAGCCAGTTGGGCAGCCACTTCTGTCTCAAAAGCATCTGGGCTCTGTGGATCGGCAGGGTTTCCACTGGGGCTCTCAATCTTGTGGAGTGGTTCTTGTTCATCAAATACAGCAATCAACTGCAAACAAGTCCAACAGCACTAATTACTTTCTAGGACACGCATATCACAGGGTTCCTCTATCTAGCTGGTTGTGATCTTTGGTTTTAGAGAAAATGGCCACTTCAAAAGTAGAACTTTAATGGTGCTATACCACAACTCTTAATTCCTCAATAATAGTGTGTCTATAAGCACCATGGCCAGAACATAATGACTAGGTCTGTTTCTTTATTTTGTCTCTTCCTAAAACAGAGCCAATTTCAGCCAACTTTCTTAAAGGCATGAATTGTCTACCTCCTAACCTCTGACTTTTTCCAAATAATGCCTAAAAAGATTTCAAGAGTACTCCCCAAAATGAAAGTTGAATATTTACAGATTTACATAGTATAAATAGGCATTTCATTCTCAAATAGTTAACAGGTCCTGTGTGGCACATGCCTGTAATTAAAGCTACTCAGAAGGATTGGTGGTTTGAAGTTAGCCTGAACAAATGTTAGCTCATCTCAACTAATTTGTCAGATGTCATAGTACTTGCCTGGTATGTACATAGGTAGACCAAGGCAAAAAATGTGTAACTATATTTTTTTAAAAAAACTAAGCATAAAGGGCTGGGGCAGTGTGACTCTAGCAGGCTTGAAACCCTGAGTTCAAATTCCAGCACTGCCAAAAAGATAAAAGAAAGAGTTAAGACATACTACAAAATTTGTAATTACTGCTCTTTCTAGACATAATCAAGATCTACATATATGTACAACAAATTAAGTATACATTTTGTTCCTGCCCATGTCATCATTTTCCTTCTCATGTTAATTCCACATTGATCCGTTTCAGCATCCCATGAGACTCAATGACAGCCCTTTGAACCTCACTGCTTCCTGTCCTCGTCACCATTGTATTGCATAGTACAGAAATACTGATCACTAACAAACACATGAATGCAATTTCCCAGTTGTTTTCCATCACTCAAATGAGAGAAATAGTTTAAGACTCTACTCATTTGTAGCCACTTGCACCTTGGGCCGGCAGACAACACTAACATAGGGCACACTGAAGGTTACACATCAAAGGATGCAGAAAAGTTCATGTCTGAGCACAGGTACAGCTCATGGATGCAACTATCAGTCCAATGAAGTACGGTGTGTATAACTTGGAAAACCGATCATAAATGTTTAAATATTTTTCACTCATTAAATAAAACAAGCTTACTTATGGTTCAAACATTTATCCAGGAAAGGCACTCAAAGCCCCATTAACAAGGGAGACTTGTTGGCAATAGTATTAATAATACAAGTACTGGGGTAACCAATCAAAACATCATAAATCCAACTTCACTCTTTCAGAAGAAATGAACACAATTAGGGACATGTAAATTGGCTATTCAAAAATAATTTTCATAATTGACTACTTATTTCCAGTAAGAAACTTCTTTAATTGGAAAAATCCAGCAATCCTCTCACCACAGAAAAGAAATGCTTACTCACAAGGCATTATTTGTAATTCTTAAATCAAACCCGTGCATTTCTCTGTCTTTAATTACAAGCACTGATGAACTGATTTCAGATATGCCTACAATGGATTAATAAAGAGACATTACCCTAGTATAAAAATAATCTGTAGGTCTGTGTCTTTCTAGTCAAATGGGCAAAAGAGTTGAATACCCTAAATTCATGAAAGAAAAAGAAAACTTTTAAAAGCTGGTGAAAGTGTTTTCATCACCATTCCTATTTCACAATTATGATTCAGTTTTGCAGACTGGTGAGTTCTAACATATAGTCATAATATTCATTTTAATTCACAAAATAGGGAGTGCCATATTGGACTGATAGTATAAATAGTTTGGTTAAAGATGAACCGTTTCAGCCGGTCCCAGTGGCTAACACCTTTAATCCTAGCTACTCAGGAGACTGAGATCTGAGGATCGCAATTCAAAGCCAGACCGGGCACTAAAAACTGTGAGAATCTTATCTCCAATTAACCACTAGAAAACCAGAAGTGGGGTTGTTGTTCAAGGGGTAGGGTAGCCTTGAGCTGAAGAGCTCAGGGACAGCACCAAGCCCAGACTGCAAGCCCCAGGACTGACAACAACAACAAAAGATGAACCCTTTCTTCCAACACTGAAGAAAAAATGAAATCACAAATTTTATAATAAAAAGCTTGAAATAGATAACATTTAAGAAATTGTTACCTTTTTTATTTTTATTAAAATACTTTGCTCTTCTCCATACAGTATATGCATAAAAATGTATAGCCTTACATTGTACTAACATTCTAACTCTTCATCAAATAGGAGAATTCAGTCGTTTGGAAAAGATTGTTTAGGAAAGCTGTGGACTGAGTGGATTCTACTGGTACAATGGGAGTCTTTTGATTTTTATCCCAGGGTTTCAGATCATATTGTAATTGATTTTCCAAAAAGATAATTCTACAAAGAGAAACTAATCACAAAATGATTTTGGTTTGGACATGAAGGTCCAACACACACACACACACACACACACACACATACACACACACACACAGGAATTTCACTTTTTGGACATACAACACCAGAATCTGAATCTTCTTGTCAGTAACAGTGGGCCCTAGATGCTTCCCAAATCTCATAATCTCTTTGATTAATTAATTGCTTAGCCTGTCTTCCAGTCCTCTGGTTGACGAGAATGATCACAGCTGAGCCTGGATGAGTGGATGAAATGAAGTCTCTCCTCCCAGGATGAAGGAGCTCTGCTCCTAAATCTGTGGTCCCCAGCAAATCACTGGCTGACAAGACAGAGTCTTGCCATCTGGTCTGTATTTCAATATCCACAGACTCACCCTTGCTGCAACACTTATAATTAATTTAAATCATACAGTACAGTCCCTTGCTAACCAGATTATGGCATTCATCAGGACACCTACATTACTGGCTAGTATTCTTCCCTGACAACAGGGTTACAGAGCTAGTGATTATCATAAATATTCTGGTCCCTCAATAAGTGGTCTCGCACATTCCAAAGCACCCAGATCCTAGAAATGGTCTTTTCTCTGCAACTCCAGTCCCATACTGATGAGTTGGACATGAATGTAAGATTTCTAATTAAGAACTTTTATGTTAAGCTTTCACTTAGAGGGAAACAATAATCTATGACCTGTGGGAGAGTTGTCCCAGACCCCTTAAGGGGTTGCAGGAACCTAAACTCTACACAAAACACTTTAGGATGATACAAAACATAGAAGAAACTCCTCTGCCGCTGCCATGTCTATCTTCCCCAACATCCCTTAATCCAAAAGGATGACCCTCGCCTTACTTATAGTCAAAGCCTTGGACTTAAACACATCTGGGAACATTTAGGCATCTAGTCTCCAGGTACACACACAAGATGGTCAGGGCATAAAAATGCTATTAATTCTTTTATCAAACAAAAATAAAAGGCATCCCAGTACCTACCATAACTTTACAGGAGCCACCCTAGCTCTTGCTGTACCTCTGAGGGAAACTTCAAAGCACTAACCATACAGCAGTTTCCAATCTCTCTTCTCCTATTCTTCACAGAAACTTCTTGTCAGGTTCTCAGTCTTATACTCTTTGAATCTGCTCTTATTGACGTCCAAGCAACCTCTGGATTACTAAAGCTAAAGATGTCTTATAATTTAGTAGCTCATTACTTAATCACCCTTGAAGTCCATTTCTCATGACTGTTCCAGGACACTGGTCTCTTGTTTCATCTTTTTAACTTTATGGGTCCTCTGCTAAGTTTCCTTTAGCTTATTCTTCATTGCATGTATTTTGTCTCTAAACTTGATAGAGAACATATGTCTGAATTCGATTAGTGATCTCATCTTTTTCAAGTCTATATATATATATATATATATATATATATATATATATGTATAGGATGATAAATTCCAAATTGAAATCTGCAACCCAGGCCTTCATGAATTTCAGACTCATGCAGTTAATTCCATAACCTGTTGAAAACCACACAATAGATCTTTCCAAGTTCTTTCCTTAGCCTCTTGTACCCCAATGAATTGCAATTCATTTTTTTCCAAATTCCTAAGCCAAGTAGTTTCTTATAATTTTTTCTCTCTTTCTTCTTACTTTCTATCTCCTTTTTCCTCTCTATTTCTCTTGATTTATTTCTCTCTCCTCCCCCATGCCCCTGCCCGAACCTCTACACTCACTATCTCAACACACCATATCTCACAGAACAGGTTTGGGCCAATTCCGGCCACCTCTACTGTCCTCACTTGGAAGCCCGCTCCACACTCTGCCCAGGGTGTTGCTACAGCGGCTCCTGCCTGGTAACCAAATTTCTACCCAGGCTTCTTTCCTTTCCCCTTGCTCTCTACCTCCTTTCCTTTTTTTTATGTGGCTGTACTGGGGCTTGAACACAGGACCTGAACTATCCCTTAGCATTTTTGCTCGAGGGGTTCTCTAGGACTGAAGCACAGCTCCACTTAGAGCTTCTGTTGGTTTATTAGAGATAAGTCTCACAGACTTTCCTGTTGAGCTGACTTAAAAACCGCAATCCTTAGATCTCAACCTCCTGAGAAGCATGAGCCATGGGGAGATGAGTAGGGTCATGAGCCTCCAGATTATGGCTATAGTGTATTTCCAAAGAATAATCTTACCTTTTAAGTAGAGGCCTGGGAAACACCTGAAACAAATACATTTTAGTAAATGTTTGTGAGTTATGTTTTACAACAGAATTTGAGTTGCAATGTTGAGTAATGGTCTTAGTTCAAAGATCTAGAAATATTCTGTGAAGTGAAATGATGAGGCAAGAGATACATGATAGCAATAAGGGATCCCCATATCCATTATATATCCTTCCCCAAGGAGAGCTGAAAGCAACATTTGAAATTAACTTTCCCCAGGAGAAAAATGGTATGCATAAACCTTCTTTCAGAGAATATTTCCATCTTTTACTACATGAATGGAGAAGCCAATGACAACAACAAACTCAAAGACCAAGAAGAGATAAATTAACACTGCGTAACTTTTAACATTTGTGACCCTGAATAATAGATCTGGACAAAAGAAGTATGTGTAGTTTCACACCATTATGATTTCTTCATATACTTAACTCATCTTTCATATTTCAATTACAAAAAACTACATTGTATGTGAGTGTATGTGTGTGTGCGTATGTGTGTGTGTGTGTGTGTGTGTGTGTATGCACATGCATGCATGGTGTGTGTTTAGTGAGGTGAGATGGTGGGGAGTGAATGTAAATTTTGCTCATGCTACTCCTAACTTGTTCAAATGCTTAGCCCAGAACACAAAGGCTATGTTTAATTCCCTTTCCTCCCACAGAGGTCACTCCCTGCCTTCTAGGCAGTCCACTTGCGTTGTTTATACCTATTCTGATTTTACTTTGTTGTTTCTCTTTAATCTCTTCATCACAGCTCTGACAGAGGAACACAGAAAGCACCAAGATCAAACACATCAAATAGATAATTTCAGTTTTCTTTTTTTTTACTTCATCACAGGAGAACATACAAACCTTCAACTTGCCATACTGCGCTTTCACCTAGCAGAACCTGATTTGTGCATTCTCTTTTGTATCTACCATTACTTGAAGCAATATTGCAATGCTTTTAACTTCTACACTGACAAGCAAATATTTTAACAATAAATACCATGAACTACAATTATTACAGACTCCCTCAATATTCATGGTGTGGTTTATACTGTGGTCAACCTGTAGTGTTCTCTGTCACTTTTATAGCTGGAGTTTTTATAATCTAGTAGCATTATTCTCAGCCTATACAGAGAATGAAGAATTGTCCAAATGCTCACAGACTGTAATTAACTGTATTTATAAAATCATTTTATTAGTAATTATACTGAGCAATGTATTGCTATATTTTAATTACATCTCAAGTAAACTAATGAACTGATACAGAGAAAGGATATTTGCTATATTTGATTCCTTGGTTTAGACTGTTGAGTTTAACAATGCATTGATACATTTTACTGTTTTCTTCATATTTCATGTTACAAACAACTACCAAGGAAAATTAAAAGAGGAAGAAAAAAATCTATCCTACAAAATAAAATTGGAATCATTTCTCTCAAATCCTAATAAACACAATTAAACCTAAGTAAGACTGTGAAATTACAACAATTTCACAGGTAGTGGAAAAAATATTATCACCTACAAGAAGGGATTGAAACACTGCAAATTTTCATTTAAATGTATGCATCTGCATATAACTAAATAACCATTGGATATGAGAGATAATTTTATGCCATTTTAAACAAAGGCTTCAATGTAAGTTATTTTCCTTCATGCGATTATGACAGTGAGTTTAAAGCATTTAATGCGGACTTTAAAAATTAGGAGGCACCCATTAGCATCACCAACAAATGCTAGTACCATATCTAGCTATGATCCTTGCAGTAAGGCCAATTCTCAGAGTTCAATTGGCCTTCAGTAAGTAAGATAAACCTGTTTTCATTTTTGCCTCAAACTGAAAAATCTGTAATAGAGGCCTTCATAAATTTCATAGCTTCATCCAGAAGAAATAACATGATTTACTCAACTATATTGAGAATCCTATTCATTCTTATCACTTTTTACAAAGGCATCTGTTGAAATTGCCCCATAATAATAATTTACCTATTGAACAAAACCATGCATATTTCAGGCTCCAATACATTTACCTATTTTAATTATGTATAAGTTGCTAAGAAGTCACATATATATTAAATACACATTACAGTGGATCATAATTTCCCTCTAGCTGGATGACACAAGTTAAAATTTTTTAAATAATATGTAATCACTTGACAAGTAAGAGAAAAACGTGAGATTTTTTTTGCTATATCTTTTACTTTCCTACTAACAACAGCTCAGCACTTATTAAACAGCATTTACAATGCCCAACAAACATACACAGGAGAATATGATAAAGGTTCCTCCCATCTATTGCTGCCACAGTGGAGATAGCCACCATGTCCTAATCTCAGGAGTAGCTGGAGACAGGGAATCAGTTATGAAGAAAGCACTGAGGTACACAAGCCAGGATAAAGTTCAAGCATCACTAGAATACTACAAACATCAGAAAATTTTCTAATTCATTATAACTAAGCTGACAATAATAATAATAGAAAGAAGAAGAAGAAGAAGAAGAAGAAGAAGAAGAAGAAGAAGAAGAAGAAGAAGAAGAAGAGGAAGAAAAGGAAAGAAGAAGAAGGAGGAGGAGGAGGAACAGGAGGAACAGGAGAAGGAGGAAGAGGAGGAGGAGGAGGAGGAGGCGGACAAGGAGGAGGACAATGAGGAGGACGAGGAGGAAAGGAGGAGGAAGGAGAAGGAGAAAGAAGGAAGAAGGAGGAGGAGGAGCCCACTGCTTCTGATTTGAAAATATTAAAAATAACACACATAGAAGGAAATTAAAGATAAAATACTTGGCCTAAATAGGGTAAGAAATTCTCAGTAATTGTTGGGTGCAAGTGGCCTATAATCCTAGTAACTCAGAAGGCTGAGATCTGAGGATGGTGGTTCAAAGCCAGCCTAGGCATGAAAGTCTGTGAGACTCTTATCTCCAATTAACCACCAGAAAACTGGAAATGGTGCTATTACTCATGTGGTAGAGTGCTAGCTTGGAGGTGAAGAGCTCAGGGATAGTGCCCAAGCCCAGAGATCAAGCCTTATGAAAAATAAATAATTAAATAAATAAAAATAAGAATAAAAAATGCCTCAGTGATTATCTTAATTCGTTAGGTGGCTTCACTTGCCCTTTACATAGCATATCCCCAATTTTATCCACTCTCAATGGCTTGAAATTCTCTGGAGTGTAGAGATGACTGGAAATGAAGACACAAAACAAGGTGAGATGTTGAAAATAAATGATTTAGTGCACACATATCCATACTCACACACATACAAGCATACACAAACCAATGGCTTTTCCTTCAAATTATTTTCCACTTAATCATACACATTTATCTGCTTTTCAAATAAGTATCCCATCAGAAACAAGTATATCAAACATTACAAAACATAAAATGTATGTATACTTTAAAACTAATATATCCTAAACACTTACATTTAAATAGCAATGGACTTTTAAAAATATACATATAGGAGAAGAACACTAACATTAGAAAACCAAGCTTAGAAAGCAAGTAAAAAGAAGATCAGAACCAGAACATTTCCAAGTTAGTCAACTTTGTTGTCACATTCACAGCATTTCATGTGGGCTAGACACTGTTCTGAATACCTGTATTTCATTTCAAATTCGTAAAAAATACTACGAGAAAATCACTGTGACCCCCAATTTTCAGATGACTTTATATTTCAATTTCTGAGTGTCATATTTGATAGATGGAGAAGAGTACCCGGCAAATGATCTAAGTTCCTACTTTATCCATGAGGGAGAATAAAACCTCTACCATAAGGATGTCTGTACTTGTGTGCTGATTCCAATTCTCTGTGTTTTTACTTCTCATCCAACTAGGAATGTTCATATACACAGCAGAATAGCTTCTGTCCACCTGGACATTCAATGTGAAATTGCATTTCATAATTTATCTATCTCAAAACTACTGAGTATATTATGATTCCAATTCTGTTTCCTGGTAAAGTATATGTATGCATTTTATTTTGTTGTAGAAGCAGCCCTGGAAATTATAAAACTTGTGTGCATTCACATACCTAGCTTTAAAACAACGACATTGCAGAGTGTCCTCCATAACATCTGACTGCTAAAGGAACCCTGCTTATTTGCACTAATGACTGCAATCCACGGTGTATTGCTTAATTTTGTGGATTAATGAGTAAGCAATCAAATGTGATTTTAAGTCATGAATATAACAAACATACTATTCATTTATTTTGACAAGTATTTTAATTTGAGACTTGGTTACAAATATAGCAGCCTATTTTGTAAAAGAAAAAAAAAGAAACCTCTCTTCTTTGAAGACAACCCAACAGCTCTCAGAAAATAAATGTCTTCAGAGAATAATGAAAGAAGAATTGATAGCTTCATAGAAAAGCAATGAGGTCTTACTTGTCATTGAATTCAAACAGTTGTATTTCACAGGCATGGAAAACTTTAGAGTTTGTGAACTGCATGGGACATTCTAAAGGAGGCCAGGGCTGGGCATATCCATCCATGAGACAGTCATAGTGGAAGCCTAACACAAAGGATTTGGAAACTTTCCATATGGCTGTAGTAGCCTTACATTCAGGACAGTGATACCTGATGGCTTGATTTTAAAAAAAAAGAAAAGAAAAGAAAAAAAAACAGTGAACAGATTCCAAATGCAGAGAAAATCATAATTTCCTGAAAATTAGTTGACAATTAATTGGTACTGCATTTCATCAGAATGGTAAGGGAATAGACTCTCTTTAGTATGGTTACATTCAGCAGACTGACCTGAGAACTAGCTAATTGACCTCATGACACATCCAATGATGTTCTTATCTTCTTCACCATTTCATGACAGCTGAGCAACTGGTGGAGACTAGATAAAGGTCAATATGTTGCCTGATTGAGGGAGAAAGCATTTCTCTTAAATATCCTATTTAGACTAGGCCTCCCTTGTCAAGGGTGACAAGTCTTTGAAGCCGATATTTAAAAAAATTAACACAGCCATTGCATGTGTGTTTAGCAGCTGATCTCTTTCCATCTGAGTGGTAGAGCTAACCTTTTCCTTTAGCTTCTAATTGCTATCCATCTCCTTCCCTGGATATAATGTGGCTAACCCTGCTGGGATGGGTGTTGTTTTGGGAACATCTAAATGTCAAGATTTGCAATTTTGATGTGTGTGTATTAAAGTGACATCAAATGAGGTCTCTCTAATTGAGACTGAAGACAAAAAAGGTTTGAGTCTTTGTCCCCTTCTCATGGTCACAGGTCTTATGTGCCCTCTTCCAGGGGGAGCTGCATTTTAGATTCTTGTCTCAAATTATAGAACAATGCTCTTTGCAAAGGTAGTTGTAAGTTTGAATGTTTAGTGCAAGAGGCCTTCAGGAATCACTTAAAGTATATTCTGTAGATATAAAAATTGTAATTTTCTAAATCAAATATTGAAATACACTGAGCATAGTTATGGTAAATAGTAGAACACAAGTTTAGAAGTTAGGATAGGACATGACACCAGATTTCTCTGACCATTGTGAATATTAAATTTATAAAGGGAGTCTTGCACTAACACCCTGAACCCGAGTCACTACTGTCCTTGACTATTTTAGATTTTATGTTTCCTAGGTAAAAATCATATCTTAACATTACCTAGCTCAAGATAAAAAACTTTTCATTTTGACTTCTGATATTTTCAGTTAAGATTTTGAGCAAATATTTCCAATTTTCATCTGCAAAAAAGTGAAAAAGAATCACAAACGGATAATACTTTTTAAGGTATAGAAGCATATCATAGATAGTTTAGTCATTTTCCTATTGTAGATAGGAGGAAGTACAGATTACTTCGGCGTAGACCTAATTCCAATTGCTAGCATCTTGTTCAGTCATTGAGATATTGAAGATAACATAATGTATTGTTTAAATTCAAATATTTGATCACTAGTGATATTAAATGTATTTGGAACAACATCTACTTTTGCAAGAGGATAGCAATTCACACTCTTTACTCTTTTTTCATTTTTGATTTTTATTAACTCATTCAAATCCTTTTAAGTATATTAAGTTTGTCCTTTTTATTTTTGAAAACTTATATTTTGCTAGTTTAACTTCAATTTATTTTATGAAGTAAAATTTTTCATTACATGGTATTCCATTAACTTAAAATCCTCATTAAATCTTCAAAGGTCCCTTGTAAATAGGCACTCACCTGGAAACAGTATATTTTATGATGGGTGAGTAGTAAAACAATGTAGGTTTCATTTTGTAAAAAAATTTACTACTCTGATAGTCCCTTCAGAGCACAGGTGAGAAATTCTTTGATTGATGGGCCCTTGGTTTTTTGATCATACATTCCATATTCTAAACAAATACAGATGGATTGAGGCTAACAAGAAAGAAAAAAATGTGCAAAATTCTAATATTTCAGTGATTAGATACTCCAACTGATTGTCATTATTTTATGCAAATTCTCAATGTTAAAATTCCACATAAGGCCGGGAGTTTGGCCTAGTGGTAGAGTGCTTGCCTAGCATGCATGAAGACCCGGGTTCAATTCCTAGGTACTACATACATAGAAAAAAAAATTCCACATAAGCAGCATAACATTGAAATAGAAAAAAAATTTCACAAAATTAATTCTAAAATCTTCCATGTGCTTGTAGATAAAATTTGTCTCTCACTTAAAAAGTGAACGGTTGTTATCTTTAGCCTTTTCTTCTACATCTACTTCTGTTTTTGTTTTTGTTTTTGTTTTATTTTGTTTTTGCCAGTCCTGTTTCTTGAACTCAGGCCTAAGAACTATCCTTGGGCTTGCTCAAGGATAGTGCTCTACCACTTGAGCCACAGCATCACTTCTGGCTTTCTGTAAGTATGTAGTACTGAGGAATCGAACCCAGGGTTTCATGCATGCTATGAAAGTACTCTACCATTAGGCCACGGTCCAGGTCTCTTCTACATGTACTTTTATTCAGTCATTCATGATCTCTCCTTTCTTTGTTTCCATATATTTTTATTATAATTAATAGAAGGGTTACATTATATTCACGAGATAGAAGGTGCATTACTTCACAAACATTGATACCTTTCTAATCTCTTGGTCCCCATTTCCCTCCCCTCACCCCTGCCCCTCATCTGTTTTCTCCCCTTTCTTATCCTATTTCAAATAGCCAAATAAGCATACATACAAGATATCAGATAACAAGGTGAAATACCATAACAATATGAGATAACCAAGGGACAACAAAAGAGATGAGAGATAACATAGTACATTAAGGACAACAAAAGAAAGGGGTCCTTTCTTTTAGCATCATATTATATGGCCTTATGTATCTAGGTTTTGTTCTCTTGTAAATCTGCTAGGAGAGCCCAAGATTTCTACTGATTATGACAAATGAGGGAAACCATTGAGCCTATGTTCCATTGACTCTGGCTTACTTTACTTAATATGATTTTTTCTAAGTCTTTCCATTTCCTTACAAATTGGGCAATGTCGTTCTTTCTGACAGCAGCATAGAATTCCATCTCCTTTCTTATAAAATTATTACTGACTGTATAATTGTCAAGAATTCAGACTTTAGTGGGGCCGGGAGTTTGGCCTAGTGGTTAAAGTGCTTGCCTAGCATGCATGAAGACCCGGGTTCGATTCCTTGGTACCACATATAGAAAAAAGCCGGAAGTGGTGCTGAGGCTCAAGTGGTAGAGCTCTAGCCTTGAGAAAGTCCAAGGACAGTGGCTCAGGCCCTGAGCTCAAGCCCAGGACTGGCAAAAAAAAAAAAAAAGAATTCAGACTTTAGAAAGTATCTGACTATACATTGTGTTAATTTAATATAATAGAATGTAGAGTTAAAAAGAAGTATATTTTATGTGCATGCCTAAGAAAGCCAGGTCTCTGATTGTGTGCACATGTCCTTAACTCTCATATAGGTTTTTTATTGTTTATTTAAATAAACTGTTCTGTATGATGACCAATGGGTTTCCAGCGACATTTCTCTACATCAGGAAAATATTTTTCATGCCCTATTATTGTTCAATTTGCTCTTCCAACTAATTTTACTTCCATGTGAATTTCAAACCTACTAATCATTTTATCTACAACATGTAGGTAAGCATAAGAGGCATATCTCAAACAATTAGGAAACATGAATTCTCATAGTTAATTTTTTACATCAAAAGTAATAATCTAATATGCACACAAATTGACTATGTTAACAGGTAGTATGGTAAAATTTTGATGAACTGACAGAGTCAAAAAAATGCCAACAGAGTGGTGTTGTGTCCAATTGTTAGCAGACATTTTCAGCATTTTGTCGTCAAAGAGATACACTAGAATTAGGAATAAACCTGAAGGTCCATAAATAGAGATGATTACACTGTGATATGAGTGACAGGCATGTGAAAAATCAGAGCTTGGCATGATTAAATTCATTAATTAAAGACTGAGTACATAACTCTGGGGCTTAGTGCAAGAAGAAATATGAAATTCATTTTCTAACAGTTTAAGAACATCAAGATGGTGACAGCAGAGCATTAGAACAAGTGTTCTGCCCATGCAGGCATAGAACCTTATCAATGACATAGAACATCTTCTCATGAAGCAGACCTTGTGGCACTTCCCTTTTCTAATTTCATATTCTTCAATCATACTGTGATTGCGATTTGACTTCCAACAACAGCCTCCTAACAAGAAGATGATGTGATGGCTAATGGATATGTAGCATTTTGTTCCTATGGCAGATTTTAAATATTTGCTTATATTTCTGTTGAATATTGCTAGTTGGATTCAGAATCCTTGCGTCAAATAAGTCCAATATGATGAGGCATCAGTTTAAGAAATGATTCTCAGGCCTGAATTGTGGTTTTAAGATAAAGGTTCCAATATACAGTAACTGGTGAGATCCTGAAAATACTTATCTTTCATAGTTCACATTTATCCACTGAAAATGTTGTGAATGGTTAGCATATGGTGTAAGTCAAAAGGAAATTAAATCAAGTTTTCTTTCATTCAAATGTCAAAAAGTAGTGGCTAGATATTTTCCATTGACTCTAGGTTACCTCTAGCATCACACCTGTTTCTTCATAAGTTCTCCAAGAATGATATGAACTCAGATTTAGCAACATGTCCTGAGGCCCTTATTTGTGCTGCTTTACACAGGCTCAGGTCCCTAAGCCTTGGTTTTTATCTCTGTTTGCACAGAACCTTTAGACTTGGGAACCTAGACTCAAATTAGTCTCAATTGTATGGAAGTTATTTAGTACCCATAAGATTTCATTTCTTCATGTGGATACTATGGAGAAAGAGTAGCTAACATTTACCATGTCTTTATTCAGAATATATTGCATCAGACTGTTATAATATCTGTAATGTGTTAAAAGAAGCAATGAAAATAAGTTAGATTCTATGGCCAGGAACTGTTAAAAAGCTAGGATAAGAAGCAATCACTTAAACTGCAGCCCCTCCTCGTTATTTTGATCTTACCTCAATGCAGGATATGACTTGAAGAGTGTTAGGATACAAAAAGAAAGGCTCATTCCAAGTTAGGAATGATTATTTCCTTTCTTTTCAAAATCACTACCACTTTTACTAGTGAATAAAGTTATTCATCTTTAAAACCCACTTAAAATCCTAGGATATACAAAGGACTTATGAAATCTTGAGACATGAAAAATACCAAAATCTTTCAAGGAGAAGTATGTTCTTTTTCTCACACTTGATGTTAATAAAAATCGTTCCACCAAAAGTATTTTTATAGAACTTAAATGAGCAATTTGGAAAACAGTTGTAAGCAACCAGTGGTGATAGCAAATGTCTGACACGGTTACTTGGAGAAGCCCTGTGACAAAGCCACTGAAATACTGGGTACAATTGAAATAACACATTCCTTTATTTTATCTTTTCTATGCTAATATCAGCTTCTATATGTGGGAAAATTATTTTCAATGTGTTCATAACAGAAGTTTTGGGCAAAGGTGAAATCACTTATCTAGTCAGATCCAAATGGAAGTCTAAAGTAAGCACATGGTGAGACATGCAAATTATTCTAATCTAATGTAGCTAAACCTAAGAAACTCGAGTCAGGCATTATAGGTCTTTAATCGTCTTCCTTCCAACTGAAAAGAAGAAAACATAATTTATTTTTAGCTGCCACATACAAAACTCTCACTAATTTAATAAGCAGACACTATTTTCCCAGACCCTTGAAATTTATGTTGGTCTTTGGACAGCTTCAGCTGCCTTTTAAAATCTAGTGGTCTGTGACCACGTAGGGCTTTAGCCAAAGGGAAAATGACTCTATAAATCCTTAAAGGCTGTCTTGTTTTAAATTATAGTTGGAAGGTTTCGAGACTATATGAAATGTCCTTGAACAAGAAAAATCAACACACCCCAACATGTATGTATTAGAGTTATCCTACTTCACAAGAGGACTCATTCTTCAAGCTTGAGAACGTATGCACACACAGTCAGAGATATGGCAACTTCTGCAGGGAGTGATGATGTAATTATGTAGCGATCTGGTCACATAAAATTGTGAAGCACAATAGTGTCCAAAATGGTTTTGGTAGAAAAAATAGAACAATGAAATTTCTGTTTTTGATATTAAATAAATCAATAGACACATGCACAATGTCATCCATGAGCGCTGCAAGTTATTTTGTTTCAGACTGAGGCACGTGGCATGATTTTAGAATTTATATTAAACCTCTCTACATCACAAAGCCATTGCTGCAAAATCCCTTAAACTTAGGCAGGTAAAATTATGGGAAAAAAAACTTTAGATAAAAGACGAGTCCTGTATTATAATACAATTGCTGGGAACTGGATAATGAATTTCCAGAGATATGTTGATAGTCAAAAGCTAAACAAGAAGAAGATGTTAACCAAACTTAGAGTTCAACTTAAAACAAACACTAAAAACTGTTTTGCATATCTTTAATACAGGTCTCAGTTTTCCTGTGAGCCACAATTCCCACACCCTCTCTTGGCATATACCCAGTGTCCTTAAACTTTGAACTTTGCCTATTTACTCACTGGGCTAAGTCCTAACATTAATTTGAGACTTACTCTATGCCTAAAAGCCTTCAAACAAGAAATATCAACATAGACCAACACATATATGTTCAAACCCATGAAAAAGACCTACATGCACAGGCATCAATAACAATATGTAGTATACTTTCCTCTCTCCCTCTCTGTCTCTCTCTGTCTCTCTCTGTCTCTGTCTGTCTCTCTGTCTGTCTGTCTCTCTCTCTCTCTGTATATATACAGTGGGTCATCATAAGGATTAAACTTGGCCTGGGTGTTGTCCCTGAGCGCTTCAGCTCAAGGCTACTATCCTATCCCTGGGCCTGGACGTTGTCCGTTAGTTCTTCAACTCAAGGCTAATGCCATACTCTTGAGCCATGCCCATTTCCTATTTTCTAGTGGTTAATTGAAGATACGAATCTCAGGTCATTTTGTGCCTGGACTGGATTTGAACCTTGATCCTTAGATCTCAATCTCCGGAGTAATTAGGATTTCAGATGTGAGCTACCACGCCTGACCCACTCAATATTTTTTTCATGAATAAAATGAAGTGCTACAGACTCCAAATTTTTCCCAATTTTGTAATTTTATCACTTTACAAATGCAAAATAAATGATGTACTCTATAGATAGAATCCTATCCTTAAATCAAGTGGCAATAGAGGCAGACAACCTCTATGAAGGTGAATTTTACATGTCAACTTGCCTAGGCCACAGACTGTCCAAACTTTCAAAGCTTATTTCTAGGTAAGATTAGCATTTGAATACGAAGACTGAGCCATGCAGACAGTCATCTCCAATATGCCAGGGTCTGAGCCTAGTTATCAAAGACCTGAATACAATAATAGAAATAATCCTTTCTCTTCTATCTAACTGTATATCCTGAAATATTGGACTTAAGCAGCCTCTGCCTTCAGATTGAAAGCTGAAAACTTTTGAGGTCTCACGCCTCAGGTCTTTCCTTTCCTTTTCTTTTTTCTACATACCTACCTATCCATATATAGCCATGTACATAAGTACACACACACACACACACACACACACACACACACACACATACATACACACACATTCTATAGGTTAATCAACTCATAAGATCAGAGCTCTAAAAAGAATCTTAAAACCAGGAGCAGAAAAGTCTTCTCAAAAGTTTTCACAAAGGGCTGGGAGTTTGGCCTAGTGGTTAAAGTGCTTGCCTAGCATGCATGAAGACCCGGGTTCGATTCCTTGGTACCACATACATAGAATAAAGCCGGAAGTGGTGCTGAGGCTCAAGTGGTAGAGCTCTAGCCTTGAGAAAGTCCAAGAACAGTGCTCAGGCCCTGAGCTCAAGCCCAGGACTGGCAAAAAAAAAAAAAAAGTTTTCACAGTGCTACTCACTAAACACAATGTTGGAAATGAACTTTACAACTGGAGGGGGGAGGGAGGATGATGTGGGGCATGGAAAGTGGCAGAAAATGAAATCATTATGTATGCCTGTAATCTTTTTTTCCATGTATTTTTATTGTAATTAATAGAAGGTTTACATTACATTCTCCAGATGGAAGGTGCATTACTTCACATACATTGATACCCTTTGTCATGTCTTGGTCCCCATTTCCCTCCCCCCCACCCCCACCCTCTTCGTGTTTTCCCCCCTTTCCTATCCAATTTCAAATAACCAAATACGCATGTTTCCAATGTATAAGATAACAAAGTGAAATGCTGTAACAATATGAGATAACCAAGGGACAGCAAAACAGATGAGAGATAACATAGTACATTAAGGACAACAATAACTCATTATATGGCTTTTGTTTCTATATCCTAGAGGTCCTTTCATTTAGTGTCATACTGTATGGCCTTATGTATCTAGGTTTTGCTCTATTACAAATCTCTGCTAGAAGAGTCCAAGGTTTCTACTGATTATGGCAAATGTGGGAAACCATTGAGCCTATGTTCCTTTGACTCTGGCTTACTTCACTTAATATGACTTTTTCTAAGTCTTTCCATTTCCTTACAAACGGGGAGATGTTGTTCTTTCTGACAGCAGCATAGAATTCCATTGTGTATAAACATCACCTCTTGTTGATCCACTCATCAACTGAGGGACATCTGGGGTGGTTCTATATCTTCGCTACGGTAAATAGTGCTGCAATGAACATCGTTGTGCTAGTGGATTTAGTATGCCCTTATTTCTGGACGGTTGGGTAAATGTCAAGTAGTGGAATTGTTGGGTCATAGGGGAGCTCTATGTTTAATCTTTTGAGGAACTGCCATACTGCTTTCCATAGTGGTTGAATGAGTTTGCACTCCCACCAGCAGTGGAGTAGTGATCCCTGCTGGCCACATCCCCTCCAGCATCTGCAATAAGGCAAGAAGCAAGCATAAAGGGGATCCAAATAGAGAACAAGGAAGTGAAACTCTCCCTTTTTGCAGATGACATGATTCTGTATTTAAAAAACCCTATAGACTCTACTCCGAAGCTACTTGAGCTTATTCAAAACTTTGGAAAGATAGCAGAGTATAAAATTAACCCTCAAAAATCAACTGCCTTCCTCTATGCCAATAGTGAGAGGAACAAGGCAACAATCAGGAAAGCAACTCCTTCTGCAATAGCCTCAAAGAAAATAAAGTATCTAGAGATTAACTTAACGAAGAATGTAAAGGACCTTTTTAATGAAAACTTTAAAACCCTGAAAAAGGAAATTAAAGCAGAACTGAGGAAATGGAAAAACCTCCCATGCTCCTGGATTGGAAGAATCAACATCGTAAAAAATGACAATCTTGCCAAGGGCTATCTACAAATTCAACGCAATACCCATCAATACCCCAATGTCATTCTTTGAAGAAATAGAAGAGGGAATCCAAAATTTCATATGGAATAATTAAAAGACCCCATATAGCAAAAACACTTCTTAGCAGAAAGAACAGCACAGGAGGAAGTTCAATACTAAACTTTAGACTCTATTACAGAGCTATAATAATCAAAACAGCTTGGTACTGACACAAGAAGAGGCCTGAAGACCAATGGAATGGAACTGAGGACACAGATATTAAACCACAGACCTATGGCCACCTAATCTTTGACAAGGGAGCCAAAAAAATAGAATGGAAGAAAGACAGCCTCTTCAACAAGTGGTGCTGGCAGAACTGGTTAAGCACCTACAGAAAACTAAAGTTAGATCCTTCTTTGTCACCCTGCACTAGTATTAACTCCAAATGAATCAAAGATCTCGAGGTAAAAGCCGACACTCTGAAAACTTTACAAGAAGGAACAGGAGACACACTAGACCTCCTTGGCACAGGTCTAAACTTTCTTAATAAGGACTAATAATCACAACAAATCAGAGAAAGGCTGGATAAGTGGGACTGCATTAAACTGCAGAGCTTTTGTATGGCAAAGGACATAGCTAGTAAATTAATTAGGAAGCCTACAGAATGGGAGAAGATCTTCACTAACCATACAACCGACAAAGGCCTCATATCTAAAATATATCAACAGCTCAAAAAATTGAATCACTCCAAAACTAATCTCTAAAGAAACAACCATCCCATCAAAAGATGGGCCAAAGACTTAAAGAGAGTCTTCTCTGAAGAAGAAACAAAAATGGCCTATAGACACAGGAAGAAATGCTTGACATATCTGGTCATAAAAGAAATGCAAATCAAAACAACTCTAAGATTCCACCTCACTCCAGTTAGAATGGCCAGGATCAAGAAAACTATGCCTGCAATCTTAAGTCCTCAGGAGGCTGAGGACTGTAGTTCAAAGCCAACCTGGTCAGGTCAGGAAACTCTGTGAGAATCTTATCTCCAATAAACTACTCAAATAAAGCCAGAAGTGGTGCTGTAGTTCAAGTGGTAAACTGCTAGCTTTGAGCACAGCAAGGCTTGAGAACAGTGTTCAAGCTCTGAGTTCAAGCTCCAGGACTGGTGGGGGAAAAAAAAAGAAAGCATAGTAAGTAAAAAGGAATTCTATAATTAAGAATACCTCTGGGAAACTTGAACAATAGAAAAAAATGAAATTGAAAATTCCTTGACCTCAGAGAAAGTTGAACCAAAGGAAATAGAACAAAACTCCAAAGTAGACATAAAACTATCAGATGAATTTGGTTTTGACTGTTCCTCAACAAATGAAAACGTTATCTTTAGGAATTCCAAGAGATCCTCGAAAATGAACTCTCTATATTTTTTATAATCAAGGGGTTATCTCTTTGGTATGTAGGAAAACATCATCTCTACCTTATAAAGCTGTAGACTTAGGAAAAGGAATGGCAGATGAATATATGAGTAAATATAAACAGTGACATGTGACAAAATGCCTCAATAAGAAAAATATCAAGGCAGGAAGGAGAGGAAGCAGATTTATTTTATGTTTGTGTGCAGGGGTGTGATTAAGCAATGCAAGTAGGGGAAGATGACATTTAAGGTAAGCGTCAATTAATGGGATTTCACAGGACTGCTTACAGTCCTAGGAAGTCTTTCAAGATACAAAAAAATACAATACACACCCACACAAGGGAATAGGATGTGGCAATTTCTCTTTGTGAAATGCCAACAAACTAGTTGGCTGGGTTTAGAGTGTAGATCCCTGGAGACAGGAAGGAAATGAAAGAAGAACTAAATCTAGACTGAAAGGTTACAGAAAGAAGGTGAAGAAATATGAATGTCCTATAGTTGTATTGAATTTTATGACCTATAATGTATGCTTGTATTTTTCAGACATTTGGTAACAACACTTGAAGACATTTTACTCCCCAAATTTTGGAGTGTTAAGGTGAAATGTAAAAATGGGCACTTTGTGAAAATAATCTACTTTGCTCAGGTAGCACTCAATAACATATTCCATGAAAATACTTAAATACACTGTCTGGGCATTTGAAATTTGTGTTACCCCCCCCCCACACACACACACTTTTACTCCTCCAAATTCTTGAATAATCAAATATAAGAATAAAAGAGACAGAAAGGAAAGGTGTAGAAAGAGGGAAGCTGAGTAATTAGTGGCAACTGGCTGAAGTCAAGTACAAACTGTCATTAAAAAAAAATTCTACCAACATCTGAACAAGCAAATCTTTTCAAGACAAAGCTGTGCTAAACTTACAAGGGAAATGATCTCATTTTAAGCTAATGTCACATATGGATATTAGGCATTAGGTTATATAGTTTCATTTCTAGAGTAAAAGACTATAAAGTAGAGGATGATGTGAGCAGTGTTCTGTGAGTGGGCGTGGAGGACACCAAGATAGCACTGCTTCCTTCCAACTGAGCTGGAAATGGTGCTGCCACATTCATGCCTGTGCAGAGCCAGAGAGAGGGCAAGCTGGCAGCTGGCAGCTTGGTGGATTGCGTTTGACTGAAGGGCGCATCTCCTTGCACTCTGCCTCATCTTGGAGGCAGGTGAAGCACAGGCACCATTGACGGGAAGTCCTCAGCATGCCCTGACTCACCCTCCATTGGCTCTCTCTACCTCTGTGGTAGAAAACAGATCCTGCTTTCTCCTTTCCTTTGGATCTGTATACATGTCCTTCTAGGACAGACTTGAAAAACTCAGGTGCTTTTGTTCCTATTGTGTTAAGTGTACCTCATGTTCAATGTGTGCCATTAGCTTCCTTCATTCTTTCGGTTAGGAACAATCTATCCTCTCACCTTTTATTTTCTTCACTTTTATTTTTTTCTTCTTTCATGCTTCTTGTTTTCAAGTCTTGGCTTATACAACATTTGGATTGTTCTTAGCTATTTTCTTTTAATAATATGAATTGGAATAATTTAATACCTTACTCTCCCCTTTTATTAATTCATACCATGCATTAAAATTTTTTCTTTACTATTTTTCCCCTTTGGTTTTCATTTTGCATGCATTTGTTCTCTTAATTTGCCAGGGCTATAGTTAAGTATGTCACTTCAGGATTCTTGACTGACTAGAAAACACGTAACTCACAGACAGAAACTAGTAAGAAGTTTTCTATTTGGTGGAGGAGAATATTAAATCCAATAAAAATAAGTTATAATATAAAATGAGGTGAATTAAGACACCTTTGATAAATAATGATTTTTCCCCTCTATATGGCACAAATATTTATCTGCATGATGAGCAATATGAACAATCCCAAGGCCTGGTGTGTGTAGCCACTGGGTAAGAGATCCTACCAGAGCTCTGCCCTGCAAAGCAAACAAAATAAGTTGCTGAGGTGACTGAGTGCCAGTGAGTTCCATGGTTGAGGCAGAGAAGGACTCATGGTGGGCATAGGGGGGTGTGTTCTGCAGCAGCTACTCTGTTGTGGACTGCATGGTTCTCCACACAGGTCACAGGAAAAGAGACTCTTGACATGCCTTTCTTTTAGGAGAAAAGAGAAGTGAGGTTTAGCGAATCGGAGATAAGCCTTTGGGTCTTTGAAAATCTCCAGATCATCACTATCATCATCATCACCATCATCATAATCTTGATAATCATTTCAAAAGAACAAGCCAAAAGTAGTTTCAAAGTGAGAGTATCTAGCCAGGCGTGGTGGCTCACACTTGTAATCTTAGCTACTCAGGAGGCTGAGATCTGAGGACTGCAGTTCAAAGCCAGACCCTGCACTAAAGACCAGACCGTGAGACGCTTACCTCTAATTAACCAATAGAAAATCAGAAGTGGTGTTGTGGCTCCTGTGGAAGAGTGGTAGCCTTGAGCTGAGGAGCTCAGAGACAGAGCCCAGGCACAGAATTCAAGCCCCATGAGTGACTGATGGGGCGGTGTGTGTGTGTGTGTGTGTGTGGAGAGAGAGAGAGAGAGAGAGAGAGAGAGAGAGAGAGAGAGAGAGAGAGAGAGAGAGGGAGGGAGGGAGGGAGGGAGGGAGGGAGGGAGGGAGGGAGGGAGGGAGGGAGGGAGGATTTATACAAAATATTTCATATTTCCTAGTATTTTCTTTTAAAGAAAAACAGATAGTAAAGAAGCCAAAATCATGAAAAGTTTGCATCAAAAGAACTTGGAGGATTTTCTCTGAATTTAAGTCCAGGTTGCAGTGTTGGCTCTCATTATTGTGGACTATGGAGATGAGTCACACATATCATTCTTACTCTGTCTTACTGGTGATCAACACAGAGGCTGTATTGCCACTTGTCATGTTTTCTACTCTCAGTTTTGGAAAGTATTAACCTTTTAGAAAAGAAAGGTAAAGCTTTGTTGAGATGTCTGAGTCTATAGAGAGTGAAGGAGATTTTCTTCCTACCCAGCTTCTCTCTTGGGAAAATTGTCAATAAAAATTCAAAATTCAGAAAGGTTTGAAATGTTCTCAAAAAGGCTAGTGATCCCTCAAGAGTCCTATCAATAAATCAGTTCACAGAATCTGGTGAGGTTTATTTATCTGACTGGAACTAAGGAATTTGTACTAAATCACTACATTTTTTTGAAATATTGGTTCTCAAATGAAATATCAAAACAGAGAGAGAAAGAAGAAAATATTTAGACCTGACATCTTAATGCAGCGTTACTATAAAAACAGGGAAAGCAAGAGTTACATTTCCAGAGACAGATTTAACTTGAATGAACAACAACAAAAGCCCTTTAGTCTTCTAGTCACTTTAGCAATTAGTTTGTAATATGTATCTTTGGACTGTTTTGCTTATTATAGCCTAAAGAGGACTGATTTGCAAGTTGTAAAATCCAGCATCATTCAATTATACAAAGTAATAATTACTGATTAACTACATGGAGATTTTTTTTACTAACTTGGATGTTACTTACAATGAATATAAAAATATCCGAACAATTGAACATTCTTTAAAACAAAATAAACAAAATGAGTGTAAAGGCATTTAGAAATAACTACATTTAAGTTCCATGTTCTCTTTTACAGCAGTTATATCTGACATTTAAGACATGCACAAAGCTACATTTTTTAAAAATACATAGATGCAGGTTGCTGGCAATACTAAAAATTCTAGAAAAAACAATAAAATTTAGTTTTCAAAGAACACAAATTATTTCTTCACTACTCCACTGCCTCTGCTCGTCCTATATAACATCTTAAATGTCAGTGGCAGAGAATAAATCTTGCTGGAAAATTTGCTTTAAATGGAATCAAAGGTTAAAAGACCCACATTGGAAGCCCTGCAGCCCAAAGAACTCCAATATTACCTTGAGCAATTTATAAGGAGCTTTAATTTACCCATTTAGAAAACCCAATTTCCATAGAAAGGTGCAGCAGTCATAAATCTTGTTCTGCTAAATTCTAAGGGGGAAAACAAAGCATATTCTCCTTAGGTATTGGTACATTAACTCTTTCATAGCACAGATAGCCATGCTGCTAATTAGATTCCCATTATTTTCTAGGGGTTAATTGCTACTTTATTAGACTGAAGTATTACAACTGTCTAACAACGAATCTATGACTAGCAAAAGAAACAAATTTTTAGAAATATTTTGTGTTTTTAAAGTATGATATTGAACTCAAATTTTTTATTCAAAATTCTATATGAATTTTGATGATACGTCCATTAAAATGGGCTGTGGCAGATAATTATGAGTAAGGCTGCATATATAGAAATAAAAATATAAATAAAAATATTAAAATTTCCAGATTTATCAGTGGCTAACACTGCCCTATGAACTAAATAGAACATATGATATTGAACATTTGAACATCAATTGTCTTTGAAATGATCAGTTATTCTGTAGTACATTTATTACATTTATTCCACTTTTCCTAGTACTGTAGTTAAAGGTCCTCTTTGTTCCTAAGGAATTACAAGTTCCTTGAAGCCTGAGAACAGTACCTCATTTACACAGACACCCTTGTATAATTAAGCACAGCTTGACCTCTCCCAGATTTTCTAATAAAGTTGTTGGAATGACAAATAGTTATTCTTCACAGCTTAGAAATTATGATTAATTTCCATGCTGTGTTCAAAACCACCCTGAAAAAGGATCCAGTCTAAACTTAATCCAAGGTATTTATGTTGATGGCCATAAACTGCTTTCCAAACCAACAATCAGTATCTGCTATCCCTATACATCTCATAACTGCTTTACAACCACTGTTTGTAATGATATTTTGTGCATGAACAATGGAATCCATTCTCTACAAAACTTCAAGATTAAACAACTTGATATAAAAAAGGAAAACAAAACTCTCAAGTCACTTAATTAACATTATAAAACAACCCATGGTCCTGCATTCATTTAATTGTCTGTCACCACTGAAGGCTGATGACCCCAACGTATTCCAGAAAATTGTCACTGTTTTCTGATTCATCTCTTCAACTCACACATCACAGTTTACCACAGGGATATTATCACATTTCTAAGAAAGGAAATAGGGGTCTGTATTTTTGATGAACATGAAATAACATGTCTGAGAGAGGAGACAGAGTTCTCTATCCTACAAACGGCCTGGTGATTAACCTAAAAAAGGTAGTAAGCACTTTGCACTGCTCTCTAAAAGCATTAATCTTTCTACATTACCTTTCAAGGGCACAATGGCAGGAATTAAAAATTCCCACAGAGCCCAGTAAGTTCTAAATGGAGCCTGGTAAACTCCTTTACAAAGTTTTCCTAAAAGAATCTGTATAAAAGCAATGATTGTCTTCCTAGCTCTGCAAAATGTTTAATACTTCGATTTTCCTCTTTGTTTCTAAGGTAAAATAGCAGGTAAACAATTATTAGGAAGTATGAGGAAACCACCTGTAAGCAGTAACTGACACACATTTTGCCTGAAAATAAGCATCCCATTCATGAAATAAATGATATTATGATAAACAGGTAGCTGTGAATTATAATTTCACATGAAGAATAAGGTTTCTCTGAATGCATAAATACTTTATGTATTTGTAATAAGGTTTTACTCACAAAATTCACTAAAATTGAGATATAGCTATCTTAAGAATATCACATTATTTAAGGCACGTACAAATGCTTTAAGTGATATGCCACTATCAAAGCTCAATACGGTTGAGATCTGATTTTTACCAGCATTTTCCATGACAAAAAGATAAAATCTCATTATTAGAGTTTATTATGGTTTGTCAACTGATATACAGAACAACAAAAGGTCACCTTTTTGAATGTGACGATATGCCATTATTTTTACAGCATAAAATCTTGATTATACTGATTTACTTGGTTGATTTAAGCATAGACATGCATATAAAGCCTTCTGAAATTTAGTACCCTAAATTTCACAACCTATCTCCCCGTAATCTACTATGTAGCTCAAAAATTCCTGTGAAGGATAATGCTACCTCCCTTTGGAAATGATAAATTACCTGATTTTTTTATAATTAGTTTTGAATTAATGGAGAGAGTCTGGCATTTAATATCACTTACATGAGTTATTTACAAAAAAACTGTTTTAAAACATCATGGTTGAGACTTCATTAATATATTATTGATCTTTTAAGCTCTCACCAAAATGAAGACAATAGATTGACATAGTAATTAACTTGAGGAAAAAATTAAAAACAGAGCAAAAATAAAGCTCTGATTTAAGAAATACATATTTCAGGACCCTTATGTCAAAAAAACAGTGTGGATTTTCTTGATGGTTACAACATATTAATGTAATCATGGTCAGTTTTGGAATTGAGGTATTCTGTTTTTCTGGAAATAACAAATCAACTGAATCCACAAAACTTGTGTTTCCTGAGAATTTACTTATTCATCCAAAAATATGTACTAAGTATAGTTTTACCATCATCCAGCAAATGGGCTTGATAATAGCAGTTATACCCTGAAAGTGAATACATATCATGGCTTTCCATTCCAACAACTCTACACTTGACAGTTTCAAACAGGACACAAAACTTGTTTTGTTAATTGTATTTTATTGTTTGAGTGATGTATAAAGGGGCAATAGTTACATTTGTCAGGTAGTAGGTACCTTATTTCTTGAAGATTTATACTGCCTTAAAAAAAAAAAAAAACTGTGGTCAGGAGTTTGGCCTAGTGGTAGAGTGCTTGCTTAGCATGCATAAAGATCTGGTTTGATTCCTTGATACCACATACATACAAAAACGTCAGAAGTGGTGCTGAGGCTCAAGCGGTAGAGCTCTAGCCTTGAGAAAGTCCAAGGACAGTGCTCAGACCTTGAGCTCAAGCCCAGGACGGGCAAAACAAACAACAAAAAAAAAACCCCAAAACTATACTTACTTTCAGTAGGGCAAGTTCTTCAAAGCACAACTATGAATATTGTATAATTATAAAGAAGAGGGCTGGGAGTTTAGCCTAGTGGTAGAGTGCTTGCCTAGCATGCCTTAAGACCCAGTTTCAATTCCTCGGTACCACATACATAGAAAAAAGCCAGAAGTGGTGCTGAGGCTCAAGTGGTAGAGCTCTAACCTTGAGAAAGTCCAAGGACAGTGCTCAGGCCCTGAGCTCAAGCCCAGAACTGGCAAAAAAATAAATAAAAGAAAAGAAAAGAAAGAAAGAAAGAACTAGGATAGGTTAAACATTTATTTGGGCACCCAAGGTTGAGAAGTTATGAAAATTAGGCTATGTGTTCCCAGAATCATGAAAACAAGAAGAAAGTAGATTAAAAAATGACTGCATCAGCTTTATGCTCATAGTACAGTTTTAAAGATTCCAATTTGTAATTTGTATACATCTCATGTGGTTCATGTCCATGTAGATGTTCAGTCATGATTTAGATTAGAAATACTTTGCATTCACTAAACTTACCACAGCAAAGTGTAAGATGTTTATGCTTTGGTTATGAGCTCAGAGGAGTCTCTGCTTACATTCTGGTTTTCTATCATCTTGTTTACCTTAAGAATATTTCAAAGGTTTATTCACATGGCTTCGTCATATGTAAAATTAAGATGATAACATGATTTTTTTGTTTTTATCTTTTGCAAAAATTTGTATTGTTATTATAAAGATGATTACAGTGGGATTGTATTTACATAAGCCAGGTAAAGAGTAGTTTCTTTTCAGATAATTTCACCCTTTCCTTCCCAGTCTTCCAGTTTTCCTACCTGTCCCCACCTACAAGTTGTAGAGTCAATTTTCAACAATAATATGATTTTAACAGGATTGCTAGTTGAACTAAATAAGATGGCCTATGTTTGTCATCTTGATAAATATCATATTTTAAAAAATGAGCATTTTCTTATATGCTTTTTTGCCAATTTAAACTCTTCTTTTGATAAGTCTCTCTTTAGTTCCCTTTCCCATTTAGTGATTGGTTTGTTGGGTTTGGGGGGGATTAGTTTCTTGAGTTCCCTGTAGATACTGGATATTAAGAATTTGTCTGATGTATTATTGGTAAATATCTTTTCCCAGATGGTTGGCTGTCTTTCTACTTTAGTAGCTATACTTTTATCTGTGCAGAAACTTTTTATTTTTAGGTAGTCCCATTTATCGAGTCTTTCCCAATCTTTTTTGACCCTGGGATTCTGTTCAGGAATCTTTTACCTGTGCCTATGAGTTCCAGTGTCTCTCCTATAAAATAAAAGGAAAGTGCCTCATAACAGTCTATCATCTATGATTTTACATCCATAATTATGGGAGCCAATGTCAAAATGTTGTGTTAAATAACAGAACCTCTCCATTATGGAGACTATGCTTAGCTAATATGACCAGTGACTGAGGATATAGCCAATTATTCCAAAGAATGCACGTTAACATCATTTATATCAAGTATCTTTTCTCAAAAAATACTCCTGAAGAGGTTAAAATTTGATCTGTGTACCCTAAGAGATTTGGTTATTTTATATGACTAGGAAAAAAGACAATATTGAGAAAAAATAATGGAAAATACTGAATATAAACTACAGGAAGAAGTTAAATTGTTGGAAAGGGATAATTTGGTAACAAAATTAGTGTTTATTTTCCTATTAGAAGTAACTGAAGTAAATGCAGGAATGAGTTTGCCACAGAGAGATAAAAACTAAAATGTTTGCCAAAATAAAAGCTGACTTAATGAAAAAAAAAGTGACACTGACACCAACATAACAGATTACAATTAAGCTTTATATATCAAATTAATCATAAGATCTATTGGTCATCAAATTACACTTTATTGTCCATATGTCTGTAGGCAGAACAATTAAATCTGTTACCCTATTATTAAATCAGTGAATTATATATGTATTAGAACCAAACAGCAAGGGAAAACTCTTATGGGTATGACTTTCAAGTCTTTTGACGTCTCACTAGGTACTCTTTAAAAAGCAAACAAAGTGGCCAGGCGTGGTGGCTCACACCTGTAATTCTAGCTACTCAGGAGGCTATGATCTGAGGATCAAGGTTCAAAGCTAGCCTGGGCAAAAAATGACCTGTGACTCTTATCTCCAATCAACCTCTAGAAAATGGGAAGTGGGGCTTGGCTCAAGGGTACGGTGGTAGACTGGAGCTAAAGAGCTCAAGGACAGGACCCAGGTAGAGTTCAAGCCCCAAGACCCATCCCCCCCCACACAAAAGCAAAGTAATAAATAACCATACAACTACTTCAGAGGACTGAAGTAGAAAATGCTCAAAAAGATCCAATCTCAATGTAAAAAGGGTGTAGAACATCATAAAATAATAAAAAATATTGAGAATATTATATCTATGTTATCACAAAAAAGCATATATAACTACATTATACATTATCTATAATATATGCTTTACTATAATAATACATATGTAATATATATGTGCGAACACATAAACATACACACACATTAACCAAATCTCATCCCCTCTATTGTACATTCAGAAAATAGAACATAGAGATATCTGCTAATTTAGGGGACGCTTCACTGAGTATAAATTAGCAATCAATTAATTTATCATTATTTTACTTATATTTGAAAAGTAAACCAGTAACTTTTGGGGCCATTACATCATTCAACAAATGCCAGTGCATCTATCCACTTGGCCACCAACCAGGCTACACTAAAGTTGCCAGCATTACCACATCCTTTGTAGCACTGCTTACCATAGCCAAAATATGGAATCAGCCCACATGCCACTCAGTAGAAGAAAGGATCAAGAAAATGTGGTAAATATAGAGAATGGCATTGCCACATTTGTGAAGAAATGGAAAGACTTGGAAAAAATTATACCAAGTGAAGTAAGCCAAACCCAAAGAAATACAGGCTTAATGGTTTCCGCCAATTGTAATAAAGTGCCTATGAATTTACAGGTAAACCCAATGGATAGTAAAAGACAACTACACATGGATATGATAAAATATAATAAACATGATAAAAATAATTACACCTGGATATAATAAAACATTCTAGGCAGTCCCATAGTGAAAACAAAGGTTATTCTTATGTAAGGATCACAGGGAATCAATACTTATATGCATATGGTCATATAAAATGATACTCACTGAAATGAACTCCAAGATATAAAAGTAAAGGTTTTTTTTTTAATTATACTGTTTGTGGTTTTCCTTTCTGTTCTTCTCCTTCTTTACTTTGGTTTATTCCATCTGTCTCTCTTTTTTATATAAGTTTATATAAGTTTTGTATATAAGTTTATCTGACTTGGGGAGGAAAAAGGCAAGCACAGAAGTGGTAGGACAAAGAGTGAACCCATTCAGCAGTGAAACCCACTGCTGAAATGATAAACTTTAGAAGGGAGTGAAGTCTAGATGGGACAACCTGGGGGGGAATGAGGAAAAGTATTCATTATCTGACATATTTAACTATACCCTCTCATATCACCTTTACAACATTAAAAAAAGGGACTAGTGAATTGAAACATGTAACTCTCTGATGTTACCTTAATGAGCAATGTCCATGAAGCCACCAAAATCCAACACAATATTCTACACGCCCTCACCATACGTGTCATTGTTTTTCTCATGCTGCATTAAACACTATCTGTTCCCTTTAGCTAATCTTGCAAGAAAATGATATTAAGTAATTAACAGCATGACAATGATAGAAACAGATGTCACTAGTAAAAAATGTGGAGGCAAAGTGATGCAGAAGATAGAAAACTGGTCCAGAACCAGGAGACCTGGCTTCCTTCCCATATATGTCACTTATTATGGCTTTATCCAAATCAAGTCATTTAACCTGGTTACATTTAAGCCCCCCTTTCTTCAGCCATCTGCTTTGCTCAGAGGAATGCTGTGACAATTAACAAGAGTTTCTATAAAACTTGCTCTGAGTAACACAGAGAATATATATAAAGTTTATAAGAATATATCAAACATAATTTTGTGTAAGTTGTAACAAAAGAGTGATTTAAGGAACAACTGCAAATTATAATACATTTGGCACTTTGTCACTTCTTTTAGGCAGTGATATCAGAGTCACAATGTAGAAGAAAACTAATTCCAAGTGATGGAAGCAAAGGCAGGAGATCCTAGTAGATATATTGAAAAGTTGCTGTTAATAACAATTTTTTGAATTGAACCAAAATGTACTAAAAGATAAACTCTGATATTTTAGAATAAGTTGCAGTGGTTTGGTGGACCATGTACAACATTAAAAGCATTGGCATTTTACAGCCATACCATTATTTCTATCACTGCACACGTTTCTAAATAAAGAATCTAAATCCCTGAATATCAGTTTTCTCTGAAGTTAAAAATAACCATTAATATGTACTATATAGCATTGTCTACAGAACGAACAAAACATTTAATAAAGCTACACTTCATTAAACCTCCACTATCTCCAATAACCAATATTTAATATGTCTACATTTTTATTTCTTAATTAAAGTTTCTCTGATCTATGAGTGTCCTCAATTAAAATTAAATGTAAATTTAATGGTGGCTCTGGAACTTTAGACCCACACTCCATTTTCATCAGCCAATGTTTTACTCTTCCTTCATAGTTCCTGGGTAGGTTTCATTTATGTAAAGATGGCAAGTAATTTTATGCTGATAGATACACAGACTATGCACAGATCAGATCCTTAGAAACTCCATTAACGACAATAGAGAAAAATCACCTAAACCATTTCAAATATTATCACTTCAGTACATTAGAGAAATCAGACCTTCAACACTTCCCTAAAAGGTTTAAGATAAGGGTGACAGTCTGGGAAGGCTTCAACTTTGCCATATAGGATTTAGGATAAAATGTTTACAATTAGTTTTCCAAAGTCAAATAAGGTAGGCACATGAAAACTGGCCCATTTTGGCATTGCCCCTAACAGTACTTATAGCTAGAAATACTTTAAGAAGTCGTCATTGTTGTTGGGCACCAATGGCTCATGCAGTTAAGGAGGGCAAAGACTGGTGCCATCTTGAACGCTAAGAGCTCCCTGCTCCATTTGGGAAGGTCAACAATAGCAAAAACAGCCCAGCCACCTTTGACCTTCTGGAGAGGGGCAACCTTGTCCCCGCCCCTCCCTGAGGAGGGATATCTGCTTGGTTTGAGTGTGTATATATTGGGGTGGGGGAACATGCTTTGTGTGGAGACCAGCCAAATTCCTGGGCAATTCTACCTACGGTGATAGGTTAGTTCAAACAGTTACTATGAGGCAAGCTGGGACGCTATTGGCTACCTGCGTGCAGCTGGGGATGTCTATACCATCCCTCTGTGTATGTAACAATCCCATTGGCTGCCTGTGTGCAGCCCTGGCTTGACCTCAGAGATTTTGCCTTTAAAAACCCACTGGGGGTCACAGTATCAGCTCTCAAGTCTGGACTGTGTCCCTGGCAGGTCAGTTCATCATCTACTTCCCCGATAAATTCACCTTTTTTGTATGAGATTGTTTCTGCGCAGTGGACTCTGCTGGGATGTGGAATCCCCCACCTGGAGAGCCATGGAATCCCCTCCCCTTGACCCCATAACAATGGCATTGATCTTAGGATCACAGTTCGAAGCCAATCCATGTAGAAAAGTGTGAGACAAAAAAGTGATAAAGAGGTAGCTGTGAGTGAAAGGCTGAATGAGGGCACAAGTTCCTGAATTCAACACACACACACACACACACACACACACACACAGTCAATGACAAGTGCAAAAAGGAGAAAAATCTGGTTCAACCACAATTCTTCAAGGATAAGTGCAAGTGTCATTGTGTTTATTGAATCTACTTTTTCTGATAAACAAACTCGTGTTTTTCATCATAAAATATTCTTCAGACTCTATATATTTACCTGCAAATAATGTTCAAATGAGTGGAGAGATTTTTGATGACAAAATCATTTTCACATTTCTGCTCTCTTCTGCCATTAATAAAGCACATTCATTACTTGTTTTTTTTTTCTCTTTCAGTCAGCAAATATACTTTATAACACTCTTACATGCAGGAAGGATACTGCACTTTCAATGAATTCCTACAGCTTACCTACTAAGAAGGGAATGGTAGCTGTTAATGAGCAATATACATTTTTTGGATGAAAACTGAAAAGAAGCCAGGTGTAGTGGTGCATGTCTTAGGAAGCTGAGTGAGGCAAAACCAACACAGAAGGAAAAAAAAAAACTGAAGAGAGACTATAAGCACATACGTTTTAGAAGAATGCAACTGAAATACTTTCACCAAAAGTGGGAAACAAGTGAAGGTAAGTTTGTTTTCAGATGAAATATGATCAAGTAAAGGAAAAAAGGTGCAATGCTACCTGGAATTAAAATCTGAACTATGGCGACACAGTTCTACCTACACTTGAAAAATACCTTGTGCTATAATCCTTAAAAAAACATTAAAAGTGATGAACTGAGCAATTTCTGTGTTAATCCTCTACCAAAAAAATGGGCCACATCATAAAGTGTAATCAACTGAAGCCTTATTTAGGAAAAAGCCTTCAGCCAGAAGATCACACATGAAGGTGATGTTGTGATGTAAAAGAATACAAATTTGACAAATCTGGATAAAGAGATGGTAAATATGTCCTCCGGATAGCTTCTCATCAACATGAAAGGCCAGAAGATTTTTGTAGCTGTATAATTTGATTGTGGTCATACTCTAACATTTACAAAATACAGATTTGCTGGTTGTGGTTATCAGAGAGTCACTGGCTTACAAATGCCAAACATGGAGTGAAAATTCACTCCTTTGTTTTAAACTTCTGACAACTATATTAAAATTCCATCTCTATATCTTCATTTCTCTTTGCTTTCTTTCATTGTTTCAATAGTTATTTGTATTTGAATTTAGTGTTTTACTTAATTAACCAAAGTTATAAGGCTACTATGAATTGGGTTGAGAAGTTAAAACAAATTTGTGGTATTTAAAGGCTTTAAAAAGATGAAAAGCATGCCAGTATATTTTTTCCCTTAGGAGGAAATAAATTTAATCATCCTAAGCACATAAATAAGACTATAATCCAAACTAAATTAAATCTCCTATTAAAAGCAATTCAATGGATAGTTTCTGTCTAAAAGTTTTCCAAACCCAACATAAAAATATTGTATTTCCAAGGAGAAAAAAATTCTATATCTAAATGGATGGGACTTCTGCAAGCTTTAAGATAAAACTACATGAATATTTTTTAAATAACTTATTGATATTTGTTGAGTACTTCCATATGCCAGGCATATACTAACAGATTTATATGGCTATTTCAGTACTCATTAATAGTATTTACTAAGATCATCCCTATTTCTCAAAGAAAGATTGAATATCGAGGTGGTCAAGAAACATAGGCAAGTTCCTACAGCTAAGAAGTGTTGAACATTAGATCTGAAGCAAGGGAATTTGACAGGAGACTACACATTTATCATCTACAAAACATTTACTTTGACGTCACAGATGTCTTTGAAGATCTACCAATATCAGTGCATTTTTCTTTTGTTCCATATTAGAACTTAGCTATTCTTTTTTATTGTAATTAATAGAAGGGTTACATTATATACACCAGATAGAAGGTGCATTACTTAACAATCATTGCTACCCCTTAGCTATTCTTTGTATCAGATTCCAGATGATATGTTCAATTGTACTCATTCAAAGACCCTGACACAGTTATAGAAATTTGGTATCTTTCTCTTTAGTAAAACAGTAAGCCAAAGACAAGTGCTGTCCACACCCTAAAAGACATTACAAGGAATATATAAAAAAGAATACAGAATTCTTTTTTGAGAATAGGGGGAAAATGAGGATGTTGATAAAGAAAAGGAAGAGACACATACAGAATTAAAAATGTGAAAAGAGAAATAGGTAATTGAGGAAGCATTTCAGATAATTGACAGGATGGAGGATTAGGATTAAAAGCATAAGTGAAATTAGTACAAAGTCAAAAGAAAAGTTTTACTCAATTCACATTTATTGAATTTTGGACTGTTGCTGGTAATGAAAATTCCTCATAAAAATTTAAACATAGAAGAATGTCTCATTTCTGCAGTGAAAAGTGTTACTATAAATTATTTACTTAAATTATTTGTATCCAACCAAGTATAAGATAGTAATATCGATTTTTTCCTTTGGTATGATACAACAACAAATGAGCTGTTGATCCATTCATTAAGTCATTCTGTTGGCAAGCTTAGATAACTGGAGATCCTTAGCTTTCAATAGCAATGAAGTGTTATTCAGTCCTCCAGCATATTATGTGACTACTCAACAAAAGGATTTTGTTTCTAAATTGTAGATTTAACATAAAAAACAGATACACTTATGTATATGCCATTCATCATGTAATGGCAAATTACTTGAAAAATATAATACTCCCTTAATCATTCAGAAATTGCCAAAGTCTTCTTGGAGTCTGGGATACTTCGTGGGAATTTAGATGGTTAGTGTTCCAAAGGAGAGATTAATGAACTGTAGAAACTACGGCATTGGTATGAAGATCTAGTTTGTTTAAGAAAGGAGAAAAATACTTTCACAGCTAAGGATGACATGCTGTTAATAGATTAGGTGGGAGCTCTGCATGGGATGACACTATACTGAGACATGTGGCTGCAGTCCCCTTGCAGTTTCATTAGCATAATTGGAACGGGTCTTAATTAGTAATAGTTGGGTTCTATTCTTAGTAATCAAGGGTGTGTTATTTTCTTAGAGAACCATTTTACCTAGGAACTCTTTTGGGGGGAAGAAGGTACTTGATAAACACTGTAAAAGTTGGAATAAACTGATAATTGGCTGCTTTGCTATAAGATAAACTGCTCCTATCCATATCACTCAAGATGGAAAAACAACAGCAACAAAAATAAAAACAAAAACAACTCAATATTTAAATGAGTCCCTGGCTTCTATCTAATAGACTAGATTCTTTGCTTTCTTGCTAGGTATATCATGTTTCTTATCAAAGGGAAAGGCAATGCCTGGTACAATGTAGCAGGAGGAATGAGTCCTAAACTCAGCCAATTAAATATTGGGTCTTGAGATTTTAGATCCCAACAGGAGGATGAGAAAAGATTTCTTGATGTAGAAATGAATCCTGACCAGATTACTCCTCTTAAAATATTTTTGTCTCCTGATTCCTCCCCTGTGCTTGATCCTTACCCACTGTTAACTTCCTCATTAACTTGCCTTCTAGCCTTTCCAAAAAGTTTCTTCTTATTTGAGGAACAGCTAGTTTTTGTTGTTTACAACCAAGGAGTTGTAAGTTTTGTAATTACCGTGTCAAAACGTAAGTCAGCTGCACATTAGAGGGGATGGGATTGGGAGAGAGGAAGTAGTGTTGGCCATCTCAACTACAAACCTAATTTACAAATTTGGTCAAATCATCAATGTTGTTTTGGTTTTTTTTATATCCACCATGCCACTGTTATATGATGAGATGCAACCCAACCATTTAGTCCTAAGAATTCTAGCTGAAAAGACTTACCAGTAGTGACATCTTTGCATTCTGAATTTCTTAGAACTTCCTGTCTTCTCAGAGAAAATTTACAACTATTTCCACATCTTCATTAGTTGTTAGCTCATTTACTTTATAAGTATATATGAAATCTGTACATATTTATGTGTATGTGCACACACATACACACACAGTGCAGTGTCTTCCTTCGGTCCCAGTTGTGAAAATTCTACTCCATGATCAGATTTGGGGAAGTTGACTTTTATTAACCTTATTGACTGATTACTCTGAATCCAATTCAACACATAGAAACATCATTTTCATAGCACTGCCACTCACTGTACTTTGTTAACATTAGTTCCCCTTTGTCATTTAAATGTTAAGCTCTTCCCCCAAATTTGTATGGTAGGCTTTAAAAAAATCATAAATCAATGTTTCTGTTATAGAATTGTTTACATATCTTTGTGTGTGTGTATGGGGGTGGTACTGCTAAGTAACTTTTCACAAAGAGAATTTAGAGGAAGTCAAGCCTCGCAATATTATACAGATTTTTTAAAATAATTATATATCAATTAATATCTCGCTAGATTTCTCCTATAGAAAATTAGCTTTTAACTTTCCTAGCCTGATGTTAAGATTTTAAAAAAGACTCTAAAATTTATTTCTATTTGCTTGAGAGTACTAGCATGAGATTTTACACAGACTCTCAGAAAAATAAGCTAAGAGCAGATATCAGCATTATTAGGAGCATTCAAATACTCATAGCATAGAAATTATATTGCAAATTTTGTTCTCTTAACACTAGCAGCTCAAAGAATAAAATATCTTTCTTTGATGAAAACCCAATATGTTTTTTCTTATTGTAGTCAGTATGCAATGCTTTTCATTTGTAAAAATTCTTCACATATTAATATCCAATGAATGGCATTGTTGTTATGTTGAATATTATCAAGCCACACATTTTGCCCTGATTTAGTGCTTCAAGAAAAGACTGCTCACAGTACTAGTAGTGGCTTTAGTCTTTTTCTCTCCTAGCTTTCACAGGGCCCCTCGGTTTAATAAGCACTTTGCAATATTAATCATCAATTACCACCTCACTAAGATAAGAAAAAACACTTTTAAAGGGGTTTTCATGTCCTAAAGTTTTTAAATTGTATCAAAATTAACTCAGCTCACTAACATTTGAAATATAATTTTGTTCAAATTGTGACTATCAATGTTTTTGTGAACCAGCATTCATTCTGCCATCATATTTAGCAAATCCATCTTTCAATTGAAATAGGAACAAAAGTGAGCAAATGGTTCAAGTGGCAATGCACCCACCTAACAAACACAATGTTCTGAGATTAAACCCCAACATCAGGGAAAAAATACAATTATTCTCAATATTTTTCAAATTTTTCTTCACTAACTTTGCCATAAGACATTGTTTTTCTAATTTCTGACTGTATTTGACTTATACTATACTCTACATAATGCTTAAGTACTGTATATATATATGTAGCTTATATATAAAATGAATAAATACAAGGACTGAGTAGTTTAATATATTTTTAGTAATGATTTACTGTTAAATTTAAAAGGAGAGCTAGGAATGTGGCTTAGGGGTAGAGAACTCGCCTAGCATGCATGAAACTCTGGATTCCATTCCTTACTATCACACAAACAGAAAAATTTGGAAGTGGTGCTGTGGCTTAAGTGATAGAGTACAATCCTTGAGCAAAAGAAGCTCACGGACCGTGCCCAGGACCTAAGTTCCCAGTACTGGCAAGCAATAAATAAATAAATAGCTATTGATACTTAAATTACTTTTATAGCTATTTACTCGACCAATAAATGTATTTTGTACAAATTATACTATGTCAAATTTCATATGCAAGCCATCTACATAAATGTATGAATATCATAATGAAATTTTTAAAATCAAAGTTGTTATAGTTCAAGGAAAAATAAAAAATAAAGAAATTTAAAGCTTAAATTTTTAAACTATTTCTGATGAACTTAACCTTTCTTTTGTATATACTACAAAAAATAATATTAACTAATTGGTTGCTAGGTAGCTACACTGATATTTTCAAATTTTCTATTCTAGCACTTGACACAATTAATGATGGGTTAAATAAACTTTATAAAATTAAGTAATAAATGTGAACTAATCTTATTTAATTTTCAAAGCCCAGGACACACACTAAGTAGTTCCAATAAAACATATTATCTAAAAGCAGTCAAAATCAGCAAATGAGAATAAACAGGTCATTCCTATTATTTCTATTATTTATTTTACAAATAAACATGAACACCAGACATTGTCACTTCTTGATCACTATTCATTGCTATTTGCGAATCCCATATGAACCTCCAATTCCTCATTACCCAAACAGCATGCACCATCTCACATTGCCTGTCCATCTATTGGTCTTTCTGTTTCGAAGACATCACAATCCATAGCTTATGCCATACAGAAACTTGGTAAACACTGAGAGTTCTTCTCCCTTCCTTATGTCACCTCCAATTCTGCTCAATGCCACCAGTTCTAAACTCTACAGATTTTATTTGGCAAATACCTTTTGCATCCATTGCATCTTTCCTCTCTCTTTAGCCACCATTATAACTTGGTACTTTATCTCTCATTTGGCCTCACACAGTTTTTCCTGTACTGTATTTAGTATCACATATTTTTTCTCTAATCCACTGTATACACTATCACGAAATTTCTCTCTCTAAAATTCAAATATTGTCATGACCCTTACTTGATTTTTTTTCTTTAAAAAGATCCCTTCTTCCAGAAAATAAATACCTTTTTATAAGCACTAGGGTTGTATTTCTCATCTTATTCACCATGATAATAACACTGAACAATGATTCCTTTTGTCCCTACTGCTCACTTTTTATTTCTTTTTTCTTTCCATTGTGAGCTTTGTATCTACCTTTATACATGTTAAAGCAACTACCTAGACCTAAAATAAAATAATGAAATATAGAGTTCTTTCCAAACATTTGAAATTCATTACAGTTCCTTCCTTCCTTCCTTCCTTCCTTCCTTCCTTCCTTCCTTCCTTCCTTCCTTCCTTCCTTCCTTCTTTCCTTCCTTCCATCTTTTTTTTCTTTCTTTTCTGTCTAAGGTAGGAGGGGTCTTCTATTTGTGACCTCATCTTTGCTAGAAAATGACATTATTCTGTAGATAGATTCCTCTAAGTTGTTAGCGACTTTCTTCCATGCATGATTTTAGACAGCAGTACTGTTCGACATTAAAAATAACCACCTCTAACTTCCTTTTTTAATGGGAAAAATAACCCTCATTTCTTCATACATGGACAATGAATGAATTCTATTAAAAATGCTGAAGGCCTAATGAACCAGCACTGATTACACAGTCTCAGGTTTGTAAAGAGATATTCAGAAATGAAATAAAATTTATCAAAGCTTAGGAGAGATCTCCAGTTTAGCTTCACTTATTTTGCACATCTGCCTGACCACATTATCTTAGTGCTCAAGCATCATTTTTGCATTTCAATGTGGCATTCTATCAGATTAATGCCCAAGATATTCCAGCTGCACTGCCAGTGAGTGAGTGGACATATAGGAATATTATGCATGGCTTGTATCATTGACACTGAGCAAAGGAAATGTGATTAGCACCAAATTGCATCTGACAGGGGAATCAGAAACCTGTCAAACACAATGACATGGATCCAATGTTTAGAAGGCAAAGGGGGGAATAAAAGAGCAGGGCAGTCTGGCATGGAGACAGCAATAAAACACCACAGCGATGATAAATTAATTCATTTACTTATGAAAAATTAGAGGCTTCCACACACAGCTCTCATTTATAATCTTGTCAATCTGGTTGAGTAAATAAAAAGGCTCTGTAATATTAGTTGAAAACACAAGCAAGAGAAAGCAAGTGCTAAAATTGGATTCTTGGCCTTACTTTTAATCAAGTACAATAACTTGGTGTGAGCCATAATGGTCTTTGAAAGGAATTTTTTCATAACTAGATGTATTACATCATTTTCTCTTGTGACTTTTCTTTTCTAGCCTGTAAAACACTAGGTATATGATGCTCATTCAATGCTTGGCTACAAGTTGATGATTACTCTTAGAATCAGAAAACTGTACTTTTGTGCTTTCCTTCCCCTTCTTCAAAAAATAAACCACTGATGACTGGATTACATCCCTGGCACCACTGATACCACTGGCAATAGATTCTTTTTTCTAAATATACTTGTGTCTGAGCAGTGGAAAGTAAGGTTTATATAAACCCAAAGGATTTTCTTTTTGTCACATTCTAAGCGGAAGGGGGCTCTAGAAACTAGGACTTCCTAATTTTTTTTCACGTGTTCTTCTAAGAACAACTTTCTTATTCTATGTCTTGGTATTGAACCCTGGGACTTGCACATGCCACACAAGTACCCTAGCACTCGTGGTATGTCCTAAAAGCTCCTTTATTTTTGATATAGTTTCTCACTATCTTTGCAAGCTTAGAATTCATTATTCTTTTGCCTCAGAGTGGATAATTTTTTTAAATTTCAAAATAGGACAGCCAGGCACCAATGGCTCATGCCTATAATCCAAGCTACTCAGGGGTTGATATCTGAGGATCAATGCTCAATGCCAGGAAAGTCCATGAGACTCTTATCTCAAATGAACCACTAGGACACAGGAAGTGCACTGTCAGTCAAAGTGATAGAGCTCTAGTCTTGATTAAATAGCTCAAGGATGGAATCGGGAGTGTGGAATAGTGGTAAAATGCTTGCCTAGCATGCACGAAGACACATGTTGATTTCTTGATACCACATACATAGAAAAAGCCAGAAGTAGTGCTGTGGCCCAAGTGATAGAACTCTAGCCTTCAGAAAGCCCAAGGACAGAGCTCAGACCCTGAGTTCAAGCCCCAGCACTGGCAATAAATAAATAAATAAATAAATAAATAAATAAATAAATAAATAAATATATAAATAGCTCAAGGACAGTGCCCATACTCTGAGTTCAAGCCACAGGACAGAAAAATAATAAATAAATAAATACGAAAAACTCTTCTTTTGTCACCAAATTAATATGAATGTTTGACTATATGTGATCTGAGGAGTAGAGACTGCAAGAGAAATTTAAGTGCTTATTTTTATATGAAAGACATTAAGAAAATATGTCAGTGCCTGGAAGAGGCAACTAAAGAGATATCAGAACACAAACAGCCCTCAAGTCTTTTAGATCAACTTTTCAAAAATCCTCTTACAATCAAACTCATTTAAAATGTGTTCATATTACAAAATACAGAGTAAATAGATTGAATTTAGAGACTTTGGGGAAGGAAAATAAAAGCATATTAATAGTCAAGTTATGGAAACAGCCCAAGAGCCATACAATCATGGATCAAAACGTGATACCTGTATATGATAGAATTTTACTCATCCATTAGTAAGAATAAGATTATCTCATGTGCAGTGAAATGGATAGAACTAGAACAAATCATGTTAAGTAAGGTCAGCTAAGCTCAGATAGACAAATGGCACCTGTTTTTTTTTTTCTCGTATGTGAAAGCTAGATCTAAAATACACAGACATGATCATTTATACAGGACTCCAGGCATTCACACACAGTCAGACTAAAGGACCATACTCTTAGGAGACGAGCCCAAAGGCATGATTAATCTGAATATTGAAAATATTATTTTAAGGGAAACATGATATTGTTGTTGCTGGTGGTGGTGATGGTGATGGTGTCTGTTTTTGCTTTCAGGTTTTGCTGTTTTTTTGTCTTTTTAGAGGGACAAAAGGAAGTTCACAAAGGGAAGGAAGGAGAGCAAACCAATGTGCCCATTGCATTCAGTATATACCACATAGAAAATGAACTACTTCTGGGCAGAGACATGGGTGGAGGACAGGGTGAAAAGGAAGGAAAGGGTGGCATTGTACCAAAAAGAAACATTCATTTCCTGACTTATGTACCCCAGGTATAACACCTTAATAATAATAGTAAAAAATTAAATATAGTTTAAATATAGGACTATATTGATATTACGATTAACTCAAACAGGAAATATCTCAGGTGAAATAAAGGGGATACCTACAACTATCCCCAATATTTGGATATTATCAGAAAATATTATGCTCTGTCAGTGAAGAAGGCATTACAGAAATGAATACACAGAATCTAATTTCTCTTTCACAAATTTTCAACCAAGTGAAAAATTCTCTATGGTTGAAAGTACTAAAAGAGAAGTTGTCTCTGAAGAAGAAATAAGAATGGACTATCTGGCCATAAAAGAAATGAAATCAAAACAACACTGAGATTCCACCTCACTCCAGTTAGAATGGCCATGATCAAGAAATCTCATAACAACAGATGCTGGCAGGGATGTGACCTGGATGGATCACTACTACACTGTTGGTGGGAGTGCAAACTCATTCAACCACTATGGAAAGCAGTATGGAACTTCATCAAAAGACTAAACATGGAGCTCCCCTATGATATAGCAATTCTACTACTTGGCATTTACTCAAATTGTCCATACTAAACCCGCTAGCACAACAATGTTCACTGCAGCACTATTTACTATAGCGAAGATATGGAACTAACCCAGATACCCCTCAGTAGATGATTGGATCAACAAGATGTGGTATTTATATATACTAGAACTCTATGCTGCCATAAGAAAGAATGACATCGCCCCATTTGTAAGGAAATGGAAAGACTTGGAAAAATATTATTAAATGGAGTAAGCCAGCCTCAAGGGAACATAGGCTCATTTGTAATAATTGGTAGACACCTAGGACTCTCCTAGCAGAGATTTACATTAGAGCAAAACCTAGATACATGTGGTCATATAGGATGAGGCTAAATGAAAGGATCTTCAGGATATGGAAACAAGAGCTTTATCTTGTGTGATTGTTGTTCTTAATGTACAATGTCATTTCTCTTCTCTTTTGTTGCCCTTCAGTTAATCTCATATTGTTACAGTATTTGACTTTGTTATCTGGTATATTGTACATATGTTTATTTGTTTATTTGAAATAGGAAAAGGAAGGGGGGAAAACAAGATGATTGGGAGGAGGGAGGAGGAGGGAAATAGAAACAAAAACATGAGAAGTGGTATCAATGTGTGAGAAGTAATGCACCTAATATCTGCAGAATATAACTGAAACCCCTGTATACATTACAATATTTTTTTTAAAAGAGAAGTTGTTGCTGAGGGATGACTAATTTTTCTTAGATGGTGGCAATGTTTCATTGCCATGTGATTAGTATTATGCAGTTTTGTATATTTTTCAGAATTCATCAAATGATTTACTTGACATACATTTATAATATGTAAAATTACTCTAGAAAAAATTATAAAATATATGTTTAGTTAGTGATGTGCATATTTAATGTTTAGTTATTTTGGGTAAAGTATACTTCTTCAATTAATTTGAAACACAGTGCAAATAAAATAGATTGAAAGATGAATACAGAAATAGTTAATAAATGATAATATAAATTCATTCAGTAAACTCTTAACTACAGTAAGAAGATGAGTCTTGGGTTGGAGATATAACTGAAGTAGTGGAGAGCACGGTGCATTTGAAAAGAACAAACTCTGGCTTCTGTCCTCAGTATGGGATAGAACATCAATAATTAATTATTTTAGCTTTGGGATTTACTTGAAACTTTTCATAATAAAAGGAAGAGTGGAGGCGAATGGAAATGTAATTAGAATTCACAATCAGTGAAGACTGGGTGCAGTGGAACTTGAGTGCTGTGTAGCAAAAATCACAGATGAAAACAAAGGACAACAAAGACACAGAGGCCACCAGGAACAAGGAGTAACTGTGAAGTATTTGTTAGCAGGTATAAGCAAGAACTATGGCCAGCCATTGGTTCAGTCTTTCAGATTGGAACAAATAGCTGAACCCTGAAGGGTGGAAAAAAATCATTAACTTTTTAAGAAAGTACAATTAATAGGTAAGATATCTAAAAAGGACATTATCCTTCTTTTTGTTTTCTTTGAGAAGTACACACCTCAGTAGGAATTATGAGTATGTTCTATGTGAAGTTTCAAAGTAAGCCTAGCAAGGAAATACCTCCCATGGGAAAGAACGTTATTACGCATTATGCTGTTTAAAAAACAAGCTGCCTGCTTGTAATATTTATAATCCAACAGCTTTCATCTTGGGTTAAGGATATTAAGTATGTTCTTTCCCTTTTTCCCACTTCATGGTTTATCTCATATTGTTACTGTATCTGACTTTGGTACCTGATATATTATATATACATTTATTTGTTTATTTGAAATAGGGAAGGGAAAGGGAAAAACAAGTTGATGTGGGGGGGAGTGGGAGGAAGGAAAGGAAGAGCAAAACATGGTAATAGGTATCAATTGCCATGCGGGGCGCAGTGGGTCACACCTATAATCCTAGCTGCTCAGGAGGCTGAGGTCTGAGGATCAAGATTCAAAGCCAGCCCCGGCACAAAAGGACCTGAGACTCTTATCTCCAATTAACTTCTAGGAAACCGAAAGTGGCACTGTGGCTCAAGGGGTAGGGCAGTAGCCTTGAGCAGAAGAGCTCAAGGACAATGCCTAGACCCAAATTTCAAGCCCCACAGTTGACGCAAAAATAAAAATAAACTATAACCCCTCTATACATCCCCCTGACAATAAAATACAACAACAACAACAATAAAAGAATGTTCTCTTAAAGAGAAATTCCAAGGTAAAAATTTCACATTTCCTTCCATCTATTTTAGAAAGCATGTGTCTCTTCTTGGCTTAACTTGATTCCATAAAAGTTCTCTCCTGGTGCCAGAATGTCCATCACATCTGAACAAAACCTATTAGGCTATACAGTGGTAGAAAGTATTTGTTAATTTTATAAAGTTTTGTTTTAAGTGCTTTAATCAATAATGCAAGTTCCTGAAAAGCAGTCTAAGAAAAAAGTGGAGGTTTGCCAGTCCAAACTTCAAATTCTAGCAGTTAATCAAACAAAGGAAAAGAAAATGTAATCCTTACTAGTAATGTAATTGCCCAGAAGTCACTAACTCTTATCTCCAATTATTCAAGAGGAAGACCATGATGCCATCATCTGCTTATCATTCTCTCATGTACTAATCCCAAATACCTCCAAATAGAATCTGGGATGGTTGTCTCCTTGAGTTACTTCTTCAGGTTTCCTGATAGCTTCTAGCTCTCCCCTGAAAAACCTCCCACCCACTCACCTGCAGTCAGATTTTGTGACTTAGCTGAAAATGGATTTGTAGCTTCTTAGATAAAACCACAATTCTTAGGCTAGTGCTGCCCCATGTCTCCCATACATCCGCCAAGTACTCCTTACCTCTTGAGCTTTGAATATTTATCCTTGTGGAAATGTCCCTGGCTCAAAAAAAATTGAATTACCTTTCTCTTCATGCCACCCTATTCCATATTTCTCCAAAGCACCTATTACCATATGAATCACTATACATTTAATTCTTGGGTTTTAGAAAAGATTTCCCTTCATTTAAACATTAAAACCAAGAGAACAAGAATTTCTATCCATGTATTCCATTGTTCTTTTTATGAGATATAACATGAAGACTATTGGAGCCCTCATTGGTGCCTAATAAAATGTATTGAGGAGACTACAATTTGATCCTTAAGCTGAAGTTACATGAAAAAAAAGAGTAAATCACTACCATAAGGCCCATATTTGAAAAGGATTATTTACAAAATGGTCAAGATTACAAATAATTAAGAATATGTGACATTCTTCCTCAGAGAAAACCATGGAAAAAAAGGACAAATTAAACTTAACCAGCTATCTCACACAGAATATTTTCTTCATTAAAAAATGTACATTTTCGGGCCGGGTGTTTGGCCTAGTGGTAGAGTGCTTGCCTGGCATGCACGAAGACCGGGGTTCAATTCCTTGGTCCCACATACATAGAAAAAAGCAGGAAGTGGTGCTGAGGCTCAAGTGGTAGAGCTCTAGCCTTGAGAAAGTCCAAGAATAGGATTCAGTCTCTGAGTCAAGCCCAGGACTGGCAAAAAAAAAATGTGTATTTCCAGTTACAAAGCATTTTCTTAGTTAGCATTTTTAAAATAAATCTTTCTAGATTCTCATGTAAAGTGCAACTGTGTTCATGGGAAATGTATACATTTTAATAAACCCCATACATTTTAAATGTAATATTTTACCATATAGGATAGATTAGTACTATATTTCTTAATTCATAAATTAACAAAGCAACTTTGAAATATGTTTTCTGAGGATCTGTTTTCTATTATAGGTATAAAACAAAAGTTATTATTATATATGATTAGGTATAAATAAAACATTAAAAATTTTACTGTATATTATTTTTATTAAAGAATTTATTAACATTGATTTTTACATCATATTTCAAATCTCATGTTAACAAACAAGTATTCAAGAAGGGAATCTCTATATACAATCACTGGCACTTAAGTTTTTGAACATAATTAAAATTTTATTTTATTTGTTGGTGACAGTCAGGATTTGAACTCAGGGCCTCAGTGCTGTTCTTGAGCATCTTTTGCTCAAGGGCGGCACTCTACCACTTGCAATACAGATCCACTTCTGGCTTTTTGGTATGTTTGAGGATTAAAGTCTCACAGGTTTTTATTGCAATTCAAAGCCAGCTTGAGCAATCTTTAGATCTCAGCCTTCTGAGTAATAGATTACAGGCATGAAGCATTAGTGTTTTACTATATATTTTTCATGATCTATATATATATGTGAAATAATAACATAAATTTAATAAATTATATATATATGTACACATACATGTAGTTTTCATTTTTTTTTGTCAGTTGTGGGGCTTGACTTCAAGGCCTGGGCACTGTCCGTGAACTTTTTCACTGAAGGCTAGCACTCAACCACTTTGAGCCACGGCATGATTTCTAGTGATTCATTGAACATAAGGGTCTCATGAATAATCCTGCCAGGATGGTTTGAAACCTCAGTCCTCAAATCTCAACCTCCTGAGTTGAGGGTTAGGGCATAAGACATTACATATTTTTGTACATGTACTTATTACATATTTTACATATACTATTACATACTTTAAATGCAAGGGAGATGTTTTCCAATTCACAAATCCATAAAATGTTCTAACATGAGAAAATGCTTTTCATAAAGAATAAAATGTTTGTAGACTAATACCACAAGACTCTAATTTTTGTCTTAGAAAAGAAACAGTCACTGTCTTTCCACTCAACAGTTTCTGTAACACTTATTTTCAACAGCTATTTGTGACTGTGTACCCTGCGAACACTCAATATTTCAATGTATCCCACTCTTCCTTAAATAGAACCATAAATAAAATATGACCATAGCAGTTCCTGGACTTGTAACCAACCTAGGCAAGCCCATGAAAGGCATTGTGGTCCCACCATTCAACCTTCCAGCAGTGAAACTAGCAGCCACAAACCACACATAAATTTTTAATTATTCCATATTTGACTTTTACAGTGCTTTGAGTCAAATAATTATGAAAAGCATTTTATTTGTCTGATGTCATTAATATGCATCAGTGACAACAGAAACCACCATAAAACTTTGTTCATGAATAGGGTATCTTGAGTATTAATTAAAGACTTGGTTTTTAAAAGTCTCTGAAAGTAGGGGGAGGGAATGGGGACCAAGACATGAGAAAGGGTATTAATGTTTGTGAAGCAATGTACCTTCTATCTGGTGAGTATAATGTAACCCTTCTATTAATTACAATAAAAATATATGAAAAAATGGACTTTTGTAGAAGATTCAGATAGTCTTATATAGCTCATGTGATTCATGTCATGTGATTTCTAAGAAAATGAAGCTCACAAGGATATTGTTATGCTTACTGGAAATTTCTGTCATGTTGAAAATAATTTAACTCATTGGCACAAGTTTAGTGGTATTATCATATACATACCTAAACTACATTATATACCTTAGTATATATTTCACCCGTTTATAAGAGGGATTTATGGCAAAGTAGTGTTTATTCAAATGACTATAATTGAAAAATACTCTTAAATGACACATGACTATTAGAAAATGAATAATGGAAACTGTTTATCAACTTAAAGTGAAAAACAGCTTGCTTCATGTGGGGTGAGAGCTGATCTACAGAAGGGATTTTTCTAAAATTAAAATTAAATTTTATTAATTTATTAAGAATAGATTGGGCCTTTGCAGAAATGGAACAGAAATAGCATAATTTAATTTGGGAGAAGCAAGTTTATGTCCACGTATGAATATTCACAAAAATACCTATTTCAATTAAAGAAGGGTTTTCCATTTGTGTCAAGTGTTTCCATTGACCATTCATTGAGCCGTATAGTAAGTGTTCAGATTAACAACTGAACAATTTTCATTCTAAATCAACCCTGCCAACCTTTCCAAAAAGGTTAGGTAGGTGGTAGAAGTATAATGTAGGAGGGAGAAGTCTCACAGTTGAGGTGACTCCTTCAGTTTTCCTGCTTTGAGCCTCTTCCTGGTTGAGTACCTTGCATGTTTTCTGAGAGTTTACACACGATTTTCAGGTTTCCTCAGCTATCAGCTAAAGCCATAGTCCCTCAACCCCTGGTCAACTGCCCTGGCCAATCCACAGTCTTGGTGAGGCACTTGTTCCATCCCACTGCCTATGCTTTAAATCTCCCATGGTTGCTTTCCTTCTCCCTGCAAAGATGGCATATCACATACACATACAGATTAGGTCTTAGAGTGGACTTACGGAGGAAGGCACTTTGAAAAGTCTTGCAATTACCCTACTTCCTGTCATTTTGGGGAAGAGGGTTTTATACCTCTTTCAATTTTGCCTTCATTTCCACCCTTCTCTCCTTTTTGTAAATTTTATTTACTTATTTTTATTTTTTGTCAGTCCTGGGACTTGAACTCAGGGCCTGAGCACTTTCCTTGGACTTTCTCAAGGAACCACAGTAGTACTTCTGGCTTTTTCTATGTATGTGGAACTGCTATGTATATGTGCCTGCTAGGCAAGCACTGTACTACTATGCTAAACTCCTAGTCCTGTTCCCACCCCTTCTTTCATATCCCAATTTTCATTAGGAAATTTGCCTAATTTCATATTCCCTTCTTCTTTTCTCTCTCCCTCTTTTTGTATCTTGAATGAAAGAGCGAAAGAGAAAAAAAGAAAAAGGAAAGAGACAAAGAGAGAGAAAGAAAGAGGAAGGAAGGAAGGAAGAAAGAAAGGAAGGAAGGAAGGAAGGAAGGAAGGAAGGAAGGAAGGAAGGAAGGAAGGAAGGAAGGGAAGGAAGGAAGGAAAAAAAGAAAACTAAAGGGATGATCAAAGGAATTTTACCATTACCATACTTAACAACTGACCCTTATTGAGAGTTTCTATACAACAGTTAATTCTGAGCCATGGCTTTCTCAACATTCGTTGTTCTTGATGCCCTCAGTAACTTTTATTTTGACTCTCCTGGGGCTTGAACTCAGGGTCTTGGAGCTATTCAGTCTCTTGTTTTGCTCAAAACTACCCCTCTAACCCTAAAGCTAGACCTCTACTTCTGGCTTAATTTATTTTTTGGCAGTTATTTGGAAGTAAGAATCTCACAGATTTTTATGGCCTTTAGTTTTGAAATGTAATCCTCAGAACTCTGCCTCCTGAGTAGTTAGGATTACAGATGTGAACCACTGGTGACCATTTCAGTACATGGATGATCCTTTTATGATTTTTTCTTTTCTTTCTTTCTTTTTATTTATTTATTTGTTGGTGCCAGTACTGGAGCTTGAACACAGGGCCTAGACACTGTACTTAGGCTTTGTCATTGTGGTTGTTTAGTACTTTATTAGCAATAAGACTCTCAAGAACATTCTTACCCAGGATGGCTTAGAACCACACTTAGCAGATTTCTGCTTCTTGTGTAACTAGGAATACATGAGTAACTCAGGACACCCACAAATGGTGCCCTTTTAGGCCAAATTCAGCACTTGCTAATTCTGCCCATTAAGTAGTAAGTCTGAACCATCTGTATCATACCAACTTAGTAGCCATTTAACAAAACAGCAAACATAAATTTAAAAAAATGGTTTTACTTAACAACAATTAGTAACTGAATATTTAGGCATACTAGGCCTTGAAGAATTTCTTAAATGAACAGTAATCTCATTCCCAGTTCCAGGATGATTTTCACAGAGAACTTGCATTTTCTGGCACCTGATAAAACTTAACTTTATAAAGATGTGGGGCCAGGCACACTGGCTTATGCCTGAAATCCTAGCTACTCAAGAAGCTGAGATCTGAGGATCAAGGTTCAAAGCCAGCCCAGGGAAAAAAGGAACTGAGACTCTTATCTCCAATTAACCTCTAGAAAACGAGAAGTGGGGTTTGGCTCAAGGGTAGGGCTGTAGCCTTGAGCTGACCAGCTCAGGGACAGTGCCCAGACCAAATTCAAGCCCCAAGCCCTACAAAAACAAACAAATAAATAAAATAAAGGTATGAGGTCTTCAGAGAGAATAGAAAATCAAAGCATAATTATCATAAGGTAAACATTTCTGCTTCACAGAAGTTTAAAAGACTGTGCACTGTTCCAGTGAGTTTTCTGACTGTGTTCCATATTACAATTTGGGAGCTACAGGAAGTACAGTGCTGAGAACTTTTCACATGCACTATTCCATTCTCTGCTCAATGGTCAGTATGGCTACCAGGAGAGAAAACGGACTATGGCTCAGAGCACTGATTGAAGCAACAGGGAAGGATTCAACTCACAGAATGTGATCTTGCAGTCCTACAGCCCAGGCCATCACCAAGCCTCCATTCAGTTATAATGTACACATTTGAATGCTATAGTAACATTTCCATATAAGGTTATGGAATCTCATCTGTTGAAAATTTATAGGAACCAACATATTATACTTAATCATCTTTGAGTGTTAAGCACAAACTTCAGGGCATGATCATGGGAGATCCTTTCCTGAACATACTCTTCACTGGAATCCTTCCTATCCAGAAAACCTTATTTTGAGAAAGTTAAACATTTGAAAAATTCATTTTATAAATATATGGTGCTCATTTTACCTGTCTGCTAAATTACCACTGGCGGGGGATGAATTCATTTTCATGATAAATGATAATAGCCCTTTTGAAAGTCATCATTCCAATGCTTCCAAATACCTATTTGTTATGGTTAGTATTTAGATTAGCCAGGTGAACATAGAGGAATCCTTGTAAATATAAAGAGAAAGGAACAAACAAGAGCTGAAATAAAATAGGAGCTACAATAATGCTGAAGCCAAATGAAAGGATAACTCAAATAGTTCTCACTAATCCTGCTTTTCATATAGCTTTGATTTTATCTATTTCCAGATGAAACACTCAACATTTCCCTCCTGCCGCTCAATAATTTGACTGACTTGCCAATATTCAATTTCAAATGGCAAACTCACTTACAGCATGTTAAAAGCCTAAGTCTTAATTGTTTTAATGAGCATATTTTTATTTAAAAATATCTTCAAAATACATTTAACATATGCATATTTTGCACTTCTACAATTTAGCAAAATTGTTGCTAATATGTATGTTTGTCCTAAAAATGATATTTTCTTTGAATACAAAAATCACTATGTAAATGAAGAGATGAACACAAATGATCTTTAAAAAAATACTGATAATACAAATTTAAGATTAGCTGTATATAATTCTATTGAATTAGTTCCTAAATGTAATGTAAAGAAGATTAAATGCAATAAAAATATGTAATGAAAAGACTTCAAGGGCTGGGAATGTGGCTTAGTAGTATAATGCTTGCCTAATAAGCATAAAGGCCTGGGCTCAATGCTCAATTCTTTCTTTTTTTTCTTTCTTTTTTTTTTTTTTTGTGGGTCATGGGGCTTTAACTTGGCCTGGGTGTTGTCCCTGATATCTTCAGCTCAAGGCTATGGCTCTACCCTTGAGCCAAGCCCCACTTCTTGTTTTCTAGAGATTAATCAGAGATAAGAGTCTCAGGTTCTTTTGTGTCTGGGCTGGTTTTGAATCTTGATCCTCAGATCTCAGCCTCCTGAGTAGCTAGGATTACAGGCGTAAGCCACTGAGCCTGGCCTGGCTATGATCTCCATTCTTCAGTATGATGTAAACAGAAAAGGCTGAAAATGGCAGAAGGCTGAAAATGGTACTGTGGATAACAGTACTAGCCTTGAGCAAAGTTTTGACTTTAAGCCCCAGAACTGAGAAGAAGAAGAAGAAGAAGAAGAAGAAGAAGAAGAAGAAGAAGAAGAAGAAGAAGAAGAAGAAGAAGAGGAGGAGGAGGAGGAGGAGGAGGAGGAGGAGGAGGAGGAGGAGGAGGAGGAGGAGGAGGAGGAGGAGGAGGAGGAGGAGGGGGAGGGGGAGGGGGAGGGGGAGGGGGAGGGGGAGGGGGAGGGGGGGGAGGGGGAGGGGGAGGGGGAGGGGGAGGGGGAGGACAATGACAAAAAGACTTCAAATGTGGAAGGATGAAGGGTGACATTGATCAAAAAGCATTACACTCAGAACTGACTTATAGAATTGTAACCTGAATGTACAACTACTTAATAATGAAAACTTTAAACTTCAATAACTTTACCACAAAATAAAATATAATTAACACATTCCTGAATTTCTCTGTATTTCTATCCTACAAAGATTTTAGCGAGTGGTTGGTGGCTTACTCCTGTAACCACAGATTTTTAGAAGGCTCAGATCTGAGGAACAACATTAGAAGCTAGCTGAGGTAGAAAAGTTTGTGAGACTCTGATGGCAAAAAGCCAGAAGTGAACAGTTGTATTGAGGAAAAAGTCAAGCCAGAGTATTAAGTCCTGAGTTCAAGCCTCAATGTACCTGCACACAAACACAGATTCATTTAAAAAATTTTGATATAGGACTTTAAACATAGTGTGTATATTAAAATTATTTACAGGTTTACTAAAATATAATAGACAAAATGGACAAAACAGGTACACACACATTTTAATATGATTACCACAGTGAAACTAATTAATACATCCCTCACTGTTCATAGCATTTTTGTTTCCATCAAGTAAATTGAAGCTATGTGTAGAGAGATGACCAGAGATCCACTGTAACTTATTGTTAACCTTGGTAAACAGCCACAAATATCCCAAGGCACAAAATACCATGAGCTGTAAGGCAGTTTTAGTGTGTCATGAAAGAATACCATCACAAAGAGAGAAAAAGAATAAGCAGTGTTAATTGTCCAGGCACAGATTTCTGGTCACATTCTCATCCATGAAGTGCAGAAGAAATGTCTGGAACCGATACTAGCAAGTTTATCCAAATTCTCTCAAAATGAGGAGTAAAAACAAAGTTTGCCTCATGCTTTCCAGCTATTATAGTCAGGTCAAAATGTCTAACAATGGCAACCCCGAGTATGATGAAGGTGATACCAGCTCCCAAACATGGAGTCCTTTCACTGTGGGATGAGTTCAGCAGGGCATTTCACATACAGAATCACAGTGAATTATGTAAGTTTCCTTCTTATCCTGAAATCATTGTATTATCTCCTCCTCACCACTGATCAAGCATTCCTGGAAACTGCCTTCTCCCCACACAATGCCCTATAGTCTTGTACTCTTTGTTTACTCTTTTGTTCTTTCATTCATTCAGGGATTATTGAACATCATTTTCTGGCTAAAATGATCACAAGCACATGAAGACAATAAGCACAACTACAATGAATTGATCATTTAGTCATAAGTGATACTGTTATTAAAAGCATCATCTTTTCTTTACCTATAATCTTTAGACTCCTTTAATACTATCTTGCCTTTATATTGGTTCAATCAGGACATTCATTTTGCTAATAGAAACCCAATGTCTTAGGGTCATGTCAGGCTCATATTCTTTTATTCTATTCAATACTTAACTACTTTTCATTTTTCTATACTGCAGAGTCCTTTAGCTTGAAAATATAGCATCATTAAACTTTTACTTTAACTATTCCAAGTTTCTTGCCTATCAGCTTTCTACTTCCAAAGTTGTCTTATTTGGATAACAAAAAAGATGCTGTTTGTTACAAACAAGTAAAAAAAGAAACAGAAAAAAAGACACAAAGATGACCAAACTCCAGCTATTTAAAAAAGAGCTTACCTTCATGTTATACTAAAGTAGAGGATATCTCAATGTATTTTAGTAAACCTTCAAGCCCTAGAAGACTTTGCTTCATTTTACAACCTCTTACCTACTGTCCAACTTAATTTATCATGTGTAACAAAAACTGGCCCTGCAGAAGAACACAATAGACACAGTATGAATTTATCCATCTGTTTAATCAACCAGGCTTTTATCTTTATCTGGGACACAAGGTTTCATTTATCCCTCTTTGTTATTTGTTTTTAATAGATTTTACTCATTTAAATATACTATTATTGTGGAAATCTATTTGTCAAATAATTTAGTAGATTATAGAAAAAAGGAAACAATAGTTATGCAGGGAGTAATACTACTGGTCATCAGGTCTTTTGTTAGGTGCTGTTAATTCATTTGGCTTTCAGAAAATTTGCAATTATGTAAGGATTTCAGTAAGCTGAACAGTTGGCTGTTCATCTTTTCATATATTTTCCATTTCAATTTACAGGTATCTAAGCTATGCTCTTGTATTATGTATTGCAAAGAATTTTGTTCTTCATGGGAAACATGCTTTAATATCATATAAATATTAAAGGAACTTATTGTTGTACAACAATGGTCACTTAATACATTCTTCCATTCTTCACTCATTGTGTAACTCCAGATACTTCTTTATTTTGTTTTGGTGTTGTGTCTGATTCTTAAATAATCTCACTTAGTAGAAGTAGCTGAAGATATTACTATCATTACACTATCCTGGTATCCTGATGCAAACAAACTATAACTAATGAAGATTCAATAATTTTACTCAATTTCTCCTATTTACTTTCTGTACAGTTATTTCATTTACATGGCATTCAACCTCATCTTCAAAATGTAATTATAGTAAAGTGAATTTAAATTTTTTGATTAAAATTTTTTACAATTAAAGGAGTAAGAAGCTTTATTACATGTTCATAATTCTTAGTTCATAATTTCTTACTATTTCTTCTATTGTTAGTTTTTCAGATTAGAAGTCAAAAAAAAGAAGAGAGAAAGAAGAAACTGCATCTGCTTATTTCACTTGATAAAAGATAGTACCAAGTTAGAAACAAAATGATTTACAGGTCATCCAATATGTCAAAAACCAAAGAAACTTAAAATATCCTTTATTAAAATATATTTGAGAAATAAGTCAAAATGGCCTTACAATATCAATAAAAAGCCATAATTTGGGGCAGGGTAAAAAAACATAATTTTATATCTGGACACTGAGTAGATTCAGATTCCCATGATAATCAATTGTCCCTTGCATCACTATCAAAAGTAACACAGTAAAACTTTCTCAAATAGAATAAAATCTTTTGAATCATTAGCAGGGTACTTTAGAGAAATTAAATGTCCTGGGAATTACCCTCCAGAGGGATTTAATGACATAACATAATTTCCATTGAAATGAAAGCACCAAAGTAAGTGGGAAGTGTACTCAAACTGAGACTTTAAGACAAGACGCAGAATCCATCTGCTGTGGCTTCTGATCACCTATCACAGATCTCATCAACATTCTCCAAGGTTACTGAAGATACCTAAATCACTTCCATTTTCAAAAGGAAGGAGTGTCTTTGCATTTACATTTTATGAAAAATTACCAGGAATTCTTTTTAAAGAGTCTTCATTGCAAAGCAAATTTCCTCTATGGTAGGAAGCCACGCTAAATACAACAGCAAGGTTTGAACTCATTCCTTTACAAAAATTAGATAGCTATACATCTGCCAAATTGTGTTTACTAAATAATATAATAGTTGCTGAATTATCAACGTAAGAAAAGCACCAAGATTAGCAATAACAATCAAAATACTACGTTTATTGTAGCTAATAATAATGCCTACTGCCCATATACACATTGGGATGGGAGAATTCTCCCTCTCTCATATTAATTCACCTGAATACACACACACACACACACACACACACACACACACACACACACCAATGAAAAGGAAGAGCAAAGGAGAAAAAATAATCTTTGGGATGGCATTCTTTTATTTCCTTTTGTATGTGATAATAAAGCCATTAACATATTTTAAAGCAATGAACATCTGAGTGTAAATGAGCTTTATTATTTACAACTCTAGAACAAACAGAGAAGATACTAATGGAGTTCAACAGAGTTCAATTTCCTTTTTTGGCCAAATACTTATGATAGCATCCAAATATATTCATCGGATGATATATTCAATATAAGTTGAGCCGGAAGAAGTTATTTACCCACTAACACAGTTTAGATATAAAATGTGGTGCTTTCTGAATCGCAAGCTGTAGCGAGAAATTCTTTAACAGACCAATATTTTTGGTAAAATCACACACCAATATTTACAATAAAATCACTATAACAAAATGTAAAGCAAGACCTCCTCCCCCTGTTCCCTCTGTCTTCCAGAAAGGCATCTGAAGTCCTGCTTGTTGACATTACCCCCTAGAAAGTTAGTCTTGTATATGTCATTTTCATTTGTTTCTCCCCACAGTAACTGAAAGGCTTTTCATTTTCAGTCATGCTTTCAACTGCTAGAATCTGCTGGATCACTGCCACCAGAACTGAAGAGTCATGATATATTCTTTTCCTATTAGCCCATTCATATTGTGTGTTGCTTTCATTCATCTTGAGCACTCTAAGAAAGAAGGAAGGGGGTCTAATAAGATCCACTTTTAGCACCTTGTTCCTCATCTGTTGAGCGTGGCTACACACATTTTCCTGTGTGCAGAGTTGAATGTGCTCTTCCTCTAAAAGGTCAAGAATGCACTCTTACAGAAGTCATTCAAGAGGGAATAGAGTCCCTCCTTTTGAAAGATAAATACAAACTCTGTAAGGATTTCAAATCAATGCCAGATGTTGGTGGGTCACGCCTATAATCCAAGCTACTCATGAGGCTGAGATCTGAGGATGGAGGTTCAAAGCCAACTTGGGCAGGAAAGTCTGAGATTTTTTTTTTTTGCCAGTCCTGGGCTTGAGCTCAAGGCCTGAGCACTGTCCTTGGACCTTCTCAAGGCTAGAACTATACCACTTGAGCCTCAGCACCACTTCTGGCTTTTTTCAATGTATGTGGTACCAAGGAATCGAACCCGGGTCTTCGTGCATGCTAGGCAAGCACTCTACCACTAGGCCAAACTCCCAGCCCCAAGTCTGAGATTTTTATCTCCATTTAACCACCAGAAAACCCGAAGTTGAGCTGTGGATCCAAATGTTAGAGCAGAGCACTAGTCTTAAAGAGAAAATCTCAGGGACAGAGCCCAGGTCCTACTAACTAAAATAAAAAGATTTGAAATCAGATGTAATGTCCCTGAGTGTGCTCATATATTGATACTTAAATATTTCACCTTGAAATAGTTAAGGTATTTTCTTTACAAAAATTTTAACTCATAATTTATGAAACATTTAAAACTCTGAGGCAGGACAGTAAGGGGAGAGAATATTCTGGTTATCTGTTTTATTAGAATGGAGACTAACAAGGAGTTGGCAGAAACCCCATGGGTGCTTTTCCTCTCTCCTGTCTTTTCCTGCCAGTAGGCTAGGACAAAGACCAGAAGTCTTGTAGACACCATGATCTGGATTGCTCTGGTTGCTTGCCTTTCTTTCTTTCTGTCGCTCTCTTAATTTCTTTCTTTCTTCCTTCCTTCCTTCCTTTCTTTCTTTCTTTCTTTCTTTCTTTCTTTCTTTCTCTTTCTTTCTCTCTCTCTCTTCAAATATTTACCTTTTCATTTGCTCAATTAAACAGTTATATATTGAGAATTTCTTTATGCATCTCTGTTAATTCTCCTAACCTACCAGTGATTTCAAGCTTACATGATTCCCGCCCCCAAAGGGACACAGAAAGAAAATGACAAACCAGTATTCAGTCCCAAATTTATCTCACTTATAAGGCTATGCCACTATTCAATCCCAAGTTTATCTCACTTATAAGATGATCTTCTATTCATTTTGCTAGACTGTCTTTCCAAATATTTAATTTTATGAGAAATGAAGAGCCTGCCAAATTCAGTACACCAGTGATTCAATAACATGTTCACATACTAAATAATAATAAATTGTATAAATCTTTTTTCCACTACTGAGATTGAAGTCAGGGCCTAACACCCGCTAGGCAAGTGATCTACCACGTGTGTCACATTTCCTATTCTTTCGTTTTTCAGTATGCTTACTGGAAAGTCTCATGCATTTGCCAAGGGTGACGTCAGGCTGTGATCCTGCTGTCTCCACTTCTTGAGAAGCTGCATCACCATGCTTGGTTCTTAGAATTGTTAACATCACAGATGCATTTTTCAAATAAATTCTGAATAGTCTAAGGATCAAGAACATAGAGGCCATAAAATATAAATCAAATCAAAGAATGTGTTACTATGAAAATAAAAATAATCATTGCAGCACTATTTACCATAGCAGATATGGAACCAACCTAGATGCCCCTCAGTCAATGAGTGCATCAAGAAGATGTGATATTTACACACAATGGAATTCTATGCTGCTGTCAGAAAGAACGACATTGCTCCATTTGTAAGGAAATGGAAATACTTAGAAAAAATCATATTAAGTGAAGTAAGCCAAACTCAAAGGAACATAGGCTCAATGGTTTCCCTCATTTGTCACAATCAGTAGAAACCTTGGGCTCTCCTAGCAGAGATTTACAATAGAACAAAACCTAGAGACATAAGGCCATATAGTATGATGCTAACTAAATAAGGGACCTCCATGATACAGAAACAAAAGCCATATATTGAGTGATTGTTGTCCTTAATGTACTATGTTATCTCTCATCTCTTTTGCTGTCCCTTGGTTTTCTTATAGTGTTACAGTATTTCACCTTGTTATCTGATATATTGTATATATACTATTTGGTTATTTGAAATTGGATAGGGAAGGGGGAAAACAAGATGAGGGGCAGGGGTTGGGGGAGGAAAATGGGGATCAAGATATGAGAAAGGATATCAACCTTTGTGAAGTAATGCACCTTCTATCTGGTGAATATAACATAACCATTCTATTAATTACAATAAAAATATGGAAATAAATAAGAATGAGAATATAATTAACATCTTAATTTTAGTAACAAAATAAACCTTTTTGGGGGTCAGTCCTAGGGTTTGAACTTGGGGCCTGAGAATTGTCCCTGAGCTTTTTTACAGTTTTCTGTTGGTTAATTGAAGATAAAAGTTTCATGGACTTTGCTGCCCAGACTGGCGACAAAATAAAATCATTTTATCTCTGCTTCAGCTAGAACAGTTTTCAATATTCAAAACAGTAAGTTGAATTTTAAAATATTTCCAAAACTGAAATTCACTGATAAGAATAACTTGATAATCAAAAAAATTTGTCTCTCAAACAAGAAATGGTTAAAATGAAAGAAACAGAACGATAGTGCATGGGATCCATATTGCTTAGGTTTTATAAAGGTAATTGACTAGGTTTCTTTGAAAAGGCCATAAATAAAAGTGAGTATTCCTAAATTTAGTAGTATATATGAATTACATAATTAATAGGTCACATTTGTTTTTATTTTTGTTTTTAAAAGAATTTTGGTCTGTAGCCTAGATATCAGTTGAAGTGTTTAAGATGAATATTTAAATTAACATGCTTCATAGTGATATAATGTGATTGATAGTGATAAAACTAAATTATTTTAATTAGTAAATCCATCTTCTACTAAGGTGAAAAATGTAAAAATCACTTAACAAAGGAAATAAAGACTTTTTTAAAAGTCTAACAAAGAGTAGTATTGAATTGAACTTAAAGACTTACAAAGCAGATATTTGCAAGAAAAAAATCAGAACTTCTTTTATTCTAAAGGTGCAATATACTCTGATGGGAAGATTTCAACACTGTTATATGCCTTATAGATCAATGACTTTCATTCAAGTAGAATTCAATAGCAAATGGGATACTTTAGCAAAGAGAAATTACAAATAGGAAACCACAAAATGATTATACATTGACAGCATAATGAACAATCTCAGCATTGAGAGAGGCTGGCCACTTAATTTTAAAGAAAGTTCTATAGAAACTGAAAATATAGCCTTATAAGTCTCTTCTATTTGCCATAGATTCTTTTTCTTTCTTTCTTTTTTAAGCTCTAGCTTCCATTCAGCTCAATGATTGTTAGAGGCAAAATAAAATTTACATATAAAAACCTGCTTCAATGAGTGCCTTTTTTTTTCTTAAATGGAAAGGTAGAAAGCAAGAGATGAAGACAGTCCAAATCATATTAACTCTTCATTGTATTCCAGATCAATAACAAGAGAATGAAGACACTTTTCAGGAAATTAAACAACAGAAAATTTGTGAGGCAATTAGGAAGGTTTCTCCGGCAACTCCTGAGTTTGTGGAATCCACTGTATCAAGAAGTTTGCAATATAAAGATGACTGTGAGAATTTAAGAGGTAAATCTATTTTAGCCTATTACAGTAACATTAGCCAATTTGTTGTATATATATGTATATATATATATATATATATATTCTAAAGCTTGTAGAACTACCTTAAATTCTACATGAGGGTGAAATCTATAACTCAAAACAATGTCCCTAGAAGCTTGCTATTTATCTAATGTTGAGAGTGGTATTTCATTTATTATAAATTAGAAAGTAATATTTACATCATACATGGGCAATAAGAAAAGATTATTTAATCAAGTTATTTCTACTTTTTAAAATAATTTTTTATTGTGATTAATAGAAGGGTTACATTATATTCACCAAATAGAAGGTGCATAACTTCACAAACAATGATACCCTTTCTCCTGACATGGTCCCCATTTCCCTCCCCTGCTTATCTTGATTTCCCCTCTTCCCTATCCAATTTCAAATAACCAATTAAGCACATATAAAATATATCAGATAACAAGGTGAAATATTGTAACAATATGAGATAACCAAGGGATGGCAAAAGAGATGAGAGATAACATAGGACATTAAGAACAGTCACTCATTATATGGTTTTTGTTTCCTTATCCTGGAGGTCCTTACATTTAGTTCATACTATTTGGCCTAATGTCTCTAGATTTTGTTGTATTGTAAATCTCTGCTAGGAGAGCCCGAGGTTTCTACTGATTATGAAATGAGGGAGACTATTGGGCCTATACAAATTCAAATTTCCTGTTTCCTTGTGTTTTCTAAGCACTTTAAAGTAATAAAGGTTTTTCTAATTATTAAATATAGCTACTCCCTTAAAACTAGAAGAACATGAATATGTAGGGAAAATGGCTTATCTGGGTTATGTGCTACAACTATTAATATTATCTCTTACTCAAAGTCTGAGACAATTTATGATATTGTCTGAGACAATGGATGGCATGGCTTGTTCATCATGGAGTTCTCTATCTCAAACTGTTGTGATAGTCTGGAATGGTTGTTGTGTCATTATTACCTATTATTTTCAAGATATGTGAAGTGTCCAGGGATCAGCAATTAGTGCTCCACGGTGGGACTAAAAGCACAGCAAATTCCAGACAGATAATTTCATTTCAGCTAAGTATATGACAAGTAGGTGAAATAAAGGTATTAAAAAAAGAGGGAATTTGCTTTAACTAAATATTCTGGAGCTGTATGTAGTAAATGTAAAGCATTAAACAACTGAAAACATTCAGCTGCTCAGAGGGTATATTAGACTTCATAAATTATATATTTCAATCTCAGGTCTAGAATTTACATTCTAATACTATGGGAAAAAATATTGATCAATTAACTTATAGAACCACCTGAAATCTAATGAAAATAATTCTTTCCATATAAACCAAGCTAATGATTTCAGGCTATGATTCTCTAAACCATATCTTCTCAATTGTAATTGAAAGACAAGAAATGGTTGATAGGTTTTATTATGGAAAATACACTTAACATGAATTTTACCATTTCTATCTTTTTAAAGTGTAAAATCTAATAGTATCAAGTATCAATAGTATCTCTACAATTTAGCACCTATCATTGCTAAACATTTCCAGAAATTTTCAAGTTTCTCATTTAGTACTTTATTTGCCACAGAAACTTTTGATTCATTGTTTCAACCAAGGTCTGCCAGCTATTTTAGGAGACTTTTACCGTAATGGGCTGTTGGAAGTACTCTTTTGTTTTCTACTTGTTGCTGCTTGACTGAGTACCACAACATTCCGATTACCAGACAGAAGCAATGATCAATGTTCTCATAATAAATTTCTGGTGGGCTTCTTTGAACTGTTCTTAGTATTAAGTTGATCTCTTTGAAGTGAATAAACTAGCAAACCCCTGAAATTTAGAAAGGAATCCATAAAGTGCTGAAACTGTTTTATATCTTAACTGTACCAATATCAGCACTTGGTGATATTGTTACAAAGTTTTATAAAGTTAAAAGGGAAGAAGATTGAAGAAGAGTATACATGATGTTATTCTGTTATCGCTAACAATCATCCTGAGATTCTTTAATTGTCTTAGAATTAAAAAGCTTAATTAAAGAAAAGCAAATTTGATTGGTGGCTCAAGCCTAGAATAATTGAACAAAAACAAATCTGATTGGTGGCTCATGCCCAGAATCCTAGCTACTCAGCAGCTGAGATCTGGGAATCACAGTTTAAAGATAGTTGGGGCAAAAATGTCTGTGAAATTCTTATTGCCAATTAACCACCAAGGAAATCTGGAAATGGAGCTGTGACTTAAGGAAAAGTGTACTAGCCTTGAACAAGAAAAGCTCAAGCACAGCATCAGGGCTTGAGGTAAAGCCCACGACAGCACCCCCCCATTCATGTGTATGTATGTATGTATATATATATCCGTATATATATATATATGCACAAACACACATATACATACAAACAAATCAGATTTTAGGAAATAGTCCTGCTTAATCTTTTTCTCGATGTTTACTCATCTTTCCGGTTCTCTTATATACTCTCAAGCATGATTGTTAAAAATAGTAAAGTTCTATTTTCATCATGGCCTACAAAATGACATGACTACAGGTATTTGCACAATAGTTACTAACTCTGAGTCTTCCAAATTTTTTACATAGTACAAATTTACCAAGGACTAACTAGGACAGGAAATACTTTCAAAATAAATATAAAGAACCAAAATTCTAGAAAACAAGGCTTGAAAAATTAAAGCCTGTATCTGTGATGACTTTAAGAATGTTCAGGATAAAATAGAAAATTAAATAAAACTTCAAAGTGAAAGTTTTATTTTTGTTGAAATATTCTCAACCTCTCTTCTCTACAGAAGCAACTAATTACCCATGTGCAGCCATCCCCTAGTATACTCAGGATTTTTTTTCCGGAATTCTCTCCTGGGTAGCAAAATTTGGAAGTGCTCATGTATTTATGCAGAAACCTCTGGAATATTTTCAATCATCTCAAGATTGCTTATAATACCTAATATAAGGTAAGCACCATGTAAATAGTCTACCATATTGTTTAGGAAATGATGACAAGAAAAATGTTCAGTACGAACAGAATTTGTTTCCACATATTTCTCATCTGAATCCACAGATGTGAACAAAGAAGCTGTGGTGCACTCAGTGCGCTCGTCTTGATTTACCAGAAGGATACACATGTACACTAGACAGCAACTCCTACATTCAGACATAAACTCAGTCTTTTTTTCCTTTATGACTACCAACAATGACAATGTGCAGTTGCTTCCAGGCACTCAAAATAACAAGAATGTTAACACTGGTTACAAAACTATAGAAGCTTTAGTTAGTATACTGGATCTAATGAAATATTTCTGAGCTGATTTCCTAATTAATAATTGTAGGGTGGTAGAAGTTTACACATGTCCACAGTAACTGTGTCTCAAATTACATTGACACTAGGCTCACTTACAATAACAAATATTACTAATAGCAAGCATTATTAATGAGGACTTCAATTACTGACACTGATTTAGCCCTTACAATATGCCAGGGAAAAATATAAAAAGTGACACATATATGTTTGTTCTTTAACATTTCTAAGGTATGACTGGTTCTGTTATTTCCAGTTTAGATACATATAAGGAATGTGTAGGATGGCAGTACCTACGTGTCTAAGGTGCCAACCCTGTAATAGCTAGGAGGGAGAAAAACCAGATCCCATAGCCCTGAGCTCAATGTGAACCTTCTGTGAACACTCAGGGTGCAGAATGGCAGAATGGAGGCTAACACCCATCTCACTTTCTCTACTTTTATATTGACTCAATGAGCTAGTTTTTCAATGACATTTAAATCCCCTTCCCTTATAATACCTAACCTTTCTTTTAATCCTGCTGCATAAAACCACAAATAACAATACTATACACTATGTGTTCCATCCCATTCTACAGAAGAGCAAGCCCCCAGAATGCAGAGTGAGAGGCCATACAGCAGACCAGGACTGCATGACAGCAAGCTACGCAGGGTGAAACCAAGTCAGAAAGCATTATTTAAGCTCACATGTTGTTAAGAGATGTGTTTACTGCCTAGCTAAATCAACAGTATCACTGCTTGTGTGTGGTCTAGCTTTGTAGACTCTGTTTATAAAAATTTAAAAAGTTGGTACTACTTTCAAAGGAGGTACTGTGACACAAGAAGTACTGCCTCTACCTTCTGTGTTTCTAATTCCTTGAGCTTATTACCATGTTCTTTCAACTCCTATAGTTAAAAAAAATGTTTTCAGAAGTAGGTGTATGTAAAAATATGTTTATAAAGAATGTAGACAAACAATACCCTATAACGAACCTGGTTAAGGATAACAAACGTTCTAAACCTAAGGCACAATAATGCAAAATTAGTATTAGTTCTTTTCAAATTGACTAACTGAATAAATTTATCACACAACAAAATTTTAGGAAATGACTTAATGTTATCATTACAAAAGGACAATGGAATAATATAAATACTAATAAAGTAAATGCAAATTAAAGAAATTTTGACCCAGGCACTGGTGGCTCACGCCTGTAATCCTAGCTACTCAGGAGAAGAATCGAGGCTCAAAGGCAGCCTGAACACCAAAGACCATGAGAATCTTATCTCCAATTAACCACCAGAAAACCAGAAGTGGTCCTGTGGCTCAAGTGATAGAGCACCAACCCTGAGCTAAATAGCTTGGGGACAGCACCCAGGCACAGAGTTCAAGCCCCATGACAGAGAAAAAAAGAAAGAAAGAAAGAAATTTTGTCGATATATGAAATTAAATATTGAATTATTTTAAAAACATAAACTTTGCTTTTGTCATAGCATCTTATTTTTGTAAATTATCTAAATTATACTCTAAATTTTATTTTGTTTTCATTTTTGTGTAGAGCCTGGACCTTGAAATCAGGTCCTAGATGCTATCCATGAACTTCTGTATTGCAGCTAGTACTCTACCAGTTGATTCACAGCGTCACTTCTAGCTTTTTGGTGGTTAATTGGAGACAATACTCTCATAGACTTCTCTTCCCAGGATACATTACAAGTAAGATCCTCAGATCTTAGCCTTAGTACATTAATAACAAGATGTAGAACTTTCTAGCATTTTTTTTCTGTAAGTTCTTTACAAACTCATTACTTAATTTGCTCCACAATGAAGGCACATGATATATTTGCTTTCTCTGAAAATTGATTTAAAATTTTTCTCTTTATGCATTTTAACAGCATAATATTTTAACCCATTTTAAGCTAGTCTTTCTCTGTGCTAAAGAGGTGTATCATATTTTTATTCAAGAATAGTTATTTCAATTCTCCAAATCTAATTTAATCTTTTCTCCTTTATAAACTCCAAAGGCATTCAGTATTGCCATTTGAGTTGCACGATATATTTCACCTTCAGCTCATTTTATCTATGTGCTCTATAAATGTTGTACATTTAAAACAGAAAAATAAACCTAAGAAAGTTAAGTTTTATGTAATCCTCTTTAAAATATCCATCTAAAAGACACCAACTCAATCCTGGAATGACTTGCAAACATTTGAGGGTCAGATTTTACTGCATTTATTTCTTTATTTCTTTCTGTCATTATTGGATGCAAAACATCTGTATTCAGCAGTTATAACTTGGTAGAGACTTGTAATTTGCACTGATAATAATCTCCATTTTAGTCCGATTCGCATTAACTTAGGGAAGATATTGTCCATTTTTTGTACCTTTCCCCTGTCCCCCACCAGCATCTTCTCTCATTCCCCTGCCTTGTTTATTGACAGAATTCTAAGTGACAAAAAAGAATGCTTGTGACTGCAACATGGTTCTTACTATATTTCTCTAATATTACTAAAATATTAGTTTCAGCACATGCCAAACCTTACTTTGTACTTCCTTCCCTGCCTTTCCTCACTTCCAACTATTTGTTTAAAGAAAATGTCTGTATAACATACAACCTTGCAAAAATGCAATTCCATTACTACAGTTTCAACAGATTGAAGTAGAATACACACATTCTTTTCAAAGGACACCATTAATCTCTGAGTACCAACATGTATAATTCATCAAAAACCGGTAATGCCCTTTAAATCACCCAAAACTTTATAAATGTTATAAATAACATTAAACTCATTCCAAATTTCACTGCAAACCACAGTTGAAAAGGCAATGAACTTTAAAATGAAAAACCACACAAAAAACTGGGAACTTGAGATAAAATCTAAGTATCTTTAAAAGAGGCACAATTACATTTTTCATTTAAATAATCTTACTTATAGCATCATATAAATGAAGCAAATTAGTTATTGAATCTTAATTTCACATTAATTTTACATTTATTCTTATATATTATGAATGAATATCATTTCAGAAACAAGTTTGATTTTCTTTGAGCAGTAGCTATTCTTTGTGAAAGGCAAAAAGTCTAGAACCGAACTATTTAATGTGGTAGCCACTGGCCAAGTGTGGCTGTACAGCACTTATAATGTGGTACAGTGGATGAGATGCACGTGTGTAACTCACATGTGGATTCTCAAAACTCAATAGAAAGGCAAAGCACAAATTATTTCAGAAAGTAAATCAATGTGATTGCTTGTTTATACTGAGTTAAATAAAATATATTATTCAAAATTATTTGCCTTTTACCTCTTACCTACTAGAAAATTTAACATTGCAAATGTGGCCACATGTTCTACATTATACTGCACATTCAGAATCTGTAAGTATTAATGTTGTTTGCATAACACAGATAGCATTTCAGGAGTCACTATGTGTTCACCTATAGAAAAATAGCCTTTGGCATGTGTATCTATCTATCTATCTATCATCTATCTATCTATCTATCTATATATCTATCATCTATAGATATGTATACATTTGTGTACGGATCTCTCTGTGTCTCTGTCTCTCTGTCTGTCTCTGTCTCTGTCTCCCCCTCCCCCCCACCAAATCCCATTGTCCCTCTCTCCATCTCTTACAGTACAGGGGTTTGAACTAATGACCTAGTGCTTGCTAAACAGTCATTCTACCATTTGAAATATGCCTCCAGACCTAATACCTTTGATCTTTTTCAATCAGGATGTTCTGTTTATGCCCAGGCCAGCCTTGCCCATGATGCCATCTTTATGTTTCCATTGTAGCTGGGATAACAAGTGCATGACAACAATTACTGGTTGAAAAGGGGAATGAAGAATTTTTTGTCCAGGCTAGCCTCAAAATTCCATCCTCCATATCTACATCTCACAAGCAGCCTGTATTCCAGGCATGAGCCATTACACCTGGCTTAGATCAGCTTTTCAGTGTAAAGCCTGGTCACAGTCTCTACTTCCTTATTCAGCATTCCCATCAAATAGCTCTCCTGGAGGTGACCAGTGGCTCTGGGTTGCCACATCTAACTGCCATGATAAGTTCTTGGCTTACCCTGCTCACCATCCTCTCTTCTTGGTATGCTTTTACTTCCCACTTTGGTGCTAAGTCATGACTCACCCTCTGGTTCTTCCTTCTTTGTTAGCTCCTTCACATTCTCCACCTATCTCTGATACTGAGGTAGTGGACTGTGTCATAGGACTAATTCATAGACACACATTGCCTCCTAAATTGGTTGCTCCAATCTTACCATTCAAAGATATTTCTACACTAATATACAAATTGATTTCTTTGTATGGCTTCCCCCTTAAATTTCAATATCTTAAATAACCTTTTCTTAAATATATGATAATTATCTTTTATTTAGCATTTAAAGTAACAACTTAGTTTCTCTTTGCCTTAGTCACATTCTTCAGCCTGTGTATGTCATCTCATCCAGAAGGGACTCCTGTCTTAAAAACAAAAAATCTTAGAATTGATTTTGCCTTTTCTCTGATTTACTGACATCAAATCCATTGCTCTTTAGGCTTTCTTCAACATATACTTAGAACCTAAACACATCTATCTCCTTCATCAATGTTCTGACCCAAGCCACTGTCTTCTGGTATCCATCATCTACTCTCTATAAAGTAGCTGTTGCGATTCTGTATGTGACATCATACATGAGACAATTTCACTTCCCTGCACAAATTCTTGGTATAACTCAGTGTTTCCCCAATTGATTCAAAGTTAAAGCCCTTCAAAGCCCTCATGTGCCTGGCAATGTCTCCCTCAAACCTGCCCACTGTACTTGTCTATCTTTACTTGCTGGCCTCTTTCTGTCTCTATAGTCAGTTCCACCTCTGGACTCTCTTTTGCTATGCTAGTGGGGAAAAGCCACTCTCTGTGCCACTGCTCTCATTCTGCTCTCTTTGACTAACCTTCACCACACTTAAGATAGTATTTTTGACCTCACCCTGCTTCCTCTGGCTTCCCATATCTACTTTTACCCACCTGTCATGTAGTTATATTTCAATCTTCCCCCCTCTGTTCATCCCTTCCTCCTTCTCTCACCAAAGCATAAAGTTCAATACATATGAGTTAAAGAAAGAAAATAATAACAAGTGAGTAATATTCTACCCATTGTCCTGTATACAGATATGGGTAACTACCAATTATTGCCTCAACATGGTCCCATTTCCAAGGTGAAAAAAAAAATCAAAGGCCTGTAAATAGAACCCATGCCACAAAGTTCTAAGAGTGCTCAGAGGAAAGAATTCTGAAGAGGGCTGCAGAATTGGAAACCAAAGTAAAATGAACTATCTGGAACTCAGTATTTATAAAAACTGGATGTCCTTCAGCTGACATAGGAACAGCACAAAGGAGAACATTCCAAGGAAAAAGAAACCTCATACTTCCAAGAGTGAATGAATGAGGACAGTAAATGAGTAGAAACAAAGGAGATGGGAGAGGGAGAAGAAAAAGACCCATCCATGCCAGGATAAATGTAAAGAAATAAGATGAGCTGTGGGTGTGGGGAGGAGTGGGGACCAAGACATGAGAAAGGGTATCAATGTATGTGAATTAATGCACCCCTCTATTAATGTAATGTATCCTGAATTAATGTAACACCTCTATTAATTACAATAAAATATATGAAAAAATATACCATAAACACATGCACATATGTCTGTGCAGAGATGTATACACATGCACACACATACATGAAGAACATGTGTCTACTTTTGTATAGATTTACAGGTGTTTGCCTACGGATGTACCTGTAGGTGCACCTGGGTCCATATGAAAGAATACTCTCAGGAACATGTTTCTGTCTTTACCTTCTAGTTTCTTCTTTTTAGACATTCTGATCTCAATAGAAAACTTATGATTGGAAAAAGGTAAAAATGTAACAACTCTAATCCGGTTTTTCTCAGAATTATCTTGACCTCCACTTGTAATAGTTAAAGAAAGGTATTTGTATAAGTATGTAGATACCAGGATTTATGACTGATGTCAAACCATGATAATTTTCTAGGAATGTTCTCCATCCAAGCAAAGGATTCTATCACTACACAAAATGTTCCTTGGCAGAGACAATCTTCTGTTCATCATAGGCTGCCAAGCTTCCAAATGGTAGCTGGATGAATTTTTCCTTCACCTGCAGAATTCAGATCAATAAGTGATATTTAGGGGAAAAATTAATCTAAGTGAAAATGAACACAATAGCTAAATGTTAAGCTTTAAGCTTGATGACATAGTATAAATGGAAAGAGGGTGAGTCACAAAAAATGCTAGCCAGCCTTTCAGAAAAAAAATGGAATGCATTATAATAATAAAGTAACCTGAGGATACAGTTCAGAGAAGAATGTGGCTGGCTTTCAGTGAGACTGCACTGAGCTTTTACTGCAATGTGGCAAGCATCTCTTAATAAAGCAGTATTAGAATCCGTCCAGTGAAAATATTTGCGTTATTTTGAACGCTGATTAAAACATTTTGTGGGAGGCTCCTGCACAGGAGTGCTATATACTATGCAAGGCCCACAGTGGCACTTGGCAGAAAATAAATCATCGAGCTCTAAAATCTGCTGTGGTTGCTGTCTTCATTACAGAGACCTTGCACACAGCATACAAAAACATCTATAATGTTTACAGCACCTGGATGCCTGCACTATTAAACATCAATACAATCTGTGTTCATATCATCTCCATGCTAATCAGATCGATTACTACTGATATAGTGTCTTGTCACAATACCACAATGCTAATCAAACAAATGGAGCTGTATAGAGATGATTTGGCTACATTGGTATTAAAGGCATGGAGTAAAAACAGCACAGGACACAACAGAAAGTATCCAACGTGTCCTGTATGGTGCTGCTATAGTTTTGTCAATGCTATTAAAAGACTGGATATAACAGTCTGAAAGCATAAAACGGGCTTGAAAGTGAAATGAGATTACTCTTGCTGTTTAACATGGAAGAGGTAATTAGCTGCACAGGTAATTAGATACGGATTCCTAGAATGTCCTGGTGGAGGCACTGGATGATGGGAAGTTGGATAGGATCAATGTCCCAGTTATTTTATTTTATTTATTTTTTAGAACGAAAACATCACATCCAAAAGAATATCTTCCAGGAGCTGCAGTAGAATGTGTATCACTGAATAATACAAGTGAGGAAGGAGGAGAAGAATGCTGAGGCCAGAAGAAACATCTCTGCCCATTCTAGCTAGCAGAACTGAGGCTCAATACCTGTGCCTCTCTATTGCCACTTTACAGCACTCTCAGTTGACCATGCTTCCTGGGTTTTTCTTCAGCTAATTTCATGCCCAGCAAAATTCACATAAGGATATTGAGTCTGATGATCAACAATAGTACCCAAATCATGGGAACCCATCTACTTTACTGTTCCTTTAAACAATGACCCAAGAATTAATGCTCACTATTTGTCTAATATACACACAGTTTGTTCAGAAGCATGTGCTTTTATCCACTGAGGTAGGCACTCTTACCTTTGAACGTAGAAGCGAATAAAACTTCTTGACTACAGACTGAATCACTTTGTCTGGCTGTTAAGAAAGTACGATCGTTACCCAAATCATTGTCCTGGTCCATGTGGTGTGTGTTACCTTTCACCTATGCATTCAATTGAGAGTTGTGAAATGCCTGCTGTGCATACAGCTCTGAAGCAAATCATACCTGTCTGCACTCACTGAAGCCACCATCCCACGAGGCAGCCCTTGACTGCCAGCTGGGAGCTGTGTGGAGTGAGGACTGCTGAGTGCTGCCTGCTGGCGTGCACACATGGCACAGTAAATCCTGCCCTCAATTGCAATAAAGCGGATAGCCCCAAAGAACACATACCAGAAGGAAAATTACACATGACTGTGCATCAATCCCTACAGGAAGAAACATCACACAATATAATTCAGAAGGTTTTAGAATCAACAGTTCCATGTAATTAATTGGAGTCTTTTGCACTGGAACAGTTAGTTAGCAGTCCACTAACTTTATATTTTCTTCACCATCTTCGTCTTCTTTGTGGAATGAGTAGGCGATAGGAAACGTTAAAACACTGACATTGAGCATGGCCCTCAGAAATATGTCCAATCAAGCCAGTGGGCTGGCTAGAAATCATGTGGCACCAGTAATAAACTTTACTCAACTAATATTTACTTTTTTCTGAGATGTAAAAAACTTGTTCAAGAGGCTAAGCTCAAAATTTTTATAGCAGTGTGTTAAGACATATGGACTGTATCAATAAAGTAAATAAAAGTAATTGAAAAATTCTGATTTGTACACAATGCTAGCTTATTTGTTCTAAATGTTCATAATGTTATTTTCTGCTACATATCCATTTAGGAAGGGAAAGTGGTACTTCCATCTTGAAGGACTTGAATAGTTCTGTGGGTGGGACTGATTCCATGGGTGCTTTGAATGGGTAATGTTCTGCTGTTCAATTATTGTTACTGAATTGCCCACTGAGGAAGTTGGTAAGCATCAGTATCCTTTTTAAACAGGATACAAAGAAAATCACCACATGTTGTTATATAAGCAACCCTTCTGTGCCTTTCTTAGGGATATAAGAAGCATTAAAATGATAAAGAAAGAACAAAGCAGGTCTTGAAAGGGAACTGACCTGTACCAGTGTCATTGAGGGACTGGATTATAATGACTCTTAAGAATGGATAAATCTGCAAAGCAAATCTGGAGTACTGGTAGACAAATGAAAGCGAAACCTGATAGAGCACCACTGGATATGGAAGCACTAAACTCTGAGGCTATTGATGCTTCATCTACTTAAGTTGTCTTTTGTACCTAATCTTCCCCTTAAGGCTTTATCTAAATGATTAACATTCCCTTTAAAGTTTCTATTTCTTTAGTTTATATAATTCATAAGGCTTTGTGTTTTCTAAATCATTTAGCTTTTCTCTCCCTTTCTACTTTTAGATTATACTTATTATTATTATATTGGATTCCCAAGAGTTTCTATTACAAAAAAGTAAATTTTACTCATATCTTATCATCTTGCCTTTACATAGTCTGACACAGTTAAGTTCTCTTTGACAAAGAACATTCAAATCCTTAGAGACCCAGTTCTCTTTCTCCATCTTCTCTTCTATTTTTTTTAAAGAACATCTTGGGTTGGTTCACTACATTTCTCATTGTGGGTCATATCCTCAGCTTCAACTACCTAATCCATTAGACATTCACCTATAATTAGAGAGGGATTCCAAAATTTCTAGAGAACCATGGACTTCACACTTCCAAACTTTTCTCTTCCCACAAAAAACTAAATCTTGCTCCTCCTGTCTGTCATCCCCCTTCCACCTCCCCACTACTCTCCTGTGCTCACCTACAGCCTTCCTCCCAGCGGCCCTTCTTCTTTCATCTTAACCCATTAGAACCATGGAGCCTGTCAAGCTCAGGGTACTCTCATCAAGGCCAGCTCAAATTTCACCTCTACTAGAAACTTTTCTGGCTATTCAAATTCACAGGTATCCCTTCAACATTAATTCAGAAAATCCAATGCCCATGTTAAAATCTGGCATGATAGCACACACACTTTGGTCTTAGACTTCCTGAAGGATTGCCATGCACTGCTTGTCCACTTTCCACATATCATGCATCATGTGACACTGCCTCCTGTACTGAGGATGGAGAAATGATTTTAAACCCAACACAATGCCCAAAGGGTGTAAAGAGAAGACACATACAATGGTAACCCTTCAATATGATTAAATCAAAGCAAAAAGAAGCATTCTCATATCCAGCAGTTTGGCTTTGTTTTGATTTATAAAAGTCGTTTGCCACCATTCTCAAATACATTGATCATACTTTGAATGTGACATAACTGTTCTGCTTCCCAAACTTGCTACAACTTGCCAGCATACACAAAGAACACCTCAGACATGGCCAGGCTGTGCTCAAGGTGAGCAGTTATCCCCATTTTCCTGGACATAGCACAAACCAGTAATGCTTCAGCTTTAGTAACATTCTACTAATTCTGAAACAAAAATGCATGCATGTGGCGAATGACTCAGCCTCTAAAAAAGGCTTAAATAAAAATAATCACATTGTTTGAGAACAGAAGATTGTGTTTAATTGGTAATTTGTGGGTTTTAAGATGGAAACACACTACTGTGGATTCTAATGCTCTGTTAATAAATGAATTAGAGGAATAAAATCCAATTACTATTCATCTCAATGAACAGATAACTTTCTACAAACAACAACTAGAAGAACCAGAGAGATTCCATTTACCTAGTTTTGAACAGATGGAAATGAAAACTGAGTACAAAAAGCAACACTAAACTCTCTTTATGGATTAGCTGTGTAAAATGCTCAGTATAATGATACACACCCAGTGGAAATCTGAAAATACATCACTGTCTAGGAGACAACAGTAGTGACTGTTACGAAGTCATGGTCATTAGGCTAAAGCCATATCATTTTTTTAAATGTGTTTTTAGAATGTCTTGATCTTAAACCTACTACCTAAAAACATCTTAAAGGGTGAGAGTTCCCATGTATTTGCCTGTCCAGATCATTGTTAGGGCACAGCAAATAATTTTGCTCCTAAGCTATCCAAGCAACTCCACAAAGAGTTGTATTATGGCAGATATATATACATATATGTATATATATACATATATATACACACATATACATATATATACATGTATATGTATATGCACATATATATGTATATATACATACACACACACACACACACACACACATATATATATATATATATATATATATATATATATTGAATATAGTGGGTCATAGGGCTTGAACTCAGCCTGGGCGCTATCCCTGAGCTCTTCAGCTCAAGGCTTCCACCCTACCCCTGGGTCTTAGCACTGTCTCTGAGCTGTTCAGCTCAATGCTACTGATCTACCCTTGAGCCAAGCCCCACTTTCTATTTTCTAGAGGTTAATTGGAGATAAGAATCTCATGTCCTTTTGTGGCTTTGAACCTTGATCCTCAGATCTCAGCCACCTGACTAGTTAGGATTACAGGTGTGAGCCACGGCGTCCAGCTACGGCTTAATTTTTTGTGATTTCAAATGCTTCACAGATATCAATCCCTCAACAATATCGAAAATTTCATTTGTTAAAACTGGTATTCTGTCTTAGGACCATTAATCAGAACTGCCAAGAATAAAAGAATTACATATGCTATCAATAAACTCACCACTGAGTTAATTGACATGCACCACTCAGAAGTTTTCAAATTAGATCTCATAGCTTTTCCAGTTTTGAGTGGGGATGTTGGTATTCAATACAGTGCTCTTGATGTTTCAGAAGGGACTCAAATTTTATGTCACAATGGACACCATAATCTAGGATGAAAATATAGCTGTAAAATAAAAGTATGTTGGGAACTTATAACTTTGTTTTTCACTCTAGTTATCGGAAAGCACTGGGGTAAAATTTTGTCCTCATAACTCTCAGTTAAGATTAAGATGGAACCCAGAAAAGATTAACTAGACGGCTGGCTCTTGTCTTCTTTGATAGTTGGCTAAGCCTGGCAAAAGCTTATGGATTATTTTTTTAAGCAAAATTAAAGGATCCCAAGGAGTTCAAAGGCTATTTGATTAAGCCTCAAAACTGTGTACAAAAGACAGTAATGGAAAAGTGAATTTACAATTCAGCTGTTCTGTATAGGTGGCCAAGTACATCCTAGCTCCACTTGGAAAATGAAGCATGGGAGAAGGAAAATTGTTTTGGTGATGATCCTCATTCTCACAAGCTGTTTCAACACATCATAGGCACTTCAGGTGAATGGTTTATGGATCATTTGGCATTCCTTCTATAAATATTTCTGGAATCAAGACAAAGAATGCTAATTCTACTTGAATATGGAGATACAATTTGTAAATATTCAATGTTTTCATAACTTTCAAATTAAGACATATGTGTCACTGCCTATTTATGGCATGTTATATTCTCTACCATTAAAATCAGGTCAATTACTTACTTTTAATTTCTATGCTTTATAAGAGTTAGTCTCAGTATTTGTTTGTGTGCTTGCTTGTTTTTGTGCTAGTCCTTGGACTTGAACTCAGGGCCTAGCCTCTTTGCCTGAGCTTTTGTGTTCAAGGCTAGTGCTCTACCACTTGACCACAACTCCACTTCCTATAACATTCTCTAAGTAGCACAATCTCAGATCCAAAGTGATTTTCCTGATTATAATCTGTGGTTATTTTTGGTCTTTAACAGAAAAATCATGCAATCTGCCCTATAGAACTTTCATGACGATGTGCTCAAACTAGAACAAATGATAAATACTATTCTTTTCTAGAGAAAATATTGCTTAAACAAGCATATTTGCTTCATGTTTATGTATTAAAAAAAAAACAAGCCAGGCACCAGTGGCTCACATTTGTAATTCTAACTACACAGGAGGCTGAGATCTGAGGACTGCAGTTCAAAAGCAGTCCAGGTATGAAAATCTGTGATACTTTTTATCTCCAATTAACCACCAGAAGACCAGAAGTGGCATTGTGGCTCAATGTGGTAGAATGCTAGCCTTGAGCAAAAGAGCTCATGGATAGTGTCTAGGCCAAGAGTTCAAGCCCACGACTGACAAACAAAACAAAACAAAACAAAACCACTGTACTATTTCCATAAGAAAGTTTTATACTCTATTTACAGTACAATTATTTGTTTGGAAAAATTACAAATGATTAAGCAAAGCAAGCTATTGGTTACAGTGCTATAATCATGTATAAAATACTCAAATTACAAAACTCATTTCCAGTGATACTGAGAAAGTTTATGTATACTTAGCATAATATTACCTACAGGTTAGAGAAAAATTAAGAAATGCTTTCTAGACATGAGTCTTTTACAGGAGCATGAGAAGATCATTCTGCCCACAGAAAGAAGTCCAGGATCTTCTATCCCTCAGTGAAAGTTAGCAACTTTGACCAGAACTGCCAAACTCATCCAGAATAGTATTTTATGGCATCCTCAGTTAACTCCCTGAGGTTCTATTGCCCTTTTTAAGATAGGAAAAAGGTGGAGAGGTAAGATTGTGAACTTCTTCAGTCATGCTTTCCACATAGAGATGATGACTCTGAAATCATTCTGAGGCAGAAGTCCCAGCATAGAAACCCTGCTGCCTTAATTCAGATGGTCTATCTGTCAAAGAGTCTGATTACCAATACATAAGCTGTCTTTTGTGGAAAATGAAGAGGGAAAAGAAGAAGCAAGGTAGACATCCAACCCACAGAGAAATCTTTGGCAAGAAGCCATTTTCCAGAAGCTAGTATTCTACTGACATCTCTAGATTACCCAACACCATTCTAAAGCATAAAAGAAGCATTGTTTCATTATTTTCCTCATGGAAAATGTAATCTAGAAAAATACTTAAAGCAAGTTAGCACTAAACTTAATAACTCTGCATTTAGTGGTAGTCAAGATGGTTAGCCATGAGTTTTCACAGGATTCATACTTCCAGGAGACAGGAATTATACAGAATTTTCAATGTGAGGAATAAACAATGTGCTTTCTAGAAAATGCAAGCTTTTGAAATTAAAATCCAATGTAGTTTTGGATTCCACAGAGAGAGAAGAATTAGTTCACTCCTTCATTCTTTAGTGCAGGAGGGACCCTGCTTTCTGCTTTGGTAGAGTCAACAGGAATATGCCTAGAAGTACATCTAGGGAGATGTCTGTGCTCCCAGCCACAACAACACACCTTAGTGTGGCTCCCATCCGTGTAGTCAGCTAGATGGAAGACAGTTTAAGGAGAGAACATCATATTGTCCCTCTTGCCACAACACACAAGATTCAAGGATCGTTTATGAGCATCCACATACAATTCTGGGAGAAGAAAAGAGACACGCTGACAATGGTAACTGGTGACTAGGTAAACCACGACTCCTAACCAGGAACACGCTCAACAGTCCACTCTTTCATTTCCATTGGCTCTTGAGAAAGGAAGGGAGGGAGGGAGGGAGATATAGAAGACAAAGAGAAAGAGAGAATGGAGACACAAAGACACAGAGATACACACAGAAAGACTGATGAACAAAAGCATATAAAAATATTAACCATATTGGCATACTCTGAAAAAATTAAAAAATAAGATAAAGGAACTAAAAGATAACATCTCACACATTTCTAAAGCATAGACATCATGTGAATTCATGTTTCACCAAACTATGATGTAGATATTGTTTTTTTGTCAATGCTGTAAACTTATTTCATAAAGTTGGAAGACGTTCCATAGAATTTCTTAACCTTACCCAAAAGATTTTACTTTCAAAGATTTTCAGGCTGATTTTTCCCCTTTAAGAAAATAAGATAAAATACTAATTCAAGATGCCAAGAGACATACATAAACAGAAGCATTCTAGCACGTTTGTTCTGCTATAATTGCAGGATGTTGGCTCCACTCCTAGGTAATTATTGCATTACTTACCCAAGGCTCCCTGTAGGATTATGCAATTTTTTAAAGTAGTTAGACCAAATATCCTGTCCATGGGAAAGTAATTTGTGTGGTGCCCCATGTCAGTTGTATGTTTCTGGGAGATAACAAGGCTTTTGCATACTCAGCTACATTTCAAATTACATGTGCTTAGGCACATGCTATTTCCTCTACCCACTCTATAACTGTGATACATATAAACATTATATATTATATATAACCTCATATATAGAGAGAGTTCATTCATATATATGTATATAATATGTATATATATATATATTTGTATCTCATTGGGAACTTGCCAAAGAAGACACAAACAGCAGATAAGTGCACTATGCTAAATTATGTTAAATCACAAACAATTCTTCTACACTTCCTTAAAGAACATCTACAGAAAAACTTTTCCTGAACTTTGACAGCCTCTTCAAAAAAAAACCCACGAGGAATGAATTATCTTTCAAAGAAGGAAGTGATTTTTAGAGCAGTCTATGAATCAAAAGTTGGCAGTCTGCAGCAGAAAAATCATGGATCCAATCTTTTTACTTTTGAGAAGCAAAATCTAGGTATATCAAAGAAAAGCATCCTTTAGAACAGTCACATTATGTCTGATCAATCCAAAAGATGTGTAGCTATTTCACACTTAATAAAACAATCAACGTGAAAAGAGCTCTGTCTTTCTTGTTCCCCTGGAACTTCACTAGCCATCAGTTAGAACCCATTTAAATCTGACTGGAGCTTGTCACTTGGCATGGTTGGCCCATCAATCCAGGACTGGCAAAAAGAATAAGTCCAGTGATACCCAGGCTCTGCAGACATAATTTCACAAATAGGTTATGAACTGTGAGTATACACACTGATTGAGCACAAGTAAGTATATAATAAGCAAAACTACATCCAACCAGATAATCAGTGTTGAACACTGATTATTTACTACCCTCATAAAGGCATGGCAGCAAACAGAACTGGGTAAGAAAACTTACATTATCTTTCCAACCCATTAAAATATTTTAATTCCCAGAATCATCTATAAAACATCCATTCTTACACTCACTTCCTACCTAACATCACAGAGTTGCTAAAGTGCTTAGGGAGGTGAGGCGATGTTTTTAAAAAAAAAAAGTCAACAAAAGTTAGACAACGACTAAACCCAGGATCCAACTCCCCTACTCAAAGCCAGAGCTCTATGATCTGTCCCAGTTGATTCCTTTCAGTCACTGCCCTAAACCTCTCAAATCCTTAAGCATCTTGAAAACTTCGTTTAGCTCAAGTCCTGTAGCCAACACATCTATCTTGGCTGTTGGCTGTGTCACAGCTCCTGCTTGAGACACACAAACAGGAAACTTCAAGAATCCTGGCCATGTCCGGTAACAAAAATGGGTTCATTTCTTTTCTACTGTTCACTTTTAAAACCTGAATTGCCATCATTACAGACTGCTGCCAGAAATCATCTCTTCATGTATCTCTCCTACAAAGCACCTAGAATTGAACCATCCTGGAGTGATAACAATTATAGTAGTAAAACATTTATAGCATACATCATTCCACATCCCAAATAGCTAAGGGCATATAAAGCAACTAACAATTACAGCTTTCTGCTTTAAGTACTGAACCTTCTGTAAAGGCAAAAAAAGTCATTGTCAATCTTGTAAACCTAAATAACTACTGTATGCCTCATTTCTTTTTCCTGGGTAGCATTCCTATAATTTACAATTTACTAAAAAAAGACATCACTAATAACCACATACATTCTGTCAAATCTAACAATAAAAGTTCTGCACTTAATCCTGATACAGCAGGATTTACTTTATTTTCCCCATAGACATGAGAAAGAAGGAATAAACAGAAGAAATAAAACAGAACATCTGTATATATGCATGTATTATACACATATACATACATACCCAAATATACATAGCAATATACATATATACATATCAGTAGAAAAGAAGCTTAAGCAATTTATCATTCTTAGCCAGGAAAATTATATATTATGAGGAATACATACATATGTGTGTGCATGTGTTATTAACAGTTAATTATTATTAATATCTGCTCTATACTTATTTTAGTTATTTCCACATAAAATAAAAACATTCAGGATTATAAATAATGTCAAGAAGAAAATGCATTGGAGAAGAGAGGGTGTGGGGAAGAGACTCAATTTAAGACTCTATAGTGCTAAACCTTTGTTCTGGATTTTACATTTAACATTTTTCCTATAACATTGGACAGTAACGTGTCAATTAACTAAGTCTAATAAGAATTTAAAGAATTTATATAATTATACACCTAGTTTTACTGCTTTGCCTAAGATCATTGTCACCTCCTATAAAATACTTTTCATTAAAAAAAGCAATTTCTGCAGCCCTTTGATGGGATATAATTAGCTTCTCTAACATATCAAAGTCACATTGCAACACTAACTGCACTGTAACACTAAAGCCAGGTGTGCTGTTACATGATTTTTTTCTTTATAATGCCAACAGAATCCTTGATGGATGCCTCTATAGTTTACTATCTGACAGTACATGCACATAAATAACATTTTTTATTTTTAAACTATAATACATAGTGATAATGAAGAGCAGAGGCAGCTTTTTCATTTACAACCTGTCTATAAATTTTGGCAGGAAATTGAATCTCATTTAATATGTACAATCTAAGGAAGTTAGTTCTATGAACACACCCCCCTCCCATGCACACACATACACATCCAAGTTTAACTGCTGTCGACAGAATTTCTCCTTAAAATGAACAGAACAATAGTAGGATTCCTCACTATTGTTCAAAAATGGACAAACAATATTCGACTAGAATTGGGTAAACATATGGAACCCTGTCGTCTGCAAATTAATACAGGTATTACATTAGTAAGTAAATTTTAATTTGCTACCTCTGTAATAGTTGAAAAATTACTAGTGCTTTTCTGTCGAAGTTGCTGCATATTGAGCCTTTTAAAAACACTGGCAACTGGGCGGGGAGTATGGCCTAGTGGTAGAGTGCTTGCCTAGCATGCACGAAGCCCTGGGTTTGATTACACAGTAAATCAACAGAAAAGGCTGGAAGTGGTGCCGTGGCTCAAGTGGTAGAACACTAACTTTGAGAAAATTCAATGACAGGGTCTAGGCCCTGAATTCAGCCTCTAGGATTGGCAGAAGCAAAACAAACTAAAACCACTGGCATCTTTGCTGATGGCATTTTGTTGAATGAAATGAAGAATAATTACATTCCTCATTCTAAATAAATTTGCTATATAAATTTCTGTACTGCAGAACTTTGATTTTTTACATTCTTGTCTACAAATATTTCAGTGAAGATAAAGTGAGCGAGAGGTCCCTTTTGATAATACAAATTTAAATATGAATTTGAATTTAGTAAGCACTGGAAATGAGGCTTTGAATATCTGGAAGCTACCAAGCCCCCAAATCAGGTCCAAAGTCACAAGAAGAAACATTTTCTTAAGTAGAGGCAGAGATACAATTTGTTTAAGGACTATAAGCCAAAACATTAAGGCATGTCATCTCCCTTCTATCCTTTTCAGGCTTATGTGTATCTATGGTTTTGAATAGCTTTTGGAGGTTGGTTACTTTGAAATTTTTGCCATAAACTGAAAACACTTCATCTTCATTATCATTTTTTAGACAAATGTATATCCCATTTGATTACAAGAAATAACATAAACATTTGGTCTGTCCTACAAAAGTGTCTTTTATCGCCTATGCCAAACCTAACAGGACAGTGAAATCTCATGGGGACTGGCTGACAGACTTCAACTCTTCAGCTCTGTCTTGTTTCTACCTTAGCAGGGCCTCAAAAGCTACCAACCAAGCAACTTTAGTTCTTTAGTTCAAGGCGAGCCCTCTACCACCTGAGCCACAGCACCAATTCCACTTCAGCTCAAGGCTATCTCTCTACTACTTGAACCACAGTACCACTTCTGGCTTTCTGGTGATTAACTGGAGATAAGAGTCTCATAGACTTAAGTGCCTGGGCTGGTCTTGAATTGTGATCCTCAGATCTCAGCTGCATGAGTACCTAAGGATTACAGACATGAGCCACTGGCTCCCAACTCATGTTCAACTTTTCGTAGGACTTTCCTACCATTACTGCCTCCAGAATTATTTAACTCTATTGCCTATTTATGTACCTATAAGAAATGTGGTCAACTTTTCAAAAATTCAAAAGAAGACTAGGATATATAGCTTAGTGATAGAGCATTTGTCTAGCATGTGTAAATTCCTGAATTTTGAACCTCTGCAACAGAAAAAGAAACATTCCAAATGAATCAAGAATTACTCTCAAACTAAATCACTAGATATATTTTTAAAGATACAACATAAAAGAGTCAATTGTACTATCTTTCTTTTAATTATGAATGTACATAATGTGTGTGTGTGTGTGTGTGTGTGTGTGTGTGTGTGTGTGTGTGTGTGTGTGTGTATGTGTGCTGGTCCCAAGACTTGAATTCAGGGCCTGGCCCTAGTCTTGACCTTTTCTTTTGTTCAAGGCTAGGGCTCTACCATTTGACCTATACTTCCACTTCTGGCATTTTAGTGGTTAGTCATACATAAGAGTTTCACAGACTTTCCTGCCCAACCTGGCTTTGAATTGTGATCTTCAGATCTCAACATTTTGAGTAGCTAGGATTCCAGGCATTGGCTCACCAATATCCCCTACTTACTGTCCTCTTTTAAAACATTGACCACTGAAACCTCTTTCCATGCTGTTAAAACAGTTAGACTTCATTCATACAGGAGCTCGTTATAAATGAAGAGTCACAGGTCCACTGAGACCTACCTAATCAGATCTGCTATGCAATAAATTCTGATATTCTGATTGCTAGGCAATTTGAATGCACACTCAAGGTTGAGAGAACTGCATTAATGACACCACCTGAAGATTTCCATAAGAAGTCCCACAAGGGAATGTAGGAAGATAAAATGTGCCATCTTTATGCCCCATGAGGATAGGTATACAATCAACAGAGCCATTTACTCTATTTGCTAGGCTGTAGTAAGAATATGTAATATGCTTAAACATTTAAAAATATATAGGTTGGGAACTAGAAATGACTGCTAAATGGGTACAGTGTTTCTGTTTAGCTGATAAAACTATTCTAATATTAGCTTACAGTGACAGTTTTGTAACTCTATACATATAGTATAAGCATCTAAATAACTTATTTTTTCAATAGATGAACCTTATAGTTATACAAATTATGACTGAATAACATAACAGAAACAAATATTAAGCTTTAAAAATCTTGAAAATGTGTAAATGAAATACAGTAAGATGTTATGGTATAAACAGTAAAAAAGAAGGTAGAAAATGACCAAACTATATGTTTATAATGGAATATTATTGTGCAATTGAATATTATTTAACAATAAAAGAAAAAAATGGGGCCAGGAGTTTAGTATAGTGCTTCCCTAGCACACACAAAGACCCAGGTTGAATTCCTCAGTAACACATACATAGAAAAAAGCCAGAAGTGATGCTGTGGCTCAAGTGGTGGAGGTTTAGTCTTGAGAAAGTCCAAGGACAGTGCTCAAACCCTGAGTTCAAGCCCCAGGACTGGAAAATAGAGACAAAAGAACCCTGAAACACAGAATAATTGTTTAATTTCACAAGAAAATCCTGAGTGACTGAAGTCAAGCCCCTCACTCACAAATTATCATCCTACTACAACTCTAGAGCTAAGTTGTCATGATAGCAATCAGAACACTGACCAAGAAGTAAGGAAAACTGGCTAAATGAAGCAGATGGCAATGCACTGGAATGTTCTACTTCATTAAACTCCTAGCTACATAATGATTCCACTTCACAAAAATACTGTTCACCCCAAAATTGAGTCATCTGTTGACTAAGTTCACTTAAAAGTTGAGTCTTTTGTTGACTAAATCTCAACAAAACAACATCAACAGCAATACACTTTACCCCAATAAATGTCTGCATATACTGAATATGCATCAAGAACTAGGAAAAACAAATCTTGGAGTTAGCTCTAATCTGTCATCTCTAGTATTTTAAGATTTTTTAATATTTTAGGTTTGTTTATCCAAAATTTCTGATTCCCTCTAAATCATTTGCAAGTTAAACAGAATTTACAAAACACCTTTTCTCTATATAAGTTATTTTCAATGCTGTGAACATTAAGCAGATATGCTGTTTTAATGCACAGCCACCTAAAAGAGATATTTGCATTGGAAGGCTTATTGTGTTCTCCAAGTCAGAAATACTATATGCTGAGTTAGTGTTTCTTTTTCCTTTTCTTTTTAAAAATTCTTTTGGGTTTAGGTTTTTTGGGCTGTTTGGGTTTGTGAGACAGGTTCTTCTTTTGTAGTTCAGGCTGATCTTGAATTTGGAATCTTCCTGCGCCCACTGCCCAAGTACTGGGATTACAGGTATATATCACCAGCACCCACCCAGCTTATTCTGTTTGTGTGTTCCTATCGGCTATATGTGTTTACTGCTAGCTGCCCCTTCTTTTTCTCACAGCTTCCTATAAATGTCTTTCTCTTATTTGCTGTAGTCACAAGCCAGACTCAGGTATGCCTTCTACAGAGAGACATTTATTAAACTATTGAATCTCCTACTACTTCAAGTTACACATATCATCCTGTTTTTCTCCACTTTGCTATCACATTGAAAAACATTTATATGCATATATATTTACAATATGTCAATATTATAATCAATATATATTATATAATATATTTATTTTTATTCATATAAAATATACATATGGCCTTACTTTTTAGAATTTATTTTTTTATTTTTTTCTTTATGAGAATCTAGACTCTAAAGGCATGGATCTCATCATCTTATGGATAAATCTTCAGCAACTTAGGTTATATTTGGAATAAAACAGGTGCTGATGAAAGTCCTGCACACAGGGGGTGGACACTTCCTTGGGCCAAGAAGTTAGGAGTGAAACACAGTGACTAGAGAATCAGAACACCTAAGCAAATGTTCCACTAGATGCATGATTCCAGGTCAGTGACTTGTACCTTCTGAGCTGTAGTTTCCTTGTCTGCTAAAATAAGCCTAATAGCTTTGCCTGCATATTATTGCAGTTGAATAACCTTTAAGTCTTTTTTTAGAGAAAGGAGGTGAGTGATGAAGCTTATTCAGGTTGCCTACAAAAGGAAGAATAAGTAGGTCTTGAATAAATTCTGCCCCTGAAGGATATAACCTCTCATGCACAGCCTTCTTTGGCATGCTTATCCTGCTCAGAAGCCTTTCAAGTACAAGATTTCTATTTACCAATTATATAATAATTTTTAAAATAATAAATCTATAATTATTTTAATCTATGTTTTTATTTATGTGACTGACAGAACAAATGCCCTCAGGATGAAGTGCTTATTAAAATCAAATCAAGAACACTTCCTCATTTCTTTTTAGACACTGTTAACACCTCTCTAGGTATAAGAAGCCCAACGAGGGAATGATAAATGGGGATTAATTTTAAGGAGATTCAATTTGCAGTAAAAGAGCTCAGTCTACAAGTAACTTTAAAAGCAAGACAGAGTATCCAGTTCAAATAAGTATTTGATTTCAGTAGTATTTGCTAAATTAGGGAAAAGAAAACCACCCACATAATTACCGAAATATCACAATAACATACAATTAATCGAATCCAATTAGAGAATCATAAAGAACTTATTGCCATTAGTTTCTCAACGGAAGCAACTGACCTTTAGCAACTTCTGTCCTAACAGACATCAAACAGAGAGACAGCAGTCTGGGCATATTCTACAGGACTTAAACACATGAAATAACAAGTAGAGAAAAGCACACAGCTGCCACAATAAAGAGCTGAGCAAAAAACAACAACAACAAAACAGAACAATAACAACAACAAAAACATAACAAACACATCAAAATCCTATCATCATTTCCTCCCAAAGCATTTTGAAGGCCTGAGTAAATCCAAGCATGAATCATCTAAGTTCTAAACAAAACCTTGTAGGAAAACTTGCAGTCCTTTATAAACATCTTTTGCCCATTTTCATATCATTAGACACATATATTATGGATATAACTTAATCTAACTATGAAACATGTACGTGTATTATTCTGCAGATGATCACTGAAATAGTTGCCATTTATTTTCCTCTCATTTTACTTTGAACAATTCTAAGATCACCACATTCTTTAGAAAAGAAAATAACTGCATCTTAATAGTGAAACATGTAAAGTAGTTTTGAGTTACCAATGATATGTGGAGGTATATCTACATTGTTTTTCTCTGTTGGGGTATGGTAATTTTTATTTTCATTTATTGTTTGAACTGCTTACAGGCAAATGATAATTAGAACATCTTTCCATTGTAATAACTGCTGAAAAAGTCCAGATTTTCTTTTTGCACCATCTTCTTAGAAATACAAAACCAGAAGACTTTACCAGTGTACTTTAGTCTACCTACTGTCACATTAGACTTAAGAAGCATTGCTGGCCTTGTATTTGCTTACAAAAGATCTCACAGCTCCATCTAGCTCCAGACTAGGGAATTCAGGGAATATAGAATTACACCAAAAAGGACTACTGAAACATAAAAGGGAAAGCAAGATGAGTCAAAAAAGAAACATTATTCAAGCACTGAGTCTGTAAGTGCAGGAAATTTGTCAATTAACACTGATTAAAAAGAATATTCATTACTTGACAGCTGATTTTCTAAATAAAGAAATCATTCATGACATTATTATTTCTTTCTTTAGCATATCATTTAAAAAAGTAGATCTCATAATGGGAGAAGGGATTAGAACTGAATGGTTCCCCCACATCCTGAAAGTGCTCTTCTGGCTCACATATTGTTTCAGGCATTCTCATTTCTGCCTGAAGCTCAGGAAGACAAAAGGAAAGCCACATCTAAAATGGAGAGTGATGCAAAAGTCAGGCTATGATGTAGAGCTATGACTTGATTGGTAGTTTTTATTCAAACAACACAGTCTGTTTTGATTTGGATATAGCTTTAAATAAGTCAAATGCAAAACAGCACAAAGCCCTCAAAGGAAGGGTTCCTTTAAAGCATAATTACAATTCATGAAAAATCTACAAACATCTCTTGAACAGGAAAATGCTAAAACAAGGAGTTAATTATTAAATGACTGGTGAAAATGAAATGCTAGGTGACTTTGGGTCCCAAATTAATGTAACCAGGAAAAACATCTTCTTTACACAGAATTTGTCAAAGTAAATTCAAAACTCGGGGATTTGTATTCAATATTACAAAATTATCAAACAGTAGAAATCTTGTATTTTAATGTTTAAAAGCAGTTCAAGTAATTTTAAATATTTTAATAATGGAAAGGAAATCCCATACATCTCTAAATACTGTTCATTGCTGAAATGCCCCAAACAAGCATAAAAAGCCCTGAAACAAGAATAAATGGGTATTTTAAGCCAACTTAACTAGTTAGATTCCAAATAAAATATCCAGAAAACTCAAAGGAGATATTGTATATACTTTTTTTTTGGCGAGTCCTCGGGCTTGAACTGAGGGCCAGAACACTGAACTTGGACAGTTTTGCTCAAAGACAGAGCTCTGCCAATTGATCCACAGCACCAGTTTTGGATTTTTCTGAGTATGTGGTACCCAGGAATCGAACCAGGATCTTTGTGCATGCTAGGCAAGCATTCTACCGCTAGGGCAAACTCCCAGCCCATACTTTCTTTTTAACTCATGTTGTTTATTATTTTCATGCAATTGAAGGTCAACAAAATTTCTGAGTTCGCTTTCAACAGCACAAGATAGTATGTTTAGCTGTTTGTTGCTATTGCAATATGCTCAGCATCATCCTTCTGTGTGTCGTGTGCATGGACACACACCCCCCCCCACACACACACACTAATATGTCAATACTGGAATATAAACACAGGGACTGGATTAGACACTGTCCTTTAGATATTTTGCTCAAGAATGGTGCTCTACCAACTGAACCACAACTCCATTTCCAGCTTTTTTTAAAATTGAAGATAGGAGTCTCACAGATACTGTGCATGGGCTGGTTTCAACACTCAATCCTTAGATCTCAACTTCCCCAGTAGTTAGGATTACAGGCATGGGTCACAGGCCCCCAAGTGAACATCTTCCATTTTTATTTAGCAAAGTGATCAGAGAACTCAAGGTGCTCTGACCTGTATCAAGAACTCTATTTTCTTATCTATGAGATGGACACAAAACCATAGACAGGATGAATTTTCTAGCAACAGAGACTCACTAAATGCCAGTCCTCTGCTTCCCTGCAGTGCTGAAACCTGTGTGGAAGGGGCACAAATATTTACTAGAATGCTAACAGACATTCAAATTACTTGAGTAACAGCATTTTTCTCCCCAATTCTGGTAGGGTTGTTCTGAGTTACAGTTACAGTAAGAGGAATTTTGGTAGTTATCCAATGAATTGTCAGCTTAGCACTTTGGCTTAAAGCCTGACAGAATATTTAAGATATTTGTTTCACAATCTAAGAAGGTTTTCTCTGCCGCCCCAGCCAAAGTGCTCATTTTGGGATGTTGAAAAAGACAGCAGGAAGGAGAAAGACAGAGTGTAGGAAGAGAAATGGGAAGAAGCTATAACCACAAGAAATAAAAGCCCTATGGCAGTGGCTATCGAGGGAGGTGGGGGGCGGCTGGGGAGGATGAGCTGGGTGTGTTCCTCCTGCTCTGGTTCACAGCTCCTCTTCTGTGTCTTAATCAACACACATTATGCTAACCATGGCAACTAAAAGGAAACACTTTTCCCTCATCACTATCACTGAGACAGCAGCACCCTGCCACTTAGTTGTGAACTAAATAATACCATACCACACACACACGCACACGCACACACACACACACACACACATGTGCACACACACACACACACACACACACACACGTATCTTTAAAACATAAACTCCAAGGAGCACAGAAGGGACTACAAAGAAGATGAAGGTAGAGATAAGACTGAATACCCAAAAAAGGTTTATTTTCCCTTACTATATTCAGTACTCTTTGATCCCAGAGAAGAACTATGTTAATCGCCTCTATGTTCATCCAAATGTTATGAGACTGGATAAAAGAATCACAGCCAACAAAAACAAAGTGTCTACATTAAAAAGAAAACCTCAGACTCCATCAAAGAAGCTATAGGAAGATTGTGTTTTGTTATGTTTCTAGGTATTTCTAAACTCAGTCTCTATAAAGACAAATAAACCCAGCCCAAAGGCTCTGATTTTATACTGAGCAAAAGACTGCCAGTGATCTAATAAGCTAAATTGTTCTTTTACACATGAAGACTTTATTTTATTTTATTTCTTGTCAGTTGTGGGGCTTGAACTCTGGGCCTGAGTGCTGTCCCTGAGTTCTTCAGCTCTATCCCTTGAGCAATAGCACCACTTCCAGTTTTCTAGTGGTTAATTAGAGCTTTGAGTCTCACAGACTTTAGTGCCGGGCTGGCTTTGAACTGTAATCCTCAGATCGCAGACTCCTGAGTGGTTAGGATTATAGGTGTGCCCAGCTAAGACTTTTTCTTTAGAAAAATCTTTTCTCATAGAAAAATCAGAATCACAAGAAACCCTACTTATAACTCTGTACTTGCCAAATTTATTATGTGTGTAAAAGTCCTCTGGGCTTTGATTTTTTTCCCTTTCCTTGTTCCTTCTGGTGATATTTGGGTTTGAACACAGGGTACTTGTCTAGTGCTCCACCACTTAATCCTTGCCTCTAATTTTTGATGTTTAGTGCAGAGATGGAATCTCTTCAATTTTTCTACCAGGGCTGCGTTCAAACCTCCTCCAGATCCTCTGGATCTCAGCCTCCCAGGTTAAGATAACAGGTGTGAGCCATCGACATCCAGCCCTGTCTCAAAATTTCACAATAAGAATCTTGCATGTCCCAGATGGATTCTGTTCATGTGTATTTGAAAAACAGTGAAATTAACTTATGAGACTGAAATGACTGATTTCTGGTGACTTTAAAGAAACCCACATGCATTATAACATATCCTGACTCACAGAAATCATGTTTCATAAAGAGATAACTGGTAGCAGCAAGACTCTTAAAAGGCAAGTAGCCTACCCAATAGGTATTCAGTGAACAGCTAGAGTAAAAGCTCCTTTTACCTTTCCAGCAGTGAATTGCATATTACATAAATACATGGCTGGATAGGTATAGCACCCGAGTCTCTGTTGATAGATTTGAAGGACTCCAAACCAGCAAGGTCCTAATCAGCATTGCAAGGGCTCTCCTCCATTGGTAACTGTAGGACCAAGAGCAAGCACACCAACGTTTGCAGTTCTAGTGGAATAATGTCCATGTCACCTCCCCATCCAACTCCAGACAGAAAATTCTAAACTATCAAATACACTTTATTCACAGCCTTACTAAATGCAAAGTACTTATGGCCACTATGTAAGGTAAAATTAATGTGAAATTCAATGATGTTTTTCCTAGGAAGTTGTTAAAGTAGGCTGAGCTCTGAAAGATCTACGACGATTGCATGGCTATATGTAATTCCTATACTATATATATATTATGTTTTTCATCCTTCTAACAAAGCTTCACTATCTTCAGGCTCTCTGTGTGTACATTATTTAATCCTTTTAAATCTCCTCTCCTCCCATTTTTAACAACAAAAATAAATGGCAGTAATATTAAGCTAGAGGGACTCTTTTGAAACCCTTTAAGGGCCTGAATGCTATCTGTGGATCACCACAAATCCTTGTTTGTTTGTTGAGATGAGGGATGGTTTCCTTATTTATCCAGGCCAGCCTCACTATTTTCTCTGTCTCCCAAATGATGGGATCACAGGCATCACAACCACATTCAGCTCTCACCATAAATTCCCAACTAAAAATGGAATTTGGCATATATGTATATATATGTGTATATATAGTATAATGTATATAATGTAAAATTTCATCAACAAAATAGTTCCACTGGCAAATAAGGTCAACCCCAAATACTTTGGCCAAGGTCACAGAGAAAGGCTAATGATCCACCTAGCAGAGATTTTCATGAAATCATAAGTCGATCATCCACATCAGAAGTAAGATGTAAATACTATGTACAATGTTCAAGGATTCACAAATGGCACTATAATGTATCTTCCAGGATGTGGTCTATCCCACAGGCCCAAGTCTATTTCATTTCCAAGGAATTCTTCTTGGACTAACATGTTCTTTCTTCTCTTATGCTATTGATGATTCAGAATTTGGGTGTCACTTCCAGTTTACGTCACAAGAGTCAACAGACAAGAATTATTAGGGCAGGATAGTTACAACAACAAAATTGTCTCAACAACAAAATAAAATGTGCCATTAAAATCAGACAAATGTCTGCTAGACACATGTTTGGAAAGGGAAAGACACTGTGAAATGAAGTGGCAAGACTTATAAAAGGGTCAGTGGTTTCTCTTTCATTACTATTATCAAATTTCAAAATTAAAAAGTCAACAGGGCTATATTACTTATTCAAGGGACACAAAGCACAAGGAACAATGCTCAAAGGTGCATTTTAAAGACCTTCAAACACGTTAAGGGAGCTGAAGTTATAAGATAATAAAAATACTATTACAGCCCATTAAACATGTTGTAATGGTGCTGAGGGATGATGCAGTCATGTTTTGCAAAAAGTTATTTTCACCCATATCCCTGAGAGGGAATTCAGTCTAATCTAGATATTCTCATACACACACATACACACACACACACACACACATACACACAATTTTTAAGTCATGCAGAAATGTATAGTACCACCAACGCAGTCCTTTGAATGCTGGGGGTATTTATGGTACTTTAAGACAATATCTATACTGGATATCACAATGATTCAGTGTGAATCATTGTGAATCAGTACTGAAGATAACTGATGACAACAAAGAGCCAATCGACTGGAGGCTAGCCTTACACATGAGCAGAATTTGTCCTTGAAGCAACAGCTTCTATTCCTCCAAAATTAGTTCAAAATTCATAAAAAAAAGTAGAACCACACAATTGAAAAATGTGAAAAATAAGCTCAGTATGAATTTTTTTTATTCTTCCCATTCTCATATCATTAATGGGATTCAGTCTTTTTCTATTCTGATATTTCTCAACTGGGGACAATGTATTGTTACATTTTAGAATTGTTATTTTGGGACCATTTTACTGACCTTTATTTGACATAGGTTAAGAATCTATAAGACATTAAATAATATACACACATAATTCCTCTGCCAAAAAGAATCCTCTGGCCCAAAATATTAGTCGTGCACATACAGAAAAATCCTGGCTTATTTCATAAATATCCAATATCCAAAGTAATATCTATTTAATCACATATTTGTGTATCTGTTATGTGATGGACACTGGTCAAAATAGTAGGAATACAGTGGAAAACAAATCATTCTCCTCTGGCCGGAGATTAAATTCAAAAGCAAGAGATAGATCTTAAGCACATAATAAAAATAGTTTAGATATTAATGAATACAAAAACCAAAGATAAAACATGGCTACAAATTGGAGAAAATGATGAGCCTAACATTAGAACTATGTTTCATAAGATGGTCGAGTATGTCTCCCTGAATAGGAGGATTTGGGCCTGATGACTGGATTCTAAGAAAGTGCTGGCTTTACCTGCTGTGGTGGTTCACGCCTGTAATCCTAACTCCTCAGGAGGCTAAGATCTGAGGATCAAGGTTCAAAGCCAGCCCAGGCACAAAAGGACCTGAGACTCTTATCTCCAATTAACCTTTAGAAAATGGGAAGTGGGGGTTGGCTCAAGGGTAGGGCAGTAGCCTTGAGCTAAAGAGCTCAGGGACAGTGCCCAGGCTGAGTCCAAGCCCCATGACCCCCCCCCCCCCCCACACACACAAAAAAAGTGCTGGCTTCAAAATAGTTCAAGGAAAGGAGATAAACAGAAAGAGGAAATAGCTGGTGTACTACTTCTGTAACAAGAAAGAAGCTGGAGTCTTCAAGGATAAAAAAAAGGCAATAGAATTGAAGCATGCTGAGGCAAAAAATGGGGCTGAGGATCACGATCAACAACCTTCAAAACTATGGAAAGAAGTTTAGTGCTTATTCTGGAATGATCACTGCTGACTTCATAATGTTTCCTCTGACTTCCATACATGCAGGTAGCATGGGCTGGGAGGAGGACAGGGGGTGAGTAATATGGAAGTCAGGGGACAATCTGGAATACATACCTTAAGCTCAGCCAAAAGGTGATGGTGACTCCAGGAAACAGACATAAGGGAAATGAAATAGAACAGGAGTTGTTCTATTTGCTGTCAAAAAATTTCTTCAGCCATTGCAGGAAAGACAGCATTGCGTACACCACAGAACAGAGAAAAATAAAGGAAGGAGTGGGTGGAATGGGAGGTAAATATGTTGAAGAGATAACACATTAGGATGCATGGTATACACAAATTGTTTTGTTAAATAGCAAAAAATTTAATACACAATGTAAAAATTAAGGAAAGTGAGGGAAGGGGTAGATTAGGAAGGCAGAGTGAAAGTCAAGAGACACCAAGATGAAAGGAGGAGACTCCATGGAAAATTAACCACAGGACCCAGCTTAAATAAAAATCTTTTGGGAATTTCTTTGGAACTATAAACATTAGATATTGACTAAGTTTTTAAATAATGAAGCACTCATTCCAATTCAGTTGTCTCAAAATTCAACCTGTACTTTGCTCTTTTCTAGGTTCTGAAAAGGTTTTGTTTATAGGACCATTGGTGTATGTGGGAAATGACAACAGCTGATTTAGGAGTATTCTCTTTGACCACGTGCAGAAAATTAGTCACTGTGACACTACAAATTACATGTATGTCAACATCAGTACTCATCAAAGTATGCTTTTCTAGATGTATGGCCTAAAGGCCATTTTCAAACTACAAATGGGTTGTCTTATCAAAGTTTATTTACAAATCAATTACCAGGAACCCAGAATATATATTCCCAGAGAAACACTATTTAGTTGTAATGGATAGCTAGATTGCTTAGCTGGGAAAGAAAAACAAAGTTTATTTAATTTATATGGTATGTATATTAAATACCAAAACTAACAATAGTTTTAGCATTGCTTATATGTAAAAACAAATTGAAAACTCTGCTTCATAATGTGGTTCCTAATGTCTAGCATCAAATAATAAGAATGAGGGTTTCACACAGGACCTTTTGTTTGTGTGTGGTGGATATTCACTTCGTTACCAGAGAGAAAATGTGGTAGAAATATTGAGTGATGAAGATGGAACATTAGGAATCCAGGTTTTGCTAGAAAGAATTGCATAGTTGCGGTGGCAGAGAAAGTAAATAATACATAGAAAACAAGAATGATGGAGTTTGGCTCTGATGACAAGAGCAGATGCAAAAATCCTAAGGAAAAGTTCTTGTGGACAAAGGGACAAGCATCATCAATCTAAGTTTTTAATAATGCAGCCTTTGATGCAAAGTACATATTACAGATTTTATCTGGATGAGACAACTTTTATATTTCACGGGAAAGGACATGTGACACTGAAAGACTTCCTGTGCTAAATGAGGGATAAAATGAAAAATGCTACCAGGTGCCAGTACTAGCTGTAAGGAGGATGAGATCCGAGGATTATAGTTCAAAGCCAGTCAAAACTGGAAAGTCCTTGAGATTCCAATTAAAAGACCAGTAGTGCTGTGGCTAAAATGTTAGAGCATGAGCATTGAGCAAAAATGTTCAGGGACAATGCTCAGACTACGAGTTCTAGCCCGATGGCATTCACACAGACGTATGCACGTGCAGGCGCATGTACACACATGCACACACACACACACACAGACACACACACACACAGACACACACACACACACACAGGCTTGATGACAGTCACCTGCTCAGTATTACTTTTTCCTTACTTTATAAATTATATCATAGGCTGTCCATAAAATCATGGATAATTTTTGAGAAAGTACAAAGCAAGGTGACCTACTATAGTCTTGGAAGAATGAGAAGTGCCTGCCTTGAGAGACCCAGGGACTCCCAACGCAATGCCACCTTCATTGTCAACCAAGCAGCATATCTGGAAATGGACAGAATTCAAGGAGTACAAATACACATCCCTTTCATCAACAACTACAAACATCATTTCCAGCTTACAGAATGTATTATCATATCGTGTATGGCTTAGATACTCTTTACCTATTATAGGCATGAAAGTTCCTAAATATGAGATTTTCAAAGTTTTAAGCCACTTACTGAGAAATTTCTTGTAAATTTGTTAATTATGATTTATAGAATAAGTGCTTTTAAAAAATGATGTTGCCCTATAGGAATTTAAAGGATATGTACTGTTCTCATCATCTTAATTTCAAGAAGGTGTTTCGGTTTCTAATATAAATACTTCTTACACATCCCTGATATCGCTCTGAAACCTAAGAATAAAAGTTGACTGATGATGCTTCAAGGTGAAATACTGAACTTTAGTTATGCAGAATACATGTTGACCTGTCATTGTCTTAATATTTTTTAGTTTATATTTTTATTAAAGAATTTATTAACATTGACTTTTATATCATATTTCAAATGACGTCTTTAACAAACAAGTATTCAAGAAGGGAATCTCTATTAAAAAAATGATGTTGCCATCATAGCATCTTTTTCACCAAGTAAATTTTAATGGGTTCCCTCTTATCTCAGGCTATCTCAGTTTCCTTTTATCTCTGTAGCCCTCTAATTTCAGTGAAATGTTCTAGTCATTCATAGACCGAGAGAAAAAAGACCCTCTAAAATAGGACTTCTCTAAAGCTAAATAATAATTGTGATAGCAATTTTAGTGGCTCAGAGGCATCCTAACATCACTTTTAACACATCTCATGTATGTCTTTTCATGTCAGTTCAGTAACATTATCAATTATATCCCAAATCTTAACAGTTTCCTAAGATACTAAAACTTTAACTTCAATGAGCTGGGAGATATAATTAGAAATACATATGGAATAGTTTTTCTATTTCTAGTATTGCATTTCTAATTTTAATTTTATTTTAAGCATCCCTACTTTTCTTAGAACTGTTTTTAATATATCAATTTTTTAATAACAACCAGTTTATAGATTCCAATTTACAGTGACCTTGGTGGGTAAAAGTTGCATAATTAGGTAAAAGTTAATTAAATTTAAAAACATAATTCCTAACAAGAGGAAGAGGGAATAGGTGAAAACAGGTGAGTGAAAAATTGCAACTTTCGCTTATGCAATCATTAGGAACTAAAACATTGTTTGATACAGATGGCTCTAAGGCTCCAAAAAGCAAATGGGATGTATGTGGTAATGAATACAGCCCACAAAATAATTCAGTGGCACAACCATTTCTGATAAAGTAGCAGTGTAATGTTAATCAAATCTTCTTTCACCTCACAAAATTTTTAGCCAAAACAGCAGAGGCCACTATGCCTTGATAAGCTAGAATCACAATTAATGTCAACATAAAGCTACACTTTTACCATAGGGCACAATGGAAATAGAGTCAACAGAAAAATAAATAAATAAATAAATAAATAAATAAATAAATAAATAAATAAATAAAATAACAGGAAAGAGAACACAATTTAAACTTTAACAGAAAAACTGAGTACAATTTTTACACATTAACAAAGACCTATCCTTTTTTTTTTTCGTAATAAAAGCAGAGAGCATATGCAAGTATGCACTTGGCAGAGTTGGTTGAAATTGCTCATGGCCTTTTCCAGGTAGAACTAAGTTCACAACACCCCAGAGGGAGCGCACTAGGAAACTTAATAACTCCTCTCTTTCTTTGCAGTTAACAACTGAATATCTTTTCTTTTTATCGGTCTCTATCCTGCCAAAATGTTTTTCTGTACACAAGCTGGCATCGCTAGAGAAGTTGTCATCTTCTTTCTTTCCAACTCTTAGCATTGGTAGCCAAAGTGTCTTTGATGCTCAAATAATCCATGCCATCTGCCAGCAGTTTCTCCATCCTGAGTGCCATCTGCCAGCCACTCTGCTTCAAGTCCAGGCCATGTTGCCTCTGTGCTGTTTTAAATGTCTCTTTCACCAGAAGGCAGAGCAAGCAAACCAATCCCTTTCCATTTTAACCATTCTTGCTCCTTGTCCTAGCATTGACCTCTAGGAGAGGTTCTAAGAAGGGAAGCAACTCAGTTATTCAGTTGAAACAATTTCCTTTTAATTTTTTCATCCCTGTTGGCACAAGTCAATTAAGACAGTTCTAGAAAGATAATACAACCAAATCACTAAGACAACAAATTTTTATAGCTGGGTCTGTAGTTTTTTTCCATTTTATAAACATATTTTTAAATTGTGGTAAATTATTCTTTGGATAAAAAGCAAGGAGGGGAAACAATACTTATTTCTACAGTTAATCCTGACTATTTTAAAAAGCAATGCTGAAATTAGTAATTCAGTTGAATGTTATTAACAGTATAATGTTAACTTTTTGCTGCATAGCACAGTTCTCCATTCTAATCTACTTAAAATTCCTGACTTTAAAGTAGCAACCACTATGTCTGCATAACAGTCCCTAACTAGGTTAAGCCAAAGAGTTCCATTAATATCCTCCCTAAGGCCATCAGGAAATTCCTTAAAGGAAGACAGTGTCAGGCTTTGCTGTATCTTATGCTCAAGGGCTTTTCTTTCTAGAATTGTTTCTGCTGGGAATTTATCTTATGTCTCCATCACAGCCTGACCTATAGTGGGAGTCCCTTTTTTATTCCTAATAACTCCTCACAAGTCCCAGGATAACTCAACTATTATGGGATTTAGAAGCCTTCACCATCCCAGCACCAAAATTTAATTAGTATTTAAGTGAATATCATGAATCAAACTCACAAGAAATGACATCATTCTCTCTAAATGTCAGAAAATATTCATATCTTAAGCAGCAATATCTGAAGTTTCTTAGTCTCAATCAATGATGTTCTCTATAAGCATGTCTGATCATTAGAAATGGTAGAGCCCACTCTTTTTGTATTAACTTGAATATTTATTTTAATATTCTTAGCTTTGTAAATCACACATATCATGGTTCAGAGCCATATGGCTTGTCTTATCAATATCTGGAAGCCTATCACCTTTCCACTCCTAAGTTTTAACCTCTCGAATTCCATTCACAATAAGACATACATGCTATAAGTGCATGCATAAGGATAACACTAAGTAAAGTTTCACAGGAGCTATTTTGTTATGCATATCCTGCTTGATTTAAGCAACAGCAGGGGAGAGAGAGAGAGAGAGAGAGAGAGAGAGAGAGAGAGAGAGAGAGAGAGAGAGAGAGAGAGAGAGAGAGAGAGAGAGAGAGAGGGAGAGAGCGAGAGAGAGCGAGAGAGAGAGAGAGAAAAGAGGGAGGAGGAAAGGAAAGTAGAAAGGGAGGAAGGAGGAAGGAAGTATGGTATAGTATTGCTGGCCCAACTTGAAATCATAGTCAGGGATTTGAGTGAAAAATTTGAATTCAAACTTTAATAATATATAATTAACTAGTTATTACCTACCTTGATAAAAGATTTACTAATATTTATAAATATAAATATATTAATTAGATATATGGAACCCATTGGTCCCATTTACAATGTCATGTATAGGCAGCAGTTATTAGTGTGGGTAAGTTCTATTAGAGAATATTTTGAAAGATAAGTCCAGATGAGATAGTATCCAGATGATACGAGGTAGTATCATAGATGATTGAAGGTGTAATGTAGTACATTCTATTTTTGTTTTTGTTTTTTGCCAGTCCTGGGACGGCCTGGGCATTGTTCTTAGGCTTTCTCAAGGCTAGTGCTCTACCACTTGAGCTACAGCACTACTTCCAGCTTTTTGTATGTATGTGGTACCAAGGGCTTTATGCATGCTAGCCAAACACTCTACCATTAGGCCCTGCTCCCAGCCCCTTGTAGTACATTCTTGCCTCATTTCTCTCTTGATATAATTCAGGACACATTATCCTTAAATACAGCATGTTGACATGTGGGCAAATAATGTTTCCCACGGACTTTCTATTCTGAGGCATGTCTTTAGAGGAACTTTCCCTATAAATATAAAAAAGGAAGTACCTTACATCTAAAGACAGGGGACACACTGAAAAGTGTGCACAGAGAAGCCTTGCTAAATTTGCCCTCCCAATCTCCATCCATTATCATATTCTTTATGTAATTATATTTTCCCACAATTACCCATTTCTTACTCCAATAGAATTAAAAATATGAACTCACTGTTTCATTGGGTCTTCCTATGCTTGTGAAGTTTACTACATCATGTCAAATATATAAAATGTATTTGTATTTTCTTTTATTAATGTGTCACTTGTGATTGAGGGTCGCAGCTACAAACCTAACAGTGTATTCAGAAAGAAAATTTTCTTCTGCCATACTCACTTCATATAAGAGTCAAAGGTTTTACACAATGGAGATTCTGATACAATTTTCATTTGGAAGAGATAGTACAATACTGAAAGTTCACCCGAGATTGATACATGGCAATGTTGCATTTGGGTAGCAATGAAAAAAGAAATATTTTGAGAATTTTTTGACTCTTGAACAATGACTATTAATGAGTAAGAGTGTATTTAAATTCAAAAGTGGGTGGAAAGATCAGGAAGAAAAGTATTAAAAGGAAAAGCATGAAGTATGCCATCAATGCTACAATGATGCTGTGCAATTGTTTGATCAAATCTAAAAACCTATTTTTTTCAGTATCATGGTTTGAACTCAGACTTGCACTTGCTAGGCAGACACTGAACTATTTGAGTCATATCTTTTAGCTCTGAACTTGAAATCTTAGGAGCATACATGCCTTAAGAGACTAATGTTTCATTTTTTTCTAATCAGCTCTTTTAAATACAACTATAAAATGTCTCTGTGTGGGGAAACATTTAATCCTGTTCCCAAGAACACTGACCATTCTGAGAGCCATTGAGGATAGGTTACTTATCCATTACTATGCTCAGTGTGGTACCTGTGTGTTTTCTGTATTCTTGATGGAACAAGAACCCCACAAAGGTCTTCGAAACACTTGAAATGAAAAACCTGAATTTTTTTCAGTATATGGTATTTCAGTAGCTTACATTTTCCTTCCTCCTTAGTTAAAAAAAAACTCTTTGATAAATTCTATGAAAAAAATCTTTAATAGATTCTTTTTCTCACCTACACTCTTAGTATAAAATACTCGGAACATTTTTTATCTCACCAGCCTACCTTCTTCGCTACACTGACAAGAAAAAACCTCCCTGAGCCCTTATGGACGGCACCAATCTCAAACACCAATTCTATCGGAGAGTTGGCTCTTCCTTGGTCATTCTTTCATTGTTTTCCCTTCTGAATTCCTTCTAGTCTACCTTCTTTTACATCACTTGGTCTCTTTTCTACTTAAATTTTTTTTCTTATTGAAATTCTTCAGGGTCTTGAAGTTTCCACACTCTAATGTACCTCAGGATTTTTGCATATTCTCCTCTTCCTGCTGAGAATGCCCTGGTCCTGGCTTTTGCACTGCCACCATCTTGTCTGCTTTTGAGGCTCAGCATAATATTCTTTGGAAATCTATTTTGATCCCACCTCCCTTTAAATAGAACTCTTCCCTCCAGTGAAATATATTTAGCCCATATTGTATTTATCACTCTTTAGTACTACACAGTTAATTACTTAGTGGTTTATTAAAAAAATGTTTTGGTTATTTAAATGTGTTTCTACTGGTAGACTTAGGCCCACGTGTGTCTGATATCTCTGTGTTCACTAATATCTTGTCAGCATTTAGTAGCATGCTTCATGCATAAAGAGTATTCACTTAAGGGTTATGGAAAATTTAATTGAACATATCCTCAAACTGTTTTTATTTCTTCATTTCTTGCCAAGGTTCATTCATCACTGATTTAGTTATTTGTTATGGTTGTCAGCATATCCTTTGATTGCTGAGCTTGTATATATAAGACGTTCCAATACCAACTTTCATTGCCAGCTTCTTTGAGTTTGATTTATTCCATGTGGTGCAGGAAAAGCTCTAAATTATGACTGCAGTTTGCTAGACCCTTGGCCTCCAATGACTGGCCATGTCTACATCACGCCCCAGCTTTTATACATCAGAGCTTCATCTGGCCATCACTACATTTCTTCTCATTCAAAACTTAGCCCAAATTATATCTAACAGGAAGACATCCCTGACTCTTAGACTAAAGATGTCCTCTGTTTTAATTCCAACTCTCCCTACTATTTTACTATTATGGAGATTTCTATGGTGGTACAAACTCTAAATATAACTGCCATCTATAACAGTCCTCATATTCTCTTTAAGCAAGATACATTTTCCAAGTCAGACATAGCACAAGGCAATATCCAACAAAATTCTGTGACGGTTTACACATTCATGATGTTAGTTAGGGATGAAAAATAGTGCAGGTCTGAGTAAATCAGAAAACAGAAAATAATGCCCAAGAGCAAAAAGTAGAAAATAATTTTCCGTAACTTCCTAGATGTTATGTTAAAAATAAAATAATCGAATGAACTCCAGCACATTATTACATGGCAGGAATAAAGAGAAACAACGAGAAATGCCATATAATAACACAGTTACTGAAAAAACTTAAACAATGCTAACATTTATTAAGACAGCAAATCAAATTTTGGTGGACTCTCTTTTATTATACTCTATCAGTGCCAAAAAATACTCAACATGATCCATATTACATCTCTTCCAAATAAATTTTAGCTGAGTGGCTTAGCTTTTAAAACTTAAGTAAGTTAACATTTAAAATGGAATAATTAGAAGCACTTCCATAATTAAGAAAGGAGATACTCTCCATCATTATATTTGTGTAAAATGATTGCATGCATGTCTCAAGCACATTAAGCCTTAGATCAAAGGCACAGTTCCTCATCCTCTTGGGAAATATGCAAATTCCTAGTACTCCACTGCTTAAAGCATTATTGGGTATAAAGATATTTTTTCCAATAATTAATATCCAATCACAATTTCTGTTTTCTCATTACCATTGTATCTGGAAGCCATATTACAATTCTTATTTTTATAGATTAGCATCAGATTTCTAAATATAAAAACAACTTTATGTGTATCCCAGGAAGTTGTAGTAAGTCTTAACTAGATTCCCACATGGTTGAATTTTTACATAGACAAATACACACACCACATACACATATGCACAGAAGTAACATATATAGTAGTTTGCATGTTGGCCATAAAAATTAAAGAGCACTGCAATTTACTAAAATTTAAGACAAGAATAGTCATCTGAGGAAAGCATTAAAAAGGCATTGCAATGGCCGGGGAGTTTAGCCTAGCATGCATGAAGACCTGGGTTTGATTCCTCGGTATAACATACAAAGAAAAAAAAAAGCCAGAAATGGTGCTGTGGCTCATGTTGTAGAGCTCTAACCTTGAGAAAGCCCAAGGACAGTGTCCAGGCCCTGAATTTAAGGCCCAGGACTGGCAAAAATAAAAAAGCATGGCAAGAAGTTTTTCCCAAGAAATATTTATAGAAAGTCTAGAAGAATGAAACAGATAATAAATGTGTTAAACGGGAGCTACAGTAAAATGGTATGATCCTTTATTCCCAAAGGCTCTTGCATAATTTCATATTCACATTGCTTCATCAATCATATCTACCCAGAGAAAAAGCCAAATGCTAGGACCATGTGGTCTATCTGTTGAGATCAGCTGATTGGTCAGTTGATAATGGGTACTTTGTTGCAATGTGTACAATTTCTGTGACATGTCAGTAGGCTTTGGAAACTATTTAATATGTAAAGTATTTAAATATTATAGTTATCTATAGTTTGATAGTAATAGGAAATTAATAACAGACTACAAGCTTATTTTAATTTTACAATAAAATAATTACAAAAATTTTAAAGCATAATCTAGTTTGGTGGAATGCTTACCACTCATTTACTTCTGTTTACTTCTGTTATAATCTCTTAACATTCTACTATTATCCAAATAGTCTAAGATGTCCAACACATTGGATAAAGCCAATGGATTGATATAGAATTTTTTAGGGAGAGATGGGTACCACTTACTACATAATTACCGAACTTATAAATAGCTAAATCATATGGAAAGGTAGACTTGAAATATTTTTTGTTTTTATTTACTGAATTATTTTCGTTGACCAAGAACAAAAAGCAGATCAAGAAGTTCTTGTGTTACTAATATTAATTACTAAAATAACTCAGTAGGATGATTTATATAAACCAGGGTAAGTCTCCAAGCTGCCTTTTCTAATGGTTTGCACTAATGACAGTCTACTTGAGAAAACATAAATTACTTGAGTTTGTGACCACAGGAGCATTTTCTCTGTTTTAAGAAGTTCTGTTCAGGCACAGTGGCTCATGTCTGTAATCCTAGCTACTTAGGAGGCTGGGATCTGAGGATCAAGGTTCAAAGCCATCTTAGGCACAAAAGAACCTGAGATTCTTATCTCCAATTAATTTTTAGAAAACAGGAAGTGGAGCTTGGCTCAAGTGTAGGGTGGTAGTCTTGAGCTGAAGGGCTCAAGGACAGCACCCAGGCCAAGTTCAAGCCCAATGACCCACAAAAAAAAAGAAGAAATTCTACCTAAAAATTAAGGGTTAAATTAGTAGTCAAACATGGGCCTCATCAAATTCTTTGAAGCACAGATCAGAAACACACAGAACTTCAACACTCCTTTCTCTTACCATATAATTCCTCTATATAACTCCATGCAATTTATCAGATGTCATAATAACCAAGCTACCAATAAAGAGGTGGCATAGGTCCTGTGTAAAACACTATAAAATATCATGAAAAAACATATAATTTACAGTTAGCACAATTCTAGTCTTAGTTCACCAAGTATGGAAAATACCAGGTGGTCTGTAACAGAGCATTCAGTGAACTATTGTGCATTAGCTGATTAACACAATGAGTGATATCAGAGATGCTTTGCTCTTCTTGACAGGGACTCTGGGAGTATCCCCAGCATTGCTCACTGAAGCCAATGGAGCAACACAGTGAAGTCAGTGGGTGTACACACTTCCACATCAGCAATCCTAGAATCAGCAAAGGCCATCCCTTCATCAGCCTTTCACATACTTCATCACTCTCACCCCATTCATCATGCATGTCTGTACATACTTGAGCTGATTGAGAGAGTTCACCCAGGTTCACTTCTGAAAAGCTTATGAGTCTCAGTCGCAATAAACAGAAAAATCTCAACTGTCCCAGATGGGTTCACTTTCTGGGAAATATCAAGGTGACACAATGGCTTCAATTACTTCTTTTCTACTGGGAGAATGAATTTCACAATGAGGTGATCTTTTCCTATTCACACTTACTTAGCAGGAAAATCAGAATACAAGTAACAAAACAGGAATGTCATGACACCAAATCACACATCACATGCATAGTGTCTCCATTGAAACACAATGGAGACAAAATGAAAACAAAGGTTTACTGGATACTGGAATTTCGCCAAGGTAAACTGTACAAGTTGTTTGACATGACTGACTCAATCTGAGACCCCGGATAACAAATGTCAGCTCCAGATGAGTTGTGTATAACTTCCAACTACTTCATAGAAGCTAACCAAAGAAAGAATTCAATGCATTTATTTATGCAACCATTTTTCAACTCATTAATTTATACATTTTTCTCTCTTCTTTACCTGAAATCTCTATTTCTTCCTGAATACAAAATAAAAATATTCTTGCTGGGCATCGGTGGATCATGCCTATAATTCTAGCTAGCCAGTCCAGGAAGGAAAGTCCCCGAGACTCTTATCTCCAATAAACTACTAAGAAAAATCCAGAAGTGGTGCAGTGGCTCAAGTCATAGAATGCTAACATTGAGCACAGAGAGGCCGGGAGACAGAATTCAGACCCTGAGTTCAAGCCCCATGACTGAACCTGAAAGAAAAATACTTTAAAGGAAGTATTCATTCTTTTCTCAGTGTTTGATGACTACTTATGCCAATTTAATACAACTTTACATGCTAGTTTAAATATAGGTTCCATCTACTAGTAATTGTATGCTATTAAAAATAAAAGACTGTTTCAAAATTATTTTTTGAAGTTTGACCCTATTTCATAAATACTAAGTAATGTGTTGCTATCATTCATTAATCATATGTCCTAATTACCTAATGTGTGGAAATGAAGGCTCGAAAATTCCTTAAGTGAGTGGTTGGGAACGATAACATTGTAGTAACATTTAAATTTCATGACAAGGTTTAGAAGTTAGATTACAAAGATCTCAGCACTTCACAATTCCCTAAATGCCAAGATGCTTCTACTGCTAGTTAAGAATTCGAAGCCTCAAACTACATTCATTTAAAAGGTTGCAAGAAGGTCAATATGAAACCTCATCCATGCTGAATCAGTAACAGAGTGATTCCATTTCAAGCCCTAATTACAAACATATTACCCAAAGTTTTTTTATTTTTCAGAATATGGATATAGTAATTTGTGAATTAGGAATAATCATAATCCTCAGGAGATTCTGAGTGTCCTATATGTCCTACCAAGCAGTCATTTTCCCATCTGCTTGAAAAAAATGACAGCATTCTAATTATTCTGTCAAGGCTAATAGACCCCAAATTTGACTCATATCTCAGTGGATATCTCTTTTCCAATAACAACTAACTTCTCATTTATGACATTTTCCTCCATAAAATTATGTGTTGTGAGAATTTTTTGAAAATCAATTTAGATGGTCAAACAACTTCTAAAATCAAAGAACTAGAGTGATATCATCATGAGATAAATTAGAAAACAACTTAAAGAACCTTACTGTGCTTTAAAAAGATCCTTAAAATGGACTTTAAAATTATCAATGATGAGCTCAAATATTTGTCAATCCGGAAAGATGAAAGGATCTCTAAATGAGCAACATAACAAAGCCAGATAACATTTTGTTTTCAATTAAAAATAAAGCTCTGAATCAAAGAAAATAACAAACTTACAAAGGGTATAATTGAAAGAAAGGATAGAATCCCGAAAGCTGGCAAGAATTGAAATCATCTTTTATTCTGAGAATATCCAATAAAATTTGGTAATCTTGACCTAATTTAGTTAAGGCATTGAGTTCAAACCCTGGTACTATCAAACCAAAACTCTAGACCCTCAGTGAAACAATGTTGAAAATTTAACTCTCTATATGGAAGAGAGTGGCAAATGCAAATGAACTGGCGATGGATGATAAGGTAGAAAGGTAAGGTCACATCATAATTTACCCATCCTTAATTCTATTTCCCTGAAAAGCATGTACTGAAATAACTTCCTCGGAGTTCTAAACAACATGAGATTGCAAAAAGAATGAAAACTTCACAAGCACCTAGTATTAAAAGAAAAAACTTTGCATTTTAGTCTTTGAACTGAGAAAAGGAAATGATTGAATTTCATGCTTAAAAAGGAAACAAAGTTTTCAAATCAAAGAATATAAAATTATACACATGAGAAGTGGTTCTCAAGTAGAATAAATGGAAAAATAATTGCAATTAAAAATAGAATGGAGCTGAGTGCTGGTGGCTCATGCCTGTTATCCTATCTATTCAGGAGGTTCAGATCTGAGGATCATGGTTCAAAGCCAGCTGTGCAGGAATGTCCAAGAGATTATTATCGCCAATTAATAACATGAAAAGAAGAATTGTCATTGCAAATCAAAGTTGTAGAGTGCTAGCTAACCTTAAGCAAAAGATGTCAAGGACAGCACCTAGGCCCCAAGTTAAAGCCCCATAAACAACCCCCCCCCAAAAAATAGAACAGGTCTACTAAATTATACTTTCAACATTGCAGAAGAAAAAGACAGTTAATAAAATACATGAATAAATATGAAGTACAGATGAGGTATTGATCTGAGTAAATAATCTGACAAACTTAGAGTTATGAATTATAGGGGCACAGAAGTAAATACTACTACAAACATGTAATGAATATGCAAGTAAAATAATATTAAAAAAGATATAATTAAAAGAGATCACTGGACCTAAGTTTTTCAGCATTATCAGAAATTATTTAATTTTATGTCCAACAAATACCAATAAGGACAAACCCTATTTGCAAACAGTGCAGTGAAATTCCAGAAGAAAAAAATGAAAGATAATATCTTAAAAAATAGCTAGATGAACATGGATTACCTACAAAGAAATTCTAAGTAGAGTAAGTAGGTTGTTTGGCAGTAATTGCTGAGAGTAGAAAATGATGGAATAATTTTCTTTTACTCATATGCTGCCTATTGTCAATTTATGACTCTAAATTTACTGTACCCAACTTCTAAAAGCTGAGATTAATCAGACACAGTCATGTTTACTATTTAAGCCTTCTTTAATATGCATGTTAAAGTAACTAGATTTTTTTCAAAACTACACACAAGTTAACTCTGAAGTTTTCATTTTGTTTTAATTTTGAATGTTTATACTCTAAATTGCAATGAAAACATCTTTCTTATGGTAGCTTTTAGTCAGAACTACTTGAAACACATTGCTCTACAGCACAGACAATGAGTAATCAGCAACTAAGTACTTCCATCAAGATGGTAGAATTTAAAACACAGTGCTGGGTGAATATAGCATGTTACAGATAGAAAAAAGACCAATTTTAAATTTCCCTGAAGGCACAAACATATTTAAGCCATATATTTGTTAGGGGTATAGAAAACTGTGTCAATGACCTATTCTTAAATCTATGCAGTGTTGGTAACTTCACAGTGATGTTTATTTTGACATGGTATGTGTGTGTATGTTCATATATTTATAATAAAGTGTCAAGCTTAAAATATGACTGTTATAAAATATGGGGAGCATGTATCAAGAAGGGAGCAATATTAATATCAAGCCTCTGTAATTTCCTCCTTTCGTCTATCAAGGATGAGTTAGAGAGGAGGAGGAATGGTACATGCTCTACAGTTCAGACAACTGAACACATTTCAGGCAGTTAGAATCTCCTAGAATTATTTCTTCTCCAGAAGATAATAATGCATTTGTCTAAAGACATATACAAGGAAATTGGGCAATAAATATTATTTCGATATAAAGCTTTAGTATAACTTTCAGCTACTGAAATATTGCATGATATGACCATCATAAAAAAGTATAAACATTTCATGCTGGTCTTAGCTAGATTGAGCCGCCATAAGAATAATATGGACATGATGTCTCAAAGAAGAATGTTATTTTGTCACATGTGATCAATGGAATTATAGGATCAATTTCAACATGAGAAAGCCTATTTCTGGCTACAAGATAGCTGCTTTATCATGTGATCACATAATCTCTTCTGTGTGCACCTGTGGGGAGAGCAAGAGATGAGAACAAATGTAGAAAAACAATGCCACTTTTTTGGTCTATCTTCTGACAAGAACACCAACCCCATCTTACCAGGGATCCATCTTTATGATTTCATTTTACCTTAGCTCCCTCTATCTATCATTACATTGAGGATTTCAGATATGAATTGGAGGAAGGCACAATCAGTCAGCACCAATAACCATTAGTGATTCTGTTTTTAGCTATTTTAATACTTTTATCAGTATACATGATTATTTCTCCAGGTGTTTAGGATTCAAATGCAGAATCCAAAATGATGTGTAAGCTACTCTCTAAACTGTATTGCCAAAATCCCCTTATCAATTTCCACTTCCATCAGTGGTGCAAGAAGACCAACTACTTTTTCACAGGACACACACAGGATAGTACCAACCCTCATCAATTGTGTCAATCTTAGGAAAGTGCTTAGTTTAAATTTCTAGTTGTCAGAAAAAAAGTAAACAGAGGCTGGGAGTGTGGACCAGGGGTAAATGGTTTGTTTAGCATGCATAAGGCCCAAGGTTTGATTCCTAGATAACACACACGAAAAAATCTAGAGGTGGTGGTGTGGCTCAAGTGGCAGAGCACTAGCCTTTAGCAAAAAGTACTCAAAGACAATGCCCAGGCCTTCGTTAAAGCCCTAGGACTAGAAAAAAGAAAAAAGAAAAGAAAAAGAACAAAAATAAGAAAGAAACCAAAATATTCCAAATATCCTAAAGATTTCATCTATATTTATAGTTCTTTTTTTCTATATTTTTCCTATTCAAACTCTGCATTTTCTTCCTGCTCTTCATTTTCCTTGCTATACTCAGCAGGAACTTTTCTTGACAGGTATTAATCTTTGTTAAATATCCTTACAGTCTTTTTTCAACTTGTCTTTTGTTTGATTATTTTGCATGATATTTTATTACATGCATTTTTCTATTTAATGTGGACTTACATGTCAATAATTCTAGCATATGAGAAGAACAAAACCTTAAATATATTTTTTAGAGTATTTATTATCTAAACATAGGATTTGGAGGGGAAATTAGCTTTTCAATAGTGAACCATGATAAGATACCTTTGACTGATTTATATTTGTAAAGGTTATCGCTCTATATAAAATAAAATCAGCTGAAATCAGGGTCTATTCACTCATAACCTATGTATCAAAGCAAAGGTCTTTTCTCTAACATTTGCAGAATTGAAAGAAATCAGAAATACTTATATATGCCACAAACGTGTAAACCAGATTTGATGTATAATCTTTGGAAATTACTTTTCATATATTACAATACACAAACAATATTATTGAGAGCACTTTTGTCCTTATTGTTACTGGGATGGAATTCAGAACTTCAACCTTACGAAGCTAGCAACTTGATATATGCTCAAGCCCTCCCACTTTCAGTTTGCTTCTCACATAGATCCCTTGGTTCTAGTCCATGATCTTCCTGTCTATACCTCCTGAAGACTTGTGATTACAGCTGTCGACTTTTTCCAAAGACATTTTAGAACTATCCCATACATGTTGCACAATGAAATCTTCACTATGTGTAAAATATACATAAAAATATAAAATCCTAGTTGGTATCTTCCTATATCTATAGAAAGCTTATTTCTATTTTTATTTTTTAATATATTTTTATTGTAATTAATAGAAGGGTTACATTATATTTGCCAGATAAAAGGTGCATTAATTCACATACCTTTCTCATGTCTTGGTTCCCATTTCCCTCCCCGCCCATGCCCACCCCTCATCTTGTTTTCCCCCCTTCCCTATCCAATTTCAAATACCAAATACAAATATATCCAATATATCAGATAACAAGGTGAGATACTGTAACAATATAAGATAACCAAGGGACAGCAAAAGAGATGAATGATAACATAGTACATTAAGGACAACAATCACTCATTATATGACTTTTGTTTCTATATTCTAGAGTTCCTTTCATTTAGTGTCATACTGTATGGCCTTATGTATCTAGGTTTTGCTCTATTGCAAATCTCTGCTATGAGAGCCCAAGGTTTCTACTGATTATGACAAATGAGGGAAACCATTGAGCCTATGTTCCTTTGAGTCTGGCTTACTTCACTTAATATGACTTTTTCTAAGTCGGAAAGCTTATTTTTAAAATCAAACCATTTTATAAAATTATAATGATTTCTACTTACCTAATTTAAGCTTACCGTGTGAAAAACTGTCCAAGCTAGAGTTAAATATTGTTATCAGAACACACAGATTTATATAAACATTTTTTTCATCTTCTTAGTTTCTGGTAAGTTAACAGGAACGTCTCAGAACGTTTTGAGTACTCGATTTACATATATTTTATGCCTTCTAGTTTCCTTCCTTTGAGGGTAACATTAAAATCTGTCAGGTTGTACTCTATTACATTCTTCCATACTGACTTTCAATTCAACACATGCTTTTATTTTCAACTCCCATTTAGTTGCAAGTAATCCTTAGCATGAAGTTTTATCTTTCAGTCTTATACCTACAAATATAGCTTCCTAGAGGAAAAAGGATAAAGAAAAAGTGAAAGAAATCTACTTACACACAATGGAATTCTATGCTGCTGTCAGAAAGAATGACATTGTCCCATTTGTAAGGAAATGGAAATACTTTTGCTGTCCCTTGGTTATCTCATATTGTTACAGTATTTCACCTTGTTATCTGATATATTGGATACATGTGTATTTGGTTATTTGAAATCGGATAGGGAAGAGGGGAGGTGGGGGGAGAGAAATGGGGACCAAGACATGAGAAAGGGTATCAATGTATGTGAAGTAATGCACCTTATATCTGGTGAATATAATGTAACCCTTCTATTAATTACAATAAAAATATATGAAAAAAAGAAATTAAATTATAATCAAATCACATGCTTTGTCATACAACTCTGTCATATTTTAGGATATACCAAGAATGGAAAGCAAATAATGTAGTTATTAATAATTTTCACTTTAAATGAAACAATGTACTCATTCAAGTATTTAGTAGAACCAAATATATTATTATTCTTTGTATTGGATAAATATTTTAGAAGACTAAATAGAAAAGGTAGATACTGCAGCAAAAGAAAGTTGGGGCTGGGAGTTTGGCCTACTGGTAGAGTGCTTGCCTAGCCTGCATGAAGACCAAGGTTCATTTCCTCGGTACGTACATAGGAAAAGCTGGAAATGGTGCTGTGGCACAAGTAGCAGAGCTCCAGCCTTGAAAAAGCCCTAGGACAGTGCTCAGGCTCTGAGTTCAAGCACCAGGACTAGCAAAAAGAAAAAGGAAAGAAAAGAAAAGGAAACTCTCCTTTTTGTTCAGTAAATACTTATTAGTTCCTACCATATGTAGGACACTAAGTAGAACTACCCAAAATACGTAACACATAGAGCCTTCCCTACTCTTGTGCTCAGAGTTGAAAACAAAGTTATTAATTAATAACACATGACTTAAATGACATTTCTGTCAAAAATATTTCAAAAAGTTGAATTTTAAATAATTTTACAAAACAGTAAACAATACTTTAATATTACTAATCAAATCACTTTAAGTCTTAAAGCCATTTTTCAGGAGTCTTTACATTTGTTTATTTAAACCTGAGAGACTGATTTGTGATACTACCATAAACACTTCCCATCTCACATATAAATGGAAGAGCTACTTAAGGTTTAAATGAGTTTTGGAGAGAAATAATTATATAATTGCTTCACTCTAGGTTAGACACAAACAAAACTGGCTTCAGTGAAAGGGATTGTGAAAGGTTCATTTGCAATTAGGTAAGAAATCTCAGTTCTATCCTTAGTATCATCTGTGGCTCCCTAGTTCTTTTTCATAGGAACTAAATTCTTTTTTTAACATTTTTTCCATATATCTTATTGAAATTAATAGAAGGGTTACATTATATTCACCAGATACAAGGTGCATTACTTCACATACATTGATACCCTTTCTCATGTCTTGGTCCCCATTTCCCTCTCCCCACACCTGCCCCTCATCTTGTTTTCTCCCCTTCCCTATCCGATTTCAAATAACCAAATACGCATATATCCAATATATCAGATAACAAGGTGAAATACTGTAACAATATGAGATAACCAAGGGACATCAAAAGACATGTACATTAAGGACAACACTCACTTGTTATATGGCTTTTGTTTCTGGAGGTCCTTTCATTTAGTGTCATACTATATGGCCTTATGTATCTAGGCTTTGTTCTATTGTAAATCTCTGCTAGGAGAGCCCAAGGCTTCTACTGATTATAATAAATGAGGGAAACCACTGAACCTAACTCTGTAGATTTGCTAAAACTACATGAGAGAGTTTCAGCTCCTCTATTGCCTTTGCACATGCCACTCCACTCCACAAAATTGCTACTGATTAAACAGGAATTGTGAAATACCAGAGACAGTGTAGTCAGGTCAGGATATAATTTCTAAGTCCGGTCTTTCCTGTAAAAATACAAGGGCTTTTTACAATCATTTGGTTAGCCTCTATAAATGAAATAGCTGCAGATAATCACAAAATGATGCAATTGTTCCCCAGGTTTTCATTTATGAGCAAATTCCTTGATAAAACTTGGGGCGCAAACAGTTGGACAGAAAGTGAGTCTGTGTCAAGAAACATGGTCAGGAGTTAGTGAGCTGTGGTCACAGGCACTGACTGCCCACCTTTTACCCAGTGGTGGTCTCCACACTTGCAGCAGTGTGACAATTCTGAAAGCATGGGTCCAGGAACAGCAATAGCAATATCAGGTGGGAAGAAGTTACAATTATCTTTTCCACTTCCAGTTCTGCTGTGTTTTCAGAACTATTGTTCCCACCCAATGGATTCAGATGAAGCTTCATGTGGGAACCAGAGCTCTCACAGTGCTGAACCTAATGAAAATCCACTCATCTCCACCACTCTACCCGCACACTTTGTGTTTTTAGTAAAACAATCATTTTCTCCTAATCTAAGTCCGATGTGCTGGCTGAGGACTCAGCTTGCCTCCAGGGAACTGAGGAAAGGCAGCAGCAGATAGTCAAGTAGCAGAGGAACCTGATGGACAGACATCAGAAGTCAGATTGAAACAAGATAGAAAATGTTTTAAACTTACTAAGGACATCGCTTCAAATTCATCTTTTCCAGGTATTTGCTCAAAAGCCCTAACCAGCATTAACAGAAACCATTCCTCTCTAGGCAGCTTTTCAAAGACAGATTTAAATGGGAAAGTCCCTGCACATTTTTTGAGGTACTACTTGAAGAATTTAATTATTCGATTCTCCCTCTCCATTTCTTTCTCTGGTGCTGATCCTCTTATCTTTTATAATAACCCTTCATGACAGATGTTGTCGATATACTGCTTCTTCCTTTTTGTAAGATGCTTACTTAATCCTCCTTATTTGAGAAAGTATCAGTCTTTATAGGAAATGAAAGCCGCAAAGACCACCTTAATTCTGCAGCATATAACATGTATGGAATCGCAATAATCTATGTTATGCTGATGTCAATAAAACTAGTATTTAGCAGCCACCTGGGAATTTTATATCATCTTCTCTTACATACTGGTGAGAATGATTAGAAAAACCATGACTTTAAAACATAACTGTTATTAAGTACAGACACAACTCCACATGTGTATACACACACATACCCAAATTCAATATCCTGCTCAACATCAACTCTAATATAAGAAAACAGTAGGGAAAAATCAAATTTCAAATCATTTTTAGTTCTACAAGAGATTTTTCCAGCATTTAATATTCTAGGAGACAGCTGAACTTTGTGGAATATTAACAACCTCAATTGTGTTACTGATTTAAACTCCCTTACATTGAATTTGCTATTCTATTTCACATATTCCTACAATGTTAAAAGGTTTTCTTCATTATTTTAGATTTAATATCTGGATTTGTATTGACACCAAAAGCTTACTTCTACAACAATACCTGGTTATTACTGTGACACAATATTGATAACTTTTATTTTTAAACAAAGATCAATTGAAGCACTGCCACATTCTCAGTGCAAGAGAAAAAGAAAACATTGTTTTCCCCCAAAAGGAAGATAAATAAACCAGAATGAAATTGTCATCATCATAAAGCAAAGTAAAGCTAATACTGCTATTATATTATATAAAATTCTGTGCATTTGAACATTTGTACCTTCAGAAACAAAATCACTTTGATAGACTATGTTCAGGTCATGGAATTATCTGAACAGGCTCAGGGAGGAGCAAGAGGCCTACCTAGAATGCTCCTTTGTGCATTTGTGGTTCAACAAAGCACAACAGTGGCATTTTACTGCTTCACCAATAGTCAAACTGTAAAAGAGAATGAAGCCACAATGTTAGATAAACAGGACGTTTTGTATGTAGAGGCTGAGGTTTTCCTCAAGCACATTTGTCAATGTGAGCAGATACCTTTTATTTGGCTCCTTCCTTAGTCATACCCTGGAGGCTGTTATGTTTGATTCTGCTTTGTACACAGCTTTCAAGTTGTAGTATGTTCCCCACAGCACTCACCCATCCACACAAGGAGGAGCCTTACCAAGTGCAAATGTAAAATGAGAAACAACAGGAATTTGCACCCTTGATCTAAGGGAACAAAACTATGGAACAAACCAACTTACTCTTATCAAAGTCCTAATCAAGGGAAAAAAGCGACCATTGTTTCGAATATCCACTGCTTGAGAAGAGAAGGAAAAGATCATATTCTAGTAGGTGTCATTAGTTAGATGGGACAAACACACTTGGTTCTTCTTGGAATATGGAGCATTTTATTTTACTGAATTAAACATTCTCTGTGGTATTCTAAACTAATGAAAACTGAAAACTCTTTTGCAAGGATCATAAAAAAGAAAAGCAAATTCAGTTATTATTATATGTTTTTAAAATCAATTGTTCAAATTTTCACACTGGGAAACCAATCAAAACTTTCAATTTTTATATTCTAGGTCTGGCTCTGTCTTAACCTAAACAATTAGAGGTAAGCAGTTAAGAAACTTCATGTATATTAGCAATTGTAAAAGACTGATGATAGTGGCTAGAAATGTGGCATAGAGATAGAGTGCTTGCTTAGAATTCATGAAGTCCTAGGTTCCATTCCTCAGTACGACATACACAGAAAAAGCCAGAAGTGACTCTGTGGCCCAAGTGTAAAGTGCTAGCCTAGAGCAGAAGAAGCTCAGGGACAGTGCCCAGGCCCTGAGTTCAAGCCCCAGGACTGACAAAAAAAAATCCAAAACAAACAAGAAACTGATAACACGTTTATAAACCATTTTACTTAGAACTTTCTAACAAAAAATTCCCTCTTAACCAAACATAAATAACATTTTTAGCGTTAAAGTGAAAATTTTAATAAAATACACAGATAGCTTTATTTTAGAGACAGTCTTGCTGTATTTCCCAGGCTAGTCTTTAATCTGCTACTGCTCAGATCCTGCTGGGATTGCAGGCATGCAATTCAGATATTTTTTATTGTAATTAATAGAAGGGTTACATTATATTCACCAGAGACAGGGTGCATTACTTCACATACATTGACACCCTTTCTCATGTCTTGGTCCCCATTTCCCTCCCCCCACACCTCATCTTGTTTTCCTCCCTTCCCTATCCAATTTCAAATAACCAAATATGCATATATACAATACATCAGATAACAAGGTGAAATACTGTAACAATATGAGATAACCAAGGAACAGCAAAATAGAGGAGAGATAACATAGTACATTAAGGACAACACATTTTTATATAGTTTGCAGATTTTAAATTATCTAAAATGATAATAAAAGCCACCTCCTACTCAGTATGGTCAAGTGCTAAGTGATGTCTTCCAGTATGGTCAAGTGCTAAGTGATGTCTTCAAATATAATATTAAAAATGTTTATATATAAATTTTTTTCATACAAGAATTTAAATTTAGTATATCTTACATCGTTATGTGTTCGTGGTAGTTTAAGAAGGAGAATGGTGTTTATGTGATATAAATCTGACAGGATCAAACCGATGAAACAAAATAATAAATAAAATAATGCATCTTACTCTAACGGACTCACCCTGCTCTCTAATCATGCCAATTTGAGGTAGAGCCATCTTGAAGATCAATCTGGTCACCATTTGAGTCTTAGAACACTTGGACACGGTCAGTTTTGTTAACTTTTTTTAAACAGCCTATTTTATTTAACTCAATGGATTGAAAAAATTATTTCATCATGTAATCATTATTAAAATTATATTACATTATATTTTTATTGTCAGGATAATGTATAGAGGGATAAACAGTTACAGTTATATTCATCAGGTAGTAGGTTCATTCCTTACTTTCAACCAAATAAAATTATGATCAAAGCAGTATTAAGGCTGAAGCACTCATAAAATACTTACACTTTAGAAAGTACGAAACAAAGGGAAACAACAGTCTTTACAACTTCTAAAACACAATATGAAGGATTGTGTTGGAAACACAAAGAAGACTGTACCCGTGGTGAAGATAGAAAACATGCCAGCAGGCAATACTTTCAAAGGGAAAAGTGGAGGTTCATGGAGAAACTTGGTATTTTAATTGAAATAATAGCTTTATAACAGAAATGTTTTATTGAGAAAAATGTTTTCCTGGAGGCATGCTGTGGTCTTCAAATTATTTCTCAAAAGCAGTAGGAGAAAATTTGAATCTGGAAATGAATCTATCTCTTTAAAACTCTCTCAATAAAATTATGTGACCCATCAACGCATATCCAATTGCATTTTGCCAGTCCTGGGCTTGAGCTCAGGGCCTGAGCATTGCCCTTGAGCTTTCTCAAAGCTAGAGCTCTACCATTTGAGCCACAGCCCCACTTCTGGCTTTTTTCTATGTCTGTGGTACTGGGGAATCAAACCTGGGTCTTCTTGCATGCTAGGCGAGCACTCTAGTACTAGGTAAAACTACCAGCCCCCAACTGCATTTTGTGTGGTTTACTGGAAGCAGTAATATTATTTAAAAAATAAATGGAAAGTTTTAATCGTCAGTTAATTATAGAAATTATTTAAATTTAGTTTGAAAAGATGTAGATAACTAATCCTTGTGTCCTCTATCTGTGTTTGGGGTTGGGGGATAAAACCAAATTATGAGAGGAAAGGAATGATACACATAGGAGAGACATTATTGTATAACTGACATTAAAATATTTATTATAAAATGCTAGAGGTCTCTTCATGTATTAAAAGGCCAAGAAATCCAGTGTGAAGATAAGACCTTCCTGTGCAGGTTTTCAAGCTTATTACAAGCTTAAAAAAATAGTTGTTCAAAAATGGTTGCTGCTTAGGCCAGTTCAGAGAAAGCTACACATTTCTAGGCAAAGAAAGTGTGAAGAAGAATTGCAAAGGTGGAAATGTTTAATGTGTGGGAAGCTGCCCAATTAAGAGATGCTCTCCCATCAGATGATGAGCTCCTTCTCATCAGATAGATGTCTGCTAGACTTATGGCAAAACTGCTGAGGATCAAATCCCCTAAATTAGAAAGTTTTATATTTATTCCTTTCAGAAAGACCTTTAAATATATATGTGCATCATATATAAGTATGAATTCCATTCGTTTAACCCATTCCCTCTTCCACATTTCTCCTCTTGACCCCTTTCTTCCTCCTCTCCACAAAGAACCCATTTCCTGGCCCTCACTTTGTTGGGCTTTGACTTAGTCTTTATAAAAAAATTATACTCGATATAATATAAAAATTTAATGACAAGAGAACATTAAAAGATCTTGATGTTTTTTTTTCCTAGTCCTAAGGCTTACACTCAGGACCTGAGCACTGTACTTGAGCTTTCTTTCTTTTTTTTAAATATATTTTTTATTGTAATTAATAGAAGGGTTACATGATATTTGCCAGATAAATGGTGCCTTAATTCCCACACATTGATACCCTTTCACATGTCATGGTCCCCATTTCCCTTCCCCCCTCTCCACCCCTCATCTTGTTTTCCCCCCATTCCCTATCCAATTTCAGATAACCAAATACAATTATACCCGATATATCAGGTAACCAAGTGAGATAGTGTAACAATATGAGATAACCAAGGGACAGTAGAAGTGATGAGAGTACCTTAAGAACAACAATGATTAATTATATGGCTTATGTTTACATCATATTTTAAATGACAAGTTTAACAAACAATTGTTCAAGGAGGAAATCTCTAATTACATTCTCTGGGACTTAGTCTTTAGAACTTAATCAAAATTAGGCTAACGGTTTGTATGTCATAGAAACATATCAGTTTATGAAATAAAACATTATGATTATAGACATAGGTTTTTTTTGTCTACATAGTTATGTTTGTATTTCCATTACCATGTCCATTGCTTTGGGTATGCAGTTATTGAGTCCTCTCTCTTGTACACTTTGGATTTAATAACTGCATATTAAGGATACCATGCGCCTTTTGTTCCTGGGGTCTTGACTTGTCTCACTCAGCATGATTCGCTCTAGATTCATCCACTTCCCTGCGAATGCCATTATTTTATATTGTCTGTTGGCTATGTAGAATTCCATTGTGTATATATACCACATTTTCTGTATCCATTCATCTGCAGTAGGGCATCTGGGTTGTTTCCATCGCCTGGCTATTGTGAATAGTGCAGAGATGAACATAGCTGAGCAGGTGTCTTTATAATATCCTGGGTCATGCTGTTCAGGACAGATGCCCAGAAGTGGTATGGCGGGATTATAGGGAAGGTCTATTTTCAGGTCTTTAAGGAACCTCCACACTGCTTTCCAGAGTGGCTGAACTAGTTTACAATCCCACCAGCAGTGCAGTAGGGTTCCTTTTTCTCCACAACCCCGCCAGCAACTGTCATTGTCTGAGTTCAAAATCTTGCCCATTCTTGTTGGGGTAAGGTGGTATCTTAGGGTTGTTTTTATTTGCATTTCCTTTATGACCATAGATGATGAACATTTTCTCATATGTTTTTCTGCCATTTTAATTTCTTTAGTTCCCTTGCCCATTTAGTGAATGGTTTATTGAGTTTTCGGGGGATTAGTTTCTTGAGTTCCCTGTAGATACTAGATATTAAGCATTTGTCAGATGTATTGTTGGTGAATATCTTTTCCCAGCTGGTTGGCTGCCTCTCTACTTTTGCAACTATGTTTTTATCTGTACAAAAACTTTTTATTTTTAGGTAGTCCCTTTTATCAAGTCTCTCTCCGATCTGTTGTGACCCTGGGATTCTGTTCAGGAATCTTTTGCCTGTGCCTATGAGTTGCAGTGTCTCTCCTACATTATCATGTAGCAATTTCACGGTTTCCAGTCTGACATTGAGGTCTTTGATTCACTTTGAGTTAATGCTTGTGCATGGTGAAAGGCTAGGGTCAATTTTTAGTTTTCTGCATATGGCTGCCCAGTTTTGCCAGCACCAATAATTGGATAGACTGTGTTTGTTCCATTGTATATCTTTGGCTCCTTTGTCAAATACAAGTTACCTATGGGTATATGGTTCTATTTCTGGGTCTTCTATTCTGTTCCACTGATCTTCTGGTCTGTTTTTGTGCCAGAACCAAGCAGTTTTTGTTACTATGGCTCTATAGTAGAGTTTGAAGTCTGGTATTGTAATATCACCAGCATTGCTCTTTTTGCCTAGAATTGTTTTGGCTATTCTAGGTCTTTTCTTGTTCCATATGAATCTTTGGATTATATCTTCAATTTCCATAAAGAATATCTTTGGGATTTTGATGAGGATTGCATTGAATTTGTATATCAGTTTTGGCAGTATAGCCATTTTCACTATGTTGATTCTCCCTAGCCATGAGCATGGGATGTCTTTCCATTTCCTAGTGTCCTCTTTAATTTCTTTCATTAGGCTTTTATAATTTTCAATGAATAATTCCTTTACTTCTTTGGTTAAGTATATTCCTAAGTATTTTATTCTTTTGGGGGCTATTGAGAATGGGATCATTTTCTTCATTTGGCCTTCTGTTTGTGTATTGTTGGTGTACAAGAAGGCTACTGACTTCTGAAGATTGATTTTGTATCCTGCCACTTTGCTAAAGTGGTTTATTAATTCTAGTAGTTTGGGAGTGGAGTTTGTTGGGTCACTCAACTAGAGGACCATGTCGTCTGCGAATAAGGATAGTTTAATTTCTTCTTTCCCTATGTGGATCCTTTTGATGCCCTTTTCTTGTCTTATTGCTCTGGCTAAGGGTTCTAGCACTATATTGAAGAGAAGTGGAGAGAGTGGGCATCCCTGTCTAGTTCCTGATTTTAAGGTGAATGGTTCCAGTCTTTCACCATTTAGTATAATACTGGCTGTAGGTTTTTCATATATGGCTTTCACTATTTTGAGGTATGTACCTCTTATTCCTATTTTTTCTAGTGCTTTCAACAGGAATGGATGTTGTATTTTGTCAAATGCCTTCTCCGCGTCCAGAGAAATTATCATATGATTCTTATTCTTACCTCTATTGATATGATGGATTACATTGATTGATTCGCAAATGTTAAACCAGCCTTGCATTTGTGGGATGAAGCCCACTTGATCATAGTGTATGATTTTTTTAATTTGTTTCTGGATTCTGTTGGCTAATATTTTATTGAGGAGTTTTGCATCTGTGTTCATTAGAGAGATAGGTCTGTAGTTTTCTTTTTTGTTGGGTCTTTCCCTGGTTTGGGGTTGAGAGAAATATTAGCTTCATAAAATGAGTTTGGTATTGCTCCTTCTGTTTCTATTTCTCGGAAGAGTTTCAAGAGTATAGGTGTTATTTCATCTTTAAATGTCTTGTAGAATTCCGCAGTGAAACCATCTGGACCTGGGCTTTTTTTGGTTGGCATTTCCCTGATTGCTTCCGCAATTTCGTTGTGAGAAATTGGTCTGTTCAATTTGTTTACCTCATCGTTGTTCAGTGTGGGTAGCCTATATTTATTTAAGAAATCATCCATTTCTACTATATTTTCTTGTTTCTTTGAATATAGGCCCTGGTAGTACCTATTCATTATGGACTGGATTTCTTGGGAATCAGCTGTGATTATTCCCGTGGGGTCTCTAATCTTGTTTATTTGAGTCTCCCCTTTCCTTTTTTTTTTGATTAATCTTGCCAAGGGTCTGTCAATTTTGTTGACTCTTTCAAAGAACCAACTTTTTGATTTATTAATTTTGTGTATAGTAGATCTTACTTCAATCTCTGAAATTTCTGATTTTATTTTTGTTATTTCTGTCCTTCTAGCTGTTTTAGAATTAACTTTTTCTTGCTCCTCTAGGTGTTTCAGGTTTTTTTTTAAGGTTATTTACGTGCTCTTCCTCTGTCTTTTTAATATGCGCTCGTAGTGCGATAAATTTGCCTCTTAGAACTGCCTTTGCTGTGTCCCATAAGTTTCTCTGTGATGTTTCTTGATTGTCATTACATTCAAGGAAGTTTTTAATTTCATTTCTGATCTGATCTCTTACCCAGGGGTTATTCAGAAGTGTGTGTTCAGTTTCCGTGTGATTGAATGTTTTTTTGACTTTGACTGCATTGTTCAGAATTAGTGTGATTCCACTGTGGTCTGATAGGATGCATGGGATTATATCAGACTTCTTGTATCTGCTTAAGCTTTCTGTATAAACTATTATATGATCTATTTTGGAGTGTGTTCCATGTGCTGCTGAGAAAAATGTAAAAACTTTCGCCGTTGGGTGGAAGACTCTGTGTATGTCTGTTAAGCCCAGCTGAGCTATGGTGTCATTTAAGTCGATGGTGTCTTTGCTTAACTTTTGTTGAGTTGACCTGTCATTTGTTGAGAGTGGAGTATTGAGGTCACCGACAATTATTGTGTTTGAGTCTATCTTGTTCTGAAATTCTAAAAGAGTTTGTTTGATGAAATTGGGTGCTCCCGTGTTGGGGGAGTAGATGTTTATAACTGTAATATTATGGGCATCGATTGTACCCTTTACTAATATATAATGGTCGTCTCTATCTTTGTTTACTGATTTTACTGAGAGGTTAATTTTATCGGAGATTAAGATTGCTACTCCTGCTTTTTTGCATGGTGCATTGGAGTGGAAAATTCATTTCCAGCCTTTCACTTGGAATTTGTTTCTGTCTTTGGCAGTGAGGTGTGTCTCTTGGAGGCAATATATGGATGGGTGGTGTTTCTTAATCTAGTCTGCTGCTCTGTGTCTTTTGATTGGATTGTTCAGCCCGTTCACATTTAGGGAGATTATGGAGAAGTGGTCAGTGTCCATTGTTGTTATTTATTTTTACTTCTAAGTTTCTTTCTCTTTTTTCCCCCTTTGTGTTTAGTGAATTATAGATGTTTGCTTCTTGATGGGGGTTCTTGATGTTCTACAATTTGTTCTCGATTAATTAGTATTCTTTGTAACGCTGGTTTAGTGTGCACGTATTCATAAAGCTTCTCTTTGGAGTGAAATATTCTTGTTTCTCTCTCAAATGTAAATGCTAGTTTTGCTGGATATATCAGTCTGGGTTGGCAGTTGTTGGTCTTCAGGACATCAATGATGTTTTTCCAAGCTTTTCTTGCATTTAGGGTTTGCGTGGAGAGATCTGCTGTAATTCGAATGTTCTTCCCATTATAATATAGCTCCTTCTTTGTTTTTGCAGCATTTAAGATCAATTCCTTGGTATTTGGGTCTAATGTCTTTACTATGATATGTCTAGGTGAGTTCCTTCTAGGATCTTGCCTGCTTGGGGTCCTGAAACCTTCAATAATGTGAGTATTTTCCCTTTTGAAGTTGGGGAAGTTCTCTGCTATGATTTTGGTGAATAAAGGTTGCATACCTTTGTCCTGGAATTTGGCCCCCTCCTCAATCCCTATTATAAGAAGATTAGACTTCTTTGCTGCATCTGCCAGTTCCTGGAGCTCTCTCTGGTAGATTCTGACTGATTTTTCCAAGGTGGCAATTTTCTGTTCCAACTCTTGTGTTTTGTCTTCCGTTTCTGATGTTCTATTCTCCATCTCAGTCAATCTGCTGCTTAATGCCTCCAGTTTTGCTTGAAGCGTGGACGCTGAGCTGATCATGTCTGCTCTGAGGGTATTAATCTGTTCTTCCATTTCTCTTTTGAATTCGAGGAGCTCTTTGGTGATTTCCTGCTTATGTTCCTGGAATTGTTTTTGTAATTCTGTTTTAATCTCTTTAGTCATGTTTACAATCATCTCATTGAATAGGGTCATGTTTCGTGTCTCTTCAGGTGTCATTTCTTGGGATGGTGACATCTCTCTCGACCCTTCGCTCTTGTTGCCTTTTGGGCTTTGCGTGGGACTTTGATTATTTATGTATGTTGTGATTCTTCTTTGAGCTCTCCTCAGCATTGAGAACTGTTGTTGTAGTTCGCTCTGTGGTCAGTAGGTAGCGGTATTTGCTTGGATTGGGACCGTGGTTCTGGGAGTATGTGAATACCTGTGGTTCTCAGCCAAATTGATTCCTCTGCTGACTAGGTCAGAGTTTGCCATTTTTGTAGGTGTTCGGTCGATTCCCAGAGGCTGTGTGCTGCTGTATGACTAGCTCTCAGCCCAGCCAGTGGCCTCACAGTAGACCGTGGAATGGATCTGTGAGCTTCGGTCTCAGTGTGCTGGGCGGATGGTTGGTTTTCCTGTGCTGCTTCTAGGGGCGGCCCTGGGCAAGGGTCTGGGGTTTGGGAGTTTCCAGGGGCTCTCAGCAGGACGTGTGGCTGTCTGCTCTGTTCCCTGGGGCGGGGCCCAGCTGATGAAGTGTGCTCCAAGGGCGGAGCCGAGCCTTTCTGATTCTCAGAAGGTGAGCTTGGCTGCTGGTGGGTCCTTCAGTTCCCTGCTGCTTTGTCAAAGAGTCTGTGACTGTGGGGGGCCCCTAGGTGCTGTCTTGCTCAGGATTCCCAGCTGGAGAATGCCCGGCTCAAGATTTGAGGGGGTCAGATGCTGGCTCCTATTTTCCCGTACACCCCACCCGCTGTTGTAAGGCAGGGACACAGTGCTCCCCGCTCTCCAAACCCAGTGGCCTGGGAGAGGAACCAGGTGGGCGGGTGGGAGTTGGGACACCCCCGCCTCCCCTGGTAGGGTGCTGGGTCTTGGCGTAGCTCCCCTGTCAGTCTCCAGTCAGAGGTCTGGGAAAGGAACCTGGGGGGCGGGTGGGGACTGGGACTCCTCTGTCTCCCTTGGTGGGGTGCTGGGTCTTAGCGCCTCCTGCCTGTCAATCTCCAGTCATTGGCCTGGGGGAGGTGGCTGTTGAAGGAAGGGAGAGGATTCTAAATTCCTTGCCCCCCTGTTCCTGCTCTTCTCAGGCAGGGTGGAGGGGTCTGAGTTAAGTTCTATGGCTTGGTACCCACTCTGTGTTTGGGGGCCTGCTGCAGTACTCATGCCTCTGCGTTCCTCTGTGGGTGCTGCACGTTTTTAGAGAATCCTTTACTCCCCTAGGATCTCCGCTGCCGCTTGTGGTCCATGTCTGGGTTCCGTTGCTTGCTGTTCTGGTTCCGCGTCTGGGTTCAGCTGCTTCTATGGCTTGCTGACCTGGTTGCCCGGCCTGGCACTGCCTGGCCCGGCTCCCTCCACCACCCCCTCCGCCACTGCTTTTCTTGGCTGGGAGCCGGCGCGGTGGGGTGGGGGAGAGGTCCTCGTGTCCCGAATTCTTTGAGAAAGTTGGATGTGAGCTTTATCTGGATTTCTTTTCCAGTTTGGGTTCTTTTCCGTTGTTTCTTGAGTTTTTTGTTGTGGATTTCTTAAGGTAATTGATTCGTGGGACTCCCTGGTTCTCTCTTTTTGTGAGAGAGAGCTAGGGAGTGTCCCTATTGTCTAGGCGCCATGTTCCTCCTTCCACCTGTACTTGAGCTTTCTTAAGTCCAGCACTCTACCACTTGAGGCACAATTCCAATTCTGGATTTTACTGTGTATGTGGCAGCAAAGAATCGAACCTAGGGCTTTATGCTTGCTAGGCACACATTACCACTAGGCCACATTCCCATCCCAAGTCAATGAAATAAAACCCACTTATTAAGATAGCTCCCTAAATGTACAAAATAAAGACATAGACTTTAAAACATGAACCACCTTAAAAAAATAAAATATGAAATATTTACTATCTAAAAATTTAAGAAAATAAAGATTCTTATATTAAGTCTTACTAATTATGAAAACTTTACTGGATAATTTCACCATGACTAAAATGTATGTAGCCTTACAGTAATTGATGTGAAAGTATGTCACATTGGGAGGTCCAATCATACACTACTGGATGTTAATTAAATACTTCTAGTTATTGAAGGTGAAACATCTCACTGGGTACCAAATGTCTGATTTAAAAGCAGGGGAGGAATGCTACAGCTATAGTGGTTTTGTATTTCAAAAAGCATAAATTTCCTTCATCATTTTAGACCAAAAATTCATAAAACACTCTTTACATGAAAACATATTGTTATCATAAAGTACATGACTAGTATATAAAAATTATAATAAATTCCATTTATATATATATATATATGTAAAGTGACTTGAAATCTCATCTTCCACAGAAATAAACTCTCCCTGAATTTTCCTTACATCTGGCAGGCATGTGGGGACATACAAACATACTGACACATACAATATGATTTGCATCATGATATATTTTGAAGGTATCATAGAAGTCCTTAAAACTATTTTATCTATTATATGTGATCTTTCATTACTAGAAAAGTCAAATGTATTTATCTAATGTATCTCAGACAAATTTATGAAGATACAAAATTCTAATTTCTAAAATGCAAAAGCCCTAGAATTTATATGCCTAATTGTATTTCTGATTAACCTGAGGAGATACAAAATTCTAAATTTCTGAGGTACAAAAATATTCTGCTCTAAACAGAGTTAACACAATTAACAATATCTCACTTAATAATGAAGTATAAAGACACTATTGCATTTATCTTACAGAAGTCCATGACTGCTTTTCACTGCTCAGTGTAAGAAAAGTAATTACAAGCTTTTAACTTACTTTGTGTTAAAAGCAAATTTCAAAATATGTTAACACATGTATTTATTGTACTTTGATTTCAGTTACACACTTATTATTATGGTTTGATTGTAAACGCTCTTTCAGTGACTGGTGACAGAATGAAGTATTTGGGTTTTTTTTTTACCAAAATTGAACTTACCCATTCCTTAGATGCAAATGTGGAGAAAGAAGGAAACCTGGGCAGAAAGTAAAGAAAGGAAAAGGGAAGAAATGGAAAGGAAGAAAGAAGTATTAGAAGAAAAAGTGAGCAAGGAGGGAGAGGGACATGGATAGATGATCAGACAGAACAAGTTCCTAATTTCCCCAAGCACCATGATGTAAAGATTGCACCAACACCCCTGTCAAAAGACCTGCATTAGGATGACTTCAGTTCAACAGACATTTATTGGTATGTAAGCTATGGTACTTTCATTTGTACAAAGTTGATTATTTAGAGACATGTGTGTGCACACCAACATATAGACATGCATGTATGCACACATACAAACTCGTGCACATGAACACACACAGAGAGAAAGAGTTCATTTTAATATTATATCCCATTCATCAGGAGCTTTCCTGTAATTATGTGATTCTTGCGAGAATCCTGCAGGGTACCATTTCAAAAATAAAATCACCTTCGGTGAGGTTAAGTGACTTGTCCCACATCTAATGAACAAGGTAAGTGGTGGCACTAGGATTCAAAACCAGGTGTTCTAGCTCTAAACCCAGAGTTTTTCAACCACATCGCATGACTGCAATCAACAGAGCACTTAGAATCAGAACTAAAACAATTACTCATCAATTCATGAAATGCAGGTGCCTTTTTACTCCGTAGTTGACACAGTCAAAGTGATTTTTATCACTTTGGGTTTAATAAACTCTGCTGTTATATTAGAAGGAACTGGTTTGAGAAATTTCCTCACCAGCTGTCATTTTATGTTCTCTTATTTTTCTTTAATCAGCTCTGATCTATTAATTCTCAAAAATGTACTTGAGTGTAAATAGATGGATTTTTTTCTTTTGGTGGTACTGAGTGGTGAACCTGGAGACTTATATTTACTAGTCTTTCACCTAAACTGTATTTCTATCCCCAAATACTTTCTTCAAAATAAACTGCTTTGCTATCCTAATTAGGAAAGTTATTAAGAATTTTAATACATTTATATATTTCTATCCATGTTTCATCATGGCCAGTGCTATATTCACAGACAAATATTTGGACCGGTCAAGTACCAGAGGCACATGCCTGTAATCCTAGCTACTCAGGAGGCAGAGATCTGAAAATCTTACTAGAAACTAGTGTGTACAAGAAAGTTCATGAGACTCATCTCCAATTAACTAACAAAACTGGATAAGTGGTGCTGTGGCTCAAGTGACTGAGCACTAGCCTTGAACCAAAGAACTCAGGCATAGTGCTCAAGCCTCAGGACTGGGACAAAAAGAAAAAAAAGGAAGAAAGAAATAAAGGTATGTTGACTGGGACTATTACAATGTAGCCTCTCAGCCTCTCCACAGGATTCTGACTTGACTCGAGACATTTGATTCAGTTCAAACATTTAAAATTGATAAATTCTTTCTAATTCAAATGATCATCTACATCTTATCTACTATCTCCTTTTCTCATGCAGCACAAGTAAATATTTATTGATGGAGCATATATAGATATAGATATAGATATAGATATAGATATAGATATATAGATGTGGGGTGTTCAATATGAAATAAAACTGACATGTCTGCTTACGAAGATAACAGAACATTTGAAGGGAAACAAAACCAAAATGTTCACAAATAAATACATAAATGATAAGATCTACCACAGATATAAAATAATAGTATTATAAGTTATAAAAGTACAGCAAGAGTTGATGTAGATTGAAAGATCAAGACGTGCAGAAGTCTTTCCTTAGAACATAAAGCTTTCTCCAATAACAGATGGATATCCTCACCATGTAAAAAGGAAGGGTCAGTTTAGGAGGCAAAGCATTCCTGCCATGGGAGTTTATTGAGATAAGAGCATGAAACAAAGTTTGAGAAGTTGGAATAAAGAGGCAGAAGAGTGGCAAGAATGAATGTGGAGAAGTAGACCAGGCCAGGACACCCAGGACTTGTGGGCCATATGAGGTCCTTGGATCTATTCCAAGTGAATATAAAGGGTGACATATAATGAAGGATATGTATGGTTAAACCAATAACAATAATGGGCTGGAAGAGGTTTTTACTTGGAATTTGGGCTCTGCTGTTTTCATAGCCCACTATTAAGAAGCTACTCCTAATTGCCTCTGGTACGTTTCCTTGACGGTTGGGGAAAAAATACAGTAAATTCGGGACCACTTTACAATTTGCCCACCTTTAAGGGACAAAATTGCAAGAGATTAAAGTATAAAATGGCTTAGAATTTTCATTCATTTTTTCCCACAAACATGAACACATGGAGATGAGAGATAACATAGTACATTAGGGACAACAATCATTCATCATATGGCTTTTGTTTCAATATCCTGGAGGTCCTTTCAATTAGCTTCACACTATATGGCCTTATGTATCAGGATTTTGCTCTATTTCAGATCTCTGCTAGTAGAGCCCAAGATTTCTACTGATTATGACAAATGAGGGAAACCATTGAGCCTAAGTTCCTTTGAGTCTGGCTTACTTCACTTAATATGATTTTTTTCTAAGTCTTTCCATTTCCTAACAAATGGGGTGATGTCATTTTTTCTGACAGCAGCTTAGAATTCCATAGTGTACAAATACCACAACTTGTTGATCCACTCATCAACTGAGGGACATCTAGGTTGGTTCCATATCTTTGCTATGGTGAATAGTGCTGCAGTGAACATTGTTGTGCTAGTGGATTTAGTATGCCCTTGTTTCTGGATGGTTGGGTAAATGCCAAGTAGTAGAATTGCTGGGTCATAGGGGAGTTCTATGTTTAGCCTTTTGAGGCACTGCCACACTGCTTTCCATAGTGGTTGAACGAGTTTGCACTCCCACCAACAGTGTAGTAGTGATCCCTCCTGGCCACATATGTTATCTCTCATCTCCTTTGCTGTCCCTTGGGTATCTCATATTGTTACAGTATCTCACTTTGTTATCTGATATATTGAATTTATTTGTATTTGGTTATTTGAAATTTGACAGGGAAGGGGGGAAAACCAAGACGGGTTGGGGGGTGGGGGGGAGGATAATGGGTACCAAGACATGTGAAAGGGTATCAATGTATGTGAATTAATGCACCTTCTATCTGGCAAATATCATGTAACCCTTTTATTAATTACAATAAAAAAAACATGAACACATGGGTAACAAGTTAGACTTTGAGGGTATGCCAGTGCATAAATCGTGTGTTCAGTTGCTTGCTTAGAAGAATTCTTTCACTTTTACAACAGTAATAACATCATCATACATCTGTATAGACCTTTGGTTTCAAGTGTATTAGTTCTTAAATGACAAGGACCAAGGGTCTGTCTTCTCTCTATAGTACCAGCATACTGTGCTGTTGCTATTGTCCTTTTATTTGTTGTTGTTGTTGTTGTTGTTGTTGTTGTTGTAGGTCATAGGGCTTGAACTCTGGGCCTGAGTGTTGTCTCTGAGCTCTTCCGCTCAAAGCTACTACCCTACCCCTGGGCCTGGGCACTGTCTCTGAGCTCTTCAGCTCAAGGCTACCACCCTACCCCTTAGACACAGCACGACTTCAGGTTTTCTAGTGGTTAACTTTAAATGAGAGTCTCATGGACTTTGGTGCCCAGGCTGGCTTTGAACTATGGTCCTCAGATCTAAGCCTCCTGATTAGCTAGGATTAAAGGCATGAGCCACTGATGCTGGGCTTGTGCTTTTTTGTTGTTGTTTGTTCATTTCGGGGTTTTTTGTGTGTTATTTTACAGATACTTAATAACTATAAGCTTGAGTTATTATTGAAAACAGATATACTACATTGAGAAGAAAAGGTAAAAGACAAAACACAATGTTCAAAATACAGCTATGCTTGTGTCTCAATCCCATGTCCTTGGAGGGTTCCTCACTGCTCAAGCCCAAAGTTCTTTGCAATACAGAATCTCTTACTCACATACTTTAATCTTACCCCATCCCCATCACCCATATCTCTTTCCCACTGCTTCCCTCTAGGCACAATTTTCTCTAATTATATCAATGATCTTCTACACACATATGCTTTTTCTCCCAGTTGTTTTTCCAATGTGCCATGTCCTTTGTCTCCTCTCATGAAGTTAAACTATCTACAACATGAATGTAATAATGTAATACCTATAATATTGCCTACAAGATGTGTGTCATGAGATGTTTCAATGTGATTTCGCTTCCTGTTCTTTGGCTGGAAAAAGTGTTAAAAAAAAAAAAACCTCAGGGTCTCCTGATGGCTCACCTTTCTCACCTTTCTTGCTCTGCATTTTATCCCTTATTCCATACTCTCAGCCATGCTTTAGTTACTGTGTATTTTGGAGGTGGAGTGTTGAGGACTTTCCTGCACGGCTAGTTACCACTATTCTCTAGGTTGCAGCCTCCTGAGTGTATAGGGTAATAGGTAGGTAATAGAAAACCTTACAAAGGTACAACCTTTGTTTTACTATTTTACTGTCATTGACTTTGTCATGAACCATTGACACAGCACATTCCCTCATTTTTATAAATTTTAATGATCTTTTAGCTCTTGTGCACACAGAAAGATCAAGGATCATACTATTGAATCTTAATCCAGACATAGAACATAGACTCTGAAATAGTATCAAAATATATATTAAAATCCCCCAGAAAACCCACAATATGGTTACTCACTTTCAAGATCAGTAAAATGTGCTACTCTACTTGTTGCTCTTCAAATAGTATATGCATGTGTCCAGCAATTTAGGAAACCAATATCATAAACTAGAGCCAATGCAATTATTTTGTAGCAAAATTTTTTGAAAGCTTCTTTCTTACTATCCATACCTTCCTGCTGAGTAGAAATTTCTCTTTCAAATAAGAAGATTCTATTAATAAAGAGGGGGAACTACAAATAAGCCACTACACTAAAAAGGCTTTTGTCTAAAAGACATTCATTCTTAAGTTGCCAAACATATACAGAAATAAACCAAATGTATTCACAAAACTTGTAAGTGTGGAACATATAATGTTTTCCTCTGATTGTAATCAAACTCAGTTCTTGTATATCTTTGGCACATCACCATCTTCAACTTCTTCTCTACACTGAATATTTCACTAAAAAAAAAGCTTAAATGAGAGCAGTGTTATTTCTGAACAAAAGTCATAAAAACAATGAAGTGTTTTTCACTATAGTAACTCCTAAGACATGTGGATTGGATTTCTGCAAGTTCTTATATAAATGTGATAGTTTTTATAAAAATGTGATATTTAAATAATGTTGTCCTCATTTTCAGATGCAATAATAAGTAATTAAACTTCTCCAATTACTTGTAATGGCCATCTAGGTCATTCCTCAAATGCTTTTGATTTCAACAACATAGAGTACAATTACATTTCCCTTTGATGTTCAATCCCTTATGCTTAATCTTTTCTAGTCATTGTAAAGTTCAAGGAAAAACTTTAAATAACATAGTGTTCAAAAAAACAAAGTTTTGACTTAAATTTCTGAAATGAAGAATAGTTCAAACAATGGAATTTAGTTACCTTTATAGCTAAAATTTATTATTTAATTAGTAATAGAAATAGTAGGCATAAGGACTAAATTTACCCTGTTATTTATCTAATGAAGTAATCATCATTTTATAGCACAATAAGCATACTCTACCAAAGATACATTCCAGGCAACATTAGAAAAAAATATATATGTATACTTTTTCTTAAATTGTAAAGCTCATTTGCTCACCAAATCCCAGTGAGGAAATGTATTTCACATAGATCAGTGATCAAATCAGACAGCAGTCTTCCTGGCAGAACGTGCTGCTCCCTTGGGCTAAATTCCTTTCTCTCTAGCTAGTGAGAATGGAAGGCATACATGGTCTCCTGCGCCCTGTAGCATGAGACAGGAAGTTGTTTCCATCTGGACAACAGTCATCATAACAGGATTGGCCTCCTTTCCCATTTCAGAGAATGTTGGTAAAACACATTAAAAGAAAATTAATTTGATCTATGTGGTCTGAATCTTCAAATAGCAATGTCAGGATTCAAATACCAGTCTATAAAAATAATTTCTTTAAAAAGTCCCTGAGACTCTTATCTCCAATTAATCACCAGAAAACAGGAAGTGGGGCTTGGCTCAAGGGTAGGGCCATGCCTTGAGCTAAAGAGCTCAAGGACAGTACCCAGGAGGAGTTCAAGCCCCATGATCCACCAAAAAAAAAAAAAAAAGGAAAGAAAGAAAGAAAGAAAGAAAGAAAGAAAGAAAGAAAGAAAGAAAGAAAGAAAAGAAAAGAAAGAAAATATCATCAGAAGTGGTACTGTGGCTTAAGTATTAGGGCTCTAGCCTTGAGGAAAGCCCAAAGACAGTGCTCAGGCCCTTACTTTAAGACCCAGGTCTGCCCGCCTCCCAAATGAACTCCATGAAATAGAAACGAGAAGTTTTTTTTTTTAATTGTACAGTTTGCAGTTTTCCTCTGCCATTTGTTTATTCTCTTTTGCCACTGTTTTCTGTTTCTGTACCTTTGGTCTTGTATGGCAGTTTATCTGATTAGGGGAGGGGAAGAGAAATCACAGAAATGGCGTGACAAAGGGTGAACCAATTCAGCAGTGATACTCAATAGACCCTATGGTAGAAATGAACACTAAAACTTGGGAGTATGAAGGAAGAAACTGGGAAAGGACGAGGGTGGAGGTAACACTATTTGAACAGAAAAGTACTCATTATTTGATTTATGTAAAATGCACATCTTTACAAAAGAAATTTTTTAATGAGTTAAGATAACAGGAAGTGGTAACGAAGGTAAGGTAACAATCTTCAAGAAGAAATGTATCCACTACCTGATGAATGTAACTATAATCTCTCTGTACATCACGCCAACAATAAAATTTTTTAAAAAAGATAACAGAAATAAGGGACTAACACATAATCTGTGTTGAGTGTATGTCTGTGGGTGATAAACTTGCAGAAAATATTCTATAATAAGCTGTTTCTTTTTAACAATCTTTACAGTTCTATCACTCAGAAACGTTCTATAACTCATTTTTCATTATTTTCCTAACTCATTAAAATTGCCTGAGATAAAAGGAAAAAATGCCTCATGGTAGATAGGTGTGAAGATAAGATAAACTAGATCTGGTTTTTCCCTATCCTAGCTGATAGCCAAACTTTAATAAACAGTGACCTGACTCAATAAAATGATGACATTATATTACCAATAAAATCTGGAAGGGAAAAGTCACCAATGCTTGAAAAAGTCAGGAAAGGATGGATTGCACAAATCCTTATATATAAAACTGAACTGTTATTATAAGAGAATGATGACCTTTAGGTCTAAATTTTTTAAGCTTTATAGTCTATGATAAAGTTTTTAATTTGTCCCTGAAGGCAACAAAAAGCCCCATGCTTTGGAGGGAAGAATGTAGCTATTAGTAAGGTCATTAGACAGTTAATTTGGTCATCGACTGAATAGAGAAAAAAAAGGGAAGGCAAAGTTAAGATGTTTGGGAGGGGGTAGGAGGAGAGATATGGGGACAGAAGCATGACAAGGGGTATCAATGTGTGAGAAGTAATGCACCCACTACCTGGCGAATGTAACTGTAACCCCTCTATACAAAACACGAGAATAATTTTTTTTAATATTTGAATTGAGATAGGTATTATAGGCTCATGCCTGTAATCTTACTCAGGAGGCTGGGATCTAGGTTTGAGAGACAACCCTGGCAAGAAAACCCTTGAGACTCTTATCTCCAATTAATGAGTCAAAAAAAAAAAAACCCAGAAGTGGAGGTATGACTTCAGTAATGGAGAACGAGGCTTGAGTGAAAAACCTAAAAAAGATTCCCTATGCCTTGAGTTGAAGCCCCAGCACCAGCATCTTCCCTATCTCCAGCACAGTTTGTCTACATTAATAAAGTTTTACTATTTTACTGTCATTATTTCAAACTTACTCTATACTGTTTTTCAGACAATACGTGGGCTGTTCATTATAGGAATTTTCTAAAAGTTCCACTTACACTTCATTAGGAAACATCAATAGTTGTTGCCTACAATCTGAGCAAAAAATTGTTCTCACAATCCTACAATTGTTGAATCATGATTCAACCCAATCATTAGCATGCTTTCAAAAGCTCCCACTTTCAAAGACTGACTTTACACTTGATGTCTGTGGCTCATACCTATAATCCTAGCTACTTAGGAGGCTGAGACCTCAGGCTCAAGTTAGAAGTAGTCTGCAAAAGAAAATTTGTGAGACTCTTATCTTCAATTAAGGAGCAAAAAGCCAAGGAACACACGACATGCAGGCATGCACAGACACACAGATACATTACATACACACACACTCACAAATGCACACAGAGTCACAAAATAATTGGATTAGAAATAAGAATAAATAAAATGTCAGAGGGAAAAGAGATTTGGCGATAAAATAAAAAACAATATTTCTAAATGGAAATAGCTTCTTGGCTAGCATTAGCCCAGGCTGTGCCCTTAAGAAAAAGGAGATACTGTGTGACACTAATCAAGAGAGACATAAGTGAAGTTTTGAGACACAAACAAATCCCTGGATTACAGTATTGAAAAATAGTTCTCAGTGCTTGTTGTGCATTGGAAATACTTACAGAGCTTTTAAAATCTGTTTATGCTTAGGGCCTCACACCAGCAGTAGTGATCATGACCAGGGTTGAGAATCACTACTGCAGAGGAAGAACACTGGACAAAAACTGAGCCTTAGGAACCCCTGGGGCAAGGTCAGTAAAGCACACTGAAAAGGAAGCAAAAGCTGAAAAAGTAGAGGAAATCCAGGAAAATTAAATATGGCAGGATCCAATGGAAGAAGAAATTTCAGTAAGCAATGGCTGACAGAAACAATAACATTTGCTGTGTGTAGAGGTCATCTGTGACACATCTAAAACAACGTCTGGCTCCTGGCAGGTGACAAATAGATGAGTATTCCAGTGAATGAATGAGTGCTGAGGAACCTGCATCTTCTCTCTGGGATTTAGACTCAGGACCACTCTAAGATTCTATGTTCTAAGATTCTCTGTTGGGTTGAAGTGGATTGATTAGGATGAGCTTGGAGTTACAACCTCCCAATTCCCATGAATATGTTCAAAAATTGGCCTTTAGTTAGAAAAGAAAAATGTAGCTACTTACAAAAAGAGTAACTGATTGATCTTCATTCATTCATTCATTCAGCCAGCCAGCCATGCAGCCAGTAAGATATTTATGCACCCATTCATTTAGAGGCCATTTATTCCAGGGAATGAAGATAGCACTTCAAAACAATCTTGAAGCCACATGATTTATGTTAATTTGCAAAAAATTTTAATCTATTTCAAAACTGTAGCAAAGCACATTTAACATGTATTTTTTGAAGCATTTGGAATTCATTTTGACAGATGTCAAGCAAAAAGCATATTTTTATTGTGATCAGGTTATCTTTTGCCCAGATATTTACTACTGTGTTTCCATAAGTCTTCACTAGAGTTTACTTTTGTTATCCTAAAAGTGTCAGACTAATGGCACTTTTAAAATTATCATATCAATGTTCTTGATGCAAATTTTAGCTTTGAAGTCATTCATTAACAAAAGAGAAGGCCAGCTTTCTTTAACTAAGCATGAACTATCTTCCCACTTCTATAACTATCTCTTGCCATTTTTACAAAAGCTTTAAAGGAAACCAATTAAATTAATATTTCATGTAATACATGAGCAAATCATCACCTCTGTCATGGCTTCATTTCCCATTAGGAAAAGTTCCCTAGTCTTTGTAATTACATGCATTCCCACCTTACATTGATTTGCAGAAACCTCTTGAATTATTAGCATTACTTCCCTTTACATCAACTATTAATGTAGATTATTGCTCTATGAAAATATTTCAAAAATAAATTCAATTACTTTTTAATTTTGTCTTTCCAAAGCAACAATAAAATCCTGAGATCAATCCCTAATAAGTTTAATGAACCTCATATTACAGGATAAGACTAAACCAAAACAAAAATTATCTTGCGATGTAACTTCACATATCTATGTGGTAATATGTTGAAGAATTCAAAAAAAGATGACAACATCAATATCTTAATTTTTGTAATATTGTAGCTATTAGAAGTACTTCCTTAAAATGTTGGCTAGAAGAGTTAGCCATAGATATCAGAGTAACTTCAATATATAAATTATTATAGAAAACTTGAAGTATATGGCATAAGACTCAAGTATAATAAAGGCTATGTATGACAAACCTACAGATAGCATTATAGTTAATGGCGAAAGTGTAAAGCCATGTCCTCTAAAATCAGGAATGAGACAAGGATGCCCACTCTCTCCAATCCTCTTTAAGATAGTATTGGAAATCCTAGCTACAGTAATTAGGCAAGAAGTAAGTGCAAAGGAGATCCAAATAAGGAAAAAGGAAATGAAACTTTCCCTCTTTGCAGATGACATGATTCTATATTTAAAGAAACCTACAGACACCACTCCCAAGTTGCTTGAGCTGAATTGAAACTTTGGCAATGTAACAGGGTATAAAAATAACTCTTAAAAGAAGATCTTCACTAACCAACCATACAACAGACAAAGGCCTCATATCTAAAATATATCAACAGCTTAAAAAATTGAATCACTCCAAAACTAATCTCTAAAGAAACAACCATCCCATTAAAAGATGGGCCAAAGACTTAAAGAGAGTCTTCTCTGAAGAAGAAATAAAATGGCCTATAGACACATGAAAAAATGCTCGACATCTCTGGCCACAAAAGAAATGCAAATCAAAACAACTCTAAGATTCCACCTCACTCCAGTTAGAATGGCCAGGATCAAGAAAACTAATAACAACAGATGCTGGAGGGGATGTGGCCAGGAGGGATCACTACTACACTGTTGGTGGGAATGCAAACTCATTCAACCACTATGGAAAGCAGTATGGCAGTTCCTCAAAAGACTAAACTAGAACTCCCCTATGACCCAGCCATTCCACTACTGGGCATTTACCCAATCGTCCAGAAACAAGGACTAAATCCACTAGCACAACGATGTTCATTGCAGCACTATTTACCATAGCAAAGATATGGAACCAACCCAGATGTCCCTTGGTTGATGAGTGGATCAACAAGATGTGGTATTTATACACAATGGAATTCTACGCTGCTATCAGAAAGAATGACATTGCTCCATTTGTAAGGAAATGGAAAGACTTAGAAAACATATTAAATGAAGTAAGCCAGACTCAAAGGAACATAGGCCCAAGAGAGTCTCCCTCATTTGTCAAAATCAGTAGAAACCTTGGGCTCTCCTAGCAGAGATTTACAATTGAACAAAATCTAGAGACATAAGGCCATATAGCATGACACTAAATGTAAGGACCTCCAGGATAAGGAAACAAAGCCATGTAATGAGTGATTGTTTTCCTTAATGTACTATGTTATCTCTCATTTCTTTTGCTATCCCTTGGTTATCTCATATTGTTACAATATTTCACCTTGTTATTTGATATATTTTATATGTGCTTAATTGGTTATTTGAAATTGGATAGGGAAGGGGAAAATCAAGATGAGTGGGGGGAGTGGGGGAGGGAAATGGGGACCATGTCATGAGAAAGGGCATCAATGTTTGTGAAGTAATGCAACTTCTATCTGGTGAATATAATGTAACCCTTCTATTAATTACAATAATATATATATATAATATAAAAAACCTTAAAAATCAATTGCTTTCAAGTATGGCGATTCCTCAAAAGACTAACCATACAGCTCCCCTAAGACCTAGCCATTCCACCTCTTGGCATTTACCCAACTGTCCAGAAACAAGAGCATACTAAAGACACTAGGACAACAATATTCACTGCAGTACTATTTACTCATAGCAAGGATATGGAACCGACGAGATGCCCCTCAGTAGGCAACTAGATCAAAAAAATATGTGGTAATTATACACAATGGAATTCTATGATGCCATCAGAAAGAAGGACATCGCCCCATTTGTAAGGAAATGGAAAGACTTGGGAAAAAAAATCACATTAAGAGAAGTAAGCCAGACCCAAAGGAACATAGGCTCAACAGTTTACCTCATTTGTAATAATTAGTACACATCTAGGACTCTCCTAGAAGAGGATTACAATAGCTCAAAACCTAGGTATTTAAGGTCATATAGGATGAGGCTAAATAAAAGGAACTCTAGGATATGGAAACAAAAGCTTTATCTTTTGTGATTGTTGTTCTTAATGTACTACGATATTTCACTTCACTTTTTTCCCCTTATGGTTAATCTCATATTGTTACTGTATCTATCTTTGTAACCTGGTATATTGTATATAGGTTTATTTGTTTATTTGAAATAGGAGAGGGAAGGGGGAGACAAGATGATTGGGAGGGGGTGGGAGAAGAGAAATGGGGACAAAACATGAGAAGGGGTATCAATGTGTGAGAAGTAATGCACCTATTACCTGACGAATGTAACTGTAACCTCTCTATATATTATCCTGACAATAAAAATTAAAAAATAAAATAAGACTTAAGTTTTGCTTGCCTGAACTAATAGGACAATAAACTGTACCCCCACTAACTAAATTAAATCCTAGTTACTCCAACTTCATAGCTCAGAATCTCTGCTTCTAAAGGAGCAATGGCTATATCTGCACCATTCTTAAATCAATAACTCACACTGAATTTATGTCCTAAAGAAGATCAACACTTCAGGTCCACTGTGAGAATGTCCATATTTCGAGAACATCAGCTTTTCTAGAGACAAAACCTAGCAATCCCAACCTAGGTTTTAATCAGGATCAAGGATAGAGACTAGAAAGCTCTCCCCCTCCACCCCCAAATATATACAGGATTCATATTATTCCCTTCAATGATATATTCAGATATAAAATGTAATTTCAGAGATCCTTATTCCAAATTTGAATTCCTTATTTGACTTAATATACCTATAATGTCTTCAGACATGACATTAAAACTGAAACCAGAGTCAATTTGGATACAGTAGAACATCGGTAGTGAAGGTAGAAATTTCACTGCTGCTATGCTAGCTATGTCTTTACCTAGCCACACTGATGACATAATGTTCCACAAAAACAAAGCAAAACAAAACAAAAAATCTTTCTTGTAAGGAAACCACAACTCAAAGGCATAAATATGTTTGTACTTGTTCTCAAATTTTGTTTGTACTTGTCTCAGCCTATAGACTGTGAATTGATTTGTTCCAAAGTGCCCCTACCCAGATTAGGCAGCAAGTTCTTCACCCCAGAACCTCTGAGTCTTTACCTAAAAAGAGTGATGGTGGCTGGCTTTAATAGTGAGTGCTGAACAGTCTTTGCTGGCTTTTTAGTGCTTTACATTTATTTCCATATGGTTATAAGTTGAATGCAGGCATGTTCATTGCCTCACAGTCAAGCCTTGGAAGCTGAAAGTGTTATGTGTATGTATAGGTATGTGCGTTCTTGTTATAAACACCCAAACAAGGATACATACATATGGAAAACATAATTTTAAAGCAAGTAGGAAATGAGAACTGAAAAGAGTAGATACAAATGGCATAGCTAGACTCTGTATTGACTCATTGACTGGAATATTTTACCCTTCTCTTTCTCATTTCCTCCTGAGAATCTTCATTAGACAAATGCAGCTGGAAGTTAGGAGCAAAGTTAATAAACACATCTGTCTAGAATAAAAAGAGCCAGATAGAAAGGTCAAAAAAGAAAAAGAATAAATCATCCGATAGAATCATAGAATGCTTTCCCTCACTGATTGGAACTGAGAGACTGTTAGAAAAAAGTGTCAGCCTCAGAATCTCTGTTCCCAACGTTTCATTTCTGCTTTTGAACGTTTTCATTTCACTACTTTCATTCACTTTCTCTTTCTTGTTAACTATCTGTTGTTTTATTACTTATTGCATTTTTTTTCTGACAGTAATGAGGAATGGGCATCAATGGTGATGGCATGGTGGAACTCTTCAGTATGTACCTACAAGTATCTGCATAAGCAATCTGTCATGGTTTAGACTTTTCATTTTGAATTAATTATACACATGTAGATAACTATTAGATTATAAGAAACACAAAAGAATTTTACCCTACATTTCTTCATTTACCACTTTATATTTTCTACTTTATATTTTCCCACTTTTTATTTTCCACTTTATATTTACCACTTTATATTTTCTTCATTTACCACTTTATATCTTGCTATAACATAAAGGTGTTTTCCTTACTTTTAGCCTTTATAGATATCATATATATATATTTGTGTTAATAATAATTTAAAATAAAGGCAAGCAATACTAATTTTCCTATAACAACTTTGTAAAGGACACACACAAGTGCACACACACACATAATATAACATAACAGAACATAACATAAGAAAAGAGGTAAGTATGGGGAATCAAGAACAGCTAGAAATGGGTAGCACATTTTGAACATTGTCATTCCTTACGGGGGAAGTGAGTATCACCAAAACAAGCTTGAAAGAGAGTGGATACAGCTAAAAGGAAGAGTTTATTACTGGCAACTTATACATATTTGGCTTTAAAGATGAAGAGTTGGTATTTGGAAAAAATATTTCAAGTATCCTTTGAAGTAGCTCCACTGTGGCCCAATGGTTCTCTATAAAGTTAACCTACATTTTAAATATTCATTCTCAATTAAAGAAATTCTTAGGAAAAACGTCCTATATTGCACATCATGAAACAAATTTAAAGACCTGTTTTTCCTATTACTTCTCTCTCAGCATTCATTCAATAACATCAATAAAGGTATTGCATTCAACCCAAAATTACTGGAGAAACATTGTGCAACAATTTTAGAAATATGATTATTGTATATATAAAAATGAACTGCAAGAAGTTTATTATTTGTTTTGAAACTTAAAGCCTTTTGTATACCTCCTATATTTCAGCTTCACCCATAAATGGATAACTAGTAGGTGAGAAAAGTTCCCATACATTGCAGTTTCTCCTCTTACTAATGTTGCAATAGTCTGATCCACCTGCCCCAATCAATACAGCAATATTGACACATTGTTACTAGCTAACATCCATGGATTATTCTCATCTACTTAGTTTTTAACTTAATGTCCCATTTCTTCTACCCAGGATCCTATGTTCTCATGGCTGGGATAGCTTTTCATACTTGCTTTGTTTCTTATGACCTTGATCATTTTGAGAAGCATTAGTCTGGCATTTTATAGAATATACTTTATTTGGGGTTTGTCTTAAATTTAGTTATGATCAGACAGGGTTTATGGCTTAAGGAAGGAAGACCACAGCAATAAAGTACTATTCGCATCCCATCTTACCATAGCATATCATGCATCACATCATGTCCCATCAAAAGGACTGATTGCTGATAACACTCACCTTGACTGCCTGGCTCTGAATTAGTGTCTGTCACTATAAAACTATCCATCTCCCACTTCCACACTGAACTTTTCTGGAGAAATTCACAATGCAGTACTATCAGTGAAGGAACATAGATTTTATGCCTCACTCCTTGATGGCAGAGAACTTAAATGGTTTAGGATTTTTATGCAGAGAGATTGTACTTCACTCTACTGATTTATTCAATAACTCAGTAATAGAGCTCATAGATAGTTATTTACTTTTGGTCATGCTCCCAAACATATAATGATCCTGACAGTCCATCTTTTTCTTGCTTTGGCTATTGGAAATACTTCCATTTTGCCCCCATGGCCCTTTGATGTACTCCAATTATTAAGGGATGATTGTCTTTCGAACATGAAGAAACTTTAGAGGGTTCTCCCTGGAAAAAAGATGGTCGAGGCTCCCATTCTTGTTTTTATCATAAGATAACAAAGTTTATTTAATAAAGCAAAATGAAGGCTTCTCAGAAGAATGAACCACTGGGTCCAGAAACTAGAAGTCCCCAGGGTCTCATTTTATGTTGCTTATTCTCAATGCAGTGCTAGAAATGACGATGAGAAGTCCTGTCTCTTGTATTAGAATATGGAATTAGAAACCACTATTTGAATCCCAGACGTCTTTGTTGTTACTGGGGTACCATTGCTGTTAGGTGCCTGTCAGATATCAAAACTGAGAAATGCATGTATGTTCATTAACAAATGAGTATATATGCACATATATATGCATAAATATTTGCTGATGCCCATGTATGTGTGCATTGTTTCTATTTACATACAAATTAGGGTAAACTTGAGTACATATTGATGGCTCCAGCTTAACTAATTTGCTATATGGCTCATTCTAGCCTCCTACTTCTCTACAAACTCTCCTGCCAGCTTACCAATTCATTATATTTTAAAATGTACTTCACTAGATCCTCCCATTAACAACACAAGATTTTAAAATGAAACCGTGACCATCAAATTGGCAGTTCAACTGACATATATGAAATATAGGTTCAATCGAGATCTTAGTCAAAAGAGATATGAACAAAGCTATCTTTCTCATTATGAATACTACTTATTCTAAGTTTGTATAAGCATGGGTCTGAGTTGAGGCAGAAATGTTTAGCTTTCACTCAATATTTCTCTTGGGGCAAGTTATAATTGGATGTCACACTTATTAACTTCATCCTGATAATTATTTAATAATTTTCTTCTTATTTCTTTTTCCACAACTGCATTTTGAAGAGCATTAATGGATGCAATGATAACATTTTGAGATGTGTGAACTACTTAAAATTGTAATTACCAGCTGATCATCCCACATGAATCACTGATTATATTAATGGATTTCAGATCAATATAAACATATGATATCAAAATATTCTATGTATATAAAGGTCAGCATTTCTAAGACCTTTACTTTCAAAGTAGTATTAGTACCAAACTAATATCCTCAACATACTGCAAAATGAAAGTGAATAATATATATTTTCTTTTTCACTCATGATATTAAATCAACAATTCCACTTACTTGTGTGATACAGATAAACAACATTTACCTAAGGCACATAAGAATATGCTTTCCTTTATTTTTTTAAAAAATTAACTTTAGCTGGGTGTTATGCCTCAAACCTGTAATCCTAGTTACTCAGGAGGCTGAGATCTGAGGATCAAGGTTCAAAGCCAGCCCAGGCACTAAAGAATGTAAGACTCTTATCTCCAATTAACCATTAGAAAACCAGAAGTGGGGCTGTGACTCAGGACTAGGAAATTAACCTTGAGCAGAAGAGCTCAAGGACAGTGCCCAGGCCCAGAGTTCAAGCCCCAAGACAGGCACAGTTCAAAGCCTGCCCAGGTACTAAAAAAGTCTCTGAGACTCATATCTCCAATTAACTACCAGAAAACCAGAAGTGACACTGTGGCTCAAAGGGTAGGGTGGTAGGCCTTGAGTGGAAGAGCTCAGGGACAATGTCCAGACTCAGAGTACAAGTCCCATGACCCACAAAAATATTTTTACTTTATTGTTACTATAAAGGTGATGTGCAGAGGGATCACAATTACATGATTCAAGTAAAGAGTAAATCTCCTTTCATATTTTGTCTCTGTTTCCCCACCTTCTCCCAATTCTTCCCTCTCACTCATGAGTTGTAGAGTTTACTTTCATCAGTGTCCAGTGAGCTCCACCGCTCACTTTTTCAACATTTTCCATTTCTTTTTTTTTTTTTCATTTTGGTCCTGGGGCTTTAACTCTGGGCCTGGGCACTGTCCATGAGCTCTTCAGCTCAAGGCTACCACATTAGCCCTTGAGCCACAGCCCCATGCCAGGTTTTCTAGTTTTCTAGTGGTTAACTGGAGATAAGAGTCTCATGGACTTTAGTGCTGGGGCTGGCTTTGAATCGTGATCCTCAGATCTTAGCCTCTTGAGTAGCTAAGATTACAGGCATAAGCCACAGCACCTGGCATTCTTATGCATTTTGTATACGTAAGCCATGCCATTAATATAATAGATATATCTGCACTAATGAATAAAAGTACAGTGTTAAAGACAGACACTGGTGGCTAGTGACTGCTATCCTAGCTACTCAGGAGGCTGAGATCTGAGGTCCCCAGTTTAAAGCCTGCCCAGGCAGGAAAGTCCATGAGACTCTTTATTTCCAATAAAGCACTCAGAAATAGCTGGAAGTGGTGCTGTGTCTCACGTGCTAGGGAGCTAGCCTTTAGTGAAAGCTCAGAGAAATGTCTACATCCCCAGGATCAGCAATAAATAAATAAATATATAAAATTTTATATAATCTATCCCTATAAGAAATATGGTCTACAAATATTTAGTTATTTAGTGCTAGGGATTAAACTTGGCACTTGTGAAAAATAAGCATGCATTCTACCACAATCTACCACTTAGCTATATCTTCATCCTACCAAGTACTTTTGCTCCAATCAAGATTAAGTAACAGGGAGTAGACACTTATGATTCTATTTGCCTGAACAATTAAGGGGGAAAAAAACAAAGGCCCATGTCAGAAAACAAAAAATACTGATCCCTGAGACTCAGAAAATAAACAAAGCAAGGCAGGCAGTCTCCTCAGCAACATCAATCTACTGAATGTAGAGGCATTTCAGGCTATAGATCAGGGAGGGAGAACAAAGAAGCCAAAAGGCTTCTTATAGTCAGAAGATAGTTCTGAAAGTATGAAGAGTCCAACACATAGTTCATAAGAAAGAGGAGTGGGCTACATAGTGAAATAATTCCAGATATGTTCATATTTCTGTCAACTATTCAGCTGAATGTTATTCCACAGTGTCTTCTAGGAAACTACTTTATAAGGTTAGAAATACAAGTGTCAGCATACATAAGCAGTCAAGAACAGTAAAAAATGGAGCTTTTTCCTAAGAGGCAGATATCTGGCCATATCCCAAAGCAATGATCCAGAATATTTATAGGACAAAAAATAATATCTAGTACTTGGTAAGGTGAAAGTAACAATTTCTAGCACCTAATACAAAATTACCAGGCAATCCAAGAATCTGGAAAAAATAACTTACAACAAGGAGGCAAATAGTTAATCCAAACTGACCTAGAACTAAAACTAGCTTCAAAAATAGTTTACAGCTATATTCTTTTTTTTTTTTTTTGCCAGTCCTGGGCTTGAGCTCAGGGCCTGAGCGCTGTCCTTGGACTTTCCCAAGGCTAGAACTCTATCACTTGAACCTCAGCACCACTTCCAGCTTTTTTTCTATGTATGTGGTACTGAGGAATTGAACTCAGGTCTTCGTGCATGCTAGGCAAGCACTCTACCACTAGGCCAAACTCCCAGTCCCTGTAGCTATATTCTATATGCTAAAAACCTGATGTATAAGAATGTAATATACAAGGAGAGGCAAGCCAAACTTTCACAGATAAATTATAATATGTCAAATAAAAAATGTACTGGGTGATATTAACAGAGCACATTGGGCAGAAGACAAAGGTAAGTGAGCTAAACAGCATATAAACTGCACAGAAGAAAAAGAGGCTATTAATATTTTTAACTGAGCTGTGGAAAAAAGTGCTAGGATCACTAATATGAGTGGTCCTATATCCATGTAATTGGTCTGTGAAAGCATAGAAGCAAAAAATACTTCCGTTTATTTGCTTAAATTATGGAATGTGTATGTTTGAAATACCAAAGTAAAGTTCTCTTGAATTATCATGCACTTTCGCAAAAATGAATGTTAGGAATCTGTAAGAATTTAAGGTGAAATATGTCCTATCTAGTATATAGGTCTAATAGGACCAAGGAAGGCAAAGAGATAGAGTGAAGGAGAATAAATATAGATGAAATACTTACAAAAATAGAGTAGTGAATCTTGTTAACACTGAGTGTAAATACGTGTCAAAGATATGCTCAAACAATACCAATATTGCCATGCCAAAAAATCCAACAGGAACAATATAGGAAGATTTTTTTGTTTTTAAGTTAGATAAAACATAGTTTGGAGCTGCTAAGAATTGAGAGCTTTATTGGAGATGAATTGAGGTTTGAAGACTTGCGCAACTTCTGATAACACTGCATCAGCATTCCAAATTTCCAAGATTTCTGTCTTTGACAGATTCATTATGTTTTCTACAGGGAGCTGTTAGTCTAAAGAATATTTTAAGTGCAAATGTACATAAATGAATTATTGAAATAAGGCAGATTTAGGGGAGAATGCAAACAGTAAAATTCCTTAGAAAGGCAAAATCAATTCAATGAAACAAACATCAGTAAATAGGTACTTGAAAGAGGTTGAGTGAGGTCAAGGAGAAGGGATCAGACAAATGAGGAAACAAAATGAGGAAGACTGTAGTCAAAACTCCAATGTTTATCCTACAAAACTGAGAAAAATAAGGGAAGGAGTAGGTTAGTAAGCTTGGTGAAAGTGTTGAAGGCAGTGACATTAGGGGCTGGGAGTTTGGTTTAGTGGTAGAGTGCTTACATACCATGCTCAAAGCCCTGGATTCAATTCCTTGGTATCACATAGATTTTATAAAAAGCTGGAAGTGGTGCTGTGGCTCAAATGGCAGACCACTATTCTTGAGAAAGCCCAGAGACAGTGCTCAGACCCTGAGTTTAAGCCACAGGACTGGCAAATAAAAAAAAAAAAAGAGTGACATTGATCAAGATGTATTGCTCTCATAAACTGCTTGTTGAATGGCAATCTCTTTGTACAACTACTTAAAGATTATAAAAATATTTTAAATGAATTTTTAAAGTAAGCTGAAAAAAGAATATTTTAAGTGTTTTAATGAGAAGGCCACCGTAGATTTTGAATTACATAAGTGTACCATAAAGTTTAACTAGTCCCTGGTACATAGAATAGTGGCGTTAATTTCTAACATCATCAAGTAGCAAGTAGCAACCCCCACCAAAAAAAGATAAGGGAAAAACTAAACAAAACAAAACAAAGAAGAATGATAGTGGGGCACAATTTCTAACCCCAGCAGTACTCCAGTGTCTCCGTTTGGAGGATACAGAGTTCAAGGCTACCTCTGAGTATACAACAAGATCCAGTCTTAATAAGTACGTGAATAAGCAAATGTATAAAGCAAAAATAAATGAAAGGGAAAGAAAATCAACAGTACAAAACAGAGATAGAGATGTTCAATATAATAGCTAGATAGAAGAAACAATAAAGCCAAAAAGTAAAAGAAGCACTTCAGGTAAGCGAAAGCATAAAGTCTGAGACCCAGAACTGAGATGTATATTCCCATGCCTCGAGCCACCAATTTTAATTGTTGAAAGTGATTTTAGGGACTTCTTCAGTAGAGAAACCATGAAGAAACCTTCAATGATAAGAGAAAGAGAATACAAGTGTCAGTCTACTTTTAGTCTAGAAAAGCAATCTTTCTTTAGCTGCTTAGATACTATGTAAACCAGACTGACATCAACCATCAATTCCTTCACTGGGACTTGAAAAGACACTAAGAATACATCTTAATCACATCACATTCAATGTACTAATAAGCCCAGATTTACCTAAACCCTACAAGTCAATTTCAATATGTCATTTCTTCTAAACAACATACAAGTGGTATAAGAGATATAATAATGATTCTAAATACTGCACAGTGCACACAAATTGTACATACTGTATACAAAAAGAATAAAATGGCCTATTTATATACTAAGCACTTCCATATATTCTGTTACAGCAGCCAACACAAAAATTCAGATTTCCCCCCTAGGAGCACCAAGAGGCACAGGTAGAGCTCTATGAATGCAAATGCAAAGCACAAATACTTTTACACAAGGACATAGAACTCAGCATAATGAGTATACAAACAGGTAGCTTCACTCTCGGATATTACATTGCAGTGCTAAGGATTTTATCCAGGCTTTCTAAGCAAATACTCTGCTACCTGAGCTTTGCCCATGACTTTGCAAACCACTGTGAATATAAATAGAACTGTATTATAAATAGAACATAAAAACAAAAACAAATGGAAGTGTAACCCATCACGCAAAAGTTTTTAAAGTCAAGACTTAATTTATTTCTTTTACAACATGAAGATAATGTCAATGTTTTTTAAAGTGACTATTTCTCAAGAGAGTTATATTAGTTTTACAAGGGCCTTCATACTCTCTTATAGCAATTTTGTTTTCAAATTACAGAGTATTTCTCCTCTACATGAGCCAAGGGCATTCTTCAGAAAAAAAATCCTCTTTGGTAGAAACAAATCCCATTTTCAAAAGTTTAGACGCTCATTATATTTCATATGCTGGTGTGAAATATATTTATTTCACAAATAAAGGAAGTCAAAAAGATATAGAGACCATTCAATAGTGAAGACTGTTTTTAAGTTAACTATTTATTAATGTACTTGTCCTAGTTTTCTTTTTTGTACCATGTTTAATGTGAATTTGCAGTGAGTCACTATAATTTTCAGGCAAAATATTCCTTTGAAAACTTTTCTTTATGAGCATAACATAATACAGTAACAAAACTAGGAAAAATAAAGTATGCTTAGCTCTTTGTGGGATAAAATGTTTTCTGAATTGATTACGTACAGCCTACCCAGTTACATGGCTCTTCACAATATGGTATCTGGATTTGAAGACATGAGCTAGAAATCCCTGTAGCAACTAAGCTAGCATGGTGACAATGAGAATTCATTCAAGAATGGAATAACAAGACCAGTGTGGTTATATGTGCCTATTAGGGAAGGAGTACGGTGAGTATGAGCCCAAACTAGGCAAAAACAAATAAACCCTGTCTCAAAACCAAAAAAGGCCAGGGTGTAGTTCAAGCGATAGACTGCATTCCTAGTAAGTAGGAGGCAAACAGATACAGTGTAATGGAAAAAAAAAAACAAAGAATGGGACAACACAAATGCTGAGTATCACAAGGACTTGTGTGACATGTAATGCAATGAATTGTAAGTTTAGGGTTTTTTGTTTGTTTGTTTGCATACTACTTTCCTAGTGATACTATAGTGCATATGTGAATGCTGGCAATAAAAATAAAGAATAGCACAGTGTAGTATGTAGTATCGACCCCACTGAATAGTCAAATGATGATATGTTCAGAAGGCAGAAATTACTGTGTTTTTTTAGGCTTTGAAACAATATCTTGATCTCTTATTCTTGAGGATGTTGAAATTGTCTCCCTAACCCATATGCTAGAGGCCTAACTTTTCTCTATTATGGCATTCTCCAAGCTACCCAATGTTCTCTCCATTGTGGTGATGGGAGAGACAATCACCCTTTATCACCTGATATCTTCTCCTGTGTAACACCTGACCTGTATAACAGTAGTTCTGGACATACTCACTCAATCATGTTACAAGATCACAAAAGAAGACAAAAGGAATAAAAAGACAATACCAACTGTGAATAGCAACTGGGTTACAGACAAAATCCTAAACCGAATGGCATATATTATATCATAAATATAACTTTTTCCATCAGTGTCTCTTTGTACTAAAGTGGTTTATAATGATAACTTATACCTATGTTAGAAAAGTTGAAATTGCTTGTAAATAATGATATAGGTGCAATTGAAAGAAAAATCAAACATTAGAAGTATCAGGAAATTGGTATCAATCATACTTGTTTTTTAAAAAAAGAGCTGCTAATCATGAAAGGAATGGCATCAATCAAGATGCATTGTACTCATAACCTGATTTGTTGACTGGTAATTCTTTTGTACAAATACTTAAGGATAGCAAAAATATAATAAAAAGGCCTGTTAAGGTTGACATTTATTTGTTGATTATCCAGAAAACGGTGAGGGTTAATATACACCATAGAATTCAAAAAAAAAGAATTTCTAAATAAAGGAAAAAGGAATATTTTAAAGTTTATTTTAGAAAACTCTAAAATAGTTTTCACGTTTTACTAAACATAAAGGAAGAAAAATTTTATTACTTAACTTTTTATTACTTAACTATTTAATTTCTCTGTAAGAGTTAAATTATTAAAGTTCAGGAAATGCATTTCTAGGTAGATTTAGTTAATAAGTTCACTAGTGATCTAACCATATGAAAAACTAACAATTTTTATAGAATGTCTCTCTTTCAATAAAGTTTATTATCAGGCATTCACTGTTGATAAGAGAAAGGAAATTCACAAGTTTATGTTAAGTAAATTGCAAGGATGGGATCTCAGTGTCACCATTGACCATTCTGTCCAGTTGTTCCCCTAGTAACTCATACCAGAAGTTCAAAATGTTCCTCCTGTATTGCCAGTTGTCTCAGATGTCTATCCTGGGCACTGCCTAGGACTTTGAGACTGTCTTTGTTCTTGGAAACTACTCTGGTGTATAATAATAACAACTAATAAGGCTTTCCTGCTTATAACTACAAAGTAGTACTTGCCTTCCAAGTCATCTAAACATCAGGAACAACATATTCACTAAGAAACTGAAAGAAAGGTAAGACATCTATTTTAATCTATGAAACACATATGGACTAATCAGAATGGAAGAAAACATGCTTTTCCTACCTAAGCTTGGTAAATACAAAAATATAACCCAGTCATTGTTTAATGTTTATTTCTGAATATTTCTATATTCTTTCCATGACGTACTAGAGGGACCATTCCCAAAGATGCTTAATCCACTTTATTAAAAATAGGTATATAATGCTTATAATGCATATAAGGCATATAAAGCTTATAATGATGAGAATGATACAATATTTAGAAAGTGTGAGCACTGACATGTTCAAAGGCAAAAGATATGACGCGTAGTATGACTCAATGTCATGAGACAATTTTAGTGGCATTTTCAGACTTGCAGAGTCCAGCTAAAGAAAGTTGGCTTTTGGTTTTAAGTAATTTATGACGTAGTTCATCAAACATTGTCATTTTTAGACATCTGAGTATATAATTTTTAAAAAATTAGATGAATTGTTAAAGAAATACAACCAAAACATCAAACTTATAACTTCTTATTATGTGACTATCTTGTATTGCTATCTCCACTTGAGATTATTTACATGAATTGCTATCTGTCTTGTGAAAAAAACATATAATGGTGTGGTACTGCACAAATATCAACTGTAAGGAAACAGGTTTTAAATATTATTCATTCTTTCCTGGAATTGATACAATTTATCAATATTATCCAGAATTCATAAAATTTATGATTTCTAACCAAAGAATTACTTTAAAATCTCCTCTGAGAATGCACCGACCTTTAGAAAACTACAGTAATGCAGCTTTGGGCATACCCAACATCCATAAAACACAAAAGTGCCTTTCACTTTGATTCCAAACATACTAACAACCGACAACTATACTAATTTAACTCCCAAAGAATCCCCTAACTTTAATTGAGTTTATATTACCTTTGAACATGGCCATATAACAGTAATACAAATAAAAGATGTTCACAAAGTCCTATATTAAAGTGCTAAGAAAAAGTTTTAACTCAAATTACTACATGTGAATATGCCTTAGTATGAATATATTCAACAATAGTAAAAGCAGTAGCAACCAGAAACTTACTTTATTTTTTATTTTTTTTATTGTAATGTCACAGTTGCATTCTCCAGACAGAGGGTACATCATTTCTCACACTTGGACACCAGTAACTTAACATATTTGATGATTAAAATATGATTTTTAAAAAGGCAGAGTTTTTTCCTAACACCTATGTGACTACTCAATGAGCTTGTTTATTTTCAAGAATGATTCAAGAAATCAAATTAAGGAGTAGAGAGTTGATAGGCTATTATACTGACAGAAGTAGGTGTAGTCTCTAAAATATGAATGAAATTTTCTGGTTTAAAATATAACTGTCTTCATCAAAGACAAAGAAAAGGAAAGCAGAGCAAGCTTCATACATCTTGCAAATACTGGTCACTGTCAAAATCAGTTGGCACTATGACTGGGGACTTCTTTTGATCATTTTGTATTAAACAAAAATTGGTCTTCCTTCTTTCCTCATTCATGCACATGACAATCACTGGGGATAAAAAAGCAGCCAAAAAAACTGTAAAAGAATGTCAGGGATGCTACTTTCCCCCAGCTGTTTGTGAAGCATAAAAGGATTCAGGTGATGAAAAGGTCTATTGAAAGGAAAACTCTCAAAGCCTTATTATTATGTCCCATAACCCAGATTAAGAGAGATGTAGGAGGTAATCAAGCAATTTGAGCATAAGTCATCCAAGAGAATTAAAATTAACTGAAACACACCAGGTTGTAAACTCTCTTCATTAGAAACCATATACCTTTCTAATTGACTACTTAAGAAATTCTATGACTTCATCACCAAACTTTGCTTATATTTTAAGGCCAATATTTGAAATCCATCCACTTAGTAGTATTGGAAATAAAAGGAAAGCAATAGACACAGGATTTTCAATTATATGCTATAAAGTTTGAAATGCCAAGTGTCACTCCACTCCCACCTTTAAGCTTTCCTAGCTATCAAAATAAAAAAAAATCAGGTTTCTTACAAAAAGAAATTCAGGCTTTGTCTAGCGTCCTTTATGATACAACCCTTCGAAAGTAAAAAGTACATATTATAGTATCTCAGTCAATATGGAGCTTCATAAAAAAATACTAAAGCTTCTGTACCGATGATTTGTTTTAAGATTTTAAGTTTAAAGCCATTATTGCTGAACTCTTTAGTAAACAAAAACAGTGAAGTGGATTCAAAGGGATAATATTTTAAGTACTGTAAGAAAAAATGTAAGGTAGGAAAAATACAATATGTTCTGATATTTGTGCTTTTGACTATAAAGTTCAGCTCATATCCATAACCAATCAAAAGTCTAATAAATGTATATTTGCTACCAGACTCACTATTCAGAACTTTTCTATTTACCAAATTGAAGAAGTCATTCTAAATTACATTTTTAATACCCTCTGACTTTCATTATCAGGTTTCCCAAAGACATAGAAATTTTTGTTGAATGTATAAGATATATTCTAACATTCTTTCTGAACCCATAACCACATACACATTTTAGTATGATAAAAGTAAATTTCAGGTATCACCAATGATTTTTAATGTTAAGTAACTTTGAAAGAGCCTAAAAACAAACTTTTTGTTTACAGCACTGGTGAGTAAAAGTGATGTGGATTAGTAATAAACAGAAATAAGGGAGAAATGAGCTGGGATTCTTGTTAAGAACATCCATTTTCATACTGGAAACAACTGCGTATAAAAAGTTTCATAGTAAAAGTTAATGAAATAATGGCTCTGACCCTTAAAAATATGTTATCACTGATACTCTCTTTATTTTAAAAGAATGAGGCACTTTTGAAAAACCAATTAAATAACTAGTTGAATCAGAAAACTAGGGTTTAGTGTTATACAAGCAGTGAATGACTCACCTTAGGGAACCACTGAAACAGTCTTGCTTCAACTGTTAAGTAATTCTTATTATCCAAGGTTCCTTCTACTTCTACAGTCCTTTAACTCCCAGCGTAGGTTTATACAGTATATTGGAAAATGAGAAGTACCTTGCATGGTGGTACTGGGGATCTCAGCTAGTTGGGAGGCAAGGAGGTGAGACAGGATGATTCTTTGAGGCCAGTGGCTTTAGCCCAGCCAGCAAGACCACTTATTTCCTTCCTTCCTTCCTTCCTTCCTTCCTTCCTTCCTTCCTTCCTTCCTTCCTTCCTTCCTTCCTTCCTTCCTCCATCCTGCCCTCCCTTCTTTTCCTTTCCTTTCCTTTCTTCCTCTCCTCCTTCCTTCCTTCTTCCCTTCCTTCCTTCCTTCTTCGCTTTCTTCCTTCTTTCCTCCCTCCCTCCTTTCCTTCTTTCCTTCCACTTTCTTTTTACTTTTTAAATGTTTTATTTTTGAAATATTATATATCAATAGTATGAGAAATTGTCGTTGTCATAATCCCACACATACATAATGGTATAGTATAATTTTAGCATGCTTATTCCATTATTTTTCCATTCCTTCTTTCTAGTACTTGGTGAATCTTCATTACCTATCCTTTAGCTGAGCAATGTTCTATGATATATATATATACCATATTTTCTTTATGTACTTGTTAGTTGTTGGAATAAACTGCCCAGAATCTAAGAATTGGATAGATCCTCAGTGAATATGAGTATACAAGTACCATTCTTTTTTTGTTGTTGTTGTCAGTCATGGGACTTGAATTCTGTACCTAGGTGCTGTCACTCAGCTCTTCAGCTCAAGGCTACCACCCTACCCCTTAAGCCACAGCACCACTTCTGGTTTTTGGTGGTTATTTGGAAATGAGTCTTACTAATTTTTTTAGTGTCCACGCTGGCTTTGAACCCCTTGATCCTCAGATCTTAGTCTCCTGAGTAGCTAGAATTACAGGTGTGCACCACTGCACTTGGCTACAAGTACCATTCTTTTATAGTGATTTACATGCCATAGGAAAGTCTAATTTAGTTTTGTAAAGAACTTCCATACTGATCACCATCATGTTATATTAGATTACATTCTTGTCAACAATGCATGAGGAGGGTTCTTTTTCCCTGCATTTTCATCTTAATAACAAGAACAACAACAAGTATTATAAGACATGGTTAGAAATTTGTCAATTAAGCACTGAATGTTTTCTCAACATTGTATAGACTTTTTCTTATGACTGGCAGCTTACTCAGGAATGTAAAGGGGAATACTAAAATATGTATAAGATATTGTTGATAGGAAATGATTCAATGAAAAAGAGGCTTACATTTAAGTCGAATGAGAATTATTGGGTTATTCTTTTCCTCTGACCAAATGGCAAATGTGGAATTTCATTGCTGTGTTACCCAGTGTCCACAACAGTCACAACTCACAGCCATCAAAATGACTTACAGAAAAGTTGTTGATTTGGCACCAAGTTCAAATAAAGAAAGGTTTACTTCCTATTTTCTTTTCGGTGGCATCTTTCTTTTATATTACAGAGTTAAGTCCTAAAGCTAAGGACAACCTTTTTCATTTTAAATATATACCCTTCAAGACACTGACAACCACGAAATAAAAAATAAAAGATGAAAAATGACAACCTAGAGGCCAGTGCTTTAGGAGGATCTCCTGTGGTGAACTGATTGGTTTTCTCAGGTGCTGCTCCTTCTCAGGAGGATCTGCTCAGGCAGATTGCTGAATGACATTATGGGACCAGATAAAAGAAGAAGGAGGAAGGAGGAGGAGGAAGAGGAGGAGGAGAAGGAAGAAGAGGAAGAGAAGGAGGAGGAAGAGGAGGAAGAGGAGGAGAGGAGGAGAAGAGGAGGAAGAGGAGGAAGAGGAGGAAGAGGAGGAGGGAGAGGAAGAAGAATCTAATTTCTAAGGAAACATACATTTACTTCAATACAAATATACACATGCATTGAAGGTCATATATTATCACAAAAATATGTTCAAATTTAATGTGTTATATGTGAAAAAATAAACTAAGATATTGATCTGAAATATTGCATAATCAAGAAAAATATTATTTTACTATTACTATATATGTGTATATATATACACACACAGATATATATATATGTATATATATATATATATATGAGCTCTATCCCCTTGTCCATGACAGAGAAATTCAGTATTCTCAAATGGAGTTGAGTGTTCAGCTTCATTATGGTGACTTTTGTTGTTGCCAATATCATCATCCAATCTCATCCACCTGTTGTGGTTAAGACTTCCTTATGTATGCAAGTCTATTAACGTATGCTCAGCCTACTGCCTAGTCCACTTAGTAAAATCCAAGTGAATATATAGCCCAAATATATGAAACTCTCAAATATAACCACTAACAAAGATAATCAGTAGCTGATTTAATACACTAATCATTTATGAGTCAGTGTAAAATTAAATTTGTTATAAAACAACCACTAAACATTAAATGTAGTCCAGGTACTATGTAGAAGTATAAAGGTGATAATTACAATGCCTGGAGGAATCCAGGCAGAGCAATCAATAAATCTAATCAATGGTGACATTCTGCCAAGAACAAAGAACTTGAGGAGTTGAGCCCCAACCAAGGTCAACAGGACTGTGTAGTCGACACTATCTGTAATATCTGTGCTTTCCAAAAGTCTTTCACTTCAAAGGCAACTACAAATTTAAAACCATATCTTCAACTTGAAAATTGATACCATAATTAATGTCTCCCAATTAAGATGTATGATTCTAAATATAGTACCTGAATATGAATTGGCTATGTTAAAAGGAGGAAATAGCAAAACTCATTTAGTCACACAGTCATGAAAAACCAAGGCTTCCCTTTGTGAGTAGCTTGGTGGCATATACAACTTCTGGAATCCAGAAGAGATTATCCAGTATGCGTAGATAAAGTGCAACCGGTAAGGAATTATGGGTTGTCTTCCAGTATAGCTACCTGTCATGACAATGGTGTTCAGATGGTATGTTTCAAAATTACAAATCCAAAAAGGAGCTGGAGCTATCCCTCTTCTTAATAAATGATGCTGCCCTAACATTTGCTGGTATTCAGAGGGTAATGTTTCTCTTTAATGTGTAACAGAATGACAAACTCTGGTGGACTCTACAAAAGGAGAAGGTAGGATGAAAAGTAAACTGTCTATTGGGTACATCTATGGGGGAACTGCGAGGCAGGCCTGAGGCAGGGAATCCAAATTTCCCCTGAGAAGGAGTCCTGCTGATAAGGAATGGCAGTTGAGCAGTGTTCCTAAATAGCGTGTAACAGGATTCAAAGACATGTGTTTAGTAACTCCCAGGCTGCCATAAAAATGAATTGCCCCTTTCAACTTTGATGAAATGATTCAAAAAGCTATGTTAACAAACAAGAAACATAAGTATGTGTAGTTGATCTAGACGCTAAAGAAATAAAACATTGCCATCATATGTGCCCAGAGAACTAAGTAGTTCTCTAAGTCAAAATCATTTCGGGGTGCAGGGCTGGCACATATGTTCCAGTTTTATTGATAAATTTATCTTTATTACACTGAGAATAGCAGTAAAATGCGTGCAATTTGCACAGTATTTGATGCCCAGAGAATCTATATTATGATAAATATTGTTTCTCATTGCATTGGTGGGACTATCATGTGCCATCTCCCGAAATAACATTTGCTTTAGAGGTTGTGTGTTGTTATTTGCTTGCTAAAGAAAATCAATGTAGATTATTTAAGTGAAAAAGTCATATTTTCCATTAAAAACAGTAAGAAGCCCAGAGGAATACTGACAAGGTAAAACACATAGGCTAAACAAACAAAGAAAAAAAAACTTATTAACCAAACTAAGTTCTAACGAGCTCTTTTAGTACCTTGCAAAGCACTAACGTTTCAAATGTTTAGCTTAGTGCCATCCAAAGACATAGCAGGCCATTGTGTGGACTTGAAGTGCAAGAAGGTCACTGGAGTTCTGGACTTCAATAATTCACAGAAAGAAACAAGGAAAAACAAACAGGAAAAGCTCAAAGCACTACAGCACAAGAAATTCATGCTTTATCAGATTCCAAAGTAAAGAAATTCAAAATATAGGCAATTAAGTCAATGTGAAAGAATCCCTTGCCTTTTCTCAAAATAAGACCCACAGAATTCTTAGGAAGTACCTGTCTCCATGTACCAGTTTCTACATTCTTCAATTATGTGTTATCCAAAATGAAGAAGGTAACAATTGGTTGATTGAATAAATCTGTATAGGTACAGCAATAGTATCCAGGGAAGAAGACTCTAACCATCAGTTCAAAAGTTAAAAGTGATTTGGAAAAAAAAATGGTCTAAAAAACATAAAACCAACCATGTACCGGTTGCTCATCCCTGTAATCCTAACTACTCAGGGGGCTGAGATCTGAGGATTGCAGTTCAAAGCCAGCAAAGCCCATGAGACTCATTTCCAATTAACCACCAGAAAACCAGAAGTGGCACTGTGGCTCAATGGTAGAGTGCTTGCCTTGAGCTAAGAGCTCAGGGACAGCATCCAGGCTCAGAGTTCAGGACCTGGACCAACAAAAAAGAAAAACAAAAACAAAATATAAAACCATGTAATCCATACAGTAATTTATAATTACATATGATTTAGTAAATATAATTATATAAATATACAAATACATGTATAATATATATCTAATATATATTTATATATACATTCATATGAATATATTTATACTTTATACATATTATATGTTTATATAAATATAATACAAAATATATATTTATATGTTATATAAATATATATTTATAACGCTTTATAGATATGACCTATATGTATATATACTATATACATACATATGTAATATATATAATACACACACATATATAATCAAGTGCCTACTGTATGTCAGGCACTTGGTTAAAGTTCTTAGAATAAAGTATGGGATCAAAAGCAGTTTGATAGCCTACATAAGGGAACCAGCATGCATAACCTTTTATAAGGATCTTGAGAAAAGCAAATTTTTTCTTGTATATTCAGTGCAGTACTGCAAAGAGCATCTATTTTGCCTTGGTAGCGTCATGTTATAGGAAGATGGCCAAGGACATTGAATTTTTCAACAGAGTCCTCTAAAGTCTGAATTATCTACAAGGTGGACATGGGAGTAGCAAGAGTACAAGGTAAGAGACCCCGATCTCTCCAATTCATTTCTGACCCTGAATTCAATCTTGTAGAAATTCAGCATTCAGGAAAGAACCTGGAGGAAAAACAATATCTTGAGAGATAAAGAGGATCTATGTATGGCATGATGATTTATACAATTCTAAAGGAAAAGTTAGGTTAGAAAGAAATTTCAATGATGAAAAAGTACTAGTCTATTGTAATAGACTAATGGAATCTATGATTTTTCTTTTCAACTAGCACAAACTAACTTTTCAAAAATATTTAATTTGGTCAGGTCAGTTGGTAAAATATAATTATACTTTAGAAGTCTGAATATTCTTTTAGAGTATTTGTTTTGTGATTCATTTCACATACTATCGCTATCAATTTTTAGATTTTTATGGTTGCTCCAGTTAATCAATTTGTTAATGTGAGCTTAGGGGTTTATCAGTAAGCTTCACAACTTAGCTTTCTCTCAGAAACAAAGATTTAATTCTTAACCTATATCATGAAAAATATTAGATCATGATAGTAGTCAAATTGTACACAGAGCATGAATTCTAATGGAGTGGAGTAAACTAAAAGTTAGTCACTGCTGAATAAGCTCAGTGTTAAACAATTCCATCTTTGTTTCTGAAGGATGTAGCTACATGTAAGTAGTGAAAAATAATAATCATATCAACTTATAAATCAGTTACTAAAAGTTAAATTAGTAACGATTTCTTCCAAAAATGGCCAATGACTGCCTAGTTATTGTATTAGACAACTAAAGGCCAATTTAGTTGTAACTGAAGGATCCAATAGAAATGATTTCTCTTCTTGTTTCCAAAATCCAAAGTAGAAATTTCTTTCATCCCTGAAAGTTAACACATAATATGAATCATCTTATGCCACTCTCTACACTGAGCTGAGAGCAAGAGACCAAATCGAAACTCCTACACAGGAAATAATAAAGGATTTTAGAATTAATTTCTCTATGGAGTAAAACAGAAGAGCCATAGATTATTCCTCTCTGGTTGGCATTTCTGTTCTCTTTCTGTTTTCCAAGCCTGCTGTACAGCCTGCTCTTAGAAGGTAACTTGAAGACTAAAGGAAGCCAGGAAACTGTGTGCAAACTGGGAAATAACTGAGGTGTGTTGAGGGCCTGTTCCCAGAGATAAGATTTGCAGGAAGGAAGGGAAAGGTCAGAAATAAGCAGCTACAGCTTTTAAGCATAAAATTATGTCTTCCAGTTTAATATTAATTTGATAATCTACAGATCAAAACAAACAATTCAGTAACCTTTGATATCTCTGAAGTCATTTAAAGAGAGGAGGAGAAGGAGGAGGAGGAGGAGGAGGAGGAGGAGGAGGAGGAGGAGGAGGAGGAGACAATAATAATTAATAATAATAATTTGGAAAAGTTTATCTAATCAGTAGGTTTCCAGAACATAATAATTTTGTGGAGAAGTATTTACTATCACTGGTTAAGAGGAATATGACAGATAAACATTAAGCTTCTCTATCACAGATTGGGAAAACAATATCCTTCACTACCCTAATTCTCAAACACTGAGTAGACATTGTAAACTGGCTCACATCTAAGACCTTCATGTGTGTTCTCTCACTTTAGTATCCTAACATTACAGCTAGTAATCATTCAAAATACTGTGTTTTTGGACTCAGTAACTTCTGGGTGTAAAGTCTGCGTTCTCAGCTATTATAATAGATGGAAAATAATATAGTTATCAGGAGAAAAAGAGAAGTGGAAATTCATTTTTATACTATGTCCAACATAGTGAAAGAAATTTTACTATGATGGGATCCTAAAGATATTTAGAAAGAAAAAACTATAACTATGATCCTACTATTTCAGAGAAATACTAGGTAGTAGGTAAAGATCACAAGAGTTCTGTAATGTGGGCTTAAAAAAATGAATGTTTTGGCATGCCACATCATTGGCACTGTGCTGTGTAACTCAAGGTGTTTCCAGAAAATTTGTATGTGAAAGCCTTATCTCCCAGTGTGATTATATTTGGAGACAGGAAGCTCTTAAGGCTAACCCACGTCATAAGGGTAAGTCTCAAATTTCCTAGTACAACACTTTTATCAAAAGAGAAGATTCACTAAGCATCTTTATTTCTTTCTGCTTTTAGGTAGGAGAACCTAGCAGAAAGATGGTCATCTACAAACAAGGAAAACCAGTATCAACAAAACAAATCCTGGCTAATATGTGCTGATTGTGATTACACGAGATTTTCTTCAGGTTTTCATCACTCGGGCCATTTTTGACTACTCTGTAAAGGCCAATGACCCTTGAGACCGCCATATCTCCCTTGCCCAAGAGTTAAGGTAAGTCACTGAAAGACACATAATTTTGCCAAGTCAGTTAAAATTGTTTCACTAGCATCACATCAGTAGGAACAGTCAAGTCTGTGGCAAAGACATTATCTTACTTGAGTCAAATGAAAGACAAACATTTCAGTATGTAAATGACACTCCTGGGGCTTGAATTCAGGGCCTGAACACTGTCTTTTAAGGACTTTTGCTCAAGGTTAATACTCTGAGCCACAGCTCCACTTCTGGCTTTTGTTGGTTAGTTAAGAAATAAGATCTTTCTGCCCAAGCTACTTTTGAATCTCAATGCTCAGATCTCACTCTCCTGATGTAGCTAGGATTTCAGAGATGGCCCAAAGGAGACTGACAAACAGAGTAACTATTAAGGGATAATACCCTTCCTAAAAGTGATAGACAGGTTCAGGAAGGCTTGTGTGTGTAAACTGTAGCTATTCCATAGGCTATCTGAAAAGACACAATTTGAAGGTAGCACAGGAAGAGAAGTTTGCAAAATTCCATCTTCAATTATGTAAAAATTTGACCTGATGGCATGGCTAAAGTGGTGGAGAACCCTCTGTGAGTAAACAAGCCAAATGATCTCAGTGCCCTAAAGACCAATCTCTAGAGGACTAGAAATCTATGCTGCTTTTCTAAATTAGTATTGTTCTCAGATAATTTTGACCTTTATTCTATGTAGGGCCAGTCATCATTAGTAGCCAGTAATAGGAAACTTTTTTTTACATTTATATCAGAAATATTCCACAAAGAAAATTTTAAAATAGATGACTGATGCTTTCCCGTTACACTTTATACATTATAAAAAAGAGAATTTTTTAACACATGAAGAAATGCTCAACATCTCTGGTCATAAAAGAAATGCAAATCAAAACAACTCTAAGATTCCACCTTACTCTAGTTAGAATGGCCAGGATCAAGAAAACTAATAACAACAGATGCTGGAGGGGAGGTGGCCAGGAGGGAACCCTACTACACTGTTGGTGGAAGTGCAAACTCGTTCAACCACTATGGAAAGCAGTATGGCAGTGCCTCAAAAGACTAAACATAGAGCTCCCCTATGACCCAGCAATTCCACTACTTGGCATTTACCCAATCATCCAGAAACAAAGACATACTAAATCCACCAGCACAACAATGTTCATTGCAGTACTATTTACCATAGCAAAGATATGGAACCAACCTAGATGTCCCTCAGTTGATGAGTGGATCAACAAGATGTGGTATTTGTACACAATGGAATTCTATGCTGCTGTCAGAAAGAATGGCATTGCCCCATTTGTTAGGAAATAGAAAGACTTAGAAAAGATCATATTAAGTGAAGTAAGCCAGACTCAAAGGAACTTAGGCTCAATGATTTCCCTCATTTGTCATAATCAGTATAAACCTTGGGCTCTCCTAGCAGAGATTTGCAATAGAGCAAAACCTTGATACAAAAGGCCATATAGTAGGACGCTAAATGAAAGGATCTCTAGGATATAGAAACATAAGCCATATAATGAATGATTGTTATTCTTACTATGTTATCCCTCATCTCTTTTGCTGTCCCTTGGTTATCTCATATTGTTACAGTATCTCACTTTGTTACCTGATATATCAGATATATTTGTATTTGGTTATTTAAAATTGGATAGGGAACGGGGGAAAACAAGATGAGGTGTGGGGGTTGGGGGGGAAGGAAAAGGGGACCAAGACATGTGAAAGGGTATCAATGCATGGGAATTAATGCATCTATCTGGCAAATATCATGTAACCCAGATTCTATTAATTACAATAAAAAATATATGAAAAAATGAATAGAAATTGCTTTCATTGCAGTGGATATTTTTAAGATGGGTGATTTAAAATGCTTTATAAACTGATGACTGGTGCAAGTACTAAAATGAAAAACTATGAGTATCTTAATATATATTTAGCAAACATTATCATTTTAACAAGGAATGAAAGTTATAAGTGATTTACTGATATGAAAAAAACATAGTCTCATACATATGCAGTGTGGAAGATAGTTATTTCAGAGACAAAGAGAAAGTCACAGCTGTAACATGCCAGAGAACCAGAAGATTCCTAGATAATTAGGCTGATCAACATTCTAGCATAACAAAACCAGTGACATAACACACTCTATACCAGAGACTAACACCTCTCAGCTCACAGAATTTGTAACTTCGGTTGTTTTAAATAAGAGGTTTAATTTTCATTGTTCTCATCAAGCCAATTTTCAACATTATCATTAGCCTGAAAGCATGTAGAGTAAAACAAAGGAATAAATATTAAGAGTCTAATAATAAAAGCTGAAAAACCTATTAGCACATAGTAAGCGATACAAAAAGGCATAATTCATAATGCCACAATAAAATCAGCCTATTAAGTGCCTTGTTTCTCCCATGTATACATATTCATACATGCATATACATACATATATAAATTATATATAATATTTGATTTATATGTATTTCTTACATGTATTATAAGCAAGCATAAGGCTCAAGTTAGGGATATATATTGAATAATCCTCTTGAATTTCATCACTACAATGTTAGAAGCCATTTGAAAAATCATGCCTTTTTCAAATCAATCATCAATTATTGTAGGTACCTACATTTTGGTGCCAATGAATTATGTTTTAATAAAGTAGAATTTCAAGAGAAATGATTACCCCTGCTAAACATCAACTAAGTTAACAGTTGAATCCTTATGGCTAAAGTCTTTAATTTACTTTTTAATAAGAAAAGTAAATGTTGACAGTAAAGTCACCTTCATTACTTGGTATAATTGTGGAAATTAACTTTAAGAATTAACCTTGTATAACAAAGTAAGAAATCAAAACAATTCAACTCATATATAGATGTCTACATATATGCTTTCATTAAAATATCTTTTAGAAAATAATTCATTTGTACCTTAAGTTTTTAGGTGTCTTTATTATTATACTCTGCTTATGTTATATACAACCTACATAAAAAATCATTAATCTGTCTAATTTCAAAGACCTAGTATTACACTGAAATTATTCAATTTAGGTCAACAGGTTTATCATAAGGCATACAAAAGTAAGAAGGAAGTGAACTATAAACTGTTACATGCCATATAAGATAGAGCACTATCTTTACATACCACTAAAATTCATTCATTCAGTGAGAGTGGAAAACTCACATCAAGCACTGCCACCTCCAAAGGGGTTGTCACTTGCTCTCTGAATGATATGTGAGGCAGATTTCCACGTTGACGATCACCCCCATTCAGAATGAAATCCTTAGTAGGCTTCATGTTAAAAAGTACCAAGGACAGATCCTCTCCTTTCTGACTCAGATAGCATTTCTCAGGATTAAAAGAATGAAAACATTTTTCTTCTGTTCCCTTCTTCGAGGTACAGTTTCAAGAATCCTCCCGTGACCCTCTGTATTATCAACGTTGCCTGTGTGTGTGCACAAACATGGATGAGTCCCAAGCTCAACTGTTTCTCACCCAGATTGGCAGCTTCTACGAACTCTAAAATCACTGTACCTAACAGCAGTCAAAGATGTTTACTAGAATAATTCTCAATATCCTTAGGGGTGGGGAGGAAGAGATTGGCAGAAAGTTGTATAAAAATATTTTAAACTGACAGGCACAAAGCCTTTTAAGTAACAGTCAGAAATATCCTATATATCACACTTCTGTTATTTATAAATTATTTAGAGCTCATTTCTACTAGATATAAATTATTTAACAGCCCAAGTTTCATGCAAGGTTTCCTTTCTTTCTAAATGATAAACAATTATTAGCCCCTAACTATCAAAGACTAAAATGGTTGAAAAAATAAATTCTATAATTTTACATAATAATGAGTACTGCTAAGGTTTCTATAGCTACCCAGGCAAGGGTCATGACTATCTGAAACACATACACTCTCTCTGATAATTAACCGCATCATGATAGACTGACAACACTTAATGATTAATTAGTCTAAGAACTCAAATCCTTAGCAGGAGGTAAAAGCACAGAATTTCACAATGTACTGAACACCTCCCAGAGAGACATAAAGTACAAATAAAGCTAAATTTTCACATGCAGGTTTGCAAATTCAGTATTACTAATATAAATGTCTCCTTGGGAGTCTCACAGCAGAGGAAATTAGGAAATCTTTGCTTGCCAAATACTGCCACACAATCACAATAAAGCCTCCACAAAACAGCCCAACCTGATTCACTCAATACTGACTTGTATACAAAATTCACCATCTTCCTTTCTTATCACTGAAGGACATACAGTTTTAGGTTTATTCTAGTAGCAGACTGGATAAGTGACCTTGTGCTCTTTACAGCTTAATAGTATATAAAACATTTTTCATTCTTATGATCTCTGATCTTAATCATCAAGTGACAGGTAAGAGCTAGATCAGCCTAGCCATCAGCTCTGTCACAGGTGAGTTACAAGACCCTGGATGGATGAACGTAGCATGGAGAAGGTGATGTGCCCCAGTTGCAGGAGACAGTGACTGGTGGGAAATAGGAGAAGGCAAAGACTAGTCATGGTCACTCCTCTGCTCTTTAGAGTTTCTGAACTGTATTTACTAATTGAATTATTAGAACCTTCCCTGTGTGGCTTCATTGCTTGGCTCCTCAAGAGATCAACTAAATCATGACTTGCCAGTATATATTATTTATATCAGTCCATGTAAGCAAGGGCTAGTTACCAGACAAGGGCTAGTTACCAAACAATTTATTAACCGTTCCTAATGACTCATATCACATATCAGTTCTGTGAAAGTCACTCCCCAATTTACCTAGAACACATCTGTTCAACAGCTGCTATGTGGCAGGCATAGTACTAGAAACTTAGCACTTCCTAAACAAATAATTTCTTATCTTATGGCTCCCAATTTACAAAAAAAAATAGTTATGTAAGAAAAGTAAAATATGGCTAGACGACAAGCCTAGTCAAGGGCATCATGGAAGACATCTCTGACTGAAAATTACTTAGAGTTCTGAAGTTGAAGCAGCACATGAAAAGGACTTACTGATACTTGGTAGGAAGAAGGCCTATATGGATGATGCTGGTTTGAGGAAAGCTGGACGTTATGAAAGGAAGACAAGAGTGGCTGACATCTCAGAAGCATAAGGTAAAATATTCTGAGATGAAGCCTATGAGGCAGAAAGGATCCAATGTATAAACTTTGTAGGACATGTTTTGGATTTTTGTCTCTTAAAGTTAACTAGAAGTCCTGAGCATCTTAAACAGGAGAGCAAGTATTTAGCATTGCACATGGGATCACTGCCACTGTTCCAAGGTGAATTCATGAAAAGGGGGTGACAGAGTGCATTGCATCACTTCAGAGGACCCTGGAGGGCTCTGGCAGGGATAGCAGCCTAGATTGAAGTCATACCCTGACACCACTAAGAAGGCTTATTGGCAGCACTTGGCACTTGGCAATGAGTGATGGGAAGGGGAAGAGGCCATGGCTAGTTTCTATTTTCCATAGCTACTTACTGATTTGACTAAACTAAAAATTTCAGATCTACCCAACACTTTCTCTATTGTTATTATTCTTTTTACTTACCTGGCAAAATCTGCACATTCTGACCAAAATCTGCCTCAAAGTTACTTTTTCACCCCATTTAAAATTCCACTGCCCCAGACCAGGTCTTTATCAAAACTAGCAACCCTTTCTGCTAATTCTAAATCAATCTCCAATGCATAGCTGGTGTTAGTCTTTCTACAATACAACAATGGCTAAGTCATTTTCCTGCTTCAAAATGTTCAATAGTAAGCCAAGAATGGTGACACACACACACACACACACACACACACACACACACACACACACACATCTATAAACTAAGCTATAAGAGAGATAGAAATAGGAGGATTGAGGTTCAAATCCAGACAAGACAAAAATTTTATTTAGAGACTCCATAGGAAGAAACAAGTTGGGTGTGGGGTTCACAATTACACCCTAGCTAAAGGAAAAGCAGAAGTAAGAAAATCATAATTCAAGATTGGCCCTGGGCATGAAAATACCCTCAGCCAAGTAAATAATTTAAACAAAAAAGAATTTAGGACTCACATAATAAGCATTTATTGGGCAAGTATAAGCCCCTGAATTCCAGCCCCACCCAGTATTACCAAAAAGAACGAAAAAAGGGGGTTCAAAGGCTCCCAAGTACAAGAATAAAAATTACTACCACAAGGTAATGTCCAACTTTACTAGAAACATTTTTGTAAAACTCTATCTCAATGAAACCATAAAAAAGCATGGTATGGAAAGGCTGGATGATGGTGTCAAGTATCTAAAATCAGAATGTTTTAGCCCTTTCTTAAATTCCTATAAACCTTTATGAATCTTTCCATTGCTTTACCCTGTGCCCACTCTGAGTACCATTCACTCTAACACACATAGCAAGGAAATCAGGAGAAACATGTGTACACCACACCTTCAGGTGTTCAACAGGTTTCAGCTGCAAAGGAGAAAACTGAGCTGTTAATTCTTATTTCAAGTGGTTTCCAATCAATATTGTCACTATTGCACACACCGCACAAACTAGCATCAGGAACAGCTTGCTGCAGTATTAGCCTTTCTGAGCTTTGGGTCTTTTTTGGCTACAGTAGTTTAGAACTTGACTTATCCCACAGCAAGAATAAATTGCCAATAGATTATTTATCATCTGATCTAGGCAAGTCACTGACAATGATACATCATACATGGTTATGTATGATCCCTTGACCTCCTTCTCAAGGGTGACATCAGCTATTAATTCCTCTTTCCCACATTGCAAATGAGCTTATGCTATTTTTTTAGTGGGCCATGGGGCTTGAACTCAGCCTGGGCACTGTCCCTGAGCTCTTTAGCTCAAGGCTACTGCCCTACCCTTGAACCAAGCCCCGCTTTCCATTTTCTAGAGATTACTTGGAGATAAGAGTCTCAGGTCCTTTTGTGCCTGGGCTGGCTGTGAACCTTGATCCTCAGATCTCAGCCTCCTGACTAGTTAGGATTATAGGAGTGAGTTACTGCCAGCCAGCTTATGCTTTATCCACTCTACTATTACAACTTCTGTTTGAAATGTCTAGTCCTAAACCTAGGTGTAATTAAATATCCTTTTAATTAAATATCTTTGTCTTCTAGGCTTAGAATCCTAAGGTGAAAAAAGAAGCATAATCCTCCTTGACTGCCTACTCTAAACCTCTGAAACTTTCTATAGAGTGCCTTTGGATAAACCTGGATCTCTATCTTGGTAGCCCTAATTGACTGCTCAGGACACAGGTCACAGCAACACACACACACACACACACACACACACACACACACACACACTGTAGCTACAGAAAGGTGGGCATGATTTTATTACATAAAAGGCAAAGTTTTATAATTAGGTTATATCTGAGAAGAAAAAAAAGAAAAAGAAATATGTTTGTAAAGGTAGTCATAAATATTGCACACAATTGTGCTTCTGAGAAATGGCCACTTGCCTACTTAATGACTAACTAGCATAATAAAATATCACAACTGGCAGGCAGGCTACCACAAAATGATGAAGATATTCCATCACTAGTCATCAATTCTGTGCTTATAGAGGTAACCTGAAGAAGAAACTATAGTATTACCTCACCTTCTAGGCCTGCGAAGTTCATCCCGGATCTACTTTTCAATAAATCACCTTCATAATAAAGATCTTATGCCATTAATGCTTGTCATCCACTATTGAAACCACTATTATACACTCCAGACTTTTCATTCCATTTTTTAACTCACTCTAAAAGCTGGAAAACATATCAGTTAACTACAACTGTCATATATAGAATAATAATTTCAGCACTACAGCAAAATATATCGAGATTATTTCATTCAGTAATATCCTTTACCAATATGTCAACTAAGAACAAAATTATATGTTTAGCAAATCATTGGACTTGGTATTTTGTTATTAGTAGAAGTTTTTAGTTAGCTAAGATCCAGAAATTCCAAACCTTCTGCTGATAAAACAAGAGAAAGGAAAGGAAAGTACTACAGAAAGCTAACTAGGGCAGTTGCCCTCTTACTCTAGTATGTGAGCTTCAGAGAAACCTGCTGTGATTATCCTCCCCTTAAGAGAAGTGGAGAAATGTGTTAGCCAGGAAAATTTCATAAAGCATCAATTAGCATTTCTAATTTAACCATGCTATTTGTTTGATTTCTCCCCTCAGATGACAGCAAGCTAACAGAGTCTACATATTGAGGGCACCTGCCAGAAACTGAAGACCTCAGAAATAACCAGAAGAGACAGCAAGCAAGAAGAATTACTTGCCATCATTCTAAGGCTTTAAATGAGGTGAAGAACAAAGAGGTTTACCAGCAGGAATAGATTTCCAGGGCATTTCTGCATTATCATGAGAAGACGTACTCATTTCTAGGAATTACAGCTTAGATGATACCAATATGTTGAAGTAGAAGTTCCTGGATTCCTATCCTAAGGCCCCCACCATCATTTGCATAGCCAAAAACATGTTCTTTAACCCTTAATTCTCATTTCCGCAATACAAATAATGATAAAAAGATTGAATGTTAATTTTTACTTGTGTATTTGAAATAGGAGGGGAAAAATGGGAGGGGAGGGGGAGAGAAATGGGGACAAAAACGTAAGTGGGGATATCAATGTGTGATAAATAATGTACCTTCTATTTGAATATAACTGTAACCCCTCTATACATTGAAATAAAAAATTATTAAAATAAAAAAGATTGAATGTTTGGGGGGTTAAAAGGGATAATATTACCTGAGCTGCTAGGACCGTTTCTGTCATAAAACATGGAATTATAGTTACTATTGATGTTCTAGATCCATAATTTGTATAAGAGATTTTATTGAAAAGAGACATTTTTACAAGATGATCCAAAGCTAACACATAAAGTTCTGATAGTCAGAATACGTCTTTATGTAATCTCATTTCCTAGAAGCTCATATTGAGGCTTTTCAAATTAGTATTTATCAATTTAAACACTTTATTTAACTTTACCAATGGACTTAACTTTTCCAACAAAACCACACTCAACAAGTACAATTAAGATTTGAGAAACTCAGGTGTGTTGTAATCCAGAAATTCATATGTGATATATGTTTTAGCTGAGAAGATAAATATATGTGTCCAATCTGAGGATATACTTCAGCATTCTTGAGTCTCTAAATACATTTCCTTGAAATATTTCCTTCTATATTGAAACAAAAGCCATATAATGAATGATTGTTGTCCTTAATGTACTATGTTGTCTCTCATCTCCTTTGCTGTCCCTTGGTTATCTCATATTTTTATAGTATCCCACTTTGTTATCTGATATATTGAATTTATTTGTATTTGGCTATTTGAAATTTGATAGGGAAGGGGGGAAAACCAAGACGTGTGGGGGGTGTGGGGGGGGAGGGAAATGGGTACCAAGACATGTGAAAGGGTATCAATGTATGTGAATTAATGCACCTTCTATCTGGCAAATATCATGTAACCCTTTTACTAATTACAATAAAATGAAAAAAGAAATATTTCCTTCTAAAACATGACTGTAAACTAAGTTTCTGATCTTTGAAAATATCCAGAAAAATGAAATTCCTTACTAGTTTGACTAGATACTGTTTTCAGTCTTACTCACAGTACAAGTGACTAAAGAATGATACTAAACTCAACAGAAGAAGAGGGGAACAGTTTGGGTGAATTCTGGGGAGGGGTGGACTGTTTACAGGTAGGCACAATATGACAAACGGTAAAGCTGTTCTAGTAGGGCTTATGCAAAAGCACGGTTTAGAAGTTTCTGGGATCTCAGTAAAAAACAAAAAACGTATGCATGGGGGAGAAAGGTCAGAGTGAAAGTAGAAGCATGGAAATATTCAGAAGGAGAGAGCCCTGGCCCAAGAGAGCCAAAAGGAGCTAGTTTGGTGCTTGCTAAAAATGAAAGGCATCTTCTGCATGCTTGTTAATTAACCCTTCAAAAGGTTACTTTTAAGTATATCATTGACAATTTTACCCATATCGATTTAAACAAATTCTCCCAGAGATCGTGGCAAAAATGATGACAACATTGATCACATGTGTGTATATACAATCAAACTAAATGTGTCCATTCCTTAAGGATCTACACTATAGCAGGAAATTGAGAAAAAACACAAAAATTGCTTTGAATAGATTATAGACATGTTTTTTCAAATTCTCCAAACTATCTAGCACACACCAATTTGTTATTATTCACACTTCATAGAGATGGTTGTAACACATGTTGTTTTGTATAAACCATACAAAATACAATCATTTCCATTGGTTGCATTTCAATGAGAAGAATCATAAATGTATTCGTAGCTTTTACAAAATTCAATATAACTATAATTTTGTTGAAACAATACAGTTTCTGTAATTACATTTATTTTTTCTATTATTTATCCTAAATTGTATTTGTCTCTGCTTTCTTAAAAATGTGCTTACCAATTGTTCCCTTATGAAAATGCAAACTATAAACTGTACTAGACTGAGAAGTGAACTCATCTAAAAAAGAAAATATGATATAATCCTGTTAAAACCACGGCTCTTAAAAATCACAAATAGTTAATTACATTTAGGAACTTATCAGTTAGGAATCAAACACAGTCATGCTTGTCTATGAATTACACTTTTTCCTAAACGCTGACTTTCCTTCTTTGCTAGGACTAAGCAAATAACAGTAAATTGGTTACTGTGGTTACAAGCCTTGGTCTGCAGAATAAGAAAATCTTAACTCTTTCAGTACTGATTCTACTTCAAAAGGTAAATACAATACACTGTCTTTGTTCTTAATATATAGGTGAATATCTCATTGGCAAAACTCAAAATTCAGTTATCTATGAACAATAGTAACTACTATTACAGAATATAATGCTTCTAAGAGTAGTTTAGAACTTGCTCTCCGTATTATGATATGGACTTGATAGAAAAGGCCACCTCTACTAATTTCATTAGTTCAAGCAAATGCAGGATAATATAAGCATGAATTGTCAAAAGGAACTCTTGAGATTTGAAAACACTTCATTATTTTAAAGATCATGTACAGAAAAGGGCCGATGCAAAAATTATTTTTGTCTTTCTGCCACACTAAAATTACAAGTCTTAGCCAATGTGCACCCACTATCTTATGCAGTCAATAGACTTTTAAAGTCTCACATTAAAAGTCATCCACATAAAATACAGCAGTTGTTATACATAAGTATCAGTGACATAAAAATGAAGCAAAGTGTAATCATAAAACCCAGAGCTGTGAATGAGAGTGTATTTTTAAAGACCTCAGAAAATGTGTCTCTTTAAATCAAGCCCAACAATTTTAAATAGCTCCATGGCAAAGTGTAATTAACCATGAGGACATTGTATTATACATCACAGTTCTCTGATTATTCTCCTAGGGCCAGAACATCCTGACAGCAAGGACACTAAACCAACTCGAGGCTTCTGTGGGCATCACACCTCATCAGCTCAGATGCAGATGGCTCCCAGTCATGTAAGTGCTACCAACACCCGCTCACACACAGAGACACTCCAACTGAGAAACTCAAGACAAAAGACGAAAAATGGAATCCATTCTGAAATGGACGGGGGAAAAATCTATAAATTACTGTAATTACTTTAATAGCCATTGCAGAAAGGATACTAACAAAGGCCTGGTTTCTTCATGCACGCACACACGCCTGTTCCGATCCTTAAGAGGGTCCAGGCTATTCTTATCTACAATTCTTACCTAAAGCCAGCGATTTGCTAAACAATGAGCCTAATTTATATCATTTCAATTCTGTTCTGATTGGACTTTTTTTTCCCCTTTTCCCAAGAGAAACACGACAATCTGCAAGTTACTAGGAAAAGCAGAGCTGGGGCTTCTGTTTGCCAAAATTGCACAAGAGATTAAAAATATTCTAAACATATCTTGGTCAGTGGCAAAACAAGTACAGAGACCTCTAATAAAGAGGTAAGTGCCTATCTGTCAGTTGTCAATGCAGGTGAAGAATGGGAAGAGTACCAAAGGAAAGTGTGGTACAAACTTGTTTTCAGGTCATCTAGGGGTGTGAGTGGTGTAAGCAGTAAACCTGTTTCTTTAAAAGGTCAAGGAAGTAGACAATGAACATAATATAAAACAGAGTATACTTTCTACCAAGTATTAAATTTATTTGTGTTGGGGTAAGGGAAGTGTCCAATACTGGGGTTTGAACTTCAGGTTTTTGTGTTGCTCCTTAGTTCTTTTGCTCAAGGCTGGCACTCCATAACACTTGAGTCAGACTTCCACTTCATCCCTTTGGTGCTTAATTGAAGATAAAAGTCTCACAGACGTCCCTGTTCAGGTTGTCTTCAAACTACAGTCCTCACATCTCAGCTTCCTTAGTAGCCAGTAATAGAGGTATGAACCATTGGCATGCAGATTTATTTTTTAACAGTATGAATTAGAAAAACTATGAAAGAACAAGTAAGAGATTTCAAGCCAGTGACCATAGTTGCCTTAGGTAGTGAGCAAAGTATATATTTCTGCCTTCTTTTTTTTCATATATTTTTATTGTAATTAATGGAAGAGTTACATATATTTCTGCCTTCTAAATAGTTGAGATTATAGACAAAAGCCACAATATCCAGTATATTGTGTTTAAATTATTTTAAGCAAATAAGTGCAAAATGCTTTTTTAAAACAAATATTTAAAATAATGAACAAGATCTAGAAGAAAGCCTGGAGTTTGGCGTAGTGGTACAGTGCTTGCCTAGCAAGCATAAAGACCTGGGTTTGATTCCTCAGTACTACATATATAGAAAAAGCCATAAGTGGTGCTGTGGCTCAAGTGGTACAGCTCTAGCCTTGAGAAAGCCTAACAGCAGTGCTTAGGTCCTGAGCTCAAGCCCAGGACTGGCAAAAAAAAAAAATTCCAGAAGAAAATGTCTGGGAGTTACTAGAAGTTATTGGTCAGTAACAGAATTTTTATTTCTTTCACTGTTCTTTTACCTCTTCCACTGTTCTAACAAATCATTAGTAGATAGATCTTGCTAGAAATAATGTAAAAGGAAATATATGGAGCTATGTTATAAGTTAAAGCACATTAAGATATCAAATTTGAGAGGAAAGAAGTCTACAAACATATTAGCATCAAGAGTAGGATTTTACAGTTTCTTCATTTCAAAACATGCTGACTAGCCTCAGTACAAGAAGCCATTAATATTAAGTACTTCCTACATGACCAATTGATGCCTATACAAATTGCACTAGCTAGACAAGTTCAATAGACTCTAAATTGCTTAAATTATACTTAGTTTCTTACTCCTGCACATCAAGTACCACTAAATATTTCAACTGTCCTTGTCAAGTGTCTTGTAAGGCAAAGTCTACAGGTGTTATGCAGATTGAGGGCCATTTCCTCTATTATTCGTTTGTAGCCTAAGGGCATCTGGCAAATATTCAACTTTCATTTCCCACAGCCCCTTAAACAAAGGAAAATTAAATTGGTTTTTTTGAAATGATTTTTATTATATTGCAATAAGAGAAAAGAAGGAAGGAAATCAAAAGAGGCTCTTTTGATGAAATAATACAATAAAAGTATTTGGGAAATTATGAAAGTGTTGACGAATATGTAAAAACTCATTAGGTTTATCCTCAGAAAGCACATGTATATGGTGTCATAGCCATACAGCTGAGAAAAGACTAGGCTAACACCTGGACTCAGATTTCTTCAATACATAAAACACCATGCAAGTTCCAATGCTTTTCATCAATAAGATTCAGAAGAGCAAAACTCCTTCAATTCTAGAGAAAATAGGATGTTCTACAAGGTGCCTTGGGAATTATAGATCTTTACCCCCAGAGCTTTTGACTCAGGAGGGATTGACCTTGCAATAATTTTCCAGATAACTTTGATGCTTCTCTTGCAGTTTCCTAAAAGCCTTTCATGATGAAGGCATGGGGTCCTGCTGGTGAGTCTAGTCACTGAGCAGTGATTGATCATGAGGGTTCTGATCAATCCACTGATGGACTCACAAGCTGATAGCATTAAGAGGTGGTGAAAGGTAGGGAGAACCGCCTGCCCCAGGTCTCTTCTTATCTCTGGGCTTTGGTAGCTGCTATAAGGTAAATAGTTCTGATCACCTAGGCTTTGTCTACCATGATGCTGTGCCTCATGACAGGTCTGGAGCAAAGGGAACCAATGGCCAGGAAAACTAGGATGAAATAAACCTTTCCCCTCTCAATTTTCACTGAGGTTTATGTCACCAGGATGAAAAAGGGCATTTCTTAATATATACAAACTATAAAATTATCCCTCCAAGTCCAATGGAACAGTAAGTAGAATTATACAAAATGCATCAATTCTTACTTGCTTGGTTAAAAATGTTTGTGTGTAATTCAAATCACCACAGGAGCCAATATAACATGAGCAATATAAACAAATGATGCAAGCTATGTGAGAGAAGATGAAGGTAACAATAATAGCTGCAGAACATTTTTGTAGTATTTTTGGACACAACAAAGAATTTCACACAGACATACACACACACACACACACACACACACACACACACACACACACTCCACAAGCCAAATTCGGCTAACCATTAAAAAGTTGTGCTAAACAAGAATCATTGCATTATTATCTTTTCACAGTAAAAGTTTACAAACACTGAAAACAGTACTTGGTATGGTAATTATTATTATATACTTTCACTAGGCCAAGAGACCCAATGCTTAACTGGGGTACTAATCACCGAAACAAACAAACTCCCACTTCCATATTCCCCTAGTCTGCTATCTAAGATGTGTGTGTGTGTGTGTGTGTGTGTGTGTGTGTGTGTTTGTGTGTGTATGTATATCTCCTTTTCCCAATTCAGTGCCAATATCTACCTACAAATAAGTCAAGGATTACTTTTCAATTTACTACCACCTTAATTATAAAACTATCCTCTATAGTTTCCACAAAAATTTTTGAGTAAGTTTTAGAAAATATTTATTAGTACAGTATTATTTGTGTGTATGTGTATGTGTGTATTGTGTGTGAGAGAAAGAGAGAAAAGAGAGAGAGAGAGACAGACAGACAGACAGACAGAGACAGAGAGAGAGTAGTCCTGGGGCTTGAACTTAGGGCCTGGATGTTTTTGCCGAGCTTATCAGCTCAAGGCTAGCACTCTAATGCTCAAGCCACAACTCTGATTCAGCATTTTGGTGGCTAAGTGGAGATAAGAGTCTCAGTGAATTTCCTGTCTAGGCTGGCTAGGAACCACAATCCTCAGATCTTAGCTTCCTGAGTAGCTAAGATTATAGGTATAGCCACCAGCATTTTGTGGGGGAAAATCCTATATTATTTAATTTTTCCAAAGTATTATCAGGTTGAAAAAATAAAGAACATTATTGACTCAATGACAAGCTGACACACTTTCCTCACTGTGAAAGACTATGAATAACAACATTCATCCTACATGCAGAATAATAAAGTAGTTTCCCTAACTGAATGTCCAATGTGCATGGGTCTGAAAATACCTAGACAGTGTGTGCAATACACCTCATAACTGCATCACATTATTAAATTTATGTTTAAATATTATAAAATTTAAAAGACAGCTTATACCTATTCAATAGTAGACAAATTCAATATTAATGAAATAGGCTTTCATTAAAGTTGAGATAAGGAAAATATTTCTTTGGTTGAATATTAAAAACCAAATAAGCTTTCAACCAGCTCAACCCTCACAGTAGATGGTTTTTAACCATGTATTCTCTTTAAACAATGATAAGGCATCTGAAGATATAATGGAAAGGCAGCATATTTTCAAGAAATGAAATATACATGTATGTATTCATACATATCCTCTATAGTTCTTATTTAAAAATGTATACACCTAATATTTAAAAAAATTTGAGTTACACAAACAAGACACATTCAGTCCATAACTGGCCATACAACTGAATTCTTACTTCTGAATCTAACTGCTTACAAAGATATATACCCTGAGGGGGAGGTTCTGAGACATGCCATTATGAATACTTGCCATTTCCTTCAACTTTATCTTGGTGGCAGCTGTTTCAAGAGGGAGATGGAGTCATGCAATTTTGAGTGGTCAAAAGGATTAAAATTATTAAAAGATCTTAGTAAATCTACTATCTATTCTTATTTTAGTTGCTGGAACATCATGAAGCCAGCTGAGTGTCATGGATGGTGAAAAAGTATGTAGATGAGTTGGCCACCATGTAATCACAAGAAAGTCATCATTGGATGCATGATAATTGTGGACTTTGGAGTGAGTTTGCTTCCTAGCTCTGGATCCAAGAAGACATGTCATCTAACAGTCAAGTTTTTAATCTATTGGAGGCTTACTTTTTTTAGTCATAAAGTATAAAAACAGCATTTCAAGGGCACTTAAGATTAAATAAAGGAAAATCTCCATAGGCTCTAGTGAAATACTATAATATAAAAGGTAGCTAATAAATTTACTATCTACGTAGAGAAACTAGTGCAACAGGTAAAATGAAATTCCCTAAAAAAGAAGTACTTCTCAGTATAAAAAGTTGATTGGGCACCTTCAATTTCACTACCCCATTTAAAAATTATAACTTGAATTCCATTAATGATGAATAAAGTATATTCTATACAGAAGAGACATTTAATAGTACATTACTCTCTTTCATTCATTAAAGGTAAATAATCTACAATTAATATACCCTAATACAACAAAAATTTTTTATACCTCCAAAAAAGAGCAAGATATTTTAAAGAGAAATTAGATTAATAATGAACTAGAAAAGCTATATTGGCCCAAAGTAAAAGGAAGTTCCTTATTAATAAAACAGTTTCAATATATTAAAAGAAAAATGATGGAGGGGAGAACTATAATGTGATTCATAAAGTCATGACTTTTTAATAACAATATAATAAAATACTGCTGCATGCCAGTTTTCCATTATTTCTTCTGAATTTTCTAAATATTCTACATGTCAAATTTATACCCTATTTATTTATTCTATTATTTGTGTACAAGATAAAATCACCACAAAAATCAATACAAAGATTTTCTTCACAGTTTAAAATTGAAATACAGAGTCTTCATATCACTTTTCCAAGTAAAATTTCATATAATTTTGTATTAGGTTCCAACCCATTTAGGTAACAAGTACAATGAAAACATTATTTCTAGCATTTCACTAAGTGTTCCATCCAGTACAGGTAAGGCTTAATGCAGATTATTTGGCTTCTTTCCTTTCTGCATTCAGTTTGTATTCAAAGTAGTCTAACAAAGTATTTATATTACACTTGATGACTCTCACTGAATGACAAAAGTCATTCCTTCTGAAATTCTGTGGTTTACCACTACAACATTTGTTGATAATCTTTTTATGTGAAAAACAGCACCAACACCTGTAGAGGGTAAGTGGATTAAAAAGACAATAAAAGCCTAAAATATTAAAAATAATTTAAAAAATAAAAGCTAGTTAAATCAGGGGCAGATTAGAATGTGGGAAATAGGCCTTCTTATAAAGTACTTGTGGAAATAAAATTAGCAGCACTTCTTTGGAAGCACTTTAGCACAGCTATCTAAATCTAAGAGTAAAAATTATGCCATAGCAACTCCCCTGGTAATAATTAACTCATTTATATGAATATGTTACAAATAATAGTTCAACTGAAAGAATGTCAGTGTTATCAAGAGGGGATAATTTTTTAAAAGTATGTTATAGTAATATTGTGAAATACCATTAAATGTATGAAATGTACAAGGTACATTGGAAATTTAAGGCACAAAATGGTGCTTAACCCTATTATTGAATACCTTAAAATAAGGTATAATCTGGTATATGCCTAAAATTTTCCTGAAAAAGAAAAAACAGGATGTACTAAAAACTTGGTCTTTGAAATTGAACTCTCACTAAAAGATAGAAAAGTATTCTCTCCTTTGGGGGGGTATTAATTTACCAAGTATTTGTAAATCTGTATGCATATATAAGTTTGAAATAAATTAACAATGAAAAACTGAAAGGTTTAAGCAGAGAGATATGAAAATCTTATGTATGCATGTATGTAGTTCACATCTGTAATCCCAGCACTTGGAAAGCTGAAGTAAGAGATGACAAATTTGATGGCTGCAAGGACTACACAGATTTCAAAGTCAGCCTGGGCCACATAGACATTTTCTCATAAAAACAAAAGAAAAATAAGTTTTAAATTGAAGAGAAACTAAGAAGGGAGTATGTTGATAGAATATTGACAGGAAACCATTGAGCCTATGTTCCTTTGAATCTGGATTACTTTACTTAATACTGATTATTTGTCATAATCAGTAGAAACCTTGGGCAGAGATGTACAATAAAGCAAAACCTAGATACATAAGGCCATAGAGGATGATGCTAAATGAAAGAACCTCCAGGATATAGAAACAAAAGCCACATAATGTGTGATTGTTGTTCTTAATGTACTATGTTATCTCTCATCTCTTTTGCTGTCCCTTGGTTATCTCATATTGTTACAGTATCTTACCTTGTTACCTGATATACTGTATATATGTTTATTTGGTTGTTTGAAATAGGATAGGGAAGGGGGGAACAAGATGAGCAGAGAGGGTTGGGGGAAGGAAATGGGGACCAAAACATGAGAAAGAGTATCAATGTTTGTGAAGTAATGCACCTTCTGTCTGGCAAATATAATGTAATCCTTCTATTAATCACAATAAAATAATATTGACAGAAAAGTGTTCAAGAAACTGTAATCGTGGAAAATGTTTCAAGGAGAGAGAACAACAACAACAACAAAAAAAAAAAAAACCGCCTTACAGCTTAGATATTGGGAAGATATTCTCCGCTATAAGAGAAATAGAAAGAGGTAAAAATTGGAATTAAAGCACTAGACAAGCCTACATAAGAACAGAAACAGGAACATTAGACAAGAACTTAAAATTTAAGTAAGATACATCTATTACATATAACATTGTACTGCAGTATTAAGGTATTGTAGAGAAATAGGGAAAGGAGAATCTGACTGAGGTGTTTAGGGGAAAGCATGCTTGGAAAAACTAGAAGCTATAACTTGGGAGGCCCAATAAAAACACACAAGAATGCCATGCTAATCCATTCTTCATTATGCATCTCAGCAAGTATTTTCTCCCTAAGATGCCAAGAAATGTCCGTCCTCCCCATCAGTGACAGCAAGACACACATCTACAACAGTAAGTCAGCCTCAGCTATGTGTTAGAACCATGCCAGCAGACCTTAATGTGTACTGCTGCTTGTGATGACCCTAGGAATCAACTTCATTGGCTGAGATGTGACACATTCTTCAGCAGCACCATCTATCAGGATTTTCTAGCTCTTCCACCCCTAGTGATTCTAAAAGTACAGCCAAAGTTTCACAGGCCCTGTACATTTATAATATCATGATGTAAGCATGTCCCATTGTTCTAGACACTATCACCAGAAGCATATTTTGATCCATATTTTCTTTTTGTTCCCATATGAAGATAGTTGCATTGATGAAGCTCAGTGAAATCTGCCTTAGGGAGCCATGTTTTTATATAGAGCATTTGTATATTACCATTGGATTTGGAAATCTGTTGAGACTAAGGAACACTAATAATGATGCAGCACTGATGCTTGAATGTTATGTGCTCGTCTCTTGGAACACTTCATCTTGGTGCCCATTTGTCACCATGCTTTAAATGTCAGCCCAGGTAGAAAGAAAAGTCAGCTGGAGGGAGTATAGAGAGTGAGTTACCACATAGAGGATAATCAAGAGTTCACAGATAATTTAGGTTGAATGGAGATAAAGCAAATGAACTGAAGTCTTGTGAGACAAAGAAGCACTTCTGGTTCTTATCTCTACTGTGTTTTATTTGCAACTCAACAGTTAACAAAAACTTTTCATATTCATCAGCTTTATATTGAGTCCTTAATCAGCATTTAGGCCCAGAACCATTTTCTAAAACTTTGCAGTCCAACACTGATTTTCCTGATTTCACTAAATTGTTCCCCATGCATCCTCTATCTTCTTCTGGCTAGAGCAATAGCTCTTCTCCACATTAAGGACTGTGTGGGTTAATTAACAAGTATTTGCCACATATTGACATTATCCACTTATTAAACAGAAAAGTCACCTGGAATGTAAAGAAAAATTGAAAGCTTTTTCAAATGAAGACCAGTTTCCTGCCATTGAGCAATGATTTTTTGTTTGCAATCTTTCACAAAGGCATCTTCAATTGACATGAGCTAAAGATGGGGTACCATACCCATTAAATTTATTATTCCATTTTACAAAAATAAAAAATTACTCCTCCACCATCATGAGAAAGATGATGAGATGATGAGAACATAGTCTTGAGAGATAAGTAGAAATATATCTCCTTTCAGTGGAAAAAAAAAACCTGTGGTATTTAAAGTTTGGCTCACCATTTCCTTTAATATTTAAGAACTATATTTTCCTATTTTGCTACATCTTCTGTATAGACTTTAAAAAGTCATGTAAAATATCATCAAGTAATGAGCAGAAAACAAGTTTCTGGTAATGACCATTTCTATTATGCTTCAGACTTCTTCAAAAGTCCCTTATAACTTACTATCCATTTCAAACACTGAGATAATTCATCCAGGAACAGACATGGCTAAACTATTGGAGACATTAAGTATCATAAAGAAACTCCAAGGTGAGGCCAGGAGGTTGGCCTAGTGGTAAAAGTGCTTGGCTAGAATGCATGAAGACAGGCGTTTGATTCCTCAGTACCACATACATAGAAAAAGCTGGAAGTGGTGCTAGGGCTCAAGTGGCAGAGTACTAGCCTTGAGAAAATCCCAAGGACAGTGCTCATGCCCTGAGTTCAAGCCCCACAACTAGCAAAAAGAAAAAGAAAAAAAATCCAAGGTGCAATCCATTTGAAATAATATAAATAAATGAAGCAGCCTGCCATGAATCAACACTCTTTATTGCATCTTTCACATACATTTATTTGATCCCTTGCCACTGGACCAGACATCCAATTGGCACAGACTCATACTTTAGAGGGTGAAGGCAGTATTATATTAGTTTGTCCAGTTTACAGATTACAATTCATCCTTGCTACTAGTTCACTACTTCATTCATTCCTGAGTCATAACTAAGAGCTATATTATTATTAACCATTAACTTTCCTTACAGTAAAGAAGAATATAGACAAATATTTTAGACAAATTATTTATAAAGCAATGATGCTATTGTCATTTTAAAGAAAGTTACGAGCCGGGTGTTAATGGCTCACGCCTGTAATCCTAGTTACACGAGAAGTTGAGATCTGGGATTGAGGTTCAAAGCCAGTCCAGGCACTAAAGTCCTTGAGACTCATCTCCAATTAACCACCAGAAAACTAGAAGTGGTGCTGTGGTCCAAGTGGTAGAACATTAGCCTTGAGCTGAAGAGCTCAGGGAGAGAGCCCAGGCCCAGAGTTCAATGCCCACTACCAACCAAAGAGAAACAAAAAATTACACTCTTAATTGACATAGAGTAAGCCTTGAAAAGATTTCACTGGTAAAAGAATAAATACGTGTATTTTGTATATTCTAAAACATAATTCACACAGTTATTTTTGTCTCATTGAGAAGTGATGTTCAACAGTGATTAGTCATACACATTGATGGTGATTAACATGTGGCACGTCATGTACTAAAGTGTCATTTAACAAAGGGATTTTCCAGCAAATAAATCTGCTTCCCTGCTATACACATTTATCACTAGTATTTGGAATACTTGATAGGCCTCTTAGTAATACTGTAACTATTGTCACACCAAAGATAGAAATTCTGAATCATGTCTCAAGAGTTTCAATGCCCCTTTAGAGCAAAGAGAAAGATCCTCAATTTCACATAGGAAATGTTAATTTTGACAGTTTCATAAAAGGTTATTTGGGTCAACAGATCATCAATCCTCTATTTTCACACTTGTCAAGAGTTTCTGTTAAATTAGGACACCAGCAGAATCAGATCTACCAACTTCTATTTGTTTAAATTCAGTACCTGAACTGGAGTTCTGAGTCTCATATGTTAATTCTAGTTTTTCCATTTAATTAATCACTATTTAGAGACATCAATCCATTTCTGTGCGCACAAGAATTCAAATAACACAATACTAATGACAGAAACTGAATATTAAAACATGTAAATCATATGTAAACAGTATAAAATGTTTTGGCAAAGAACCTGTACCTTAATTGAAAAAATTGAAAAAACCTAGACTATAAAGTTATTTTTATAAAGACTAGTTGTTTAGAGTACTTATTAATCCTCAATAAACCCATCACTTTGACTAATGATATAGCCCTCCAACTAAACAGCATGTTTCATACTTTGAAGCTCAGATCATATTCATAGCTAAATTCTGATCAATAAGGTATATACCATGGGTCAAATGTCACTGGAAATTTTTTTTCTAAAAGGAAAATATTATGTTCTTCCCTTCTGTCCTTGTCCTGGCAAGAATCCAAACAAGATAGTTTCAGTAGCAATCTGGTATCCTGAGGAGGAAACAGCCTACTAAGACTGATATTGCCAAACCAAACTGGGGTGGGTCTCAACCTATTGAGTTTTTAAAATTCTACCCGCTGCTAGTCAATACTACCCCAGGGTTTTCAGTTATTTTCATCCAAACTGTTCCTAAGAATTGTTAAAAACACAGAAGTTTTCTTATGAAACTACTAATTGCTAGAAACAATTCTGATAATAGTTAAAATTTACACAGAATTTATTAGCACATGTCAGCTTGAATTTTAAATGCTAAACATTTAATGTACTTACTTTCGATTAGCATTATAAAGTAGGAAGTATTACCGAACCTTTTTTATAAGACAAGAACCCAGACACAAAAGAGTTTAAGTGATTTGCTTAAAAATTCATGTGACTATTGAGAAATAGGGCCTAGATTTTGACCCAAGAAAACTCATCTTTGATTTCCCCTTATGAACACTGTTGTCGTTTATAGTTATTAATAATCACAAGTGCTAGACTGAAGCACATGAATTTGCAGAATTTATGTGAACCATGTGGTCTCCATATTCTTTTTATCCTTATCAGCCATACTGCCTATGTAAGTCCAACACCCTATTTTTAATCTTTTAGACCATTTTTCCCTTAAAAGAAATGAAACTACCTCATAAAACCTTTGTTTATCATAGGTTATGTTCATTGTTAGAATCCTAGAAGGGAATTAGAAGGCAATTATCACTTTACAGGTGACTGTATCTACTAAAGCCCAGCCCTGCTGCTGGAGGCTTGCTGTCAGATCATACACAGCAGTAGACTTAACTGCCTCTCCTATCTTATAGGACAGAGTTCCACTTGCCTGGAGACATGCTTACTTTGTTCAATGCCCAATGTAAAATTCCAACCCTTTAGAGCCATGACCATTATTCTCGATGGACAAGTTTATTCCAGGGACAAATATTTAATACTATGCACCATCTAATTTTGAATAAAGCATTTTACTTCAGGTAGCTTTTTGGCAACAGAATTAAAGAGGCTAGATCACAATGGAGTCTTATGTTCCATTTAACCAAACTTTTCCTATTTGACAGATGGAAAAATTAAGGCATATTTTATTTATGCTAACCAAATCTCACAGCTGAGTGTTCTGTATAATTGTCAGTCACAAATCTAGGGGGTTTTTTTGTTTTGTTTTGCTTTTACTACATCACACGTTTGCAATTCCAAATGACACATAAGCTGAAACAGAATTGGATTTTGTTTTTTGCTTTTGTGATGGGACCAGAACCTGGATGCTGTTCCTTAGCTCTTTCACTCAGGGCTGAACTGATACTCTGTCACTTCAGCTACAGCTGCACGTCTAGTATTTCAGTCAATAATTGGAGATAAAAGTGATACAGACTACTGCCAAGTGTCTGGCCTCAAACCAAGGCCCACAAAACTCAGCTTCTTGATTATCTTATAGCTATAAGCCTCCACTGCCCAGCTCAGAATTAGTATTATTTTCTAATAACTATGTAGAATAGAATCTGCAGCTATAAGGGTTATAGAAACTTGATAGTACTTGAGACATTTATAATGCCATGTTATTAGGATAAATATTTCAACACCGTTTGGGCTACCTATCGTGTGGAAGATATTGTGTGTAAGTATATTATCCCTAAGCCTACAAAATCATATAAAATAAAAGCATGGCTTGTCATATCTTTCAGTAGAAATTCCAACTTTTAAGAGACTTAAAAGTCTCCTTTAATGATGACTTACACTTGAACTGAACTGCAAGCAGTTAAGCCAGTGTTCCAAGTGTTTACTAGAACTGTTCTAAATGTTCTGTATAGGTTTTGGTTTTTAATCTGAAGTTATCTAAAAATGTAACAAGAGTTTCAAAATTATATAATTTTCAAGTTACACATCTAACATGAAGGCAACAACTTGCAGTTTATTCTTCAAAATGGTGTAACAAAATGTGCCACTCATATAAAATTAGTCTTTGTAATGCACCGTGAAAGGTCCTAGGTGCTTTGCAGAACTAGTTGTGTTTACATTTACATCTCTGAAGAACTCACACTGTAACTAAAATCCTGAAGATGAGAATTGCATGCATGTTGTAATGATAAAGATGTTAGTAGGAAGCAAATCGTTTTGTATAAATTACAGCCATTCCTAAAGGCTTGGAAGTGATTTATGGATTGAGAGGGTATAAAATTAGAAATTAAAGGATGAAAGATAATGGAGTTCAACTCAAGAAATCAAATTATTTGTTCCTAGACTTGAATTGGAAAAAATTATTCAATACAATACATAATAAGTTCAGCTTTAAGCTACCTTATATATGTCAAAAATAAAAATTGGTACTCATTACCTGACTTATGAAATGGTAAACCTCCTGAACACCTTTAATAATAAAAGTACAAAATAATAGATTGGATTCCATAGGACGGAAATTGTTATTATTACTCTTTTGTTGGTCATGGGGCTTGAACTCTGGGTCTAGGCACTGTCCCTTAGCTCTTCAGCTCAAGGCTAATGCTCTACCACTTGAGCCACAGCAACACTTCCAGCTTTTTTTGTTTGTTTGTTTTTTGGCCAGTGCTGAGCTTTGCTCAGGGCCTGAGCACTGTCCTTGGACTTTCTCAAGGCTAGAACTCTACCACTTGAGCCTCAGCACCACTTCTGGCTCTTTTTTATGTATGTGGTACCGAGGAATCAAACCCAGGTCTTCGGGCATGCTAGGCAAACACTCTACCACTAGGGCGAACTCCCAATCCCCCCACTTCCAGTTTTTGGGTGGTAAATGGGAGATAAGTGTCTCATGGACTTTCACACTCAGGCTGGCTTTGAACCTTAATCCTCAAATCTCAGCCTCCCAAATATCTAGGATTACAGGCATAAACCACCAGCAACCAGCCACAGAACTGTAATTTTGATGAAAGAAAAATTTCACGTTTATAAATTAACATGTATTCATTTACTAAAAGTAGTAGTAGATCAGAAAGGTACTTGGTTAATGATGAATTAATCTCTAACCACCAATGGAAGCAACATGTACATAATTCATAATGCTTAATGTATTCTAGAATGTTCACTAACTACTCATGACTTATTAAGAAGTATTCTATGATACAGGCTAATCATCAGAGAGAAGAATTACAACATAAAGACTGTCCCTTGGTCTAGAGTTGACCTATAGTTAAAAGTGCTGGGCTTACCTTCAAATTCCACAAAAATAATCTTTGTTTCTTCTGGATATATAATAATAGCAAATTTTCTACTTGTGTTATGATGAATAATATAAGTAAATGAACCTGGATAGGTGATTATTCTCACCAAAAAGTTTAAATTCCTAAGCTATAAATATGTGGTAGAGTGTCTGTACTTGCCTAGCACACGTGAAGCTCTGGGTTTGATTCCTCAAAACTACGTTAACAGAAAATGCAAGAAATGGTGCTGAGGCTCAAGTGGTAGAATGCTAGCTTTTAATAAAAGAGCCTCAGGGACAGTGCCCAGGCCCTGACTTCAAGTTCCACAACTATAAAAAATAAATTATGTATTTCTGACTATAACATGTTTTTCTTGTGGTAAATAAATGAGCAGTGAGTCACATTGGAACCATGGATTAGCAACCTGGATACACACCATTGATATCATAGACCTGATGGAAAATATATGTAGTAAGAACATCTTATTCACAGAACAATGTGTGCTTCTGGTTACACAAAAGCAAAAAGTAACAATTTTTAATTAAAAGAAATTTCAACATTTTCAAAATTTCTGCACATATACACACAGCTCAGTTGAAATAAACAAAACAAAGCTCTTAGACCTACATCATCATCAATAGAGATTTTCCTATCGTAAATGTTGCGAAAATATGTCTTCCCCAAAGCAAATGCTATCCCCTAAACAAAGTGAAAACGAATGTAGTTAATTTAGGTGGTAAACGAAGAACTTAAGATCTGTTGAAAGGCAGCATGGATTTAACTGAAGTTAAGCAATGCAATGGGAAAAATAATGCAAGTATCCATAGTACAGTAGTATATTCCAGGAATCCTAGGCAATTGAAGTTGCTCAGACACAATCATGAACACCAAGTGTTTTCTATCGTAGGAAAATATTGTTCTACAAGCTGATTCTATAGAGCCTTTATAATTTAGTATCTGATGATAGGTCACCAATTACATTTCTTCAAGAATGTCATCAAGAAACTTTTTTGCTGATGGGTAAATGTGGTAAACATATCCCATGACATGCCCCATTTTCTGCAACTCTGGTCAACTGTTAGATTTTAGTCAACTCCTAACTGGCCAGCTAAGTAATTTATGTGTGGCAAGTATCCACATGAAGGCTTCAAGTGATCGATAGATATTTTGGAAATGGGAACTAGAGAAGAAACTGTACATTCTACTAAAACTTTCCAGTTTGGGGGCAAAAGCTGAAAATTCTGGCAAGACTGGGAGAAATTCTGGGGTTATTTCTTCATGCCAAGAAGAACAACAAATATTCTGCCTTTTAGCCTTTTATCCTCCTTTCAGATTAAATTCAAGGATAAGTTCTGCCAGAAACCTTCTCATTGTCCTTGGGGAAAACACCAAACTTTCTCTTAAAGATTTTCAACTTTTTCAAAGGAAACGTATATTTCTACTTTTTTTCTTAAAGAAAGAAACCACAAATTCATACTTCACATCTATCAAAAGTGGATGTGGCTCTGCTTGCTTTTCAACATTCAAGCATCTTAAATCTTGCAAAGGTGGTCAGGCAAGAACCCAAATACAGCAATTTAGGGGGGGAAAAAAGATGCTACTTTTCATTATCTTTCAAAAAGTTGTTTCAGTATCAAATTATTTTCTTTATGATTCTCTTATGCTTCTTGCTGACAGGTGGTTGCAGTTTTAATAAAACTCACAGGATGATAGAAAAGAATGAATATTAACTTTCCACAAGCATACAATATACCCTTGTTTTATGTAAAATTCAACCTGCAAAGAATGGTGTGAGCTGTCTCAAGGCACAAAGCATTTGACTGTGGTCAAGCTGTGGAGTAAGTATGCTGCATGACTTTTTTAAAATCTGAAGTCCTTGAAAGAATTCCTCTGGTAAAAATTTTTAACCAGATTCAGTTATTGTACAAGAACTAGTTTCCCAATTAATAACTACTGAAAGCTGAACAAAACCATTCAACTACAAACACTTGAAATGAAGATATAATAGTATTGATCTGCTGTTACGAAAGCAAATTACTAGTCATATTTCCCATTTGCATAGCACTGTGCATATTTTAAAGAAATATGCTAAATGAATTATTTCTTTGGAAGCCTACCTTAAACAACCATTTGTCAGTTCTCAGCTCTAAAGTGAGAATGCTTAGAATTTCAAATAATTTACCACAATCTTTGGTTCTTGAGAAGTAGAAATTCTTATTAAATCTCATGCCATATAAAACATTGACATCAGAAACATTTTCCAAACAATATCTATTAGCTCTTATTCATGTATCATAGTTGAACAGTTCCATATCAAAGCTCTCTTCCTTTCACACATTTCAACCCAATTAGAGACTAGACAGATGAGTGTTAACATGGCAGTTAATTTTAGAAAAATATGCAAAAAGCCAAATGTTTTTTTAATTACTGTAATATTTTCCACATGTAGAATTTTATCTTATTAGGCATTAAAAACAATGTCTAAAAAAGAAAAATCAGAGCCATAACAGCATTCCATATGAGGTGATCAGCTGGATACAAATTAATATTTATGTTCCTGAAACAACTTCTATTGCTGCTATTTTATGTAGAAAATATTCTGTGAGCATATTCTGCAGCACACATACTTTACTATATTGGCACATGAATTTCTTATAGTTATCCAGGTTATCTTCTAAATCATATCATGAATTAAGGAAAAATATAGTTGAGGTCTCTATTGTCTTTTACTTATAGTAACTATATTTTTAGAATTGAAAAAGAGATTGGACTTCTTTCCTGTCTGCTTAGATCTCACATAGAGGAAAACTAGCAAGACACAATACTGAGTCATTGATTCTCAATTCACCTATGTGTATTTGAAAGGAAGAGATCTTCTTTTTTGAGATACCTTAAAAATGAAGAAGATACATACAACATTTCTTAGATATAAATGTGTATAGAATTTATCTGAGATTGGCGGAAGATGGCGGTGGTTCAGGGTGAGACGTACTGAGCTCCTGCCAAGATTCATGTACTGGCAGTGCAGGAGACAGTCCTCTAACAGAAATTGATCCTAAGTAAGCTTTAGGACCACAGAGAACTCAGGCAGAGAGGAAAAAAAGGAAGAAGACCAGCACGAAAAAAGAGCGTGGAGCTCCGCCTATGAGCGGCCAGGGAGACAAAGGCTCTTCTGAATCAGAGCAGAGAAAGCACTTCACAGCAGCACAGACCCGCCAGCTGCAGACAGAGCCACACAGAACCTACGCGAGCCCAGAGCCCACACCCGGCCATGCCAGCTTCCCGGAACCGGAACCAGAGAATCCAGCAACTTGTGAGTAGTTCCAAGGAGAAGTTTCCATTTCTGCTCCAGGAATGGCATTGGGAGGTAGCACCTCCCCCTCCAGCTGAGAGCAGCACCATCTTGACTGCTGGCAACTACCCAGGCCAAAGGAATTGGAGCCTGAGAGGTGTTGCTGACAGCGCCACCAACCTATAGGGCAAAGGATTTCCCACAGATCCCTTAGCCAGGAATCCGGTCCCAGTGCTGCTGAAGTCCATCCCCCCGTGCCACCCGCAGACCTGGTAAACAAAGCCGCCCGTGGATCTTTCAGCTTTGTTTTACCAAACAAGCAATCTCATCCAAAAAACTGCAAAGCCAAATCACAAGAGAAAAAGACTTTGTGAAGTGTTTAGATCCCGAATTTAGTGGAGATACAAGTTTCCTAACCCCTCCCCCCACCAAAAAAAACCCCAAAAAACAAAAAATTGAAGAAAACCCTTTTTTACCCAATTTCATTTGCATTTTTAAATGTTCTTATTTTTCTCTTTGCCATTTAACCTACAGCTTTTTTTTCTAATGTTATGGTTCATTCCTTTTTTTTTTCTTTTTCTTTATCTTTTTTCTTTTTTTCTCCTCTCTTTTTGCGCAAACATGCTGTCACTGTGATCGTTCCTAGAAACACAGTGAGAGCCATGGGTACAGTTTGAATAAAAACGATACCCATATTGATACAGTCACCTGCTTTTTAAACTCTGGGTTCTCAACCCTAGTATCTCTTGGGTAAGAACTCAGAACAGTGAGGAATCTCCCCCCACCTTTTTTCTTTTTCTTTTTTTTTGTTTCGTTTTGTGTGTGTATGTGTGTGTGTTCTGTTTTCTTTTATTTTGTTGCTGTTTTGTTTCTTTTTTCTTTTTTTCTTTCTTAAATTGGTATCATTGAAATCTCTTATATCAACCTCTCTCTTTTCTCAATATATTCTTCTTATTACTCTTCTTATTTTAATAAGTTTTATCTAAGTTCATCTAAACCTTCTACACAAATACTCTACCTGTCTACCACCTTAGGTCAGTTATCCTTACACGATACCCTTTCTTCATTACTATAATATTCTTACACTCCTGTATTATTCTTTTCCTACCTCCCTTGTCATCTTTCATATAATTTTTCTATCTCTGGTCCTCTGTTCATCCTTCAAATCTTATAATGCATGGATCTACATTTGATGGTTGTTGACCAATGCTGTGTATCTAGGTGTTCAATTATACTCTAGGTCCAGAGGGACTTAAATACAATAGAGATTGGATTTAGGGGCTTATTGTTTTGGTCATAAATTGGTCATCTGTGATTGTATTAGATTAGTATGTAAGTGTACAAAAAGATAGAGTGTTATTACCAATCTAAAAGAGCTAACATCTATTGTCGGCCAACTAAAAAGGTCTAGGTTGGTTATATCTGAAAAATTATAATCGTGTTTAGTATTAATCTTGCTCCCATCCTCAAATGGGCAGAACAAGAAAATCAAGAAAAATGTAAAATCAAGGAATAGCATCTTCCACCCAACATAAACAGGCAATGGAGCAGTCAGTGGCAAATCTAGAGGAGAGACTTCCAAGTGCAATACAAATGCAATTGATAAACATCATTAATGAAAAACGTGAAAACATAAAGAAAGAGGTAAGGGTGGAAGCCACAGCTAAACAAGAGGAAACCATAAACAAGGTGATAAGTGAAAAAGAAGAAGCCATAAAGGAGGCCATAATAAAGGTTTTCAAAGAAAAATGGACAAATTCATAGAAGCCACAAACAAAAAGGTGACTGAACTCCAACAAATGTACAAAGATAATAAAGCTGCTGAGCTAACCACTCAAATGGAAATCAAGGAGATAAAGAAATCCATACATGATCTAAAACAAGAGATGCAAGACATCAAAAATGAGCAATTAGAAGCAAGGGAGATGAAGAATAAAGAAGATACCTTTGATAGCAGGTTAGACAATGCAGAAGAGAGAACTTCCCAAATATCCAGAAGGGCAGGCCCATCCAGATACAAGAAGCTTTTAGAACCCCAAACAGACCTGACCAGAAAAGGCCATCCCACCGCCACATTATAATCTGAACTGGATCAAAGAGACCAAAGATAGGATCCTAAAAGCAGCCAGGGACACGAGAATAATCACCTATAAAGGCAAACCAATCAGAATAACCCCAGATTTCTCAGCAGAGACCATGCAAGCAAGAAGAGATTGGAACGATATATACCATGCCCTGAAGTCAAATAACTACCAACCAAGAATTCTGTACCCAGCTAAGCTCTCATTCATAACTGAGGGAACAATAAAAACATTCCATTCCAAAGAAAAGCTTCAACATTATACAACAACAAAACCAACACTACAGAAAATTCTCAAAGATGTCCTACACATGGAAAACCAACACAAATGTAATACAGAGAAAGACATGGCACCTAAAACTCATAACATCTAAGTACCACAAAAACTATCAAGACACAGGCCCCAATGAAAGCTTGTAAAAATGGCAGGAACTAATAAATATTTCTCAATCCTGACTCTCAATATCAATGGACTTAACTCTCCAATTAAACGGCATAGATTATCTAGTTGGATCAAAAAAAACAAGATCCATCGTTCTGCTGTCTTCAAGAGACACATCTTACCCAAAAAAAACAAACACATTTTGAAAATGAGAGGTTGGAATAAACTCTATCAAGCTAATGGCCCCCCAGAAACAGGCTGGAGTTGCCATCCTCATATCAGATAAAATAGACTTCAAACTAAAATTAGTGAGAAAAGACAAAGAAGGTTACTGCATACTACTAAAGGGATTTTTCCTCCAGGAGGACATAACCATCCTAAATATCTACACACGGAATTCCAGGGCTCCGAATTTCATCAAGCAAACTTTACTTTCACTGCAACCATACATAGAATGAAACACAGTGATTGTTGGTGACTTTAAGACCCCACTCTCACCTTTGGACAGATCAACAAGGCAAAAACTCAACAGAGAAACCTTAGAATTGAACAACTATATAGACCAACCAGATCTAACAGACATCTGCAGATTATTCCACCCAGCAACAACACAATATACGTTTTTCTCAGCAGCACATGGAACATTTTCCAAAATAGACCACATTTTAGGCCATAAAACAAACCTGGACAGATTCAGAAGCACTGAAATTATTCCCTGCACGCTCTCAGACCACAAGAGCATCAAATTGGAACTGAACACACAACTCCACCAACAAAAACCCTGTAACACATGGAGATTGAACAACACATTGTTGAATCACCAATGGGTCATCGAAGAAATCAGAACAGAAATCAAACAGTTTATGAAATTTAACAAAAAGGAGCACACAAAATACCAGCTCCTTTGGGACACGGCAAAGGCAGTACTCAGAGGAAAATTTATAGCTCTGAGTGCCTACAATAACAAATTGGAAAAATCGCAAGCCAACAATTTAATGTGTCACCCTAAGCTCCTGGAAAAAGAGCAACAAACCAACCCCAATCCCACTAGAAGGAAGCAAATTATTAAAATCAAAGCAGAATTAAATGAATTGGAATTCAAAAATCTATAGAAAGAATCAACAAAACAAGGAGTTGGTTCTTTGAAAGAATTAACAAAATTGACAAACCCTTAGCAAATCTTACCAAAAAAAGAAGGGAACATACCAAAATAAACAAAATCACAGACAAAAATGGTAATATCACAACAGAAATTACCAAGATCCAGAGTATCATGAGGGAATACTTCTCAAACCTTTACGCCAACAAATTTGAGAATCTAGAAGAAATGGACGAATTCCTAGCCAATATTAACAAACCCACACTGAACCAAGAAGAATTAACTCAAATAACAGGCCTATTTCAAGCACTGAAATAGAAATGGCAATAAGAGAACTTCCATCTAAGAAAAGCCCAGGGCCAGATGCATTCACAGCTGAATTCTATAAGGTCTTCAAAGCAGAGCTCACACCAATACTCCTCAAGCTCTTCAATGAAATTTAAAATGAAGGTTCTTTACCAAACTCATTCTATAAAGACAGTATAACCCTCATCCCCAAACCAGACAGAGATTCATCAAAGAAAGAGAACTATAGACCTATTTCTTTGATGAACATCGATGCAAAACTTCTCAACAAAATACTGGCCAACCGTCTACAACAGCTCATCCAAAAAATTATACACTATGATCAAACAGGTTTCCTCACAGGGAGGCAAAGTTGGTTCAACATACGCAAATCAATTACTATAATTCAACACATCAACAGGAGCGGGGACAAAAATCACATGATTGTCTCAATAGATGCGGAAAAGGCATTTGACAAGATCCAACACCCCTTTATGTTAAAAGCTCTGGAGAAACTAGGAATCCATGGAACATGGCTGTGTATGAAAAACCCACAGCTAGTATTATACTTAACGGCAAAAAGCTAAAGCCATCCCCTCTAAAATCAGGAACGAGGAGAGGATGCCCACTCTCTCCACTCCTTTTTAACATAGTATTAGAATTCCTAGCCAGTGCAATAAGGCAAGAAGCAAGCATAAAGGGATCCAAATAGGGAAAGAGGAAGTAAAACTTTCCCTCTTTACAGATGACATGATCCTGTATTTAAAGAATCCTATAGACTCTACTCCCAATCTTCTTGAGCTGATTCAAAACTTTGAAAGGGTAGCAGGCTATAAAATCAACCCTCAAAAATCAACTGCCTTCTTCTACACCAACAGTAAGAGGAACGAGGCAACAATCAGGAAAGCAACTCCTTTTTCAATAGCCTCAAAGAAAATAAAGTACCTAGGAATTACCTTAACTAAGAATGTAAAGGACCTTTTTGAGGAAAACTTTAAAACCCTGAAAAAGGAAATTAAAGCAGAACTGAGGAAATGGAAAAACCTCCCATGCTCCTGGATTGGAAGAATCAACATTGTGAAAATGACAATCTTGCCCAGGGCTATCTACAAATTCAACTCAATACCCATCAATACCCCATGTCATTCAATAAAGAAATAGAAGAGGCAATCCAAAATTTCATATGGAATAATAAAAGACCTCCTATAGCAAAAACAATTCTTAGCAGAAAGAACAGTGCAGGAGGAATTTCAATTCCAAACTTTAGACTCTATCACAGAGCTATAATTATCAAAACAGCTTGGTACTGGCACAAGAACAAGCCTGAAGACCAACGGAATAGAACGGAAGACCCAGATATTAAACCACAGACCTATGGCCACCTAATCTTTGACAAGGGAGCCAAAAAAATAGAATGGAAGAAAGATAGCCTCTTCAACAAGTAGTGCTGGCAGAACTGGGTAAGCACATGCAGAAAACTAAAGTTGGATCCTTCTTTGTCACCCTGTACAGAATTAACTCCAAATGGATCAAAGACTTGGAGGTAAAAGCCGACACTCTGAAAACTTTACAAGAAGGAATAGGAGATACACTAGACCTCCTTGGCACAGGTCTAAACTTTCTTAATAAGGACCAAGAATCACAACAAATCAGAGAAAGGCTAGACAAGTGGGACTGCATTAAACTGCAGAGCTTTTGTATGGCAAAGGACATAGCTAGTAAACTAATTTGGAAGCCTACAGAGGAGGAGATCTTCACCAACCATACAACAGACAAGGGCCTCATATCTAAAATATATCAACAGCTCAAAAAATTGAATCAATCCAAAACTAATCTCCAAAGTAACAACCATCCCATTAAAAGATGGGCCAAAGACTTACAGAGAGTCTTCTTTGAAGAAGAAACAAAAATGGCCTATAGACACATGAAGAAATGCTCAATATCTCTAGTCATAAAAGAAATGCAAATCAAAACAACTCTAAGATTCCACCTCACTCCAGTTAGAATGGCCAGAATCAAGAAATCTAATAACAACAGATGCTGGCGGGAATGTGGACAGGAGGGATCACTGCTACACTGTTGGTGGGAGTGCAAACTAGACTAAACATAGAGCTCCCCTATGACCCAGAAATTCCACTACTAGGCATTTACCCAATCATCCAGAAACAAGGACATACTAAATCCAGTAGCACAATGATGTTCATTGCAGCACTATTTACCATAGCAAAGATATGGAAACAACCCAGATGCCCCTCAGTTGATGAGTGGATCAACAAGATGTGGTATTTATACACAATGGAATTCTATGATGCTTTCAGAAAGAATGACATTGGCCCCATCTGTAAGGAAATGGAAAGACTTAGAAAAAAATCATATTAAGTGAAGAGAGCGAGACTCAAAGGAACATAAGCTCAATGGTTTCCCTCATTTGTCATAATCAGTACAAACCTTAGGCTCTCCTAGCAGAGATTTACAATAGAACAAAACCTAGATACATAAGGCCGTATAGAATGACACTAAATGAAAGGACCTCCAGGATATAGAAACAGAAGCCATATAATGAGTGATTGTTGTCCTTAATGTACTATGTTATCTCTCATCTCTTTTGCTGTCCCTTGGTTTTCTCATATTGTTACTGCATTTCACCTGATTATCTGACATATTGTATATATGTGTATTTGTTTATTTGAAATAGGATAGGGAAGGGGGGAAAACAAGATGAGAGGTGGGAGCTAGAGGGAGGCAAATGGAGACCAAGATATGAGAAAGGGTATCAATACATGTGAAGTAATGCACCTTCTATCTGGTGAATATAATGTAACCTTCTATTAATTACAATAAAAATATATGAAACAAAAGAAAAAACAAAACAAAACAAAAAAACACCAGTGACTCAGATTTACCTTAAACTCAGGTTTACCTCCAACATCAACATTTAGAATTATGACTTCCTTGCTCTGCCTCTCATCACTGAATAGAAGTTTAGAATACTGAGAACTTCAAGCTTTGAAGGTTTCTTATTCTTCAATGCATTGAGCTTTTTTTAATCTCCATTCCTTCCTTTCTCAGAATGATCCCCTAAGTCAAACACCTACCTGTATTTTTTTCAATTTCCAACTCTTCAACCTTATTTCCCTCTCTCTTTATGTTGTACCTGATTGAGCAGTCCCACTGTGAATTAATCAGGTGTTCTGCTTTTTTTAATGCAAGAAAAATGTGTCAATTCTTTGGGGGAGGGGGAATAAGTTATAATGTCTTTTGATCTCGTTTTCATTTTCAGTCATTCCCTTTAAAAAAGTCCTTTGATTTCCTGCTAGCTTCCTACCCAGGCCTGTGACTCTTGGTTGGAAGTTTTTTCTAGCACTGAGAAATTAAGTTTCTCAACTCTTCAAACTTTGACACATAGTCGTGTTGGTATAGTATAGACTCAGAACAATGTATCTCGTCTGCCCAGGAAGAACTCCTTACGTGTGGCTCTGGACCTTTTTCTCTAAAAAGCTTCTTGGATCTAGGTTCAGTGATTAAATCTTGTAATTTTTTAAGACATACTGTTCTTTCAGCTATTTCCTCCCTAGTTTTTCATTCCATAGTGATTAAAAACATTGACTTATCTTTCCTAGTCAAGGGGGAAAAAAAGAACTTTCATGTCTAAACTGGTAATTAATTAGGAAAGTATGACATAAAGTATGAAATGTTTTTAATCATCTAAACATACAAAATTTTGCCTTTCTTTGACCTATCTTGAATCAGAGTAGACAAATCTTGCACTGGAGCAATTACTGAGGACCTGTCCGGTTTCCACAATGACCTCTCTCCTACCCTCATACCCACCATCAGAGGAAGTGGGCATGCTCCCATCCCAGTTGGGTCTGTTTGAGCCAATCTTTTTAGAAAGAAGGCCTAATTCAGTGGGGCCCTATCTTAAGAAAGAAGGTGTTTCACCTCAATTCTTCTCATTTGTCTACCTTTACCTTTACCAAATCAACTGAAAGCTGTAGAAAAGAACAAAACAGAGTAAAGAACAGAACCTAGCTCCTTGATAGTTTTTGGTTTCCTTTGTGAGGTTCTAGAGTCATGATTGCCAGCTATCAGCTTTTATGCAACATTCTGAAATCAAGTTCTGCGCAAGGTAGACCTAGTTGTCTTTACAGCCAACCAGAGTCAAAATACACAGGAGTTAAGGAAAGATATCCTACTGTTGCCTACCCACAGCATTCCTTCTGAAGTGTCAGTGTCAGCCCTTGGCTGAGTGGTGTTAAGGAAAGTAGCTCAGAAGTGGTCTGAGATCACCTTGCAAGTGCTATGTGGGTCAGGACAGAACTGTGAGAAGTAATTAGGACTGAGTTGCAGGGAAAACAACTTGAGAGTCCTTTCAGTAACTACCATCAGGTGACACAATGAGAAGTCAGAGGCTCCAAATGAGTTGGCATGTAAAAGCATCCAGTAAAGAACTTGCCATTTTTACAACACAATAGTCTTGTAGAATAGCACATTATTTCTATTTGCATGCACCTATGATCAGAAAGCTTACCAGAAAAGGCCACAGTTATACAGCCTTCCAACAGGTTATTTTTCAAAATATGCAAATGTAGTCTCTCTTAGTTTAAAGCTTGTTGTAAATCTTTCCTATTTGAAATTAAGTGAAACACTTAAGGCAAAGAACCATAAAATAAAGATCAACTTAAAAATCTATATGCAATTAAGAATTTTTTTAAAAGATCTATATTTAACTACAAAAATATAATGCAAAACAATCCAACCAAATCAGTAGCAAAAGTCATCTAATCTTTTGTAAGCAAACACCTTTCTAACAGAAATAATTCTGTCAGAAAAATCTCATACTAAAGTAACAACACTAAAATTCATTCATTCAATAAAATAAAATATATAATGAAATAAAATCTAAGAAATAGAAAAGGAAGATTTTTTTCTTGTTTCTGTTTTCTTTTGTTTCTATCTGGTTTGTTGCTTTGTCTTCTCTTTGGGAGATTAAGGAGGAGGGCCACAGACCTTGAGAGAAAAACGGTGAAGAAGTGTAGCAGTGGTGCTCACTGGACAGTGTGATCAAAGTGAAGGATACAACTTGCTTGTGGAGATGAGAGGGAAGAACTGGGAGAGAAAAGGGCAAGGGGATGTCATTGTAAAAAGGAAAGGTACTCATTACCTGACTTATGTAACTGTAATCCCTTTATATATCACCTTATTAACAACAATATCTAAAAAAAGTAAAACTATCTTTCATTGCTTGAACATATATATATTGCACAGGCCTTATCTCTATTTATAGTGATACATAATTACTTGATATATATAAAGCAACCTCCTATGGATAAGAAACACTATTTACTTAATATTAAGTGAAGTTAGCCAGGCCCAAAGAAACATAGGCTGCATGATTTTCCACCTATTTAATAACTAGAATACATCTAGGATATTCTTAGGATCCTCTTAGCAGAGGATCACATAGCTCAATATCTACTTTGTGATTATGATTTTGTAAAATGATGTTTATTGAAATGAACTCCAAGAAATGGAAACAAGAGGTCTTTTTAGTGTACTGTTCACAGTTATTTTTTGTCTTTTCCCCCCCTTGTTTTATTCCCTGTTGTCACCATTTTTTATTTCTTTACCTTTGTCTTGTGTATGAGTTTATCAGATTTGGAGAAGGGAAGGAAATCATGGAAATGGTAGGCTACGAAAGCGATAATCATTAGACACTATGCTGGAAATGAACTATACAACTTGGGGTAGAAGGAAGTCAGAGGGGAAGGAAAGTAGGAGAAAATGAGGGAGAGAGTAACACTATTCAAAAACAAGAAGGCTTATTACCTTACTTATGTAAATGTAACTTCTCTGTACATTACTTTTGCAATAAGTTTGTTTTTTTAAGAAATACTATTTCTTCAAAATTATGTAAAATTTACATTAAATGCTATGGACAAAGAAAAAGTCTTCAAGGTTTTTAAATTTAGTATGTATCCATATTCTAAGCATGACATAAAAACAGACTGCTATCCAGCTACCAGTGGTTCACAACTGTAATCCTAGCTACTTAGGAAGCTGAAATCTCGGGATTGTGATATGAAGCCAGGCATGATATCCATGAGAATCTTGCTTCCAATTAACCACCAAAAAAGCCAGAAGTAGAGAAGTGGCTCATATGGCAAAGTTCCATCATAGAGCAAAATATAAAAAGACAGTACATAAACCCTGAGTTCTAGCCCCAGAACCTATCACCAACAAAATCAACCAACCAACCAACCAATCAACACACACACACACACACACACACACACACACACACACAGACACACAAACAACAACACCAGATTGTTGACTGAGAATGAGAAAGTAGGTCTAACATAAGTCACAAAAACATGTGTTATAGCATGTTCCAAAGATACACTGGATTCTAGTGGCTCTAGGAACTAAATCTCTGAAAACAAGATTAGCATCACTTAATCATATTGATATGTGCGTTAAAGGTTTTCTATATCAGAACACAAAAAAGAGGGGCTTTTTAGAGAAGCTAATATGTACCACTGAAAGACTTTCATGGTTGGGAAGAGAGACGGGATCTCTCTAAAGCCAGATGGTTATCCCTTCACTGATTACACCATGTCTTCCAAGGGCCAGGATCTATACATAAAGACTCTAATGTTAAATACAAACAGTCTAGAATCAAGAAAGTTACATTTTCCCTAAGGTGGTAGATTTGGAAGGTCAGTCTAGATTTTTTCCACCCAAATTGGTAAGAATAGACATAATATTAACAACTAAAATTATTTGAGATACTACTTGTAGGGCTGTAAGATTAAACATGCCAAATAAATTATGAACTAAGAATGCATGTCTTGAGGTGAGGATAATTATTGCAGGTGATTGATGCAACATATAACTGTTGGTTTGAGACCATCATTTCAGTGGATAGTACTCTAATTTTCTAAAGTTTATCATAAAAGACAGAAATGAATATCAACAAATCTAGTCTTAGGTAACAAGAAAAAAATCATCCCTTCCTCTGGTATAGCCAAATAATTTGATTCCATAAAAGTAATGAATTTATCTTTTTCCCATGTCTCATATCACAATCTCATACTACTGCCTACCTTCTTAATTTCAAAAGTTGCTATGTATGAAATTCTAACAGTTCATCAATGATGATACAGGTACATAGCAAAATCTGCTATATTTAATTACATTGCAATCTTCTTAAAGTTAAAAAACATGCATTATTCAAATTGATGCCAATTATTTTGAAATGAAATAAAATGCTACTTAGCTATGGATAATATATGTACGTTATAGCTTCTTATCCATCCAAAAGGGAGGCTCAATTTTATGATTTAAAAGTCATCATTGCTTTTACTTTGCAAATGATATAACTTAGAACATCTGCATGCATTTTAAGATAACTTTATAAAATGTCAACTATCAAAATAATGTTAGGAAAATAATGTTAGGATATGTTACATTTAAAAATGTGATGTAGTAATTTTAGATTAACATTTCAACTGAACCAAGAGTCTTGGTCTGTCACATATGAAATCTGAGGAATCTGATACCACCATACCAGGAGGAAGCTCAAGACACATGGGGAGACCGTGTGTAGGCACTGTAACCAATGGAGCCAGTCCATTAGTTGTTAGTCATCTAGACAGACTAGAGAGGAAAGTATGTGAAGGTTTTAGGTCTTGGTCTTTGGAATCATCCATGGGGATTGCAACATTATCAGCTGAGGCTACAGATACCATGAGGCAAAAACAAGGTGTCCTTGCCATACTCTCTTTGAATTCCTGAACCAGGAAATATAGAAGACAATAAAATGGCTATTTGTTTGTTTGTTTTATACCAGGGCTGAGTTGGCTTCTTGACAAGAATAGATAACTAAAGCTCACTAGCAATAATGTTATGGCTGGATGTTATTTGATAGAGAGTAATTTGGAAAGAAATGTGCCATGCACGTAAAGAGAATTAAATTTAGGAAATATGTTTGAAATTAAGACTGAAAAGTAATAATTCTTTGCATTACTTCTAGACAACATTGGCTATGTCCTTAAAAATGTTCTCATTTCCATAAACATTAGATTTATAAGATAGAGCTGTGTTTCCTGCTTCATAGAAAGCAAATGCCAGTCTTCCTAAATAGCAATGAAGCTAATAGTTACTTCCTGATATAAAGATCTTCCATTATTATAGAAGATAAAAATAGTGACAAATTAAACATGAGCAAAGAAACCTATCTCTCAGAAATCAAAGGAGAAAATCTTCAACAGAAGTTTTACAATGAACAATCCTCTCAAGTATAGGTAGAGCTCATCCATAAGGTTTGGTATCATCCCATAATTTTCCACATTGTATGAGTTGACTTACAAATAGAGAAGTCATGTAATAAGACAGGCCAAGGTCACCCCATCTGTTCTTTAAAAACAGTTTTCTCCCAACTAGTAGAAGAGAAAGTCAAAAAGTTGTGAGGTGGAAAGAACTCTAAGATATGGACACAGGAGGTTTATCTTTGTGATTGTTGTTCTTAATGTACTAAGTGAAAATATTTCTCTTCTATTTTTTTCCCTTATGGTTTATCTCATGTTGCTACTGTATCTGACTTTGGTACCTGGTAAATTGTATATGCATTTGTTTATCTGAAAAAGGAAAGGGAAAAACAAGATGAATAGGGGGTTGGGGGGAGGGAAAGTGGGAGAAAACATGGGAAGGGTAACTATTCAAGAAGTAATGTACCCACTACCTGGTGACTATAACTGTAACCCTTCTGTACATTACCCCAACAATACATAAATATAAATAAACAAAACAAATGTTGCTACTGGTTTTGTGGTAGAAGTCATGTGACACAACTTGATAGTCTGAGAATGATCCCTGAGAAACAGCCAGAAGGTATGTAGCTACCTCAAACCTCTTGTTCCAGTATACTACACTCTGTACAGAGAGCTTCCCAAAGGCTCTATAAAAGAGAACAGTCTGATGTCATGATTTGGGTCTTGAAAAGCTCTAGTGAAGAAAGTCAAATAAAATTTGCCTAGGTTGCAGGCCTATAGTCTCTGAGTTAAGAAACAGATTTTCATTTGAAGAAGCTAAGTTTAGGGCAATTTATTACTCAACAAGCTCACCCCAAATCAGTAGCCTAGTGTTGCATTTCCATATAGAAAGCCAGATTTTGAGTTTTAATTCTGGGTTCTAACTGGCTGCATCTTCTTGTTATGATTATCTAATGATCAGTTCATCTTTAATTCCTGACCAAAAACTTATATTATACATTTCGGTACCTATATTGAAGAACTTTTTTTTTAACAATGAGGATTTGATAGTTGGAGAAAAGACAAAAGGAAGTTGGGCCTAGTGAGTCAAGTATGTAATCATAACAATGTGGGAAGTAGGATCTCCAATACAAGGGGAAGCACAGTGGCTGTGTGTGGTGTCTGTCATACCTAAAACAAAATTTTGCTATTTCTCCTCCCACCACCTGATGCCTTTCAACCACCCCATCCACGCTCCATCTACTTGCTGACTAGGTTCAAGTTCTTCTTGAAGTGGTACTGTCTCTAAAAGTCAAAGTCTGTTTTTATCTAGCCTTTTTCCCTGCATAATCCACTTGTGGAAAACAACTGACTGACTAAGGCAAATAAAGAAGAGCTTTGTGTTCCTGGCTTTTCATCAAGTTACACACTTTTAGACATGGAAACAGCAAAGACCATCCTCAAAACACAATTTATATCCTTTAGAGAGAGAGAGAGTTATGAGTAAATTAGCAGGCCTCATTAGAAAACAAACCACCTCACTCCAAATGAAGATTTAGAGCTTTCTCTTCTGATGAGATGGAAAGACAAAAGACTTTTATGGATCTTAATAAGACATCAGAGTTCGGGAAATGCACCGAACTAAGTGGTGAGTTCTGACTGTGGAGTTCAACTGTAACTCAATCCTACATTCCCTAAGAACTCAAACAACAGTGTGACTTTTAAACAGGCCATGAACAATTGCTACTTAACCAAAATTTAAAGTATTGATCTTTATTCAGTTGTAACTGAAAGAGCCCTAAATTTAACTCATTTAAAAATTTCTCATGAGTATAATCTGTTTCAGTCAATTCAAAAGTGATTAAAATGCAATCCAACTTTGTTTCATTTTAATCAAAGTTGTAGACAATAAAGGAACATAAGTTATTGCACATCACAGTAGACAATCAATCTTTTGACTAGCCTTAAAATAGATAAATCCAGTAAGTGGTATTATAAACCAATTTTACGCATCCACAATAAAGTAAAAGCCCACAGGCAGAATAGTAACCACTCTTGTCTCAGTGGATAAGAAACAAAACACGAATTATTTATTTGTAATATGCTACAATCAACAGTAAAAATTATAAAAATAAAATTAGGAACAGTATAGATGAGAAATCATCTACACTTACAAAGTACCATATTGTAATCAACTGCCACCCTCCAAAACTTTACAGTATGTCAACTTCTTTGTGTCCTTTACTTCCAGTCTTTTCTAATCCCATTTCTCTTATCAAATTGTTACTGAAATTTGAGGAAAGATTTATTTCGGTAAAACACATTCCATGGTAAAATCCATAATCCTAAAGAAAGTGAAATCACATTGAGAAGAACTTGTTATCCTCCGTAGCCAGGTGGGACCAATAAAGAGAACCTGTGCTCTCCAGCTCAGCCAGGAGATAGTTTTATCACCATCATTTACACATGCTTCATAGGCAATCAATCCAAACTAACGTAGACTCTTCAATGACAGATGAAACTGAAATATTACATCTGTGTTTAATACAGATATTACACAGTTTATTCTCTGAGAGGAGCAGAACATCCACTTTTTGAAAAACAATGGCCTTCCTACTGTTTTTTTTTTGAACCTATATATGTCTGCAGGCTTGTTTTCAGGAGGATGGGCTCAATTAAAGAGACAACACTAACAACTCTTCCATTATCAGTTCTAACATCATTCTGTGCCTTACAAAACAATATTCTAGCTTTGCTATACATGACAAATTGCAATGGTATGGAAGTCAGCTAACAAAGCAATGTAACTCTGCCATATAAATTGAGCATTGTGGGCTGGAAGCATGGCCTAGTGATACAGTGCTTGCCTAGCATGGGTTCAATTCCTCAGTACCACATATGTAGAAAAAGCATGAAGTGGTGCTTGGCTCACATGGTATAGCGCTAGCCTTGAGAAAACCCAAAGACAGAGCCCAGACCCTGAGTTCAAGCCCCAGGATTGGCAAAAAAAATTAAGCATTCAAATGCAAGTTTCATACTCCTAAACTATATAAATAGATGGAAGAACACTAGTACACACACACACACACACACACACACACACACACACACACACACACACACACAAAGTTGTGGGTTACTGAAAGGGTTAAATTATCCAGGGAAAGTATATAATGGAAAAACATGGGCCATTCTTAAATTATAAAAACAATAAAAAGGATAATGTGGTATTCTAGTGACTTAAAAAATGAGACTGAAGTGTTTTCCAAATGCCTGAGTGGAGCTCTGGGCCATGACAGAATGATAAACCTTTCATCCTCTGAGGGCTTACAATTTAATAGTAGCTGAAAAGGATAATTTCAGAAACAAAGTTATAATAAATAAATGTTGATTTACTAATATTTGAGATGCAAAAATGCCTATAGATATCATATTTCAAGATTATATCATAAAAATACCACCATAAGCTTCTGGGATACAGACTATCATCTGCATCATTATGTGTCAGATTGTAGCAGCATAGAAATAAGATGCCAGACAAGAATTGAGCTCACATCTTCAAAAGCACAATTTACAGCTTCTTGAGACAGACCAGAACCCAGGGTCAAGGTGTGTTTAGAAAGGTTAAAAGGCAAATGAGGATCAGTGTAGACAAAACTGGAAATGAGAAGAGCCATAAGCTTTCTGGGTTTTTTTTGTTTGTTTGGTTGGTTGGTTAGTTGTTTTTTTTTGGTGTGTGTGGGTCATGGGACTTGAAAACTCGACTTGGGCACTATCCCTGAGCTCTTCAGCTCAAGGCTACTGGTCTACCCTTGAGCCAAACCCCACCTCCCCTTTTTTAGAGGATAATTGGAAATAAGAGTCTCAGGTCCTTTTGTGGTTGGCTGCTTTAACCTTGACCTTCAGATCTCTGACTCCTGAGTAGCTAGGATTACAGGCATGAGCCACCACGCCCAGTTTTTCTTTTCTTTTAATAATCAATCCTTCGTGAAAATAAATGAACAGCAGTCAAGAAGTCAGAGTTGCATGATTGTATAAGACTGATTATACAACTCTCACTCAAATGTGCTTTTTGAGCAAATCATAAGAGAATGTTTATAGGTCTTTTGACATTTTTCACATCTTCCTTTCACCTGGGTTTGTTGAGAATGAGGTCATCACCTCACACATTGGCTCCCAAGGCTATGTTCTACTGAACATGTTCAAAACACCAGACCTCTATTCAACCTGCACTGAAATAACAGGGAATGAATGTTTCTTCCTCTCTGAAGAGGATATTCTCAACCACCAGACCCTAATTTACCCTTTGAATACCCTGAAGGACTTTCTTCTTCCAGGTTGTCCTTTCCAACATCACCTCTCTTAGCAACTTTAGAAGTCCCTCTCAGAACTTCAGAAGACAGTTCTTCTATCTTTGACCAAATAACCTTAGATTAAAAGGGAAAACATGTGATAAAGCACTGGGATCATAAAAGCAGATTAAGATACTCATGTCCCTGTAAAGCTGTTATCTACAGAGGTGGCTTAGGAACTCAATCCTTCAAAATGATTTTCTCATTTGTAGAGTTGGAATAACAGTAACAGCTAATCATCCCATCTATGAGGACTTTCAGGAGAATAGAAGGAAACAGTACATGTGAATGTGTAAGTCCTAAAGTAAAAACCTAGATCTATAATAAGCATTTTATTAGACCCGGCTCATGCCAACACATATCCAGCTTCTTTACATTTCATAGCAAAAACTTCTTGGTCACTCTTATAAATACACTGCCTCAATCTCAACACCTTTTCCTTTTTATTAACCATCAAGTGTAACTCAATCATCCTAAGTCCTGTGAGTGCAAGATTTCTTCTTCCTGAATCTTATGTCACTGACCATATTATGCCACTATGAAGCCCTTATCTTCCTCAACCTGACTTGAATTTCCTTCTCATCCTCTGTTCTCAAGTTGTTCCTGAGATAATCCTATGTGATAAGTACAAAAACATGACTGTCAAAATCTTAGTTTCACCTGTCAATGCTTAGAAATCAGACATCATTCTTACATAACTCAATAATTATGGAAAATATTTTCAGTTTATAGACTTTAAGGTATTTTTGAGGGACTAGAAGTCCTTTAAAAATATTGTCTAGGGCCGGGAATTTGGCCTAGTGGTAGCGTGATTGCCTAGCATGCACGAAAACTTGGGTTCGATTCCTTGGTACCACATATATAGAAAGCCTCAAGTGGCGCTGAGGCTCAAGTGGTAGAGCTCCAGCCTTGAGAAAGTCCAAGGACAATGCTCAGGCCCTGAGCTCAAGCAAAAAAAAAATTAAGGGAAGGCAAAAAAAATTAAGTCTAGGCACTTACTGAGTCATTAAGTATAACCATTCAAACACATATTTTCCTTAGCTGGCTGCTCTGACACAGCCTCCTTTCTCAATGTCATACCAAACCCCTCTTATCTTATTCATTGGAGAACTTCCCAAAACACAGAAATGTTTTAAGTGAGCCAGAGGAGCTGCAGGACTTGGGAATGAAGGGGAAACATCATATCCTCCTTACAGGACTTATCAAAGCAATCTGTCTAAAAAAAAAAAATGGAAGTGAAAGTGGGAAAAAATCAAAAATCGTCCTCTAGCTTCTCTTGTTGCTAGTTACTTCCTTTCACCAATGGTACCACACATTGCTCAGATGAACACTACAGGAATACTTCATCAGACAGCTTTTTTTTTTGCCAGTTCTGGGCTTGAGCTCAGGGCATGAGCCCTGTCCTTGGACTTTCTCAAGGCTAGAGCTCTACCAATTGAGCCTCAGCACCACTTCCGGCTTTTTTCTATGTATGTGGTACCGAGGAATTGAACCCCGGGTCTTCGTGCATGCTAGGCAAGCACTCTACCACTAGGCCAAACTCCCAGCCCCATCAGCCAGCTTTATTAGCGTGAATACTTCCTAAGTTGTTTGTCAGGAATATTGGGGCAGAAAGGAGTGCTTTGTCTAGCTCAAACCATTTGAAACCAACTACCCTTTACTTGGGTCTATGTAAGGATCAAATAAATGACTTTTAGCATCAGAAGGCTGAAATTCCACCTTAAGAGCATTTTCTGTACCTACGAGAAGTCAAAAGATTGATTACCCATAAACTGACCATTTTATTTCCAAGCACCTTCTCCCTACCCCAACCCTACCCATTTTCCTTAACTTTATCCTTAAACCCTATTCTTGGAAAAATGAATGTGAAGCTTGTCCCCCATCTTCATAAAATAAGTTCTTTCTCTTTCAAAAAAAACTCTTTGGTGATTAGTACTGAGCAGTGGACAGAAAGCAACACAGTTCAATCACAAAGGATTAAAGTTACAAAAGAAGATAGAGGAAATGAAGATAGTTTGCCACTCATACCCTAATTTGGTTTCAAGAAAGTAGTGCCTTTCAGGGATTGAGGTGAGAATGGAGAGGCTGAAAACAGAAGATGAAAAGGACCTGCGAAGTAAAGTAAGGGGGCTAAAGGTAGAAATATAATTGAAGAAGCAAGTGAGAAAATTAGACTTGGATATGAGAAACAATTTCAAGTCTTCAGTGCAGAAATTAATAAATTCTGTAGACTGTATGGGTAGGAATTAAGAAAGTTTGAGTCTTAAGGTCTTTGTTTTTTCTATAAAATAGTTATGAGAGAGATCACTCATAGGCAATCAAAAGGGCCCAGGATAGGTCAGGGATTAATGAGGCAACTAACATCAACTTGATGATTTTCTCCAGGCACACTCAGTAACTAAGGAGGAGAGAATGCAATAACAAAAGCATACGGTATCTCCATGTCTCTTTCATAATCCACTGGCTTTAATTCCACATCCTTAAAACACACTACAGCTTCTGGGCTGCCATCTTGAAAAATGTGTGAGATTAAGGATGAGGAAGTATGAATCAGTGACAGAACAAAGAATACATTTTAAGCAAATGCTAAATTAGTGATGGTTCAGCAACTCTTTACCTTCAAGGTCAAATTCTCATTAAATTGCATTACGAGTCATCAGGTGCCTTCTTGTCACCATCAACATAAGCATGAAGATAAACATAAACATCAATTCTCTTTTGCTGAGAGAAGCTACTGCTGACAGCAAAAACCTTCCAATGTGTACAGTATGGCAGGTCCACTGATGGGTGGTCGCTGCCCTGGTTGTACTCAATCTGTCTGTTAGTTAATGTTAATGGCTACTGTTTGCACAAGCTGCCACTGCTGTGTTCTGCTTCTTAGCTTCCTAAGTCAGCATGACAGTTTTCTTCCAACTGAGCTAGTCCATCTCTGAGTTATGCTGTGCCAACACGGTCTGTCAGCTGCTGTCACATTCCAGATGTCAGTGGCTATGGGACACTAGTGGGGATCATGTTAAAAGTGTCCTTGAAACACTTGGTGTCAGCTCCCACAAGTTTACCAAGTTGGCCACAGGAGCATTTTCTTTATCTTTCTGGTCTTCTTTTGAAAATCTCACTAGGATATACTAATGAGAAAAGGCAATGGCTCACTTAATTTGGGGTAAATATGTTCTAGCGACTCAATTTCATTCATGCTTTGTATCTGGTTGCTTAGGTATATAAAATAAATAGAGTATATGGGTTTTAACATCCTACTGATGGATGAGAATCTGCTTTGTTTCCATAATTCAATATTGCTCCTGTGGCTTGGCCCACTGACTACCCTTCCCCAAGGGACATTCCAGAAATTCTCCAGCTAGGAATCTTTTAATCCAAATGAGAATGTCCACTTCCCAACCCCCACCCCCAGGTGATAGGTCCTGGAATTTCTCCAAGCAGATGGGGCGGGGGATTTAAGCAAGAGATCCCCTAACCTACCAGACCTGCACCATAAACTTGCAAGGAAGTCTTTGAGCCCTCCAGCTACCAGGGACCCTGACCCCCACCCTTTGAACCTAGAGAGTTCCCTGTAACCCTGCCCCCTAACCATGAACCTACTTAAATCCCTCCAGCACTGTCCCCATTTATCTTCCTGTCTCTTACCAACTCAGGTCACCTCACCAATTCTCCATTGAAGTTGACCTGGTCTGTTGAGCTGTTTTCTCTTCTTTCTTTATTCTAATATCCTCATGACTCAGTTGCCTAACTGAGTCAAGTGGATGACCAAGCAAATGCCATTACTATGGAAAAGTCATCAGACTGGATTATAGCTCCAAGATACTTTTTTTCTAATTTTAAGGTGTTCCAAAGTATGAATTTTACTGATTAGTAGGGAAATGAATGTCTGATTACAGTACATGAAAAATGCAATATTACTGTTAGCATTGGTTCTTATTTTACACTAAGCATATTTTCTGTTTATTAGATTTATAGAGATACATTTTCATATGCATGTTTCTTTTACTTTCTTCCAGAATCGGAAACATCATAAAAGTTTCAGAAATCATATTTTGTTTATAAAGTAAGATCCTTAACTGTGTTTATAAAGTAAGATCCTTAACTGTGTCTGCCAGCCCGCCTCTTTCCTATGCTACGAAGAGTTACCTTTTCCTGCATGATTGAGAAGTATTTTTAAAAGGGTTGTTAAAAAAATCATAATTCAAACAAAACAGAAACATCCTAGAAGAAAACTTAACATTTGTCTTTTCTCATATTCAACCTAATATATTAAAAACTTATTTTCCACTATAATTAAGTTTCTGCCACTCCATAGGGTCTTACACTCTATAATTCACTATTTTCCAAGTTTTAACTTGCCTTTCTTGATGACTCAAAGCTTAATAATTGTAAACAGACCAGATGAACCTTATCTCTCTGCTATAGTTCTTTTGATGACTTTCAGCCAACCTCTGTGTGCTTTTCCACTCTTTCAGCATATATGACCTATGTTGCATCTTCAGGCCTGCAAGCAGACTTTTGAGTGTACCTCGTCTCACAATAACATTGTGAACTCTCTAAAAGAAAGAACAGCATTTTCTCCTAAATGATATTTCCTTTTATTCTACGTCCTCACAATCGCTTCATAAATAATTTAATAAACTGAATATCTAAGGGCCACCTCTCCAAGTAATGCAGCATACCTACTATTCACACCAAATGTTGTAGATAATCACAGGGGATTCCTGGAAGAAAATCTTTAGCTATTCTGTGATGACAGAGGTCATTCAAAACAGTGAAAAGCAAATTTATACTGACTAAGAAAGCAGTAATTTATATAGCGAGGGAATACTTTGATGAATGACACAAATAATTAATTCTAAAACACATTCTTGCAGTGAATACATTATTGAGGACTCCTCTATGTGGGGTATGCAATCCATAAAAGATTTTGGTGTGAATTAGCTATAAGACTCAGAAACAATTATGTTTTGAAATATTATATTATTTGCTAAAGTCTTCTAAGCAAAATGCAAACTAAAATGCAAAAGAGATGAAGAGGAGCTAAATATTACGATTCTGATTATTAACAACACTCAATAATTATGAATGATTGCCAGCCAAACTTTCCTTAATGAAAGTAACCATAGCTATTTCTCTTTTAAGTAGACTAGCACCAAAGTGTAATGCAATACCAAAAGTAATGCCAAGGGTTCCAATTCAAGTAACACATAAATGGTTTCTGTTCATAAACAGAAAATAATGTAAACAGTAGTAAGAAAACCATTAGCCATAAGGTTAGTAATTTCAAAAATGACATTTTTCATACTCTTGTTTTATACCCAGAAGGCATAAAAGAACTTCAATATCAGAAAATTTATTTCATGCATAAAAAAATAAAATCAGTATTTCTTGCCTGAAGAAATTTGGAATTTACTCTTAGATCATATGAATAATTAGGTTAGACTAATATGCTGATTATAATAAGGTAAATTCTCAAAATGTTTACTTGGTCAGTCTCTAGTTTATTGTCTCATGAGTTATCACATCACTGCCTTTCCAAGTCCACTTCTAGTAGCTGACTTCTCACATTGCTCTCATTATTCATTTCTGTTTTTGTGGCTTGTTCACAGTTTAAAGAAAACAGAACAATTAACTTTAGATTTATCCTAAAAAAAAAAAAGAAAGAAAAATGCTCTTCAGGCACTAGTGGCTCATGACCTGTATCCTACTTACTCAGGAGGCTGAGATGGGAGGATGGCAGTTCAAAGCCAAGCCAGGCACAAAGTCCATGAACCACTTTTCTCCAACTACCAGAAAAATGGAAGTGGAGCTATGGCACAAAGTGGTAGAGCAGTAGCCTTGAGCTGAAGAGCCCATGGACAGCGTTCAGAGTTCAAGCCTCCAGATTGACAAAAAAAGAAAAAGAAAACAAAGAAAGAAAGAAAGAAAGGAAGGAAGAAAATAGCTTTAAACATTGAGATTCTATAACCTAAAGATAGAACAAATAAATTCTCTTCAAAACAACGTGATAAAATTTTTGTTCACTTCAGACTGGGGTAATAAGTATTCAACAAGCCAAATTAACAAACTCTTCCTTTTCTCCTTTGGTAAATCTGCATGTATGCAAAAAGAATGTCTTTAGTTCATTCAGAAATAGATTAGGCTTTTTTTTCGAGATTACAATATAATAAAATAATTATGGCTAAATGAGATGTTTATTGGTTTGGTTCTTCCTAAGTACATCATTTTCATTTTTAATCCATTCCTTAATAAATAGAAATTCAACTTGTCATTATTAACAAGTGAAGGATCTTAAAGAAATTATCTTGTACTTTACTTAAGTATATTCAGCACAATAGCATCTAAAAGTTTGTGTTGAAGTGAACAGATGATTTTTCTACTGCTAATGTTCAGCCTCTACCAAGCTCCACACAATTGTAAACTTGCCAGCTAATGTCATAACATTTTCCATCTTGATTAATAAGGACTGAATCCAGTACTATCTGAAATTGATGAATAAGAAACAATGTCTAACTGATGAGGAAATATATTAAACTATATGTCTCAGCTTTTCTGTAATGAAGCAGTAAAGAGACAAGATGTTGATAATGCTGACTCTTGCAAAGGGAAAAAAATTCCATTGTGTATGACAATCATCTCAGAGTCCTATTTTTTAACTTAAATTATAGCAACATGGCCAATCTCATCCAATGACACTGTCAACTGAGTTGTCATTTTGAAAACATTTCTCATTTGACCATGACTGCATATTACCCAAGATATAAATAGATATTTAAAATTTTTGTTTTGTGCCATTAAAGCCCTGACATTTCATATCATAGAATGATGTCTGGACCAACTAAGCAGAAGAGTTAAGTCTCCACGTAGTGATTAATTCAACTTGTAAGAACTCAAAATAGGACTTTATAAAAATTTTAAAAAGAATAATGTTAGAATTTCTTTTTGATTTGCCAACTTCCAGTGATATGAATATAATTAAAATATAGAGGGCTTGTCATTAACACTAACAATTATCAATTCATATACTCCTGGAATATTTTAATGTTAGTCACAGTGCATGACACTAAAATATTAGTGTGGTTCTTTACAGCTTGCCGATGCTCACACAAGCAGTTTTTATAAGCTGAAATTAAATGGATATAAAGTGGAGGTTCACAAATGACACAAAATGGCCAAAAAAGTGGTGAAAACATTTAAAACTTCATTAAAAGTTCACCTACCAGTCGGGCGTGGGTGGCTCATGTCTGTAATCCTAGCTACTAAGGTGACTGAGAACTGAGGATCACTCTTTAAAGCCAGCCCACGCACAAAAGTCTGTGAAACTCTTATCTCCAACTAACCACCAGAAAACCAGAAGTGGCAATGTAGTTCAAGTGGTAGAGTGCTTGCCTTGAGCTGAAGAGTTTAGGGACTATGCTCAAACCTAGAGTTCAAGCCCCATGAACAACAACAACAACAACAACAAAAAGTTCACCTACAATAAGAGTTGTACATGTATCATGAAATAATACAACATTCATCTCAATATAATAGTTTGGGAGAACGAAGAGTATCTCATTTTACCATAAATGACCAAAGGAATACTGTTGGTAAAATGATATTCAATTGAAAAAAAATTCTCTCTCAACTAATAAAAAACAAGCTATAGTATATGGACCATTACAGGTATATGTTACCTGTAATGGTAGCTATTTGGGAAGTATAAATAGGAGGGTCACAATCTTGTAAGATCCTACTGGAAAAAAAAACATTTCGATCTATATAAATGCATTATTCTCATTTTTACTAAATTTCTTAAAAGTGTGAGCTCAATCATAATTAATGACTAAATGATCGTAAAAGAAACCTTCTTGTATTTTGTTAAAATGTACTCAATAGTAGGCTATTCTATGTAAGATCATACTGAGAAAAGAACCATTAAAAAAAACCCAGCAGATTAAAGGGCATCCAATTGGTAAGGTATTGCCTAGCAAACACAAGGCCCTGAGCGGGTGTGTGTGAGTGTGTGTGTTCTATATATATATTTTTTTATATATTTGGGAGAGATTTCCCATTCCAAGACTCCTTTAGTCTCCAAAATACCTTGTCTATTCTCCTACCTTTAGTCATTTCAGGCTTATCATAACAACTTACTCTATGAAAAGACAAGAAACCTATCTCAAAGCCAAGCACTAATGTCTCACACTTGTAATCCTAGCTATTTAAGTGCTAAGATCTAAGGACTGTGGTTTAAAGCCAGGCCAAGAAAGAGCAAACACGAGACCAGCAAAAAGCCAAAGGACAATGTGTGTCCCAAGTGGTTCCTGAGTGAAAAGCCCAAGATCTGAGTTCACATCCCACAAAAAATATTCAGAAGCACATTAAAAAGTAACATTGCATCCTTCTGAAACATATGGCCATGAAAAGACAACTATATTTAGGTAAATGAACTCCAGGAAATGGAAACAAAGGGGGTTTTCTTTCTTTATTGCTGTCATTGTGTTCTTTTCCTTTTATGTTGTTTGTTGGCTTATCTTTATTTTGGAGAGAAAAGAGGGACACAGGAATGGAGGGACAAAGGGTAAACAAATGTAGTTATGGTACTCACTAGACACTAGGTTGAAAATGAACTATACAACTTGTGGGTGGGTATGGGAGGGCAAAACTGGGAGAGAGTGAGGGAAGGGGCATGTACATTATCTTCATAATAATAAAAACAACTATATTGGCAATACATGTTTAGCTTCTCTTTAGCAATTATTTTAGTAAGATTAAAGCTAATAAAAATAATTTAATGGAAAAAAGTTTGGTAATGCACAAGCATGATGTGAAAAGGCAATCAATATACAATCACCAGAAGGTTATATGTCATTAAAAATCTGTATATATTTGTCAGAATTACAAATTTTAAGTAAAATCACATCATTTCACATAGCATTACAGTGAATTAAATTAACAGTTAATTTACACTTTAAAGATATCTAATAATAAGATGATCAAAGATTTTCATCACTCATATTTTCTGTCTATTCAAATACCAGCTTTAATTTAAAAAATGAGTGACAAGCATTTGAAGGCACTTGGCCCTAATTCCTCAACTGCTTTCTAATCCACTAGGCTTTGAAAACATCCCTTAGTCTACAAATATTCTCCATTAGCTTTGCTTGCTGTGAAATAATTGCTCCATTATAACTATTATAACAAAATACTTTCAACTAAAATAATCCATGAGATATGCTTTTGAAAAGTTCCATTAGAAGCACATCTAAAAAATGAAGCCAGATATTAAGAATAAAGCTAAATAGTATCATGAAGTACAAGTATAAATAAGTTCTTTTTAAGGTGGATAGAAAATAAACTGCTGGGTTAATTAACTATTGTCTCTCTAGTGGATTATAAATTTGCCCAAGGTATGTTTTATTCATGGTTGTAAATCCTACCAAATCTATCTTGCAGAGAGAACTGTACAAATTTTCCTTAACTAACCATGCCATAAGAAATCACAATTGAAATGCAAATGATATATATCTTAATGCCTGATTCATCTACAGTCTCTGAAGGAAATAGATTTACATGCCATATAACTTACCTAAAACTCAACATAATAATCAGGGGCACACATTTCTCAAAGGCAGCAAGAGTGTATTTAACCTTGGCTTATACAGATAAACTAAAAAAAAAGCTGACAATTTCATTCTGTTCTGTACTTGACCCAAGAAACAAGATGCAATTGCTAGTCATCAGTTGATGTTGAAACGAATAAGCCATGATAATGTTGAAGATAAAGCCCATGTGCAAGTTAGGCAAGCAGCAAAAAAAATCATCCAACACAATAACAGAGATAGAAAATATACAGATCCCACCCCGAGACAGAAAAATGAAGAAGACAAGGCAAAAATCTTGAGCTATTGCTTTCAGGTCTTGAAGCCATTCACCTTCCTCTTTTCATTTCTCATGATGTCTGCCTTTCTGCCCTGGGAATCACTGAAATTTCTGTTTATTGTTGTATCGCATGCCTTTAACTTGCCTGGGATTCTGTTTCTAGAAACTGAAAGGACCAAAATTAAAATATTCAAGTAACATTATTAAAATACGTACAATACATCTAATTTCAGTCCAGGTGAGAGAAGAAGTCTTCAGAATTCTCATCACAAATGCCAATCACTGTGACCATAGAGCATACAAACTGAAATATATCCCAGGAGTTGAAGCTGTGCCTTTGGTGGTACTGAGTGGCAGATCCTCGAGCAGCCACATCTGTGCTACTACTGCTCCTGAGATCTGAGGCCATGCTGTCTCTTCCATGTCATTGCCTGGGCCATCAGTTCTGCTCACTCCATTATCCTCAAGTCTTTTCTATGGTTCCAGCTTGCCTCTCTGGCTAACCTGCTCACCTGCCTCTAGTTCACAGAAGGATGAATGCAGTTCTCTCTGTTCATGTTTTAGCAGTGTTATTTGTTTAAATTGTTCCCCATAACTTTGGGTTTCTGTTGGACTGTTCGTTAAGTAGTCCCTAACCCATTCTTCCCTGCTCTCTATGCTCCAACAGATTCTCAAACTGGTAAAAATAAAAGCATGAGAGGAAAACATATAAAGACTAAGAGAACCTTTTTCATTTCGCATTTGCAAGCAGATTTAATTAGGAGGAAAACCCTATGGAAGTCATTAACATATTTTAATTACTCATGAAGACATATTGATTGAACTTAAGGAAGTTAGAAATATTTCAGTATTAAACCAGTATGTCTCAGACCCCTATACCTATGTCTCAGGTTGCTCTGAATCTATTATCTACAGAGTTAAATAATGTTCAGGTTTTACACAAAGGTACTTATTTGCTACTTTTGCATCTTAAACAATCTGAAATATCCTACAATTTCTATATCCAGGTTTATTGTACAATAGTTAAGAGGAAAAAGTTTATACTTGAAGATGACAAACCTGAAGGAACAGATGGAGGATCCTACACTAATACAAAGACATCAGGCAAATTTATTTATACATACCCTTTCCACAGGACATTATAATTTATATAATAGTCCATTTCCATTACCTTCTCCTCAAAGGACCAACCTTTCAAAACACAGCCTTTAATGCTTACAAGGTTGATGTTCTCATCAAAGAGTCCTCTTTGACTAATGGACTAAACAACCCCCCCTCCCATTACAGTCTAAGAAAGCTTTGTAACTCTGGACTTCTAAGTCATTCCTTCTCCAACTTTAATGTGCATACAAATAGCTAAGATTCTTGATGCAATACAAACTTAGATTTGGTAGGTACAGACTGAGATCCAAGTTCTACGTTTCTGAATGATGTCTATGCTGCTAGCCTGTGAGTTATGGTCTTGGTAGCAAAACACCCTAAACTCAATCCCAAATATTACTCAACTAAGAAACCAAGCTGGTTGCTCTTGCTCAATCATCAGCTCTCACACAAAGGAAAGGGCTCCACACCTTGTCTTATATTTATATGACAGCCATTAATTGAGCAACTCATGAATGTGTGATACACGTGTATACAAATATATCACAAAATATCCTTGTCTTTAAAGTACTTGTTTGGGGGAGCAATATTAAAATATTAGCATACATAAGAAATCTTTGGAATGTTTATTTTTAAAATGTGGGTATATGATCTCACAGCTTTGGACAAAGCTTGTGTATGTCCTAGTCAAGATTCAAATGTCTACATCCCAAATCTAATGGCTCATGCTCAGAAATGATGCGTCCATTAGTGGAACATTAAATGTTGAGTTTGAGTCAATGCAGTGTAGAACTGGAGCTCAGAGGATGGAATCACATCACAGACAGATTCACAGGGCATATCTGAGTACACTGGGAAGCACCAAGAGAAAAGAATCCATGTCAGATTACCAGTGAACAGCCAGGCCTTGGAATCAAGGGAACAATAAAATTTTGATCGTAAGAGAGCTTTGCAGCAAGTGAGTAAAGTGAGGGTATACGTAGTAAAAACTACAGAAAAAATTGTGAGGTCATGTACGCAATGCATTAGGTATTAGGAGCTAAACCAAGAGTTGCTGAAATGTTGTGATTAGGCTATAAAGAACTGGGCATTACAAGATCTATTCCTTTTTCCATTGTAAGATCTTGGATATTATCATCTTCTCTAAAATGTCTTCCAAATTTCAGGCTGGGGAATATGACTAAGCTTTCCCCATATGTTTTAGACAGAATTTTGGTTACAAAACAAAGTCTGGGTTACAATTTACGATTTAATTAATCACATGCCAGAAAAATTCAACTTTCATAGTCAACAGCAGCAGAAAGAGAGTGAGAGAGGGGAAAAAAACAGCATCTGCTTTAGAAAAAGTTTAATACATTAAAAATAGCTTAAAAAGCACATTTTAAAAAAATGACAGCCAAAAGTTTTCTCTGGTGAAATCCACAGAAGAAAGTATTCACCCACTAGAAGAAGCAATGATTTTCAAGAATACTTTTTGAAAAGAAATTTGTTCTTAAAATTCGTCAGTGTCACAGAATTAAACTTTGTTTGGATTAAATACAGTCTTTATTGGAGGCAGGAATCTCAACTTAAAACATAAAAATGGTTGGGTGAAAACTACTAATCTATCTTAATTATTTTATTATCTCAGAACAGTTCTCTCCTAATGTCTGAACACTCAAATTACTAAAGAGCATTCCTTTCAAAGGGAAGTACAGCCCTAATTCAAACAGCTTAGTAAAGATTAGTACAGCATACTTCATATTCTCTTCAAGGATGCCTTGCTAGGAAGCCTTTTGAACACTGGGTCTTTGTGAGTGTCCTGTAATTTTGTTTATAAAGGATAATTTGTCATCTCTGACTGCTTAGGATACCTCTAATTGTAACATGAAGCCATTCAGCCGTTAAGTGTAATATCATTTCTGTTGTATAGTTTAAAATGAAAATTACAGTACACTACTATAACATATTGTCAAATAGGGAAGTGAAAGGCAAATACACAAGCAAGGTGATTAGCTAGAAGCTACTGATGACTTACTATGACTCATTCTGAGGCTTTTGTGAATGTTTGTAAATTATAGGGAGAAATGAAGTTATCAAGCTTTCATTTCTTATGATGTGATATCAGAGAGATAAGCAGATATTAAATGGGTGTTCACAAATAATTTAGAGCTCTTATGCTCACATCCTGAATGTATTAGATATCCGTTTTCTGAAACTATTACCTTCAAAACAAAGAATTTGCTTCAGTTGTCCTGAAAGAGTGCAGAGATAACTTGCCAATCACACTGCTTTTGTCAGGGCAATTTGGTTACAAATGATAGAAATCCACTCTAATATAGACAAAGTAAATAAATTATTGGCAGATATAATTAAATCACAGAAAGGGCAGGGCTCTTATTCAAAATTTGACAGGAACAACAAAACACCTATTAAAACAAATGACAAGACAGAAATAGAAAAATATGGACACTGGATATAATGTTTAAGGGGATTTAGTTAGGCTTTCCACAAACTAGTAAGAAATAAAAAAGAATGAATACTTAAGGCCGGGCTTAGTGGCTCACGCCTGTAATCTTAGCTACTCAGGAGGCTGAGATCTGAGGATCATGGTTCAAATCCATCCCAAGAACTAAAGAACGTGAAACTCCTATCTCCAATTAACCACTGGAAAATAGGAATTGGGGCTGTGGCTCCGTGGGTAGGGTGGTAGCCTTGAGCTGAAGAGGGCAGGGACAGTATCCGGGCCCAGAGTTCAAGCCCCATGACTGACAAAAAAGAAAAATGTACTTAAGTATGCAAATACTATACTGTAGATAGTAAATCTGATTTTTGGTGGGACATATGTATTAAATTTGAAACCACAGGAGATATATGCAGCAATTGAAAAAAAATAAGTGTATATTGTATCGAATGACAAAACCTAGGTTCTCAAACTCAGAAAAACAAGCTATAAAAAGTAAAGCAAAAATTAATGCATAAGGGCTATGAGTGTGGCCTAGTAGAAGAATACTTGCCTAGTATGCGTGAAGCCCTGGGTTCCATACACACAAAAAAGCTGGAAGTGGTTGGTGCTGTGACTCAAATGGTAGAATGCTAGCCTTGAGAAAGCCCAAAGACAGTGCCCAGGCCCTGAGTTCAAGCCCCAGGATTAGCAAAAGAAAAAATGTATAATATGGACCAGTATGACCTGGATATGGTAATACATAGATAGTGTAACAAAAATATAAATATGAATCTGCACATATCACACATGCATTCACTAACATAGTATTTTATATTCCATGTTCAAATTAGAGCCAGTAAGGTAGTAACAGTATTGACCATAGTTAATATTGGTCTATTTCTAAATACCATTTCTAAATTTTGTATTTTTTGTTTGTTTGTTTGTTTGCCAGTCCTGGGTCTCCACTACATGGAGACAGGAGGGAAAAACTGGGAAAGAATAAGGGAAGGGGTAACATTGTTCAAAAAGGAGTGTAATCTTTAAAAATATATATCTAGCCAGGTACTCATGGCTGAGACCGAGGAGTGTGGTTCAAAGCCAACCCTGTGCAAAAAAGTCCTCTTATCTCCAATTGACTGCCAGAAAACTGGAAGTGGCCCTGTGGCTCAAGTAGTAGAGTGCTAGCCTTGATCTGAAGAGCTCAGAGACAATGCCCAGGACCAGAGTTCATTCCCCATGACCGACCAAAAATATATAAATACATAAATACATACATACATAAATAAATAAAGCCTAATTGTTATTGTGGAAATGTACATTACCTCTACAATGACAATAAAGAAACTGTATAAAAAGAGAGTTTAATGGACTTTTCTGCCTGGGCTGGCATTCAACCTTAATCCTCAGATATCAGCCTTCTGAGTAGCTAGGATTAACGGTGTGACAAGCCACCAATACACAGAGAATGAATCTTTTTATTAATACTTCAAAAATTTATTTACTTATATAAATGTAATTATAAGAATATAGTACTTGCACAAGTGGTTTCCCTGTGACATTTTCACACATATTTACAGTGTACCTTGATCAAACTCACCCTCCATCATTCTCCCTGATTCTTTCTTTCTTAAATGTCTTAAATTTCAGTAAATGCCCTTGTTCTATTTCCATACATGTGTCAAAGTACTTTGATCTCATTCTTATCTTTTACCCTCAATACTCCTCCTTCCTTCCCACTGAGCTGGACTTGTTTGACCCTCCTGTCATTCTCTGTAAGTGTACAATAGTTGTCCAGAGGACTATCAAGTGGCATTTCCCATATGTATATGCTGTGCTTTAATCAGATTAACCTCTTCTGATTTTATCTTGTTCTTTTTCCTTGCCTGTAGTATTCAATAAACCTGTCAGTTTCAGCATGCTATCTTCATATATACCCTGATTTATGAATGAATCTTTAAAAAAATCACATTAAGCAAAATAACCCACATGCAAAAAAGATGTAAATTGTACAATTGTACTTATATATAAGGTACCTAAAGTAGTCAAATTTGTACAGACAAAAATATAATAGTGGCTACAAAAAGCAAGGAAAATGGAGAATTACTGTTTAATAGGTACACAGTGTCAGAAAAAGTAGAAAAATTTGTAGAGATGGTTGAATAACAATATAGATGTAGGGACCGGGAGTTTGGCCTAGTGGTTAAAGTGCTTGCCTAGCATGCATGAAGACCCCGGTTCGATTCCTTGGTACCACATACATAGAGAAAAGCTGGAAGTGGTGCTGAGGCTCAAGTGGTAGAGCTCTAGCCTTGAGAAAGTCCAAGGACAGTGCTCAGGCCCTGAGCTCAAGCCCAGGACTGGCAAAAAAAAAAAAAAAAAAAAAAAAAACCCAAAAACAAAAACAATATAGATGTACTTTATTCCTTAGAACTGTATATTTAAATAGGGTAAATTTTATAGTGTACATATTTTAATACAATAAAACTAACAGAATATATAGGTGATGGAAACTAGTACATTGAATAAATTGTTTATCTCAATAAACAATTATTGTAATACATTTCCTCCTATATTTGCATTACTGCTTATGTGCTTCAACAAAATATAAATGAAAGAAAAAAATAAATAGAAAAGTATGGTCCCTACATTTCATAGGAGACAAGATAAATAGGACTAGCAAGTTATGTATATATAGTCTACAAAAAAGAAATCAATAAGCCAAATATCTGCATAAACATTGATTGATTTCACTACTACATTGACTGAAAAAAATTCAAAAGAATGCATATAGTAACACAACACACAGATCCTTGAAACATAAAACTTAATAGCATGTCATTTGAGATTATATATCTTATGGAAAAATGTATAACTCAACTCAGTGCAATGTTAAAATATCCTTAGGGTAGATGATGAATATGATTGAGGAGAAATATATCAACAACTAAAAAGATATCAGTATATTTTTAAGCTGAGTGCTAAATACTGTGTGGGATTTCTATCCTATAACTTTATAGAATGATCACACTCTTCATTCTTTTATTTGGATTATGTGGCTTATAATAAAAAATACAATTTTTAGGGGGCGGTCCTGGGACTTGAAGTCAGTAGAGTATCACTGAGCTTATTTTGCTCAAGGCTAGTAATCTACCACTTGATTCACAGTGCCACATCTGACTTTTTCTGTTTTTCTGAGGAATCAATCCCAGGGCTTAGTGCATGCTAGACAAGCACTCTACCTCTTAGCCACATTCCCAGCCAAAGGAAAAATATTTTAAAAGGAATTTTATCTTGCTATGCCAGGTAGTAAAATTATTAGACAGTCAGAAAAAAACTTCTCCTTCATAGGATCTGGTGACAATTTAAATGATGTCACTTAATAATGTTCTACTAACAGTATTGTTCCACTTTTCTTCATCCCCAAACTGGAAATCTTCAATCATTTTCTACTCTGTAGTTCAAAGAACTGAAGCTTTCATGTTGATTTTGCCAGGAGTTATCTAGTTGGAGTCTTAATGGCACTGGTTTCCTAAAGCAACAAAATTACAAAAATATATATATATACATCTAATTTCTAAACCATTGCCTATTGTTTCATTTAATGGTATCAGAATGCTTGATTACTTGAGCTAAATTTCAGTAGAGCAATAAAATCGTAAGAAAAATTTCATACTGATAGCTTCAAATCTTTGTTGGCTATAGGAAACTTTAAATATTTCTGTTAGTAAATATGCTTTGATAGATGTAACTTAGGAACATGTAAGATAAACTCTATACATTTTATAATGAAGACTATATGGTGTGCAGTCTAAATTTATAACAAAGTAGATATTAAAAAGCATTTTAATTAATTATTTTGTGTGTACAAGTCCTGGCACTTAACCACAGGGCCCAGGCCTTGGCTCGAAGACACTTGAGCCACAGCCCCACTTCTGGCATTTCTGGTGCTTCACTGGAGATAAAATTTCAAAAATTACTTTTTTTGGTGCTTATCTGTTGGTGATAAAGTCTCAAAAACTATCTTTCCTGAGCTGGTTTCAAACTGTGATTCTCAGATCTCACCCTCCTGAGTAGCTAAGATTACAGGTGTGAGCCACCAGCATTCAACAAAGACCACTGTTATTTCTTTTAATCACCAACCACAGGATTGTAGACTAGTATACATTATCAAAATAATAGGTATTTATGACCCTGGACTCCAGAGTCCATCTGTGTCAGATTAAATCTGAGTTCTGTCCATTTTTTTTAATTCAAGACCTCATGCCTGCTAGGAAGATTCTCAACCAATTGATTCTCTCACATTTCAAGCCCCTTTTGCTTTATTTTTCAGTTTTGCCTTTTGTCTGGAACTATTGTTAGACTGTGATTCTCCAACTTATGCCTCCTACTTAATCACAAGCACACACCACCACCCCAGATGTGCTGGTGACTCATTGGTCTTGCTAACATTTTACCCAGGCTTGCCTCAAACCATAACCTTCCTGTTATCTGCCTCCTGAGGAGCTAAGATTACAGACATGAGTAAGTCACTATGTCCAGGTAGTTCTGCCATTATTTAACTATGGGAACTTAGAATCTCTATAATCTCTCTGCTTCTCTCCTTTTCAATGTATAAAATGGAAGAATAGTGTTTGCTTTGATGAAATGTTACAAGAACACAATTAAATAACATATGCAATACACTAAGAACAATGATTATGCATTTTTCAACTTTTTTATTTTTAGATAATTATAGCTTCATGAACAAGTATAAGGTGTAATACAGAGAGGTTGTCTATATTCATTACATACATATAATTTCAGTAACTGTTAAATATTATTAATATCACCTTCATTTGAGAAACTTTACTATCCCTCATATATCCCCTAAAGTGCAATTTGCATATGAAATAATGAAAAGGCAGTTTTTTTAAGCTCTCAATCATTTCCTTTTGTATCACAGAGTTCTTTGTAATAAAGAAACAAGCATTATTAGAATGTTGAAAATCTAAAGAAAAGAGGAAGATCAAATGTACCATGTGAGTAGAATAGTACTATTAAACAAGTAATTATTCAGGTTCAGTTATCACACCATATAAAATGTTCTACTTTTTAACTTTTAGTCCTAAAGAAAATCTTAGAACTGGTGTATTGAATAAATTAAACCTTCTAAGCTTTCTTATATAGTCATAATGACTACAAAATTGGTGTTAAAAATGTATAGTAACAATTTGCTTGATTTTGTGAAGGCACAAAAGGGACATACAATAGATTGGAAAAGACACTCTAACCTCATATCATTGTCCTCCTCATCAAAAAGACTAAGAATTCAACATCTTGCAGGCTAGGGTTTCAGACCAGGAAATTATAACTTGAAGATCTACTCCTACACTCAAGAGTTATGTCAGTAAAGAGGAAAGAAGGTAAAAGAATTAGGGGTACAGACACAGTCCTCTCTCTCTCTCTCTCTCTCTCTCTCTCTCTCTCTCTCTCTCTCTCTCTCTCTCTCTCTCTCTCTCTCTCTCTCTCTGTCTCTCTCTCTCTCTCTCTGTCTCTCTCTCTCTCTGTCTCTCTCTCTCTCTCTCTGTCTCTCTCTCTCTCTCTCTCTCACATACACACACACACACAGAGTCACATACACAATCACACACATGCAGAGCCAACATAGTTACATATTTTTACACATCAACCATACCAAATTTACAGGAACCCATAAAGATTCCAGGACCTTAGCTGAGAAGATAGGACAAGAAGGCCCCCATCTCCCAACTTCTAGTACAATCAGTGCTGAGATCCTTAAATGAGCAAATGAAAATGCTATGGAATTCTATCAGGATTCTGTATCTTCTTAGTAAAGTTATTCAAGCACTTAACATTTTAATGGTATTGGAAACTAATATTTCTTTAAATTAAAGTGAATGTAGGAATAAAATGTAAAAGCAACCAATAAACTGTTCAAACTATGACTTCTTTCTCAACAGGGGTTCAGCTTCCTTCAATATTCACAGTATACAATACTAAATTAAAATTCTACATAATACAATCAGAGTTTTCAAGTTCTTCTGTTCTCACCCACTCCAAACACTGGAAACACTTCCTTTATTAGTCAGTAGTATATGCATATCTAGTCATGGTGATATATTAATATACTTAAATTTATATATGACAAATGTTTCAAATGACCTTTATTCATTGTTGTTCGCTACTCACATACTCAGAAGAATTTCCTTAAGTATTTAATTTATCATGACTATTTACCACTGACCCATTCTAATTCTTGTCTCTGTTTGTTCTGAGTACTTTTCCTTACATCACCTACCAAGGATTGCAGAAGCTTTTCTCATTGTCTATTTTCCCTGTAAGAATAGAGACATTATGAAGGGAGACAGTATTTCAATCTTTCCTTTTACCTCCAGGGCATAACACATAGCAAGTGCACCAAAAAAGCACATTGAAAAAAAGGAAGAATTACACCTTCCTTGTTCATCCATGAAAATAAGATGCTGAGGACAGTATAAGTTGAAGCATCATGTTTCTAAAGTCTACTCTTCCTGCACTAAATTTGATGCACCTTCTGGTTTGCCTCCCACTTTTGTGCCAAAACAGCTTAACCTTTCATTTAAGTGTCTCTGGTTCAAAAAAAAAACATTAAAATTGGGCAGCACTAATAAATACTACTACATAATGACTCGCTCCAGTTCTCTATGGTAATTAGTACTCTGGTGGTGAAATGTGCCTCTAGGTTCAAAATTTTATAATGTTTTGACAGTTGGAATCTTACCAAGCATGAAATGAACCAATAAAAAATGCTTTTTGTTATCATTCTTTTAGCATTAGGGGGAAAATAAAACTATTTACAACATATCACAGTAGTACTCTAAGGAAAGAAAAAAAGAGTAACCCCCTCCAATTCAAAGGGGTGGGTTTGTGTAGCATTCAAATAAAGACAAGATAAATGAGAAATCTCTGATAACTAAAAGCCAAGAGCAAGTCCTATTTAACAGGCAAGTGCATCTCAATGACCTTGATTAGCAAAGCAAGATAATATGCATTAAAATCTTCATGCCAGTTAAATATCTCATAAGCACTGTGCATTTCATGTTCCATCTTTAACTGTTTGATGACCATTGTGTCTTTAATTACTGCAGAATTAAAGATATTTTTATTTGACTAAATAAAAAATTTCTCTCAAAATGTTGCATTTCAAAGGTAGCATACTTGACTCTGTCAGTATTTCAAATGGGCAAAGAATTTGCCTGCACTGTGGATATCATATGTTTTATCTCAAGTAATAACAGAATTTCAAAGTTCACATCTACATAAATTGAAAACCCAAATCTTTTAAAGGTTCAAAGCATCTTTATGAATTCAAATATATCCTTGATGATATCAATATTACATGATTCAAAATAAAGAATAACTTAGCTGAATACTGCTGGCTTAAGCCTACAATCCTAGCTATTCAGGAGGCTGAGATAGAAGAATCATAATTTAGAATCCACTGTGGCAGAAAAATCTATGAAACTCTTACCTTTGATTCACCATCAAAAAGTCAAAGTTATGGATATGGTAATGGAAATATAAACATAACTATATAGACATAAAAATTTATGACTCTATAGACATGTTTTATTTCTTAAATTAATATGTTTCTATGACATACAAACCCTTAGCCTAATTTTGATTAAGTTCTAAATACTAAACCTCAGTGATTGTAAATAGAGATTCCCTCCTTGAACACTTGTTTGTTAAACTTGTCATTTAAAATATGATGTAAAAACAACATTAATAAATTCTTTTAAAAAAGTCAAAATTAATTGGACAGGGAAGGGGGGAAAACCAAGAGGGGGGGAGGGTAATGGGGACCAAGACATGTGAAAGGGTATCAATGTATGTGAATCAATGCACCTTCTATCTGGCAAATATCATGTAACCCTTTTATTAATTACAATAAAAATATTTTTTAATAAAAGTCAAAATTGAAGGTGTGCCTCAATTGGTAAAGTAATGCTCTTGAGCAAAAAAAGTGAAGGGAAAGTGAAAGATCCTGAGTTCTAGACACAGTACAAGTATGAAAGAAGAAAAAAGCAAAGAAAGAAGAGAGGGATGAGGAAGGGGACGAGGGAGGGAAGGGAAGAAAAGGAAGAGAAAGAATGAGAGATGGAGAAAGGAAAGAAGTATGAAAGAGAGAATGAGAGACAGAAAGGAAAAAAGGAGGAAAGAAGAAAGAAGGAAAGAAAGAAAGAAAGAAAAAGAGAGAGAGAGAGGAAGGAAGGAAGGAAGGAAGGAAGGAAGGAAGGAAGGAAGGAAGGAAGGAAGGAAGGAAGGAAGGAAGGAAGGAAGGAAGGAAGGAAGGAAGGAAGGAAGGAAGGAAGGAAGTGAGGAAAGAAGGAAGGAAGTGAGGAAAGAAAGAAGGCAGCAGGAAGGAAAGAAGGCAGGCAGGGAAGGAGACAGGGGAAAAGGAAAGGGAAACAAAGAATATTCTTATGATAAAAAGTTCTGCAAACAGGTAGTTGTGAAGTTTGCTAACTTACAGCAATGTACTCAATGCTACAAAACAATATAAGTAAATGGTCAACATATAAATGTATTATATAGGAAGTGGCACTGTGAATCAAGTGGTAGAGTGCTAGCCTTGAGCTAAAAAGCTCAGGGACAGTGCCCATGCCTAGAGTTCAAACCCCACTACACACACACGCGCGCACACACACACACACACACACACACACACACACACACATATATATATAACATAAATAATGGTTATGTGAATATTACAATAAAAATAAATACCTTTATATATGTACATTAAGTTCCTTACAACTTATTCTGAGAGATCTGTGTTTAATCTAAAGATTGTTTATAATTTATTTCCTAAATGGATATTCCAGTGCCTTGCAACAGGTTCAACTGAACCTTTTTTGATTATTGGCATCAATAACTTCCCTGAATGTCTAAGGAGCCAAGAAAACTGTTATAGAAATTACTAGAAATGTGCTTACATGATGGCAGCCAATTTACTCCTATAAATATGAATTTAATTTATAAATTATGCAGTCACATGGTATAATCGATGTGGGTGCAGTATGAGCATTCTCAGTATGTGGTGGACATGAGGCAGAATGTAGGAGCACGTTATCAGGTGATACTGTAACTAAATCCTTTGAACATGAATGCCATGCTTATAAATTGGTTATTTTTGAATAATTAAGCTAACGAGTTCTGAACTTTTAACCTATATGAGTTTCCTAATTACACAGCTTGAAATCCTCATCAAAAAATCTTCCTGCTCCTGAAATTCAAATCATTTTATATTGTTGAATAATGCATGGCAACTCTAAAAATTAAAACATTCAGGAAAGTTAAGAAATTCACAGTCTTTCTAAAATTTTTCCAGGAGCATAAAGCAACATAAACAAATCAGTTGTCGCTTTCATGCACTCCTAGCTCAAACTCCTCCCTTCCATCTCTTCAGCCTATTTATTTTTATTCATTTATAATATACTACACAATGATACTAATTCACTCCTCAAACTCTAACCATGAAACAAAGTAGAGACATTAGATGAGAGGTTCCAAAAATAAATATGACAAGGGTAGGTGGCAAAATAAATTCTGTGTGGAAACATAGTGGCTAAAAATTCTGGCTTTGGAAACCATGTGATTTGACTTTGATTGCTGACTGACTGTGATGACCACAGGAAAACATCTACTTCTGCTCCCTAAGCCTCAGTTTCCTCAACTATAAAATGGGGGATGATCATTTATCTCACTGAACAATCTCAAATAGTGCAAGAACAAATATTTTTGGTGTGTGACCTATAATAAACTAACAAAATCTTATTAGTATTCTAGCTACAATTTGTTAGTTCTACAATAATAGACTTTGTTTTAAAATACTTCCTTAGTAAGGAACATTCCCCAAGTACATACATTCCTTTTCAATTGACAAAAATGGCACTCAATGAAATTCCTATAATACAAAAAAGAAAAAAAGGTTAAATGAACATAGCCAAATTAAAATATATTGTTAAAAACCAAGACGGGTGTGGGGTGGGGGGGGGGAGGGTAATGGGTACCAAGTCATGTGAAAGGGTATCAATGTATGTGAATTAATGCATCTTCTATCTGGCAAATATCATGTAACCCTTTTACTAATTACAATAAGAAAAAATAATAAAAAAAAGATTTTTTTTTTTGCCAGTCCTGGGCTTGAGGTCAGGGCCTGAGCATTGTCCTTGGACTTTCTCAAGGCTAGAACTCCACCACTTGAGCCTCAGCATCACTTCCGGCTTTTTCTATATATGTGGTACCAAGGAATCGAACCCGGGTCTTCGTGCATGCTAGGCAGGCACTTTAACCACTAGGGCAAACCCCCGGCCCTAAAAAAAGATTTTTTTAAATAGGCAAAGATGCAGGGAAGATGGCAGAGGTTCAGGTTTACATATACATTTTATGATAAAACATGATTCATAAAGCAAACTTTGTATATCTAGTAGTTCATCAATGATACCTTAAGAACTAAAGGGAAATTTCTCTTATAAACACCAGAGCAGAGTTTAGAAATATTGGTCAGTTACTAAGTATTCCCAATAGGAATTCATGCTGTTTTCAAAGTGTTCAGTCATTTTAACAATGTACCTGAAATTTTTTATGCTAAAAATATATCTTGCTTTTAAATATTAATTGTAGTAATTATTGATCAGAAATAGAAAAAAGTTTTAAAACAGAAAGAAGGGAAGAATGCTAAATAAAATGATCATGTATAAGGGAGACATTCAAAAATTGGTTCTTAAACAAAAACACAGAGTAAAATGATGTTGAGTAAACCAGGCATCAGTGGCTCTGTAGGATTACAGTGGTCCCTGTAATCCTAATTACTCAGGAGATGAAGATCTGAGGATTGAGTTTAGAAGGTAGCTGGCAGTATTGAATGTCACTGTTACACTGATTCATCCTTTTGATTCAGTGGTATTCACAAGATAATATTTTAGAAATGTACTCTACAACTTGGGAGGGGGTGGGGAGAGGGAAAGTGGGAGAAAAACATAGGAAGGGGTAAGAATGTTCAAGAAATAATGTACTTACTACCTTATGAATGTAACTGTAACCCCACTATATATCATTGATAATAAAATAATTTTTCTTAAAAAAAAAAAAAGGAATCTGTGACAGAAAAGTCTACGAGACTCTTATCTCCAGTAAACTACTCAGAAAAAGCTGGAAGTAGCACTATGGCTCAAGTGATAGAACACTAACCTTAAACAGGAAGATTCTCAAGGACGGTGCCCAAGCTCTGAGTTCAAGCTCCAGGACAAGCAAAAAATATAATAAAAATGAAAATTTAGCCAGGCGCAGTGGCTCACGCTTGTAATCGTAGCTATTCAGGAGGCTGAGATCTGAAGATCGTGATTCAAAGCCACCCCGGGCACTAAAGAACATGAGATTCTTGTCTCCAATTAACCACTGGAAAATGGGAAGTGGGGCTGTGGCTCCAGGGGTAGGGTGATAGCCTTGAGCTGAAGAGCTCAGGGACAGTACTCAGTCCCACAGTTCAAGCCCCACGACTGACTAAATAAATAAATTCTGATGTCAAGGCAAATAAAAGTATGTTACTTGGTGCATATATGTAGTGATTGTGTTTAACATATATATAGGCCAATTCTTTTGGCAATACTGTGATTTAAACTCAGGATCTTCTGGTTACTAAGCAAGCAGTTTACATATTTGTATTTTTGTTCCTTGAAAGTAGTACTGACCTTTGAATTCAGAGATTTGCACTTGCACTTCCTAGAAAGGCATTCAACTGTTTTAGCCACGTCTCTGGCCTTATGGCTCTATTTTTTAAGATAGTCCCAATTTTTGACTGAGCTGGCCTGGACTCTGATTCTCCTATTTATGAGGTACAACCCTTCCTATCTCTCCTGTTGATATGAGGTTTCCATGAACTTTTTTTTTTTCAAGGACTGGCCTGGAATCACAATTCTCCTGATCTAGTCTTCGATGACTAGGATGATAATAAGCCTCTAGCACCCATCACAAATGTGTGCTCTGCCTTTTGAGAAATATCTCCACCCTTGTTGCTTTAGCTATTTTTTAATTAGTTCTCACATTTTCCCCTAGACCTGCTTGGACGACCTGTCCTCCAATTCATTTCTTCTTCATAGCTGTGGAAACAGGATGAAACACTACACTGAGCTTTACTGGAGAAGATAACTGATCACTAACTTTGGGGCCTGGTTAACTGTGCCGCATAGTCTCCGCTGCCTCCTGACTTACTAAGATAATAGGCATAATTAACAAAACTTTTAATAATGACTACATCTGGTAGATATAACAACCCATGATTCAGTTATGTGCCTTTATATTTGATTGTATTTTAAATATTTGCAATTTAGTTTGGCATCAATTTTATAGAAGACCAATGGTTTTAAATTATTTTCAAATAAAAGAAAAATCCTAAAAGAAAAATGCCTCTTGTTAAAAAGCAAAACAAAAACAACAACAAAAAAAATCCCCAGCACTACTACTTTCTATTTCCAGAAACTATTTTAACACTTTCTGAGCACAATTCAAAACTAGAAACCCATGTATAATAATTGTTCTGCCTTAGATAAATTCTTATACTATTTAGACTATACTTTAAACATTGTAACCAAGTCACTAGCACTGCCTCAAAGTCAGTGCTGAGGAGTAGAGAGCAGATACCAAACTTTATTTATGCTTGCAGCTCCAGATCTAATAATGGACAGTGAAAGACGATATTTTAAAACAATGATTTGGCTGCAGTATTAATCAACTAAATGTCACAATAAATGATTATGTGTCAAAAATTTAATCTGGTGCTGCATTCCTTTCCTTATATGGGGATGCTAACATTTTTTTAAACCTGTGTGTTATTTACTTCATATAAAGAATATCATTGTCAGAATCAGGCTCAGAGTATTTTGGTCATAATCATTTTTACTGTGTAAGTATTACACCTACCATTTTAGTTATGAATACAATTTTTAAAACATATTAAATCCCATTTTTTCAGTGACCTTAGGCCATCAAACAATATAAATAAATACATGGAATATCTTTCCATTTAAAAAGCAACTAGTTAATATTAAAAACATCAAAACAATGTGTTGAATTAAAGTTATCAGGAAATAAGCCTCTCTAGCTGTTTAATAAATTGCATTTGTTTTCTGCTTCTGATTTCAAACAAATAGAGATTTGAAAAATACTACTTTTAAATTTTAATATTTTACTTTTATTTGAATACTCATGATAAATACAAAGGGTGTAAGACATATACAAGTGTGTGTGTGTGTGTGTGTGTGTGTGTGTACACAGCAGTTCCTAAAATATAAAATTAACTTGCCAGCCAGAAGTTGCATTCCATATTTTAATGTATTATATATGAGTACAAGATTCATTTCAGCTTGAAGTCTCAGTTAAGTACAAAATATTTCATCCATTATATTCAGTCACTGTAGTTAAATACTTAACTGCCTTAAATAGAAGTTTCCATTCTGAAAAGCAACATCTAGTCTTCGACACTAGGATTCCCTAAGGAAATGTCAATACTATAATACCACTGTTCTATCACTGCCTTATGTGTATCATTTGTTTCTTTCTGTATTATGACATGCATCATAGCACCTTTTTCCAGTCATCAGGATGCTGAATCTGCAATGTACTCATCCTTTTTGTTTCATCCATCCCCCAACCACCACTGCTTCCCCGTATTCTTAACAGTTCTTCCAATCTCATTCACTTAAACTCCTATCTCCTAATTACTTCAAAATATTCTGTAACAGTGCAAGGATTAGAGCAAATTCTTCAGCTGCTTCAAAGTACAAAGTGGTATGTGGCCACATTAGAAAAGAATGGTCATGATCTAATTGTCATATTATAAAGAGTGTTTACATTGCATGGATATGAGGTGTATTTATTGTACCATAGAAAATGGTCCCTGTCTCCCTGTGAGTTTTCATATTTCCTCATCAAAGAAGTTAAAAAAGAATGCCTCTCTGCCCAGGTAGACTGCAGACCTCTCTAGTTGTTTGGGGTATGTTCTTGCTATAGAGGGACACCTTGACACTCTTTGCTCAACTTTTAATGATGACTCGAAGAATAGTTAGAGAAGAATAGCTGGATATTAAGACAAGGGTTCCATATAACATAAGAGAATTTGAGAATACTTTGATAATGACAAAACAACTTCACCCAACTGCCTCAGGCCACTGAACAATTATTTATAAGATTATTATCTCATTCTCATTTGTAGCAAATTTCATAAATACCTGAGGTTTTGTTTCTGTATTAATTTGTTTGCTTTCAGTATTCTTTTAGTTTCTTGATCTAAATAAGATTATATACTAGTTGAAAGGAAATCATAATAGCTAAAGGTTAACCCCCAAATCTTTCTTCTATGTTGTTAAGATATAAATCAGTAGGATTAGATTAAACAAATTCCATGGGAAAAGTAGCCTTTATATGCCTCTGTAAGATCACCCTTTGGTACAATCTAATTAATTTTGTTAGAAGTATATCAAAAGGTAAAATCAGAACTCTTATATTCCACTCATTAGAACATTGAATGCCAATACTAACGCTCTGAAAGAACGAATGAGTAAAATAACAAAAACCTATGACAAACATAAATATAATCAGTAAATATGTTACTTATTTCTAATAGAAACAATTCATAAGTTATAAACAATAAAGAATTTAAAATAAGACAAAAATTTCAGCAAATGGGAAATTTTAAGATAAATTTTACCTACTAAATATATCATACAAAGTTAAACTGAAATATGTACTTTATTCCTACACATTTTAAGGGGTTTATTCTTGCACTGGTAGTGCAGCAAATTCTAAAAAGAAGGAGCTTAGTGGCATACCAGAATCATGAACAAAAAGCTAGCAAACCATTCAAACTCATATTTCTATTGAATTCAGATTCTATAGAACTGAACATTTGTTTGTATGTTTGTTTATTTGGTTGGTTGGTTGGTTGGTTGGTCATGGGGCTTGAACTCTAGGCCTGGGCGTTGTCCCTGAGCTCTTCAGCTCAAGGCTACTGTCCTACCCTTGAGCCATAGAGCTACTTCCAGTTTTCTAGTGGTTAACTGGAGATGAGAGTCTCATGGACTTTTTAGTGCTTGGGCTGACTTTGAACCACAATCCTCAGATCTCAGCCTCCTGAGTAGCTATGATTACAAGTGTGAGCCACCATCCCTGGCTAAAACTGAAAGTTTTAAAGATAAACATATTCAATTCAAGTGAGACTCAAGAGAGCCAAAACACACAAACAAAAATCAAATGGATTCACTGCTGTTGTAGTTGATAAACTTTCCTCTTCAAGGTATCATGTTTAAACTGAAACAGATTTAATTAAATGTGAGAAAATATATGGCCCAAATAACTGGAGGTTTCAAGTCCAGATGAACTATGCCCCTGAGATTCCCGCTATTTGGCTTTTGCCACACTATGCGTACCTCACACTAAACACTATACGAACTATGAAGAATCAGGAGAAATCTGTACAGAAATGCAAAAAAAAAAAAAAAAAAAAAAGCTCATTCCCAGAAGGCCTCAGGAGACTATTCCTGGACTGAGTCACTTGAGTATTTCAGTATTTCCAAAGTAACCACAGGGAACTGGAACACAGATGAAGGACCACAAGATGGATAGTCATATGGACTAAACCATATGCTTTTGGACATCTAAACAAAGAGAAAGGAGCGGGCGGGTGGCTGAGTAGCAAATTGCACTGCACTACGAGCACCTACATTCGGCAACACTGTATTTCTAGATTGAGCTCTATGCTTCCCAGGCTAATAGTGAGCCTGTGGAGTTCTATTATCAAATCTCAAACCTCTATGAGGAATTCCTGGAGAGTATTTGCTCGATTCATGCTTATGACTAAGAGTTCCTGGTTTGCAAAGCAATATAGACTTCATCGTATTGAAATGAAATACACTTCCTTGAAAATTGACCTAGCTTCTGAATTCATCTTTGTTATCACCAAAATTCATGAGAAAACATAGTACATTTTCTCCAAACCATATCTTCCCAAGTATGTTTCCATGTTTTGCAGCCTCAACATTACATTTTTTCTCATTTTTAAATGAGTCAACCAAGAGCTGAGAAAATTCTCCATTAGAAAAATAATCTATTTGGAATATTGCTCTATACCATCAAACCAGGGTCATTTTGACCAGCTATAGTGGCCACACTAAATATTAAGTCTAGAAAATAATGTTCTAATCCAATTTTCAAGTAAGAATATGTACCTCTTCTAGTAGATTCATCTCATACAATATCATTTTGCAGTCTCTCTACTCTGTATACAGATGAGTATTACATAAATGTGTTTGAATTGTAACATGTTTAAGGCTGAAATTATTAAAAAGCTTGTATATAAACACACTTCTATGCTACTTTACTCCTCTGATTAAAGTCTGTACTGGGAGGCTTTCTTCTTTATTGCTAAGAAAATGTCATTTGATCTTTCAAAACTGATTCATAACATCAAAAGGAAGAAAGCTGAAATGAGAACTTAAAGTTAAAACAGTAAATATTAAAGTCAGTAATCCTACATGATTCTAGTAATGAAGCTGTGTTCACATTATGGGGGAGGCACACTTTCTTCTTGAACAGGCAATTATATACTTACAGGACTTTAAAAACAACACTTTAAAAAACCACAATAGTTGTGGTGAGGCAGGCCTTTTATTCCAGCTATTTGGGAAGCAGGAGAGTCATGAGTTCAAGGCTAGCCACTTCGACTTTAGTGACATAACAGCCAGGGGCAGGTTCATTTTCTCTGCCAATTAAAGGATAAAAAGGCAGGAAAGTACTTAAAAAGCAGAGTAAACTTATTTGAAAGTAAAAGGAATAAAGAAGAGAGAGAACAGACTTTCCAAAGGTAGAGAAAGAATTTCCTGGGGATGGGGAGGTGCGGGGAATATCTGCAGCTTCTTTGTCTGATCATGCTAGATATTCTGTGTCTAATCCTCCTCTCTTGGGGAATGTACCTTTGGTTTGATTTGTGGAGTAGAGGTCACAAGCTGCCAGGGCCCTTTCTTATTGGGAGGAGGGAGAGGGATGGGATCTTGGCCTTTCATAAGCTGCTTTCTGATTTGATCACCTAAGCCAGAAGGTCCCTTCTGATTGGATCCCTTCCCATGTCAGAACATAGGGCAAACGTGAAAGGCTTTGCCTTCTGATTTGTGTCTGGTCATGAGACAAGTGCTAGTCTTGAAAATGGCTTCCCAGGACCAGCCAGGAATAAGAAAAGTACTTGTGTTATTCCATTGTTCTCAGCCACATTGACTTTTGCCTCTATCCCTCTTTTCCACCTGAAACTACCTAGCCAGGTGCACATATAACTGTCCCTCAGAGAGATGATATGTCAAAAATAAAATACAGTTGGGCACTGCTAGCTTACTTCTGTAATCCTGGCTAATTGGCAGGTTCAGATTGAAAGAATCATGATTCAAAGCTAGCCAGACTAGAAATGTTCATTCTTGACTGGTAGGTGGATCCATGTTTGTCATCAGAAAAGTCCATGAGACTTAATTTAATGAAATGAAGCTAGGCTTGGTAGTGTATAGCTGTCATGACAGCTACAACAGGAAGCTTAAAATATGCTGAGTATAGTCAAGGCAATGAAACCCTATATGAAAAATTACCACCACACCACATTAAAGCAAAATGTTTCTATATAACAAAGGACATAGTTACTAAACTAAAAAAAGTTAAAAGACAGCCTACAGAAATCCAGATCTTTAATATGCTACACATTTGACAAGGCTTGATATCCAGAATATACAAGGATCTCAAGAAACTAACAGTCTCCCAAAATTAATAACTCTATTAAAGAATAAATAGGCAAAGGAGATAAATAGAGACTTCTCAGAAGTAAGAATAGCTAGTAAACACATGAGGAAATGTTCAACAGCCTGAACATAAAAGAAATGCAAATCAAAATAATATTGAGATTCTATCTCACCCCATAAAGATTTGCTATCACCAAGGAAACAAACAACAAATGCTAGCAGGTATTCAGAAGGGTGAGTTGACTATTCTAATACATTGTTGGTAGGAATGGAAACTCTGGAAGACAGAGCTAATCAAAGAACTACCCTATGACTCAGAAATACCAATTTTGGCATCTAACCAGTATATTGCAAGTCTGTATACAGTAAAGACACGTCTATGTTCATTACCATAATACTTAACAATATCCAAGTTATTGAAAACACCATAGATTCCCTACAATGGATGAGTGTATCAAGAAATTAGATAGATAATAGATAGATAGATAGATAGATAGATAGATAGATAGATAGATACACACAGATAATGGAATTTTACTCATCCATCAGAAAAAAATATTAGGTCATTTTTAGGGAAATGTATGGACCCCAAAAAATGTTAAGGAAAATAAGTTAGGATCAGAGAGACAATGGCACATGCCTTCTATCATATATGGAAGTTATATCTAAAATACAAAAATACACGAGTCCCAGGCCCTATTGGTTCTTGCCTGTAATTCTAGCTGCTCAGGAGGCTGAGATCTGAGAATCTCAGTTCAAAGCCATCCTGGTCAGAAGAGTTTCTGCAAGACTCTTATCTCCAATCAACTATTCAAAAACTGAAGTAGTAGAGTGCTGGCCTTGAGCACAAAGAAGCTCAGGGTGAGTGCCCAAGTTCTGAGTTCAAGCCCCACAACTGACCAAAAGTAGAAAAAGAAATAAAAGAAACATACAATATAACATATGCGAGGTCATCTGCATATATTACAAACAGAGTAAAAGTTGGAATATCTAGGGAAAGAGTCCAATCATATAGTTCCTCAGAACAACTAACTAAGCATTTAACAAAATGAATATTAAGAACTAGAAACATGTTCTTGGAGAAGGGAATGAACAGGAACACAAATGGAGGCAAAAACGGTGAAAAAAAATATGCTCAGTATATATAATGCACATTGTATCAAAATTATATAACTTGAGGGATAAGAAGGGGAAAGATGAGGAAGAATGACAGAAGGGGTGACAGTGATCAACATATGCATTATCCCTGACATACAGAATTAAAATCCCTTTGTACAACTTATTAATTAAAAGTGAATAAATAACTTCAGCATGAAAGGCCAGAAGATGTAGCATGGTGGTAGCATGCCAACCTAGGAAGCATGAACCATGAGTTTGTTCAAACTCCCCATTACCAAAAATTAAAATAAACAAAAGGGATGGGGATATGACTCAACAGTAAAGTACTTGCCTAACATGTGTGAAGCAATAGGTTCAAACTCTAGCACCACAAAGTTAATATACTAATCAAAAAATAAAATAAAAGCCTGGGCCTAAAGAGACTGAACATTCTCATTGACAAAGTATGTTATTTAAAAATCCAGGGTGTATGTGAAATTTAGAACAAGTACCACAAAGAAGTGCAAAAAAAAAAAACAACCAACAACACCAGTTCTAAGAGCAGTCCAAAATGTCTCTTAGATTCACAGTGCAGCTAATTAACAAAATAAGGAGGGTTGGAGCTTCTGAAAATAGAAGAACCAACATAGTAAACGGCTAAGTTTGACATAGCTGTTTCCACAAAAATTGTTCAAGAGCTTGTGGTAATCTCCTTGCAAAGCTATCAAAGAACTGATTAGTTTGCCTGCTTAAGCTTCTGGAGACATTTGTCAGTGTTGAATGGTATCCTTGTTATTGGCCTTTGGAGCTGTACATCCAAACACATACACCTCCTTTTATCAGAGAGTCTCAGGTACTTTGGATGCTTTTCTCCCCATAGCTTCCTGCCATATTCCTTGTGTTCTCTTATCTCTTAAGACAGAGATACTACTTCTCATTTCATAAAATTTTCTAGTAAAATTTAGAAATAGGTAGTGAGGATAAACATACCTTTTCTCAAGGTTCCAGAATCCTGATACACTCTGGGCAACTGCCTCTGTATTTTAAGCCTTCTTCCTCAGAAGTACTGAGATAAGTCTTCCCACCCATACTCAATTTCTATGAACAATCTATTATCCTCTTTCTCATGATTTGCCTCTTCCTATCTTCATTGCTGCCTCTTTCCTAAATAGCTCTCTGGATAGCAAGAAGAGAGAAACAGTGGATTCCTTTGGCCACCAGTTTGGGCATTGTTTTGGGAGCTCCCAAAACTCTCACACATTTCCCTGTGTGATTGTATATGTCACCTCATTTGAATCCCCTCCAAACTCAACGTGGTAGATGGAGTAAGCATAGCTCATTTTACAAATGAGGAAAACAAGGTTGAGAGATACAAGAATAAGAAAATCTTGGATTCAGACTAGCAAAGGGCAGCCTTGTGCTAGGTAACACTGCACTCTTGCTTTGGTAGCACTGATTTCAGGTAGGTATTAGTAGAGTATAATCTGATTAAATCAATACTCCCAGGTCTTGGTGATGGGGTCATTAATTAGTTCTTTCAGACATTGTGCTTTTTAAGGAGGATGTTTTATAAGTTCTTTGGCTGTCTATCTGGTATAATTTCAAGTATCAGTGAAATTATAATTCATAAGTTACATAATTAAAAACATACATTTAAAAAAAGAATAATTGCTCCATAATACTGTGAATAGACATGTCTATACAAATGTGAATGGGACAATTTATAGACTATAGTATATGGCTAGAGGCATTGCTATAAAGGTGAATGTGTTCACTGATTCCTTTTCTAAATTACATTTTTAGCCCTAAACACAGCTTATTATAATGGTAAATTTGATTAATTTTTCTACTTCAAACTTAAAATTTTATGCGTATCATTGAAGTGTTCTTTGTGTACTTATTATTATACTAACATATTTAACTAAATTGCAGTGTCACCTTGATAATGTGTTTTCTCTCTGGTCTCTGGTGACACTTTTGTGTCACAGCCATGAACAACCAGCCATCACACTCAGAGAACATATACAGTCCCATAACTCACATGCACATCTATACAAAGATCTTGTTTCTCATTGTTAAGTACACACACACACACACACAACACACACACACACACACACACACACACACACAGGGGTTGCCAACCAAGTAAATCCTAGAAGGCACCAGGGAGAACATATTTAACAGGGTCATCATCAAAATTAGTTTAAGTTACTATCTCCCAGCACCATTTGTCTTTGCCACAGTAAGATCACAAAGGTATTGATTCCAAAATGATCCTCTGGGGTTGAAACATGCTCACAAACTGCCTCCCAATGAAATATTTAAAAGACACAGCACAGTTTAATGAAAGAAAGAGGAGGACAATTAGAAGTCCTCAATTCTAATTCCAATCCCATCAATGACTAAACCAAAGATGTTTATTAAACACTAAACTACAAATATAAAGATGCAAAAAAAAACCCATAAAACAACAACAACAAAGCATTTTACAAGACCTTCCTAGACTAAATAAACATATAAGACAAATTTAAGGAGACAAAACTAAAACTAAGGCTTAAAAAACTATAATTCCTCAGAAGAATTTCAGAATTTCAAGAAATTAATACATATTAATTTGTGGTGCTAGCAAGCAGAGACCATCCCCACCTTATCCCAATCTCTCTATCCCCTATCCTTAATCACTTCTCTAAACTTGCAGAGTATGGAGAATGACTGAGGATTGGAAACGACCTGCAAGCACCTACTGAAAAACAATATGATTTGGCATGTACTTCAAAAGACTAGTAAGTATTGAGCAGGAAAAATAAATAAATACATATTTCAAGTATCAACAGTGCTGTAATATTTCCATTGTATTTTTCACATACAATTTCCCAAATTTCCAATGATAATTCAAGGAACAGTGAGAAAACTGAAAATTACAGTAGTTGAGTGTCATCATTCTTCAAAACATGCATTCATTTATTCATTCATTCACTTTACATTTGTATTTTCTCAGACTTTGCCTACATTCCACTACTTCTAATATATCAGCGAACAAAACTAAGACTCTCACAATGCTAAAATTCTTACAGTACAACATAAACTAAATCCTAGCTAAACAGGAAACTGGGACAATGACAAAGACACAGTACACAGGACATGTGCAAGGAACTGGCCCCAGGATTCCATTCAGATCCCAAATTTTGAGGCCATTCAAGTCCCTTCTATGCAAGAAGTTGCATATAACCTGTACATAATCCCCATATACTTTGAAAATGTGGGTAGATCCCTTACAAGACTGATTATAATGCAGCGGTATGTAAGTAAGTTGTCAGCTTTTATGGAATAGTAACAAAAAATGAAACATATACATATTTACCAGAGATTCAACTGCCATAGACATTGGGGCTTACAAAGGTCAAGTGCATGTTGGAGAAAGACCTAAGACACATAAGATGAGGAAGCTGTAACAGGGCATGCCTACACTCCATCTTCTTTGTGTAGATTCAGTACAATGTTTGCCATAGCTTTCAGGTAGATTTCTGGAATCTTTTCTGTACATTTTAAATTCATTATTAGTTGAATTTACAGATGGTGAATCTGTGGATACAAAGAGCCAACCAAACATACTAAAAGGAATATGATTTAAGCAAAACGTTTAGAATAAATGCAATCTTTATTACATTAATACATTGTGTTAATTATAATAGCAACTAATGTTTATTGATGACTTATTATTCATTCTCCTGAATATTTGAACATGTACAATTACCCAAGAGGAAATGAAGGCTCAAAGGAGTTATGTTGCTGAATGCAGGCAGGTAAAAGAGCCAAGAAATGAATTGACTTTTCCTGTCCAGAATCTTGGCCCTTGGCCAGTGTGTTAACACTCATGGCACAGACAGCTAGAGCACAAGAAGACTAAGCAGGCTGGCAAAATAGTTCAACTGGAAATGTGAGTCATTGAGTTCAAACCTCAGTATGGCAAAGCAAAGAAGAGGGGCACAAAAATCTAAGATGAGCAATTCCTTATCAGTCACAATAACTTCAGATTTTATTAATTTAAAGTAGGTTGCTATGTAAATTCAAAGAGGAGCACAATTCAGATGAAAAGGACAGAGGAAATATGAACTGGCTTTAATAGGTAAAACTAATTTTTAATAATTACAAATTCAAGTCCTAAGGATAAGAAGAGGGTACTCTTGTTAACGAAAACAAAAAAAAAACAAACAAAAAGAGAAGAAAAAATATTAAAAAGGATTCAAATAGAGGAAGCCAACTGGAAACAGTAGGGATTTTTGCTGTTGTTGTTTTGCTTTGTTCTGCTTGTTTGTGGGTCATGGGGTTGAACTCTAGGCCTGGGCACTGTCCCTGAGCTCTTCAGCTCAAAGCTACCACTCTAACCCTGAGCCTCAGCCCCACTTCCCATTTTCTAGTGATTAAATGGAGATAAAAGTCTCAGGTTCTTTAGTGCCTGGGTTGGCTTTGGACTGTGATGCTCAGATCTCAGCCTTCAGAGTAGCTAGGATTACAGGAGTAGGCCACAGCACTTGGCTTTTTTTTTGGGGGGGGGGAGATGGTACCAGAATCTTAGAGAGGAAATACAGAAACGGATTCAGAAAGGGAATCAGAATCCTATGAACTTTCACTCTTTCTGGTTTGGATAGTTGGATAGTTCCTCTTTTTTGGAAGATGACGACATTAGGTTACACAATTCCTGCAGTACCTTTCAGCTCTATGATTCTATAATTTCATAATTCTATAGGCAGAAAGTAATCTTGAAATTTTGGAGATAGAATTTTTTGGCTAATGTGAATCTGTTTCTTTCGGGATCACTTCTGTTCAAACCTCCTCTATATATTTCCATGTGCAGCATGTACTTCTATACTCCCAGACCAATGTATAATTCTTAGAAGAAAATAATACATACATATGTATGTATGCGTGAGTATATGAATGTATGAGTATATTTATGTTTATTTTATTTTAAACATTCATATGTATGCTTTATACTAAGATTGAAGTGTTGCTGGCAAAGGAGGGCTTAGAGCTGAATTCAGGATTTTTAAAGCCCAATTTAGCAAACGCCTTCCCCAGCAAAATACTGAAAACGTTATAAACCATCACAACTAGAGAATATGAAGTCAAAAAACAAAGCTATATGACAATAAGGAATATCCTTTAGCCTTTTTTAGGAACTTTTAAAACTATAAAGTATGTAAATTTTGATTTTATTGTCTATGTCTGGTTCTGTGAGTGGTATTAAAAATATATTGAAAAAATTATTTTTTAATTAAATAGGGCCAAACTCTTCCCTTTCAGGAAATGTATCCTGAATTCATTTCTAGGTAATGGTGGCGTCCACTAGAGGGCAACAGAGTGTGCGCAGAGAACAAGGGAAGAGTGAATGGTTTTAGGTCACCAGTTCATTCCTTGTGCAAACTAGTCTTTATTTTCAAAGCACATTAGGTCCTGAATGTTACTTATATTACAAGATAGTATATTCTGACACAAATATTCTTATTTTAAACATTGTCAGACGTCACTTTCCTTTCTCAAATAATAATAAATTAATAAACAAATCTTGTCATAATAATCAACATTCCAATGAACTACCTTAAAAGTTAGCACTTTTAAACAAATTGAATATGGTAAGTTAAAAACTGTTAAAATGGCCAGGTATGAGTAGCTCTTGCCTGTCATTCCACATACAAGGGAAGATCCCACAATCCACAAGTAGAAAAGTCCATGAAAGTTCATCTCAATGAAAGAAGCTGGATGTGCACTTGTCATTACAGCTAAGATGAGAAGTGAAAACAAAACAAAACAAAGAAAGAAAGAAAGAAACAAAGAAACAAACAAACAAACAAACAAACCACGAGGATCATGGTTCAGATACATGCTAAGGCAGGAAGGCCTTATTTAAAAAATAACCAGTGCAGCCAGACACAGTGGCTCAACGCCTGTAATCCCAGCTACTCAGGAGGTTGAGATCTGAAGATTGCAATTCAAAGCCAGCCCAGGCACAAAAGGACCTGAGACTCTTATCTCCAATTAATTTCTAGAAAATGAGAAGTGGGGCTTGGCTCAAGGGTAGGGTGGTAGACTTGAGCTGAAGAGCTCAGAGACAGCGCCCAGGCCTAGGGGTAGGATGGTAGCCTTGAACTGAAAAGGACAGTGCCCAGGCCGAGTTCAAGCCCCATGACCCACAAAAATAAATAAATAAATAAATAAATAAATAAATAAATACCCAGTGCAATAAAAGGCTACAGGCAAGGCCCAGTGGTAGACCATTTGCTTAGAAAGTGCAGAATCCTGAGTTCAAGCCTTGGTCCCACCAAAATAAAGAAAAACCATAACAGCTAACAAAGCATGTGTTCCTTGCTGGTGCACTGTCCTCCACATTCAAAGCCAGCATTGGCTAGATGAGCCTTTGTTACTACATTCAATCTTGTACTGTATATACTGGTGAGCAGGAGGAATTATTCTGCCTACTATAAGCATCACAGTTTAATTTGTGTATATGTTACAATCCATTTGAAAAGTATTATTGCAATACATGATTTATTTCCCTTTACAACAGACTCTAAGTATCTATAAAGTCCAGCTGGAATTAAACTGTATTTGATCTGGGTAATCTGAATGCTGGATAAAGGACAAGTAAAAACAAAAATAAAACAAAACAAACAACAAAAAAAAAAACAGTACAATTGATAGGACCTTGTAATAGGTAAGATGTGAACAGAGGGTTGAAGTATACTCATTGTGTATGGCATACTAACTCTGGATTTTGATATACCCCCAGTTGAGTCTATTACCTACCATTTTTAAGCAATAGTAGTGACTATATAAAAGAAATGGTGCCTTTTTATGATGAATTACTTTACCTAATAGAAATTAATGGCAAAATACATAATACACTACTTGGTATTTCATAAAAGAAAAAGAACTATTAACAGTGCATTAGGTTTCAGCTCAAGATTCCAGAGCCATATCTATCACTGGCTACCTGTGTGCTCTTATAAGTTAGTTTCTGCAGATATTCTAGAAATTAAAATAGGTGTGATAATGGCTCTTGTCTGCATGATTGCTCCAGCATAAAACAAAATACATTAGTGCAAAAAGAATTCTGGGTACTGCTAGTCCTTAATAAAATGTTGAGGTGTTATAAGTTGGAAAACTAAGTCAGTTGCCTTTGGCAAGCAGAAATAAACATCAGTGTAATATTATCACCCTTAAACGTATGCCCAAATTCTTGAATTGGGAGTCTGGTGGATAAACAGGAGGATCTTCAGAATAACTGTCATGACTAAATTATTTTAAAAAAACATTTTACGAAAATACTAGCTACCATAAGATGCAAGCTTTCAAGGATTTTCAAATAATATTTTAACAATGTCAGATCGTTTAAGAAAAACTATCCTGGAAGGAGTTCTAATAGGAAATCAAGTTAAAAGCTAAACAAAAACTACCCGCCAAAAGGCAGCAAATGGTAAGACTAAAGATGAATTTCTTTAGGCCAAAAGCTTTAAAACTCATATCTTTAGATGGAAACAACCCAGATGCCCCAATACAGATGAATGAATACCAAAAAGAATGTGGTACATATATATATATATATATGTACATATATATATATGTATATAATGGAGTTCTACATAGCCACCAGACAAGATAAAATAATGGCATTTACTGGGAAGCAGATGGAACTAGAGCGAATCATGTTGAGTGATATAAGCCAAGACCAAAGGAACAAAAAGCACATGGTCTCCCTAATATGTGGGTATTAGATCTAAACAACACAAGAATGATGACTCAATACTGAGGTATTCCAGGTCATTGACATAAATTTGGAGACATAAATAATCTACACAGACATATAGGTCTATGATAGGATATATATTCTATAGACATATTGTTACATAGATTGATATGTATCTATGACATACAAAGATTCAACTTAATTTTAATTATGTTCTTAAAGTTTGATTGCATATAGAGATTTTGCTCTTAAATATTTGACTGCAGAACATGACATCTGAAATATGATATAAAAACTGTTTTAATAAAAAGTTTTAATTAAAAAAAGAACAAAAGCCAATAGAAGATTCTTGCCATTCACATGAACAAATGACAATTTAAGAAGGAAAATAAATATGTGAAATGTATTTTAAAGAAGTCATCTCTTTGGAAAACTGCTTAAGCTCTATTCCATCCTTCTCTGAGTTTACATCAAACACGATTTCACTTCTAGATTTACTCTCTCCTGCACTGGATAGCTTTCCATAAATTAAATGGCTCAAGCATAGACTTCTTTCTCAGTTTCTGCCTTTTCTAACTTGTCCTTTTCTACTAGACTATCCACAGCTTGCAGTGAGCCTTATCCTGGAATGGAAGTACTTCACCTTTACACTGTTATTATGTGCACCCACCCAGGCTCTACAATGTCTGTGTACCTCTGTTATACTCATGGTAATATTCAGTACCTAAATTATACAGTCAGTTTGCAAATAGGTGAGTTGTAATATGAGCTTCAGATAATCTTGGATAAGTTTGACATGAACCCAGATAAACACAAGGCATCTTTTAAAATTCTTATGTAATCTGAACTGATAAAAATGTAAGGCAAAATGAAGTTTAGTAGAACCTAGTTTCCTCATTGGACCTAGGAACTATATGGAAATCCTAAGATTGTAAAACAAAAGTCCAAAAAATGTATCATCTTCTTACTTCTTTTTTATTGTTATTATAGAGGTAATGTACAGCAGGAGTTATAGTTACATAAGTCAGGTAATAAGCACATTTCTTTCAGGATAATGCCCCTCACACTTCCGGTTTTTTTTCCTTCCATCTCTACCCACAAGTTGTATGTTTCATTTTCCATATAGTATCTAGCATTGTCTTATTTATTTATTTATTTATTTATTTATTTTTGTGGGTCATGGGGTGTGAACTCTGGGCTTGGGTGCTGTCCGTGAGCAGTTCAGGTAAAGGCTATTGCCATATCCCGGGCCTGGGCATTGGCCCTGAGCTCTTCAGCCTTACCCACTTCACATTTTCTAGAGGTTAATTGGAGATAGGAGTTTCAGGTCCTTTTGTGCTGTGTCTGGCTTTGAACCTTGATCCTCAGATCTCAGCCTCCTGAGTAGCTAGGAGGACAGGAGTGAGCCACTGTGCCCCGCCTTAATTCATTTATTTTTAAGGAAGAAAAGAGGAAGTCATTTACTCTGGCAACATCTAATGAGTGAATTCTTATGGACTTTGCAAAGCAACACCAGTTAATCTTAACGGAGAAGCACTAACATATATTAAGAGACTGGGATGGTCAGAGCTGTATCCAAAATATAAAATTCCTCTTTGAGATTTTTTAACTGATTATGTCACTTTGTCACCTTTCTTAATAATGGTGACAGAGTCTCATTTAAAGAGAGATTACCTATAATCAGGCTGTTTTTGTGGCCCCACATGAATTTCATTTTTAAGGAAACAAAGTGTTCTCAAGATAGTTAAAAGACTGCTACAGAGGAAAAGTTCTGTTGGATACATTATTTCCCTTGGCACCATTCATGAAATTATCTATTCTGTAATGAAGTTTTGGTTTTTCTTAATTGGTCACTTTTCAACTTTTCATTTTAATTCATTGACATTAGTACTTCAAATGATTAGATCATTTTAAAGAAAGAAGGAGGTCATAAGGAATAAGCAGAAAGTGAAATAGAAAAAACAAACAAACAAAAGAATAGAAAAGGCTTTGCCCTAGTATCTTGATGGAAAATCGTACAAGCTATTTTCACTTAAAAAGAAGTACATTAAAAGGAAGTACTTGTTAACTGCAAAGAATTAGGCTTTCTTTCTCACCCATTGATTTAGTCAGTATTCCTTAAGAACAAAGTATTTGTACCAGAATCTCTCAACACAACGTACAAAAGACAGAAAAAAGCTTCTGATTCCCTGTCCTCTAGAAGCTAACAATCTATTTAGGGAGATAAGTCCTTCCTAAAATGGCTAATTATAATATAAATCAAAGTAAATTTGAGTTCTAGGAGAAAATATGAAAAATAAATGTATAGCATGCCTGCTAAGTTTCATGTCAATTTGAACAGTTAGAAAGGTTTTAGGGAAAAAAAGTAAAAGTCCAAATTTTATTTATTTATAATTCAGTCCAATTTGAAATGACAGCCTAAGATGTCAAAAGCACAGAGAAACACAGCTACCATTATGCTAGTCAATGACCAACAGTTCTAAGAATGTACAGAAAACAACAATAATGCTTTGAAATTAACTAAATTTTGCCAGCTTCATTACCTGTCAAAAAGAGGAATCCAAAACAGAGGTAGTGATAAATGATTTATTTTTACAACTATAATCCAGAGTATTGCCATGGTGTTGTTTACATCTTTCCATACTTTATCTCTGAAGAAAAATCCATTCTAAACAAGTTTTACAATGGAATAATTCCCAGGTATATGTCAAAACATAGTCCAAGTTTTTAAATACTTGATTTAATGTTTTCTTTTTATTTCAGCCCTGAAAACCATTCAAGTTAGTTTAGTTGTTTACTTATTTAGTACTTATACTGTGCTTAGATAATTTATTAGCTTAGTGCTTATATAGTGATGATCCTGTAGCTTAAACTCAGGGTCTCGGCACTGTCTCTGAGATTTTTTGCTCCAGCACTCTACCACTTGAGTTACAGGGGTCTTCTTGATGTGGAGGTGATTAATTGGAGATAAAAGTCTCATGGAATTTCCTGCCATGCTGATTTCAAACTCTAATCCTCAGATCTCAGCCTTCTGAGTAGCTACGATTTCAGGTATGAGCCACAGGGACTTGCTGGTACCTACTTGGCATCCATCTCAAGATAGTTTTTGTTTTTTTTTTTTTTTGCCGGCTACTTGAAAAAAAAATTGTCACTATATTTCTTGAGACATCTTTTCCTCCTGTATTCATTAGGTTTAAACCTCAGGCATTAAGTTGACTATTTAGCTGGGGAAGGGATAAACTACAGAGCCAGCAGCAACAATAAAACCCTCAAAGGTTAACACTAACCTTGAGCTATATTGAGATATATTAAGAACTCTTGGGAATGAAGTGTCTGCTAATTATGCTACCACAAGAGGTTCCAAAACCTCTGATAAAATTTTTCCCAAATATCTGATGAAGAACTTTGATTTATGGGCTGTCAAGGTGAAACTGGAACAGATGGTATCTTTTAATAATAATTGACACATGAGTTTGTTAAGAATTTGGATCCCTTGAAAACATGCAGGTGTATGGAAGAAAACAAAGAGGAACATTTATAGAGTCATCTACCTTATCTTTATCTTCAACAACATCTGCCAAGATGTCATCTGGGTCCAGGATCCCTCCATCTGTATATTCTAAGTGATGAATCTTCACCCAGTAACCAGGATCCTGTGGTAGAACGAATAAGTTTGATGATTCTGTCTTTTGCTTTGAAAACTAAGACATTTTAAGAGAAATCATTTTTCTAATTAAAATATGCTCTAGTAATGATAAAAATTTTTGACCCCCAAAACAAATCTTCTATCTATATGAATAAATACGTAGCATTTATATCTTCTTGTACTTAAAGTATACCTAGCTCATCAATTTTCCTGAGAAATAAATTGTATTGGGAAATTGAATTATCTCACAATTAAGAAGCAAGCATATTTATGTGTTTTTTAATAACTTCCAACTTAGATAATACTAAGAAGATGGTATATGAATGATCTTAAGGGTGCTTTCTAAAACTGGGGACTGAAGTCCCCATTGCAGGATAAAAGTCCGTGCAGGCAGAAATCAGTGATTGCAATAGCTATCATGCAGAATATATACCTAGGAAGGAGGAGGGGACTGCAAATCCCTTTAGCTCTTTAAAGCTCTGTGATCAGTGTGCATCCTCAACTCCAGGAATTGCAATAACAGGCAGAGCAAAGAGCTCCAGCCTTAGTTTGTTTCTGTTCCCTGTGTCACTGGAGCAAGCAGGGGACTTTGTGTTCAGAATTCCAAAAGCAGTCTCTTAATTAAATCAGTGATTAAAGGAATTTATAGGTTTGGACTTTTTTTAACTGTCACGTTTTTAATACTGTTCCTTCTAAAATTGTATAAAATGAAAAGGGCTTGCTCATTCAATTGATTATGTGCTGTAACAATGGGACAAGGGAATAACCAAAGAATGAAGAAAGCACTGGAAAGATTCTGCAAGAATAGCCAATCAGTTTGGCTATGTGATTCTTAGCCCTCAAAGCCTGAAACTGTTAAGCTATAAAGCACCTGGAAATCAATAAAGTATTAAATACAAGTTCATGAAAAGACAGTGAAAACTCTTCCACGATAAAACTCTTTAAGTCGTTATCACATGTATCTCTATTTGGTCTAAGTACTAGCATAACTAACAGAATGCAACTGGCAATTTTCTGAAAGCAAACTGTCATATAATTTTCTCTTTGACCCCTGATAAAAAGCAAGAAATTCTATTAAATAATAACCTTTAAAGGCATCTATATACAAATCACTGAAATGTGGCCAAAGCACACAGGTTTCTAATCATCAAACTTTATATAATGACAGGCTTTAAAATCTGAAGGATTTCACCTTAAGTAGGCTTCCGATATTTAAAAATTAATTTTTCTACAGTGTATCTAAAGGGCAATCCTAAGGAAAATATTTCATTTGCCTCTAGTACAAGGCATATTGTGAAAATTCTAGTGTTTTACTAGAAAAACTTTTAACTCTATGGCACAGGAGAGGATGGCAGTGAAAATATAATCAGGTAACAACACTTCATAATAGCCATACTCTATACCAGAAAGACAATAAACTACAAAGAAACAGTAGGTAAGTCTCCAAACAGAAAGGATTCTGGGGTATACAAAACACTGCTACAAGCAATGCATTTCACTAAATCTACTTGGGCATTCTGTATCATTTCCTTTGTTAAAAAAATAGCTTATATGTTAAAGCCCAATTCATTTAAGTTTTATAAACTCGTATGGAGTTTATTTTTGATAACTTAAAATTCTATAGATGAAATCTGCTTACTCAAACCATGTTTTACCAAAAAACCTATTTTTATATAAAAACATGCTTATAGACCTTAAAAAGTTTGCTTTGTTAGAATTTTTACATAAAGAAAGGCAATATTTCTATACTTGTGCTCAGTTAGAAAATGGCTGATTTTATCACCTAGAACAAAGATAAACAAGGATCACTAACAATTACAGTATAAACTAAAGTCCACCTCCACTCAGAGGTAAGAAAAAGAAGAAAACCAGAATTTTAATTTTAAAGAAGAAAGATAAAAGCAGGAAAGTACCAGATTAGTGACAAGAATGGAAAAAAAAGAGGCAGGAAGATGGGGCTATCACATCTCAGCATTCAGCCCTCACACATACTTATGGAATCTACCACAGGCTGGAAAAAACATAGAGTGGACTTAAGCATGTAGAACTATATCAAGTAAAATCAGTCTGCTAAGTTCAGAATCATACATAAGACCAACAAAAAATAAGTGCCACATATGACACCACAATTTTTTGTTTGTTTTTGTTTTTTTGTTTTACCAGTCCAGGGGCTTCAACTCAGGGCCCGGAGTACTCTCTGAGATTTCTCAAGTCCAGTATTCTACCATTTGAGTCACAGCACCATTTCCAACTTTTTCTATGTATGTGGTACTGATGAATCCAACCTAGAGCTTCATGTTTGCTAGGCAAGCACTCAGTCACTAGGCCAAACTCTTGGCCCCACCAACATTTTCATATAAACACTAGCATGTAAATTCCCTATTCCACAGCATCAAAACAGATTTAAAACCTCTTTAATTAAAAACTCTATAATAAAATCATTTTCCAAAAATGAAAAAAAAAGTGTGGGGTCATAGTGGTCAAATATCTAACCTTGAACCAAAACAGACAGCTTAGGAAAGTATTCACAGGGTTAATATTTTATACAGCCAAGATAGAAAAATCAATAAGCAAGTATATACCAACTCTATTTTATCCCTGTGGTATTTGCCCAGGGTGTCATAGATCACTTTAAGAATCTACATTCAATATTAGCAGCCTACAGGCATCATAAGACCATAAATTTACTCTGACTCTTTTATGCATGTAAAAATTTCAACCATTACATTGCAGTCAACATTTTGCATTTCATTTACTTGGCTTTATTACCATCAGAAATCAAACTAATCAAATATCAAAAAAATATTCACACATGTGTTTTCGTTCACACAATCTCATGTAAGTCTTTACCATATTTTTATCATGATCATGGCATCTAGTTTACTTTTATATTGCACCAATTTATTTAATATGTATGCCTCTTATTATTATTTTATGTTATTTTATTGTTTCATTATGTTAATTTCAAAATCTCTATATATACTTACTTTGCTATTCAATGTCATTGCTTATACGCTTAGGATCACTAATATATTAAAAATAACATGTTATACATTCTGCTTTCTTGACTTCTAGAAATACCTTGTCTATTTTTTAAGTAATACACAGTTAAGTTAAATAGTACAGGAATTTTAAAACTAAAATAAACTAGTTTGCAGGGATGAATTGGAAAAAGAAAGTAAAAAGAGACACACTACAAGAAGACTGCAGTCACTGAGTATTCTTTGCTAATTGAATGTTGACAGAGGCACTGTTATTAGTAGTAACAAATAATCTTCACTGTGAACAGATGATGTGATATTTGATCTTAAGCCTTGGAAATATTATATTAATCAAACTGTTAAAGAACAATTATTTCCTATCTGCCATATTTTCTGAAGGACTCAATTAGAAAGGCCTGTACTATAATGCTGTGGGATTATGCCAAAAATCAAAAGAGAAGAAAAACTGGATTTCCAAACAATCTATGGTTAAAGAAGAGAAAAAATTGCTAAGAATGGCAATAACATCTCAAAATGGGGAGAACACTTAATAGAAAAAAGGTTGCATTTATTGGTAGCAATTACAATGTTCAACCTTGCACTTGGCTTCTTAGAATATTTACCCACTGGAACACAATAAATAGCAACTATGCACAGGAAGCTAATGGAAAAATGGAGTTTGGGATAGCTTTTACCTTTGCAAATTTGGTAACATATCCAAAACAAATGTAATTTCATTATTTTCAATCATTAAAACTGGTAGCTGATTTGTCTCAGTTTTTATTGGCCAGACAGATACTGTCATATATAATTAACTCACCTACCCTCCTACAGCCTACTAAATTAATCATTAATACACTTAACTGATGAGGAAATCAAGGGGTGGGAAAGTAAACCCACTTCTTAAGGTTAGGAATTTCATGTACAGCAAAGCCAAAAATTAGAATTTTCAAAATAACAGAAGTACATTTTTTAGATTAATATTGATAAAACACAGTTGCAGGCAGGGAATTCAGTAACTTTCTTTTTGTAGGCAGACTGTCATGTTGCTGTGCCTCATTAATTGAGTTTGGAGGCTTCATAAATTTACACAGTGTGAGCCACAAGGAGGTCAAAGCGTGGAGGACACAAGAAAACGCTAATGGGAAAGTCTCTACATTATTTGTCTAATGTCTACCAGTGGTGCTTCAGACATGTGAGAAGAAAGTGAGCATAGCCTCAATATGTTCCTAAAATTGTAAAAATTGGGGACTGAGAACCATCAGGAAAACATTGTAGTGCTAAGAACAGGGAGTGCATTTGAGGTACTGGGAATTGGATGTTGAATTATGAAAATGTGCATGCACAAAAACTTAACTACTCTTAGGATAATCCTCTGGGTCATCCTTCCTCTACTGAGGACCAGAAGAGAATCAGGTGCTCTCTAATGAAGTAGGGGAAGGTGGTAAGATATGTCTGCCAACAGGCCAGACAGAATCTAAATAAGCATATCTAAATAAGAATATCTAAATAAGCAGTCACATGGCTGCAGAAACCACCATTTCTGAAAATAATGTCTAAGCAGAGGCTAGCAGAGTGGCACTGATACTTAAAAGGAAAGAATCAAGCTAAAAAAGGCATTAATGAGGAGAAAAGTTGTTATATACCAGTCTTAATTGGACTCAAAACATGCCTTCACCTTCCCAAAATAGAGCAACTAAGTAGAAAGTTCAGGAGAAGAGCTGAGCAGAGAACCATGGGCTGAGACAAGTTTAATTAACTGCTTCCAAAGAATTGAGAACTGTAATTGGTACAAGGGTTTTCTTGCTGGACTCAAAGTAACGTCTAATGCATTAAGTAACAAAACTGTAAATTTCAAACTATAGATAAACTGAGTAGGTATAGACATGTACTTTGTACTCTAGATGAATAGCTATTCAAATATCAGATAAAGGGAAATTCTAGGAGAGAATACTACTAAAGAGAAAGGAGGACATTGCATTATAATGAAAAGGTATTCTAATAAGAAGAAAAACTTCTAAACTTGCTATACTCAATAGCTTCAGTGTAGGAAATTCCCAAATGGACATGCATGTTACATACACATACATATAAAGCTGACATTATAAGAATCACACCCCTCCCCAAGAAACAGGACGAAAATGATTAAAACAATCCAAAGACAACCCAATTAGCTTATATTACATTTATGAAAACAAGAATAATTTTCATATATAAAACAACCAAAATTAGAAAACACATGCTTTTAAGTGTACATGAAATAAATACCAAACTTCAAAGCTCCAGAATCTTTCAAGATATGCTCTGATCAAACTCTGATCAACTACAGAAAGACATCCAAAAAACAACTGTCAACTGCAAAATACCTGTAAAAAAAATCAAGTGCTTAGGAATAATAGAATTATGTAAAAATATGATGATAAAATCGTAAAATGTTAGAAAATATTAAACAACAGCATAATGGGTTGAATAATTCAGTATGTGATGACATTATTCATCTTGCTCAAATTAGACTAAATTAGGATTAAGGTCAGAAGTATAAGGAAAAGGAGAAATAAGAATTGTAACACTGATACAAGCAAAAATATGTAGTTATTTCTCTCTAAGGGAGAAACTATATTGAAAACAAACATTCATCCTCTCAATATGCCAGTATTTTTTGCGTTCATCCAGGATTAGAGCATATTATTTACTATATTTTCAGTTGAAAACCAGAGGAAGCGTCTGGATTGTGTAGAAGACCACGTTCTATGAAAAAAAAAAAACAATTTGGATTCATTCTCAGGATAGAGGTTAACATATTACAGTTATTATCTCAAAACTGAGACAACAGGAGTAAAGCAATATCTCTCATTTTGTCCTAACTTTGGGAAATAATGTTCTTTGCTCATACAAATTAAAGAAGTAATGGGTATTCAAATTCTTATCACCATCTTTTCTTTGACTGAACATCCAAATTAACATATCAAAGTTAAATGACCCTAGAAGACCTTCCTTAGATGATCTCAAGAAAGACTTGACATGTTCTGTGTTTCACACATACACATAGACACACACACACACACACACACACACACACACACACACACACACAGAACTGCAGATAAACTGAATAGGTAGGCTGAATCTCAGCATAAGAAATATATATATGAAGGATTATCTATGAGTATAACTGACTATGTGATCTAACGTTTTTCACTCTTCTAAAAATTCACACTAAGACTGTAGGGCCATATTTCAAGGATGCAATAGGGTTAGAAGTCAGAACTGTGCAAACTTGAAGAATCATTGTAGTCTTAGAAATACAGCATCTGAAACCTTGAGACCTTTAGGACTTTGAATCCTCATTTAGAGAAGCTTGGTGAAAGAAATCTCTGCTAATGATGATAATAATAATGGCTATGGCAGTTCAGAATAATTCCAGAATTATAGTACATCAACAGACAGCAAAATATGCTTAATATTTGAATAGTTGCAGTCTATCATCTATTAACATACATTATTGCACACCCTAAAACGTTATAAACAAAGTATAGATCTCCTACAAAATAGAAGAATTATTCTTTTATTTTCACTGAGAAAAATACTGAGAATTTTTGTGTCAATATGTTATTTTCTCATTCTAAAAAAAAAAACTCTTTCCCCCAATAAAAGCATTCACAGATAACCTCATAAGGTCAAAGTGGGTGACTCATGCTCTAGCTAAAGCACCTTCTCACATAAGAAGGTAAACTGAAAAAATGGAGGTTAAGCCAAAGAAAAGGGTTGTTTCCTTGAGATGTAAAACTCTATAGAAAAATAATTTCAATACAAAAGTACCAACAATCTTGGGGAACTCTTTATTGTTACCTCAAAATCTACGGTTTGGTAACAATAATTACAGTCCTTTTTTCAAGTAAAAAAAAAACAAAACAATAAACATCAAAGCATTTTTTTCACTTCCTTGTTCACAGGGCACTGTACATTGAAAAATAATGGTAAGGCTGGGAATGTGGCTTAGTGGTAAAGTACTTGCCTAGCATGCACAAAGACCTGGATTAGATTCCACATACACAGAAAAAGCTAAACTCAAGTGGTAGAGCACTAGCCTGAGAAAGCTCAAGGACAGTGCCCAGATCCTGAGTTCAAGCTCTAGGACTGGCAAAAAAAAAAAAAAAGAATGCCAATTACTTTATGTCATTTTTCATTCAGCTTTATAGTAGTTTTCTACTAAGGTTCATATTTTTTATCTAGCCATTAACCTAATGTAATTTGAAGGAATTTTTGAGATTGACAAATGAAGCTTTTCTTCTAAAAAAAATAGTTAATTTTTCCAAATATACTACCTCTGTTATCACAGCATACAATGACTCACAATAAGAATGGGGAAATTCCCTTTTCCTATAGATCAAAGAATAAGTTAAATATTTAATCTTAAACATATAAAAGTATAATCCTTACATATCCTTGGAATTAAATACAATAGAATTTTAAACTTAGTGCCATAGCAGGCATATCAAATATTAAAGACTTTAACCAAAACTTTCAAATATATTAAGCTGATGCACCATTTTAGCAGTCCTCTGTATTTAAAGTATTTTTTTAATCAGTCGCGGGGACTGGACTCTGGACCTGGGCGCAGTCCCTGAACTCTTCAGCTCAAGGCTACCACTCCACCCTTTGAGCTACAGCACCGCTTCTGGTTTTCTAGTTGTTAATTGGAGACAAGAGTCTCTTGGTCTTTAGTGCCCAAGCTGGCTTTGAACCATGATTCTAAGATCTCAGCCTTCTGAGTAGCTAGGATTTCAGGCATGAACCACCAAGCCTGGCTGTATAAAAACTTTTAACCATTAAATCATTACCAATTTAATAAATATCAAAATACAATGGTTCAAACAAATTTGAGGGCCGGAGTTTGGCCTAGTGGTAGAGTGTGTGCCTGGCATACATGAGGACCTGGGTTCAATTCCTCAGTACCACATATATATAGAAAAAGCTGGAAGTGGTGCTGTGGTTCAAGTGGCAGAACATATATATATATATATATATATATATATATATATATATATATATATAATCTCAAAGAGATGGCCAAAGTCAGCATCTTCAGGCAAAGAAAGTAAAAAGTCTATAGAAAAAAATTTTTTGAAAAAATACCTCATTCTTTAAAAATCATGTTTTTTCATTATTTGTTTCCAATGCAACTTTATAGTCCAAAGTCCAATCTTTTAGAAGTATGTGTGGTCCAAAAGAATGCAAAACAAATAGCCAAAAACTAAAAGTAGTCATTTCTCCAAAGAGGAAAGCTATTAATTTTTTAGATAGTTTATCCATTATAAAACCCAACAAAGTATTCTGCCAGAAAATTAATTTGAGGAAACTTTATAGTTACAAATTTTATAATTATATAAATAATTTTTATAAAATTTATGAATAAATTTTATAAATTCATACAACTCTTGGCTTACATAAGGCAATTAAACTCAAACTTCCTTTCTGCTACAAAGCTGACATTTTTGTACACTAACTCCAAAAAAGAAAAAGAAAAATATCCCTTTGCTTGACTCCCGTTTTTGTGTGTATTAATGAATGGACGAGGTTTAATGCATGCTACAGATAAAAGTCACTACCTGTAGCTTTTTTACTTGAACATAATTTTATGACTCCATCACTGACAAGATAGAGACATAGAATGGAAAGTTTTATTTATAGCAGAAGAGTCCTAGTAGCAGTGTTTATAAAAGCAGTATAACTCTAAGATAAATACCTCATCAACTATATCTGCCTATCCTTGTTTATAACACTTCTCTTTAGTATAGCAGCAACAAGAATAGTTAAGGGGTTGTCTGTCTCTCAACTTCAAAGCATTGGGGATACTGCTGTTTGCTACTGTTAGGTTTATTTCTCCAACAAAAAGGTCATTGCTACAGATGGATCATAGGAGTTGCCAAAGGAAACACAGCAAGCACAGGACAGGAATGTCTCTAAATGAGGAATGTTTGAGCTGAACTCAAGCTCAGAGACAACCCCACTGACCTCTTAGTCTAAAGCAAATTCTTGCTTGGGATCATAAAGGGGAATATTATAAGATGTCCTTCTTTGACTATTTATATTTTATCTGGTTGGATTTTTACAGTAGTAGAGCTTGAACTGTTGGCATACTTGGTTGGTGATCTACACTTTGAGCCACAGCTCCAGTCCAAATTTTTGCTTATTATTTTGGAGTCTCCAGTATTTTTCTGCCTGGTCTGGCTCTGAACCACAGTCCTCCAGCTCTCAGTCTCCCGAGTAGCTAGAACCATAACCATGAGCCACCATCTATCCAAATCAATTTATTCATCACTATTGTTTCATTTCCTCCCACTAGAACACAAACCCATGAATCAGAAACCTTATTTCTTTTACTTACTTTCATATCTCAGCACCTAAAGCTATTTCTGGCATTTGCTGCATATTTGACAACGAGAACAAAGATCTAGGAGGCAGACTTTATCACATTTATACCTAGTGCAATGACCTGGCTTTTTGATGCAGCAGTCAGTATGGGAGATGTAGAAATACTTTGGACAGCATGACAATAGAAACCACTGAGGCAACAACTATGTGGTGAGTTTTTTCAATGTTTATGAACAAAATAAGGGACACAGTCCCTTCCATTAGAACCAAGTTGAAACTTCAGTGTGGGAAGGGACAGATAATAATTGATTGTAGTAAGTAAATCAAATGATAATTAGTATTAGTATTCCTATTATAGAACAGGATGGGGGCAGGTGGTACAGGAACCTGTACTTTTAAACAAAAGGTCATATCAAGAGGCAATGAAAAGTACCACCTAAATAAAGACTCAAAGAAAAAATTTAGTGAGAAACTAGAGAAGAGATGTCAGCTCTATTAACAAACTAAGTCTTCTGGCAAGTCTTTCTGCTAGCATTTGTAGAAATAACATTCAAAGAAGGGACTCTTCTAGTAGTGTGAGAACTAGCTCACTTCTCAGGCTGAACAAATATGTCAGAGTCAATAGACAACAAACATAGCATGACAACAGAACACCAGTTGGTACTAATGCCTCTCTCTCACACACTAGGAATCTATTACCACACACAAAGTACAAATTTTGCTCCTCTACAAAATGAACCTAAGTGTTATTAAGTTTACATCATCTTTAAACAATTTTATTCTCACCCAAGGACAAACTCATGGTCAAAACCCTAGCATGTACAGTGTCACATAAATTGTGTGAGATATCTTTATCATGTCATTGGAGAGCTCTAAAACTTGGTAAACAATACACCTAGAAATAGCAATCTAAACCTCATTTATTGCTGTAATTTGTACTTATCCACAACATACCCTTGTAGTGAAAACATTACTAACTAACGATCACAGAATGTTTTGTCCAAAAGAACCTTTCATCTTATTGCCACATTTCATAGATGAGGACACTGAGATCCAGAAAAAAAATCTACTTTTGCTCACACTGTTGACTAATGGCACAGACAAGATCACCAGTTTCCCTAATCGAGGTCCAGTGAGTTGGTACTTGATAATCAGTGTGAAATGGAAATCATCAGAGGCCCTGTGCATGGGAGTGGCTGAAATCTTTCATCCACTGGTTGAGGAATTTGATTCACTCCCTATAAAAGAAGGAAATCTGCTATTGGGGGTGAGGCCACTGTCCCAAACCAGATGGCAAAGGAAAGCCATGCCAGAGAAGCATCTTTTTTACAAACACTCTTGGAACCCTTTTAACCACAGCCAAACATCTGGAGGGTAGGACATTGCCAGGCTATGGACCTGTGGGCAAAAGCTGTATCCTATTCATAATCTTCAAGTCTATGCCAATATCTTTCACAGCTGTACACATACAGTGTGTGCAAGGGTATAAAATACAATGTATATGTTACATGTGAAAATGCTGCAATGGAAGCATTTTGAAATTTTTTAAGAATTTGGAAGAAAACCCTAGCCACAACCATACTGCAGGATTCCGGGGAGCCACAACCCCAGATTCTTAACATTCCTAAATCAATACTGATATTCTCTTTGCAATCTTTATGAGAGCAATGGATATGTTAAAAGCCAGACCTCACAATATCCATATCAAATATTTACATTTGTTAAAGTTCTCATTAAATGCAAAGTTTTAAAACTAATTCCCAATAAGCAGTGACAAATGATATGAAGTAGAAAGAACTGGAAGATTGTGATTACTCCTCAGAGGGCTTCATGCTACCTCATCCTGTATACATTCACAAATGAGTACTGGAGACAAATACTACTTCTCTTCACTAGTATTCACATACCCAACAGAAAACTAGTATCAGAAAATACAGATAGACAATAAGACCTGCTAATGAATCTAAATTCACAAAAAGCTATTTACCTAAAAGTTCTTCAGAGTGCATTTTTCCAGAACCAAACTGTGTTTATGAGTAAGCATGCTTAAAACACAGAATCAATTTCTAAATGTGGCAATAGAAACAACATTATTACATAATAAGTGCTTATTTACAACACCTTTATATACATCATGTCAAATAACAAAATCAGCTTTTCATACATGAGACCACTAATCAAAAACGATTTTCAGAGAGAATGGCAAGTACTTAGTTATGCTCCAACTAGCAAGCATTTTATTTGCTTTATGTCACTTGCAGGGCAAAATGCCTATAACTCTTCTGGTATGTGTAAACACAATCCATGTTCTCAAATGAAAAGACAAAGGTGAGCCTCCTTTATATAAAAACTCCAGTATCCGCGAACAAGCAATTGTGCTTTATTCAATATTCAATTTTTATTGTAATGTATAGAGGGGTTACAATTATATTCGCCAGATAGTAGGTGTATTGCTTCTCACACATTGATACACCTTCTCATGCTTTTGTCCCCATTTCCCTCCCCCAAAACCCCTCCCAATCATTTCATTTTCCCCCTGCCCTTTCCTATTTCAAATAAACAAATAAACATATATACAATATGCCAAGTAACACAGTTAGATACTGTAACAATATGAGATTAACCAAAGGGCAACAAAAGGGAAGAGAAATAACATAGTACATTAAGAACAACAATCACACAATACAAAGCTCTTGTTTCCATACCCTGGAGATCCTTTCATTTAACCTCATCATGGAAATCTGTAAGACTCTTAACCAAGAGAGCCAGTAGAGGTGTGACTCAAGTGGCACAAAAGCTCAGAAAGAGCTCCCAGGCTTTGAGTCCAAGGACCTGGAACAATACACACACACACACACACACACACACACACACACACACACACATACACACACACACACAAATGGAAATTCTTGGAGTAAAACCTGCACACTGGCATGACAAGCCAAAATATACATTGTTATTAGATAATAACTGGGTTAAAATATATCTAAGCAACAATATTAGCCTCAGATTATGAATTAAATAAAAACACTATCAAATTAAGGATCTTATTTTTTGAGCAATACAAGTTTATTTGATGTCATGTTTGGGTAATATAAAAAGATTTCTTCTTTTTTTTCATTTGCTATCAATTACATGTACAGTTAGAAAATATATTTTATTATTACAGCAAAGCACTCATGCTAAAAAAAAGTACTTATATAAATCATAAGCATATAATTTCAGACTAAAATAATGCAACAATATATGGAAAAAAACAATTGAATGTCCAACTACCAAAGTCTTAAATTATGATTATTTTGAAAACACTTTTTATCTACAATATAATTTATTGGCTTCCACAAATGGGAGAAATACATTGCACATGTAGCTAAAGATTATGAACAATTTTATAAAGATAAAAAATACAATAAAGCTTGAAAAAGTAAATCATTTTATAAAGTCAGAGATCTTTTAATTGAAACAATCACACCTGGAATGTTCCTGCTCTAGACAAATCTCACATGTTAAATGCTTCAATTTCTACCCATAAGTCTTTACAAAACACCTCTCTCTCTATATATATATATCGCCCTTTCTCCTTCACTCCTCCCCTCTCTGTCTACATAAATATTTGGTGGGTCATGGGGCTTGAACTCTGGCATGCTCTTCAGCTTAAGACTACCACCCTACCTCTTGAGCCAAAGCCCCACTTCTCATTTTTTAGTGATTAATTGGAGATAAGTCTCACGTTCTTTAGTGCCCAGGCTGGCTTTGAACTGCAGTCCTTAGATCTCAGCCTCCTGAGTAGCTACCACACTCAGTTAACACCTCTGTATTTCAAAATCAAGACAAAGTGGAATAAGTTTCTTCATTTGGTGAAAATCAGTGAAATCATATTGCAGAAATATGATTATAACACTCATATTTCACACAATAGATGCACATTCAGAAAATATCTTTTTAAGTACTGACAGTACAACAAAGGAACAGCAGTGTCATTCTCAGGAAAATAAGAAAAGAAAAAGGAAAGAAAAACTAAACTCAGTAGAAGGATGTGTTGATTCAGAGCTCAGACTGAGCTACAGGATGTCTCAGGGAGCTGAGTATACGTCACATCAGAATGCTATGATAGGCAGAAATATGCCAGGAGGGCGCCAACATTAGGCCCAACTACAGATAGCAGCCAAGGTCAAAGTTTGGACTGAGGTCATGCTGAAATGCTCATAATGATAAGTCAAGATAAGGAATAGCTACAATGTGGCAAACATATGTATGTGTATACTTTTTTATTCTACTGGTGCCATAGCATAAATAATGGCAAAGATATCACAATATAGTTGGTTTATTTCTCACAGCTAACCATTTCCAGTGCTAAACAAAATTATAATAGCAAAATACTCAGTTCTTTCATTCAAAAAGGTCTTGAATAAAACAGTAGACAGTGAACTTTTACTAAATCTCACCCTTTGACTTGCATTGTTTTAATATTCTGTGTGATAACATAAGAGATATGCATAGGTATTCCCTATACTTGATGGTTCCAGTGTGATTAAGCTGTAAGCTGAACAAACTGCTCTTTTCATTGAATGTTGTTTTACTTGAGCAAATGACTGATAAATGACAGTTTTTCAGATTTGGGTATTTGGCAGAAATATTGTTAAAATAAAGGTAATCACTTCAAAAATATAACTTATAGCATTCATTATCAATAATAAAATTAGAGCTTGTCAATGAAAATTAGAATTTTGAAGAACCTGAATTTGTCACAGTGAGCTTAAGGCTTCACAGTATTCAAATGCCTTGTGATAAGACTGGTAGAAATGTTAGCTGGCATAATTCTACTATCACACAATGTAATATGCCAATATCTGAAAGATATGACACATTTACCAGTATTATCCAAAGGACAAATGTATGGGATTACAAACTCACATGTGGGTAAAAGATCCATTCAGAATAAGATAGAATAATGTGTTCTAACTTGAAAGGCTATAAGTCCTTCATTCTGTTTCAGTTTTCCATGTAAGAAACCCTTAAGACACAACCACTTGTAATATCTTACACATTTAAATATAGCAAGAGAAGAATTTCCACAATTACCTCAATAGAATATTAAAATAATTCTTTTCTCCACTACATATGTAAGGCCCAATTTTCTGCAAACACATCAGGCAAAACAGATATCACAACAGACTAAATGCAGAAAAAGATACAAGAATCCAGCTGTTTTTCATTAAGTCAGATGTTTAAAAACATCAATAAAAATATTCAACAAAACTTCTCTCATTAAAGTTTTTGATTTGAAAAAGTTACTTTTCATAAAACATGTTAGTGTACCAATAGCTCATGCAAGTAATTCTTAACTACTCAGGAGGCTGAGATCTGAGGATCACAGTTTCGGCCAGCCCTGATAGAAAAGCCTGTGAGATTCTGATTAGCCACCAAAAAGCCAGAAGTGGAGCTATGGGCCAAGTGGTAGAGTGCTAGCCTTGAGCAAAATATCTCAGGGACAGTTCCTGTATTCAAGCCCCAGAGGTGGCACAATAAACAGCAAAATGTGTTAGTCTACAATAACATGCAGTGGGCTTATATTTAAACACATTTGCCTCAGTTCTGATGTCTCATACAATATTGACAGATATAAACAATGTGAGATACACAAGGATGTAAGACAGTGAAGAAATCCTGAGGACAAGAGGGCTATATTCCACATACAGAAGAAATAGCATCTTGTTATCAAGGCTCTTATAGCTTCTAGTCAAGAGATGCTCTATTAAAATATAAAATGTCCTCTTCAGAAATCTTGAGAGAGCTGGACATAGTAGCTCATGCCTGTAATCCTAGCTACTCAGGAGACTGAGATCTGAGAATCAAGGTTCAAAGCCAGCCTGGGCGCAAAAGGACCTGCAACAATTATCTCTAATTAACCACTAGAAAATAGGAAGTGGGGCTTGTAGCCTTGAGTTGAAGAGCTCAAGGACAGGGCCCAGGCTGAATTCAAGCTCCATTACCCACAAAAAAAGAAAAGAAAAGAAAAAAAGGAATCTTGAGAGAGATGGGTTCATTTATTTCTCTGGCCTGCGGAGATCCCATAGCCTTCAACAACAACATCTTCCTGTTATTCTTTTCCTTTTTGGAGGGAGGAGGGTCATAGGACTTGAAATCTGGGTCTGGGCACTGTCCCTGAGCTCTTTAGCTCAAGGCTAGTGCCCTACCCCCTAAGCCACAGCGCCACTTCTGGTTTTCTGGTGGTTAATTGGAGATAAGAGTCTCATGGACTTTCATGCCCAGGCTGTCTTTGAACCACTATCTTCAGATCTCAGCCTCCTGAGTAGCTAGGATTATAGGTGTGAGCCACTGCACCTGGCTCTGATATTCTTTTTGAATATGCTAGTTCAGCAAGTAGAAAACATAGGCTAACTAAAAAAGAAAACTCATCAGCTCCAAGGTAAGACTGGAAAAATTTTCCCACTTACTATGAATGATATCACTTGGTATCCTTGCAAGAACATGCTTTGATAGTCAAGATGGAGGGAAATGAAAAATTAACACCTAGTCCTAAAAGGCCACCAAAAAAAAAAGTGCAGCTGAAGAAGTAGGGTCTCAGATGTACCTGAAACTACCATCTTTTGCCAGGAAAACACCCATTAACTATTCAGACAACATTTAAGAGAGTCTTGATTTGTAGAAATAGTGGGTAATGAGCTGACAATATAAAGGTACTCAACTGCTCATCCAATATGGAAGTGGCCAGCCAATGTAAAAGGATATTAGGGATTAGGGACCGGGAGTGGTAGTGTGACAGACTAGTGGTAGAGTGCTGGCCTGGCCTTCATGAAGTCCTAGGTTTGATTCCTTGGTACCACATACACAGAAAAAAGCTGGAAGTGGCACTGTGGCTCAAGTGGTAGAATTCTATCCTTGAGAAAAACCCAAAAACAGTACCCAGGCCTGAGTTTAAGTCCCAGGTCTGGCATTAAAAAAGGGATATTAGGATTTCAACTCATCTCTATAATGGCTTTATTTATGATATGACTCATAAAGCAATATTGTGTATTCTATGTGTCCATTTATTTGTACTTAAATTCTAGTCCTATGCAGGTAAGATATGCAAAATTTTGGCAGAATATTTTGTTAGGAGTTATAACACATCATGCAATTCATATTATTTGTTGCAATTAGTGAGTTGTATTACTTAAAAACAAAAAGAAGATGAATTTGCAGAGGAGAAAACAAAATCACAGACAGCAACTTGTTTAAAGGATCAAAATTTAGTACCGGAGTCACTTTAGCAGTACACTATTATGACCTCAAGGAACACAGATCAGTTTTTAACAGGTCACTGGCTTGGTCCACTAATGATTTATTATATATCAGGTGAACTCATTTCACATACTGTACTGACATAACAGTATATTAGCACTTTTAAAGATGTGTCATGCATTTCCATAGGCATTTTCTCCAATTTAGTAGTTTCCGTGGCAAACTATGGGTATTAAAAATTATTTTATTTGAAATGTTTAGTAATTGAACTGAATGAAGGAGAATCTTTTTCTTTAGGAAACTTGAACATATGTGGTTGTTGTTTTCATTCTTAATAACTCAAAAATATACTTTGGAAAAAAGAGTAAACTGCAATAACAAACAGCATTGGACTGGAAAAACACTGATTGAAGGAGAAAATCTACAGTAGAAGACACACTCAAGGGGGGGGGTTGCAAACTGAAATTTTAGAAGGTTTACTACCCTATCAAGATTTATTGAATGGCTTCTTTCCAAAATGAAACAGATGAAAAAGAAGTATACTTTAGAGACTTCACTGAGAGCAATCAGCAAACTGCACACTTCTCTTCCACATCCTTGGACCTTGAAGGCTAAGGTGAGTTATCTAGGAGAATTTGCAAGTAGACTCATGTTTCATTTTGCACTGTGCATCTCAAGTAGACTGAAAATGAACACAGGGCATCAGAAAATGAAATAAGCAGCAACAGTTGTCAATTTATGTTTAGTGTAAAAATTAATTCTTGTTAAGCCAGAGTTTGCAATCAATTTGGTAATAAGTATTTATTGTATATAAACAAATGTTAATATCACGCAAATCTTTTGCTAAACCATACATGACAGTACGAAAGATAGTGATAGCTCCATCCACATGTAGGATCTAGATCAACAGTGATGCGAAACACAGCCTCAGAAAGGGTTTGTTCCAGGCTCAATAGCCATGTGCATATGATCATAAAAAATGATGCTTATCAAAATAAACTCCAAGAAATGGAAACAGGAGGGTTTTTTTTGTTATACTTTTTGCTTTTGTTTTGTTTTGTTTTTCCTATTGTTGTTACTTTTTTTTTGCCAGTCCTAGGCTTGAGCTCAGGGCCTGAGCACTGTCCTTGGACTTTCTCAAGGCTAGAGCTTTACCACTTGAGCCTCAGCACCATTTCTGGCCTTTTTTCTATGTATGTGGTACCGAGGAATCGCACCTGGGTCTTCTTGCATGCTAGGCAAGCACTCTACCACCAGGCCAAACTCCCGGCCCCTCCTATTGTTGTTATTTTTGATGTCTGTGCCTTTTGTCTTGTGTGTAAGTTTTTCTGTTTTGCATAGAGCAAGAGGAAGCAGAGAAATGGTGGGACAAAGGATGAACTAATTCAACAGTGGTACTCACTAGACATTATGTTGAAAATGAACTATATATCTTGTGGTGGAAGGGCTTACGAAGGGAAAAAAAACCTGAGAGAAAACTAGGGAAGAGGTATCACAGTTCAAAAAGAAATACACTCAAAACTTGACTTAAGTAATTGTACCCCTCTATATATCATCTTTACAATAAAAATAAACTCTAAAAATGCTTTGTTTGATGTTTACAGCATTATAAAAGTAGAAAATCTGCAAAGAAACCTAGGGTTACCAATCATCTTGGAAAAAGAAAATAGTGCAATATTTTAGAAGCAGGTCTTCATTGCAGACAGGAATCAATGGGTTATGGCTGATGTTATACACACACACACACAATATATATATATGTATATATATACATATATATATGTATATCTTCCACTAGTCAATCCCCATTTTTCAATGAACTTGTTGTCCAGCTCCACTGTTGAACTGAAATACTCCAGCAAGCATTGGTGCCCATGAATATGCTCTAAAAATTTCTTTTATAGGTGCCATCTGCCTAATTCAGGCTGAAAATACAGAAACAATTACTTCTTAGGAATCTCCATATCAATTCAACCAGTAACCATACAATTGTCCATCTATGTAAAAATAAGGAAACATTCGTCAATAAAGTAAAAGAAAGCTAAAAATATTGTTGATAACTGCATTTAGATCAACAGCATTTAATAACACTCAATAGAACAGTAATATGTCTAAAACTGCAAATTGAGGAGCTAGCATATTCTCAAGTCACCATATCCAGATTACAGCTACAGTGATGGTATAGTAAAACACCTGAAACACTGTGCTAGTTGGCATAGCTACTTAAGCTTTCAAGGATGCAGACATCTTCTGCATATCCAACCAAAGCAATGGAACGAAAATAGTGCCCTTTAATATTATATTAGTTTTTTCAAATAGTTGCAAAGATCAAAGGGATTGACTAGATATTTGAGTATTATTTGGCATATGTAATCAGGGAAGAATGAAATTCAGAAAGTACTCTAGAAATTAGATACACTGAAATTTGATGACTTTTGTAGGTTCCTGGAATGATTTTTTTCAATAGCAAAAGTTGACATAATAATAATGAATAGAAATTTTTTAAAACTCATTAACTTTAGTGATAATTTAAAAAATCTACATGTTAAACAATGAGTTGTTTAAGCTCCTCAAGATGTGAAAAAGGAAAGAAAAGTTTCTCTTGAGGTTATATAGCTTGTTGCTTTTTGTTACACCTCAGCTTTGAAGTAACTGGTAACTAAGAAAGGTTATGTTTCCTCTTGCCTTGTTGGTCTAGCTAAGAATTCCAGTACTCTATTGAAGAGGAATGGAAAGAGCAGACATCCTTGTATTATTCCTGGTTTTAGAGGAAATGACTTAAACTTTTCACCATTGAATATAATATTGGCTGATACTGAGGAATGTTCCATGGCTACTTAGCTTCTCCGGGCTTTCATCATAAAGAGGTGTTGGATCTTGTCAAATGCTTTTCTGCATTTATTGAGAAGATCATGAAGTTCTTGTCCTTGCTCCTCTTGATATGAATTACATTAATGGGCTGGCATATATTGAACTAGTTATGCATCCATAGAATGAATCTCATTTGATCATAGAATATGACTTTTTTGGTTGAATTTGGTTGGCCAGAATTTTATTGTGAAATTTTGTATCAATATTTATCAAAGAAATGGGTCTACAGTTCTATTTCTTTGATAAGTCCTTATCTAGTTTAAGAATGAGGGTTATGCTGGCTTCATAAAATCAGTTTGGTAGTGATCTTTTCCTTTCAATTTCATTAGAGAATTTGATTTCGCCTTACAAAATGCGGCTGTGAATCCATCTCATCCAGAGATTTTCTTGTATGGCAGGTCGTTTATTGTCATTTCTATTTCATTACTTGTTATAGGTCTAGTTAGTTGGTTTAAATCTACTTGGTTTAATTTAGGTATATCAATATTTGCTAGAAATTTTTCTATTTCTTCTAAATTCTCCAATTTATTCACACGTATGTTTGCTTAGTATTTCCGTATAATGTTCTAGATCTTGCTTCTTTCATGATGTTACCCATCCTAACTGTTCAAAAAAAAAAACAATGCCTAGAGAAATAGCCATACCAAGCTTCAAACTCTATTACAAAGCTGTAGTAATAAAAGAAGATGGCGGCAGTTCAGTGTGAGTCTTTCTGAGCGCTCGCCAAGATACCAGTTCTAGCATTGTAGGGGAAAGTTCATCCCAAAGTCGATCCTAAGTAAGCTTTATCATCACAGAGATCTCAGTCAGAGAGAGGAGAAAGGCAGGAAAGCTTGGAGCGGCCCAGCCATGTGGAGCTGCGGTGGATATAAGCCTCCCTCTGGAACCTGAGCAGACAGTGCTTCTAGGCAGCGCAGACCTGCCAGCTCCAGACAGAGCCAGACAGAGCTTGCGAGAGCCCAGAGCCATCACCTGCCCCCAGCATGGACCTGCCAGCTTCACAGAACCAGAAAATCCAACAATTTGTGAGTCCCTCCATGGAGAAGTTTCCACTTCTGCTCGCAGACTGACATTGGGAAGGAATCCCTCCCTCACCAGCTGAGAACAGCACCATCTTGACTGCTGGCAAAGACCCTGCCAAACCAATTGGAGCCTGAGAAGTGGTGCTGGCAGTTCCATCATTCAAAAGGGCAAAGGTTTTCCCAGAGATAGCTTAGCCAGATGTCTGCCCCATGCTAGCAGAAATTCCTACTGCTGAGTGGGGCCGAGCTCCTGGTAAACAAAGCCCCTCATGGCTCTACTGGCTTTTTTTTCTCTGCCCAATTCAAGCAAACTAATCAGAAAAAAATGCAAAGCTAAATTGCAGGAGAAAAAGACTTTCTAAAGTGTCTGGACCCTGAACTTAGTGGAGACACAAGTATCATATCCCGTCTCTCCCCCCACAAAAACACAAACAAACTGAAGAATACCCCTTCTTTTTTATTACCTTTTTACATTTGCATTTTTATTTTTTTTGCCATTTTACCTCCACCCTTTTTGTTTTTTTAATGTTATGATTTTTTCCATTTTTTTCCCCCCGCTTTCCTTCTGTTACTGTGGTCATTCCTAGAAACATAGTGACAGCACTGGGTATAGACTGAATATAAACTATATTTTTATTGATACAGTCACCTGCTTTTTTTTTTTTTATTTTGCCAGTCTGGGCTTGAGCTCAGGGCCTGAGCACTGTCTTGGACTTTCTCAAGGCTAGAGCTCTACCACTTGAACCTCAGCACCACTTCTGGATTTTTCTACGTATGTGGTACTGGGGAATCGAACCTAGGTCTTTGTGCATGCTAGGCAAGTACTCTACCACTAGGCCAAACTCTCAGCCCAGTCACCTACTTTTTAATCTGTTGGTTCTTAACTCTAGTATGTCTTGTTTAAGAACTCACAATTGTGTGGAATCTCACCCCACCTTTTTTCCTTTCTTTCTTTCTTTCTTTCTTTCTTTCTTTCTTTCTTTCTTTCTTTCTTTCTTTCTTTGTCAGTCATGGGGCTGAACTCTGGGTCTGGGCACTATGTCTGAGCTCTTCAGCTTATCACTTGCAGTTCTCTGGTGGTTAATTGGAGATAAGAGTCTCACAGACTTAAGCTGGGCACAGTGGCTCATGTCTGTAATCCTAGCTATTCAGGAGGCTGAGATTTGAGGATCAAAGTTCAAAGCCAGCCCAGGCACAAAAAGACTTGAGATTTTTATCTCCATTTAATCTCTGGAAAAAGGGAAGTGGGGCTTGGCTAAAGGGTAGGGTGGTAGCCTTGAGTTGAAGACCTCAAGGACAATGCCCAGGTAGTGTTAAAGCCCCACTATCCACAAAATACAAAACGAGTCTCACATACTTTTGTGTCCAGGCTGGCTCTGAACCCAATCCTAAATCTCAGCCTCCTGAGTAGCTAAGATTACAGGCGTGAGCCATCGATGTCCAGCTAATTTTTCTTTTCTTTTTTCCTTTTTTCTTTGGTTTATTTCTTCCTGCCACTGGTTTTTATTTCTGTGCCTTTTGTCTTGCATATAAGTTTATCTGATTTGGTGAGGGGAAGGGGAAAAGCACAGAAGTTGTGGGACAAAGGGTGAACCAATTTAGCAGTGAAACCCACTAGACATGATCCTGGAAATGAACTATACAACTCTAAGGAAAGGGAAGTCAGAGGGGGAAAACTGAGAGAAAATGAGGGAGGGAGTGACACTATTTAAAATAAAATGTACTCTATACCTGACTCGTGTAACTGCAATCCCTCTGAACATCATGTTTACAATAATACTATTTTTGAAAAGGAGAGAAAATAGCCTAAAAATTTCTAAAATAAAAAAAGGAAAAACAAAATGGTTACCAATTTTCACAAGGCACCATGCCTTCCCAAAGACGTCCTATCCCTAGAAACTTTTGCTCAGGATGTTTACTAAGATCGAGAGATGTTTTCAAAAAGTATGGGTAATAATTAATTACATTTGCATGTTCTCTAAGCTTCAGAATGCAATAAAGTATAAGTTTTCATCCACTATTGTATAGAAGAAATTCTGTTTTTATATACAATCCTTGAAATCAAGGATCTGTTATGGTTATTATTTTTATTTATTTTTAGTATTTAAAATTTTTTGAATAAAGGTCAATATATAAAATTCTAGCATATTCCAAATTCAACACTGAAAATGAATGCCCTCTACTAATGAGAAAAATTATCTGCCATAAAAGATACTTTGTCATAACTGCATATTTGTCTTTCTTAATCTGGATTATGTCTCAGGTATGACTGTTTGCAGATTCCAGTACTGTACTCCTTGGCCAAAAGAAGTCAACAAATATATGAAAACTCATGTTCTATAGAAAATAGAAAGATCAAATGAATATGCATAATACTAAAAAGTTCTTATTTGTTCTTTAATATGAAAGAGTATTTTTAAAACTATTTCAAGTTGTAGTTGCACACAACCATGATTTCCAAATACATCTCATCAAAATAAAGCAATGGATAAGATTACAACCACAAACCCATCATAAATATAGTTCAATAGTAGAGCCTAGGCTTAGCAAGAGCAAGGACCACAATTCAATCCCAAGGACCAAACTGAAAAAAAAAAAAAACTTAAGAATAGGGTTCATTTTGTGATATATTCTAAATAAAACCTTAAAAATATTCACAGAAAAGTGACTGTACTTTTATATGTCTTGTAAATGTATGGCCCATAAAATTTATGCTTTAAAAGTCATAAATATAAAACTTTCATCAAAGTATCACCAACATACTTCTCATTGTCTTCCTCTTCTCATGCTTTCTTCAGCAGTAATCAAATTAGGACTCATAACTACTAATACATAGTTAAGTGTGAACAAATATGCAATAAACAGGATCACACCTGAGTTGTTTTCTTCTGTTTTCCTCTAGATTGCACTAGGTTTTTATAGAGAAACAAGTGACATGGCAGTAGGTCTAACAGCATGACCTAGAATTCACTTAAAGATGGTTATAACCACTTGATGCTGGTCCCCAAGAAGCAATCATTCTAAAATTACTAATAAGGCTGAAGCACTTACTGCAAGTATCCAGAGACATCCCTAACTCACCTTTAATAGTACAAGCTATGACCTCAGGACTTTCCGACTGTGCCTAAAACACAAAGGCACAGATGTCAGAGGGAGACAACACAGAGTTGCTCCATCAAAATCATTTAAAGATTATTAAATCTATCAACATGAGGCAGAGATAGCACATGACAGTTTAGCATTTGCCCTCTATATTTACATGAGTTTCTTTATCTATTATTGAAGTGAAGAATGCTATGAAATAACATCCAGATTACAGAATGCAACTCACATGTAAAGTAGTAAAACACATGGAACATACACATGATTTTTCAGGAATGTAAAAGTGGATGCACGTAGAGAAAGTCAACAGTCCCATTTGTGTTGGGAAGCGATTTAAGAACTGTATAGGCATCTCTTAACAACTCTGTGTGTATCTTCATTTAAGATTTTCTCCTTATCTCTGAAATATTAAAACTATATAGTGATAGAACTGAAAGTGTCACAGACAAGTTACTGTATCAGAAACAACTATGATCTTAATTTGCTCATTTCCATACATAAATTTATTATCTGAGTGCTTAGTGTGTCCACACTTAATGTTTTCCATCCCCTTTTCCATTGAAGAGAAGTTCAGTTATTTATTAAATCTATAATTCAAGTCTAATGTCTTGTGGTACAATAGTTGATTGCAAAAGTAGCACAGGAGGGGCCAGGAGTTTGGCCTAGTGGTTAAAGTGCTTGCCTAGCATGCATGAAGACCTGGGTTCAATTCCTTGGTACCACATAGGTAGAAAAAAGCTGGAAATGGTGCTGAGGCTCGAGTGGTAGAGCTCTAGCTTTGAGAAAATCCAAGGACAGTGCTCAGGCCCTGACCTCAAGCCCAGGACTAGCAAAAACAAACAAACAAACAAACAAACAAACAAAAATAGCACAGGATCCCCTGCCCCCCAGATCTAAATCTTTACCATAACACTTTGTAGCACTTCTCAGGAAAATTAGAGTCTATTTCCATACACACTGGATGGTGGCTAGTGGTTTTGGACCAGAAAACACTCCAGTAATAAGAGATATGCTTTAAGACTAGGAGAAAAAAGACTCCTTGAATATTGTTTTTACCAGAGAAAAAGCCCAGATATCTTGATGGAGGAGAAACCACTTAAAGTCTTTCTTTCTAGATAAGTACATTCTAGACCATCCTATAGCTTGCTTGACCTCAAATGCCCAAGTGAGTTACATCAGTATCACCAGAGAAAAATTTCTATCTGTGGCTGACTAGACAAATATATAAACAATTAAAACCCTGATAGTTCACCTAACTCATTGTCTGGCAGGCAATAATCAATTTGTGTTGTTGTGAAATAGAGCTGTACATGCTTGGTTATACAGCACTTGTTATCTAATAGAGATGGACATATTGATCTTTGAGTCTTCATATCATGTAGAGGATATGATTCAGTGTGTCCACAGTACATGCTAATAGAGTTAGCACTGATCACAGCATTTCTCAGACAACATAGATAAGTACATCCTCATTCCTGATTTCCTCCAGGACTAGACCATATTCATCTTTACATCTCTAAGTTCCTATTATATACAGATGGTTAACACATATCGAGTGAAAATGAAGATATATAACTTCAAAAATATTATCAGTGGGCCGTGAGCGTGGCCTGGTGGTGGAGTGTTTGCCTCACATGCACGAAACCCTGGGTTCGATTTCTTGGTACTACATATACAGAAAATGCTGGAAGTGGTGCTGTAGCTCAAGTGATAGAGCACTAGCATTCAGAAAACTTGAGAGTGCCCATCCCTGGGACTAACATAATAAAATATAATCTCAGTAAGAAAAGAATGCTGAAATTTTCTAAAAAGTGGAATGACTTTTCTACTTGGTTAGCACTGGAAGGCGAATGTAGTCAGGAATTCAGGCTTTAAAGAGGAACATCTTAGACATAATAGACAAGAATAGGTGGGCAGAGAAGGCAAGGATCTGAAATAAAACAGAAAGGCCCATAGTTTCCAAGAGAAAATTAAAACAATACTAGTACACGACTTTGGGGAGAATTATCAATTTACTGAATCAGTGAGCAATCTATTGGCTTCAACAAAAGAGTATTACTTAAAACAGAAATGAGTTCTCCAAATGAAGAAACTTACTGGTAATTCGGCAAGGAATTTAGCTTATAGAACTAAGGGAAGAATCAACATCAAGGGATGTATATTTCCAGCAAATGAAAGGATAAGTCTCTAAAGTCATGAGAGCTCTCTTTTACTTGTAGATAAGAATCACAGTATGCGTGACAAAGGAAAAAAAGTCACAAATCTAATTATTTCAAGGAAACGGAGATGCTCCTATGAAGTGTCTGTACCACCGCAGTGTATTTTCACATCCTCCTGTGTCAGAGAGGCCTCTGGGAGCTATGCTAAGAAAATATTGGATAGTCTGCTGAGTTCACTAGAGGCTCTGAAAAAAAATCTACCATTTCAGAAATTAGTTTTTTTAAGGGATAAGCTCAATCCCATCAAAAGACTGGGCGATATGCCCAGAAATAAACACAAAATAAAAGATTTATTCTTAGTCAAGTACATATTGTGCTTTGAAATAAAAACTCTAAAGAATAAGCTTATGACCAACACTGAAGCTCTAGCTCCTTCAAAATCATTTCCCTTAAGAAAGCCTCTCAGGAAAAAAAAGAAAAAAACAGTCTCAAAAACAGGGATCTCTATTACAATAAACTTTCCATTATCCTTGCTACAGTAGAAAAGTATGCCCAATAAATGGAAATTTCAACAAAAGAAACAAAACATGGGATGAGATGGCCGAGCAACCTGATGTCACCACTTTCACGTGTCCAGTACAATGCAGTTCATCTCCAACTAACCAGAGATACTGAAGATGTTGCCGAAGGATGTTCCCAAAGAACATTTCAGAAAAGAAGCATCCATTCCCCCAGGAGACCAAGCATTCAACTGTGACTATGAACCCACTTCAAGGCTGGAAACTAAACCCCTTGAATCACAATCATTAGGGCTGAGAGCATGGCTTCATGGTACAGTGCTTGCCTAGCATGCATGAAGCCCTGGGTTCAATTTCTTGGTACCACATACACAGAAAAAAAAGCCAGAAACAGCCTTTGGCTCAAGAGGTAGAGCACTATCCTTGAGAAAAATCCAAGGACAGTGTCCCGGCCCTGAGTTCAAGCCCCAGGACTGGCAAAAAAATTACAAAGTTGTCAGCATACTTTCTTGCTTAGAAGGTTTTACTCAGCTCAGCTAAATCAACATCCTTGAAAAAAGATTAAATGAATGTAGCGCTCATCATTCCCTGTAAATAAGCCAAGAAGTAAGGTGCTTGGCAAACACTCAGCTTTCTCCAAACTTCACACTTCAAAAGATTATCCTTGCATTGGGACTTGATTGCAAAAAATAATACATTCACAATTTCAAAAATGTTGGATCTTGAAAACAATAAAGATATGGTAACCAAAAAGAGGAATATGGAATGATTCTTCCATAGGTATTTAAACTGAAGTCTTTGGATCAACTGGGGCCTTTGGAAATTTTTGAAGAATCATGTGATTACATGCACAATAATCTGTTTATATAACTGTTCCTAAATGAACTTTTTCTATGGGAGAGGAGATAAACCTGTCATCAGATTTTTTAAAACTTTCTCCCTAAATTTAAGAACAAGTACTTTGTATGGCCAAACTAATCACAGATAGAGACAATTTATCATTTTTAAAAACAATATCAATTTTTAAGAGTTACCTAAAGTTGACAAAGACTCTGTGAGATGATGGAAAGAATTTGGATGTTATCTAAAACCCCATATATTTTATGCTAAAAATCACACTGTACTGATAAACCATCTAACATGCTATCATAATTTAGAAAGATCAGGCTAAATGTAAAAGACGAACTATCTTCCCAAACACTCAAATACACACAGTAAAAGTATAAGGAGAATTCTGTATGAGGACGATTTAAAAATTTAAAAAGCAATAGTACTTTCAAAATACACAGATGGTCTCAAGCAGCCCTTCCTTCAAATGTACATTTCTCTGCAAACTTAATAATAAAATCAATCTTATTATTGTGATGTTGCCTTATCCTATACAAATACATGCAAAGTATAAATATATTTAAAATCTTAGGACTGGGAGTTTGGCCTAGTGGTAGAGTAGTGGGTTTGATTCCTTGGTATCATATATATAGAAAAAGCCAGAAGTGTTGCTACAGCTCAAGTGGTAGATCTCTAGCTTTGAGAAAGCCAAAGACTAGCACTCAAGCCCTGAGTTCAAGCCCCAAGATTGGCCAAAAAAAAGTCTTATATTAATAGTCAAGAAATACATAATAATACTGTCTTCCAGAGAAAGGGAAATGAGTTCAGTAACTACACTGAAAGGCAGGTGACACTTTCTTTAAAATCACATTTTAGACCTGGGAAATACAGAGCATGTATTGGACAGCATAAACATTTTTAAAACTATACATTCTTATGGAAGTGTGTACATCTCATTTAAATGTATTTAAATGAGTGAACTACAGAAATAAATATAAAATTATCAATAAATCCAAATCTTTGAATATTAAAAATCAAAGTTGCGATTTGACTAGAACCAGAAAGCACTTGAGAAGAAAGGTGACAGAAATATTCTTCCAGTTATATCTAAAAATAAAATAAAATTCTTTTGAAAAGATGTGGAAATGACATTAATTAACCAGAAACCACATCTCAAAATAATACTTTCATGGGGGAAAAAAAAGCTGGGGAGAGGGGAGAGGATTAAGTACTTCCTTCAGATTTTACTGGAATTTGAAAGTATATAGTTTTGATGTTCAGGGATATGCACTTAGCTGTAGTTAGCTACATGTAGAATCTACATGGTATTTGCACTTGAACTATTAAATAATTTGTTGTCATTTAGAAATGCTTAGGAAGTGAGATATATTCACAAGAAGGGACGGTTAAAATGGATCTGATGGCACTCACTCCAAAATTTGACAGCTAACTTACAGGCTAAAGAATGGTAACATCTATAAGCCAAGGTTTAACAAGGCCCAGAGCCTCCAAACACAGGAAAATTCTTTACAAGGATGTCACATTAAGCAAGAACTTAAACTACTATATCAGAAATTTAGGAAGCTAAAATTATTTTCTTTTCCCCCATCACATAATTTGGGACCTGCTTGAGAAGGGAAATAAAAACATATGAATATTTTCTTGAATAAACTTGGTTACTAAAGAGCTTATTTAAAAAAAAGAATGAAAGTCATTGGCTAGATTCTACACTGAACTCTGTGGGCACATTTCCTTCTTTTAAAATAAATTTTCATGCTTGGAGAATTTCATATTTTATAGAGAGTGCCTGAGGTTCCCTTCAATGTTTGTTTAATACAGCAAAGCAAATACTTAGAACTAGTGAAGTAACTCTCAGTTTGCTTCCTTCTCCCCATCAGTGACCAGGTGATGCAGATAACTTTCCCCCATTTACATTCTCATGGCTTTATTATCAAATAAAAACTCTTCCAGAATCCTTTTAATAATCTACAGGCACTAGCACTTCTGAATACGTCTTTCCTAAAACACTCAGGATTTGAAAATGTGGCTGGACAATAATTGTCACTGAGCATCTGCATCTTAGATAAGCAGTAACAAAAAAGAAAACCACAATTTCCTGGTTCTCTGTATTTACAAGGGCATTCCTATCTGCCATTTTTTTATTCCCTAGTTCTCAAGAAAGGATTATTTTGTTCTATAAAAACATCATAAGCATTTGCAGCATACAAGCCAAAAATATGAAGACTGAACTCTTCTCAGAAATTGTAGTATCATGTACAATATACATCAGTGGAATTTAATGTACTTTCATATGCTAAAATTACAGATACTTAAAGGAACAACTATACACAATAAATTACCCATGGGTATTCACACATGCACACTCTTGTCAAGGATGAACTGAGAAAAAATTTTAGCTTGAAAGTGTAATAAATTGAACAATGTATTTTTTGATATTTTAATAAATTAAATCAAATTTTTAATATATTTAGCATTTGTTAAAATAACCAGTGAAGTAATTTCCCACATTCACATACTCTAATAGTTGTAAGGTGCTGAAGAAAGTATTCTGGCACATCAAAAAAGACATAGTTGGCAATGGTGGCTCAGAACTATAAATCCTACCTAAGAAAACTGAGATCTGGTGGTCATGGTTTGAAGCTATGGCTCAAGAGACAGAGTCCTAGATCAAACATGAGGAACAGCACATATTTACCATGTATGAAGGCACAGTGACTAGCACTGAAATGTTCATTAGTCAACCTCAAAATAAAAATTCCTTGGGATAGATGTGCTATATACTTAAGAAGTTTTCAAAGAAATCTCAATATTTAGGTAGAGAAATGTGTACTCTTGAAAAGCTGGAGAAGGAGTCAAATCCACAGAAAGAACAGTTCTAGTTTAGACATGCTGTATAGGAGGGGGTGGTGGAATAGTTTAAAAATATGTCCAGAAAATATGTGGATTTGAAGAATAACTTTCAAGACAGAATGAGATAAGCCATATCTTATAAGAAATCCCTGGAATTCATTATGCAAGGTGAAAGATACTTTGCCCTTACCCAGTGGAACATTGTGATGGTCATTTTGTCACACCAGAAAGAAAAGATTCTTCAATCTTTTAGACAAATAATGTATATTTTGATAGCTATAAGCTCATATAGCTTTCTTTATGACATTGCTGGCTATAGTCAAAAATGGAACATGTTCTTAAGTATCAGAAAACCAACTTGAAGTTCTGCCATGTACTATTTGTGCCAAGTTGACAGCCATCCCTTTGAAGATGTCCATATAAATCTCCAGGAAAAACATAATTAAACTCTTATGTATAGTTAATTTAAAAAAAAAACAAGCACTCACACCTGTTTCCAACTGAAACAATGCCCTGATTTTTTTTGTTTTTTTGTTTTTTTTCATATTTTCTATTGTAATTAATAAAAGGGTTACATGATATTTGCCAGACAGAAGGTGCATTAATTCACATACATTGATACCCTTTCACATGTCTTGGTCCCCATTACCCTCTCCCCGACCCCCCACCTTGTTTTCCCCCCTTCCCTATCCAATTTCAAATAACCAAATACAAATATATCTAATATATCAAAAAAAATCTACCTGAGCACCATGATGATCTGATGCCACTCAAGTACAACTGCTTCTGCCAGACAGGACAGTCTGGGTTAGGGCCTAAGGAGACCCTGCAGAGACCTGTGCACTGATGCCTAAATCGAAGCAAGCCTAGGAAAACTGAAGAGAGCTCATATAGCTACCCAGGAACACATAAAACAAAAGAAATGGTAGGATCAAACAGGCTCACCCCAGTAACAGAGAAAGACAGAGAGAGGCAGAGAGAGAAGGAGAGAAGGAGAGAGGGGGGGGGGGGGAGGGAGAGAGAAAGAGGGAGGGTGGGAGGGAGAGAGAGAATCTTCTCTCCTAAATCTTCATCCTAACACAGACTTGAACCAACTTAGTTGCTAAATAAGGTAAAGTATACTCTTAAGCCTCCAGGCTATTTTTTCCCCCTGAGGTAGTTTTATGATTCCTTCTTTTCTCTCAATATTTCTAAATAGAACATGTCTTTTGTGAATATTCTTTTTGATTTAAAGTTTTCTTTTTCAGGTTCTACAAAGAGCTGCCATCTTAGAAGGAATTTTATTAGATATCAGTTTTGTTTTGAAGCACAATAGAAGCTGATTTCTTAGAAATTCAAGCATTAGAAAAATTATTGTGACAACTGGTACTAAGCACACTTATTTTAGTACTGTAAATACTGGAATAGTTCCCAAAGAATGGATTTTATTGCTATAATTACAAAGTAACAGTAATTATATATGAAAGTGTTATCAGAACCCAATCATGGTGTATCCAAACACAACTGCAGGCCTTATACAGAGTAAACAGATAATCAAAGAAACTAGGTTCCTCTCCATAAAAGGTACTGCTACTACTTCAAACCACTGTTTTTATTCATATAAAGCACAGAACTATATGGACATAATGTGAATTTGGGTATCATTCTGCAAAGATCAACATTGAGAAACACGATCAAATATTTTTCCACATACATATATACCTCACCTAAACCCATTATTCCTTCAAAGAGTCTATAGCCCCACTTTGATTTTATTATTCAATATCTCCATGATAACATTTTGTAAGTTTCTAGTTATATTTTTGTTAAAACACATTAGTTCTTAAAGTTTCAACCACATTGCTGCTTGTTACATCTGCTCAAAGTTACACAGAGCTGTGTAACCTGAATTCATGCTGTACTTAGCTTGCAATGTGATTGCACTGTCATTTTAGATGCACTAGCCATTGTTTTCCTATTTATTATTTATTTGGTGGGTGGAACCCTTTGACCTTGCTTAATTAGTCAATTTAGCACAATGCTTCATTTTGAAATGTTTATCAACTGCCAAAAATACAAGCATTACCTTTCCAGTGACTCATCTCTTCAAAAGTAAAAAACTAGGCACCCAGGGTTTATGCCTGTTATTCTAACTACTTGGGAAGCTAAGATCTGTGAATCAAGTCTCGATGAAGCCTGCTCAGGGAGGAAAGCCAGTGAGAGAGACTCTTACATCCAGTTAACCACTAGAAAACTTGATATGGTGCTGTGGCTCAAGTGGTAGAATGCTAGCCTTGAGCTGAAGAGCTCAGAGACAGCACCTAGGCCTATGACTGGCAAAATGAATGAATGAATGAATGAATGAATGAATGAAAGAAAGAAAGAAAGAAAGAGAGAGAGAAAGAGAGAGAGAGAAAGACAGACAGCAAGCAAGCACGCACAGGTGTGCTCAACACAGACTTACCACTCCATCAGCCCCTGGCTTGAAGGGACAAATAGAAGGCTCCCTTACAGGATATAACCTAGGAAGGGAGATGGCAGCCAACTGGCTGGAGGGCATCAGGAGAATGTTCCCTGGTCTGTTCTCTCTGGTGCTCTATGTTCTCCCATCAGGGGACACAGTGAAGGAAGTGGGAGGGAAACATTTTGACGACCCCAGCGTGCCATCAACCTTTCTGAACACAGGTAATAAAGAGAAGGGTAGGAATTGTGATTTGGAAGGACAAGAGGAAGATCCACAGTTCAAAGTGAAAACAGCAGTTGAAACTGCAGGCCCAGAGCCAGAGAGCGAGCGTGTATATTACTACTACATAATCATCTGGACAACAGGTCAGATAATAGCATCTGTCTTTTAAAAAATATCACTGGTAGGGGGCCGGGAATTTGGCCTAGTGGTTAAAGTGCTTGCCTAGCATGCACGAAGACCCAGGTTCGATTCCTTGGTACCACATATATAGAAAAAGCCGGAAGTGGTGCTGAGGCTCAAGTGGTAGAGTTCTAGCCTTGAGAAAGTCCAAGGACAGTGCTCAGACCCTGAGCTCAAGCCCAGGACTGGCAAAAAAAAAAAAATCACTGGCAGAATTTGACTGTATGTGTAAAAAGTTCTCATTACAGACTAAGTCCTTGAACAAACATTATCCATAACAATAGTGATAACTCTTATTTTCATTATCATTAAAATTAAACTTCCCTGGATACCCACTATCTGATGAATGTAACTGGAACCCCGCTATACATTACCCCGACAATGAAATATAAAAGAAAAACAAAAACAAAAACAAACTTCCCTGGACATACTGGTCTTCAGCTAACAAGGAAACTAAGAATATTTGAATTTTATGTTTTGTCCCACTTTCCACTGATTCTTATTTGAAATACAGGAGGGAAGGAAAGAATTTGCAAATTTGCTTTCCCTAATTTCTGTATCTAAGGGTTTGGCCCATGACTATTTTTGCAGTTCTACTTTAACTTCATTTCTCAGATAACTGAGCATCAGTCAGTCAAGGACAATAGATTGGGCTTTGCTGGATTTACTAAGATCTACAATTTATTGATAAAAAAAAAGTCAACTTCACAAGAGTTCAAAGACATTGGCCTGAGGACATGTAGCTAATGAGCACACAAGTCAGAGATGGTTGCATGACTATGGAGTTACCAAAAGGCCTCATAAATAAAGGATAGAATGCAGCCTAGAATTTGAAGATGATGCTCTGAGCTTCAAAGGAGACCAAAATTCTGTAAAACATCTAGCTATGTCATCATTTCCTTCAGGAAATAGGCTGAACACTAAAAGACCAAATACTTAAAATAAATGATAAACCATGAGGTTTACTGTGTAGTCATTTAATTTTTTTTGTTTTTCGAGCATCATCTCTAATTAGCCATAAAAATTCAAACTGAATATAGACAGAATGAGAAATTCAAACACTCCAGGTTTCTTTGTTAGTTGAAGATGGGCAGTTCCAGAACTGAATTCTTAGGAAAGAATGTTTTTGTATTTTGTTTCATTTTTAGAAAATTCTTGGTCTTAAACTCTGAATCCTGGCGATGTCTCTTAGCATTTTCTGCTCAAGGCTGGTACTATATCATTTGAGCCATTGATCCACTTCTAGCTTTTTAATGCTTAAAGATAAGTTTCTCACAAACTTTCCTGCCCAAGCTGACAATTAATATTGTGTGTGTGTGTGTGTGTGTGTGTGTGTGTGCGAGAGAGAGAGAGAGAGAGAGAGAGAGAGAGAGAGAGAGAGAGAGAGAGAGAGAGAGAGAGAGAGATGGGGCTTGAACTCTAGCCTTGGGCTCTGTTCCTGAGCTGTTCAGCTCAAGGCTACTGCCTTACCCACAGTACCACAGTACCACTTTTGGTTTTCTAGTGGTTAAATGGAGATAAGAGTCTCACATTCTTTAGTGACCTGGCTGTCTTTGAACTGTGATCCTCAGATCTCAGCCTCCTGAGTGGCTAGGATTACAGGCCTGAGCTGCCATGCTCAGTGACAATTACTATTTTTTAAAGCTAACTTTTTTGTACAAGTATTCAATCTTCACCATGCTCTATAGTTGCTGATGGGGTAGCTGGTAACATAATGAAATTGTTTAGCATAACATTTGTTCTTATTATATTCTTGAATGGCTAAATGAAATCCCATTATAAAATCTAGTTTACTCTGGACAACCAAATCATACTTTGCTGAAGCCAGTTTAAATATATATAGTGAGTTGCAATACGCAAAGTGAGAAAATTAATTTACCATATTTCAGTATTAGATGTGGTCCTTGAATGAATTTGCACTTCATTCAAGCAAGCTCTGAAGTACTTATAGATTATTTCATAAAGTAGAAGATATATCTGAAATCATTTCAATAAACTGTAGTTGCTAATCAATGCAGCTTCTTCAACCATTTCCTACAAAACTATAAACTTATTCTTTTGTAAAACAAAAATAGTCTCGTCAACAAACCATAAAGTTCATATTATTCCTTATAAATATAGAGACCATTTCTTGTTGATTTTTCAGTTTTTGTACTGCACAGTTTGATTGTGGAAAATATAACTTTGTGTTTTCCAATGTTAGTCATAGTTTTGTATTTTAACGTAGGACACTAGTACCTTCATAGTATAGAAGCATCTACAGCATGTAGGGGATGAAGACAGACAAACCTAGCAAATAGATTTCCATCTTCCTTGGTCCCTCTCCCATCCATTTCTTCCATTGCCCACATCTCTTCTGACTCCTGGGGCTTGGGCTCTAGGCCTGGAGGCTGACCAGGAAATTCTTTACCACTCTACCACTTTACTACTTTGCCACTAGAGCAGCAGCACTACGTCAGAGTTTTTCTGAGTAGTTTATTGGAGATAAGATTATCACAGACTTTCTCCCAGGATTGGCTTTAAACCATGATCCTCGGATCTCAGCTTCCTGGGTACTTAGAATTAAAATCATAAATCACCGCTCATTACCCACATCTCTTCTGCATTTTTCCTAATTCCCTGACAGAGCACATTTCCTAACTTTCATATCCCAAAGGAAAAGCTTCAACTGTTTTGAAGCTTAAAGGACATAATAAACCTCCGACAAAGAAATTAAAAAATAAGCACTGAAGGTTGTAGGGAGTAGGGAGATTATACAAGAAAATAAAATAGCAACCAATTTGCTACAAGCACCATAAAGTTACAGTCCAGAAGTAATATAAAAGGCAACAAAAAAGTTTCTTTTTTCTAGAATAAAAATATGTTGTTACTCTAACCTGATTATTTAGCTTCTGGTATTCTAATGTAAAGCTTTAAAATATCTTTTAAAATCCATGTTCAGTAAAATGTACACCAAAAGTGTTTATAATAGTAAAAGTATTAAAATGTATAAATATCTAAAAAGAAGTCATTAAACACGGTATTCATGTACCTTGGATATTATACAGTGTTTAAAAGGATGTGTATGTAAAATCTGGAGATATATTTGGAGATTTCATATATAAATTTCAATAACTTATTTTTAGAAACTCTTAATATGTTTTACAGTGCCAGTAGACAAATGAATTAAATTTATTCTAGGGCTGAAGGCATGGCACATTGGGAGATTTGCCTAACTACCAAGTGAAGTCCTGAGTTCAAACCTAGTGGTGCCAAAGAAAATAAAAAACAACAACAAAAATATATACTTTCATCCCTGTGATAACTATAAATCTTATATTCACATAAAATTATTGTACATGGATATTGTATTTTAGTTATAGAAATAAAATAAAGAAATATACTCTAGACCTGTGCACGAATTAATGATGACCACACAAAAAGGAGCAAAAAGTAAAAAACTTAAAGAGTAAAAAGATTGTATATTTCCTTTATTTTAAAACAGCTATTTTATTCCTTTGGGGACATAATTTTTGGTAAGAGAATTATGAATCTATATACGGAGATACCATGAAGGTGATTTGAAATCCCAGGCCATATAGAAAAGTCCATTGCCAGCAACAAAGATGGTCTACCATTGTTGGAAGGAGTAGAACGAAGTTGTTAACATAGTAAATCATGTATTTTAGAATATTATCTTTAACATGTAGGGTTTAAGGTAGAAAGAAACCTAAGAGCAAGAAGCCTAGACTAAATGAAGTCAGGCATCAGTGGTTCAAGGATGTATTCATAGCCTCTCCGAAGACTGAGATCAAAGGATCAAGGTTTGAAGCCAGCCCCCCACGCAAAAAAAAAAAAAAAAAAAAGTTCACAAGGCTCCATCTTCAATTGACTAGCAAACATCTAAGCCTAGAAGTGACGGCAGCATTAAGAGAGTTAGAAAGAGCAAACTAGCTCCCTTTCTCTTAGGTAAGTGGATAAACAGGGCATTAAGACAGGAATACAACCATTCTTCTAGAATTTAAAAAGATATGTTTGTCAGACTTTACCTCAGCGTATCTTTATATTCTTAGCTAAGAAAGGCCTATCAGAAAAGCCTGAAGTTACTTCCTACGCAAAGAAATGTTACTCATACTTATGATATATTTAAACCACATCCATATCCAGAAGAATACTGAGTTGACAGTGCTCCATGATACTGTATAAGGGAAATAAGACAAAGAATAGACTATGATGAGAGAAAAAATAAAAGTAAAAGCCTGTACATTGCTACTCCTTTCCATGCCTACATTATAATGTTATAATTCATATAAGACTTAAGCCAGGCACAGTGGTTCACACCTGCAATCCTAGGTACTCAGGAGGCTGAGCTTTTAGGATGATAGTTCAAAGCCAGCTTGGTCAAAAGTCTGTGAGACTCCTATCTCCAATTAATCACCAGAAAACCAGAAGTGGCTCTAGGCTCAAAGGATAGTGTAGCCTTGAGCTGAAGAGCTCAGGGATAATGCTCAGGCCCAGATGCTCAAGTCCCATGACTAACAAAAAAAAAAGATTTAATTTAATCAGTTCTTAGATCAAACAAATACCTGATCCAAAGAGTATACATTTCAAAAGATGGATACACACAGACATTTAACATAAAAAAGAAAAGAAGATCTGCCAATGAACATAATTAGAAAGACTACCTTAGCAACTTAACAAAAAAGAAAAATGGGCCTCATAAGAGTAAACAAATCTTGAGGAAAAAGCTAATCAAAGGTCCAGTGGTTCAGATTATCTTATTATTTTTTAATAAGATAGGGAAATGATTTCTATTATGATGTGTGAATAATTTACAAAACATTTTCACATATATTATCTTCCATGCAAAGTTTGGGAGGTAGATCATTATTACTCCCATTTTACAAGACAAGAAAATGAAATGATGGATTGGTTAGCAGAGCCAGATCTCAATCCCATATCATGTAATCCCTCTTTAACAACCCTTTGTATGCATGAACACCAAGAAATTTTTATTATATTTTTAAACATATATTGGCCTGACTAGGAAAAGGTATAAGAATATTTGGTATATAATTGTCTAAGGCATATGGGATAGATTAGTATGTTCTTTGTAGATAGAAACCTAAGAGAACAGCTTCCCCTAAAATAGAATGTAAGTTAAAAAATCACTACTTTTCAAGCAATGAAACACATGATTTGGCAAAATTGTATGAGGTTACAGAAATAGGGGAGATGTACTGAAATAATTCATGTAGAAGGCTAGGTAAGAACTATTCCTGGACCTGCTGGTACTACTCAGGTGTTACTGCCAGTAGTGGTAGCAGCAGCAGTGGGGATAAAGTTTCTACTAGTACTGTCACAACATTGAGACATCAGTAATATGCAAGAATAAAAATAGAAGGGGTAGAAATAAATGGAAAGAAAGGAGAGAAACTGAAGGAAGCAGGTAGGAATCTGTTGGTAGAAATCTGAAGGCATAACCATCTAGGCTTTTTTATTAAAGTGATGCCTGAACCTGAGTTAAATGGAGAATGGCTCTTCCAGATGGAAGAACACAACCAAGGGCAGAAAGACCATCACACTTCCGGGAACAGGGATAATCAAAGGAATTTATAGGCATACAATATGTTAAAAAAAAAACAGTAAAGAAAAGAAGAAACAGAACAGCTTTCTAATTTTTGAAAAGATTTAGTGTTTCGTACATGACGTCACACTTTTTCAAAGATGGACCATCTTTCCACTCTAAGTTTCCTATGGAATTGTACTCATGTCATGCCATGCTTTTGGCTTCTTAAACCTCATATTATTCAACAGCTTTCAGTGAATCTCCGGAAGCCCTATTTATATACAAACAGAACCTATTTCAATATTATTTACCCTATATCATTCTTTTGCCCGCTCTCTCTTCAGGTGCTCCAATGAGGTTTGAGAATTAATGTACCCACTACCTGATGAACACAACTGTAACCCCTCTATACATTATCCTGACAATAAAATACAATAAAAAGTATACTTTTAACAATTACCAATGTCTCAAAGAGGATTCAAACAATCAAATAAATGAAGCTAGGAAATCAATACAAAACACAGACAAGAAAGTAAGCAACATGGATGAGCAATTCTGCAAGTAATTGGAAATTATAAAATAAAAGAGAAATATTAGAATTGTCAAAGCTCAAATCAAATAAAAATTACAGTGAAGTCTAGGTGCTTGTGGCTGTGAATATAATTCTAGGTAATAATATAATTCTAGGAGACTGAGGCCTGGAGGATCTCAGATTTAAATATTCTAGGCAGAAAAGTCCTTGAGACTCCCATCCCCAATTTATTAGCAAAAAACAGAACAAGAAATGTGGTTCAAGGGGCAGAGCACCCGTGGTGAGCAAACTAGTGGAGTCAGAATATAAATCACTTGAGTTCAAATCCCATAACAGGAAAAAAAATATCCTACTTCATCTAGAGTAGATGTATTATCAGCAAAGAAGTCCAAGCTGAACAAAGACAATGAGAGATAGGTGGTAAGATAAGCACTCGAATAATAAAATAGGAAAAGTAACTCTAATTACAACCTATAAGAGCTCAGGGGCATGATAAAGAGACAAATTGTATATATTTATGAGGTTAGAAGGTTGAGTTGAAATAAAAACTAAAGGCACAGGTAAAGATGTCAAATGGAATTGGTACAGAAAATTCTCCCAAATCTTGATATTGATACAGACACCCACATACAAGTGGCATTTAAACTCCAAATAGACATACTTGGACAGGAACATGCCCATGCCACATTATAATTAAAATATCAAGATTAGAACACTGTAAAGGAAATCTTAATGAAAGCTGAAGTGGTCAGTTTACATGCAATGGAAAACATAAAAATAACAAAGTATCTCTTACCATAAACCTTATAAGGAAAGAAATATGACTATAACTGGTACTCATTGGAGCACCCCCTTCCCTTCCCTATTTCAAATAGATAAGTGAATATACAGTATACCAGGTAATAAAGTCAGACACAGTAACCACATGAGATTAAGCATAAGTGGAAAAAAAGAAAAGAAATAACTTCCCATAGTACATTAACAAGAACAATCACAAAGATAAACCTTTTGTTTCCATAACCTAGACTTCATTTCGTTAACCTCATTCTGTATGACCATAAGTACATAGGTTTTGAGCTATTGTGATCCTCTCCTAGGAGAATCCTAGATGTGTACTAATTATTACAAATGAGGGACACCATAGAGCCTATGTGCCTTTGGTTTTCGCTTACTTCACTTAATATGATTTTTGTTCAAGTCTTTCCATTTTCTTATGAATGGAGTGATGAGGAGCAGCACAGAATTCCATTATATATAACTACCACAATGTAAACATTCGACCACTCTGGAAAGCAGTATGGCGGTTCCTCAAAAAAATAAACATAGAGCTCTCCTATGATCCAGCAATTCCACTCCTTGGCATTTACCCAAATGTCCAGAAGCAAGGACATACTAATAGTAGACTTTTGAGCCAGGTGCCCAGAGCTTATGAGTGTAATTCTAGCTAGTCAGGAGGCTGAGACTGAGGATTTTAATGCAAAACCCACCCAGGCAAGAAAGTTAAACATCAAAAAAATTGTGGTCAAAGAGTTAGAGCCTTTAGCCTTAAGCAAAACAAGCTCAAGGACAGAACTCAGACCTGAGTTCAAGCTCCAGGACTGGCACATACAGAGAAAATCAGACTTTTGAATTCATTCTGATATTTGAGTCACTTCTTTACTATTGGATTTCTGTGCTTCTTTTTACTGAATGTATTACAATATAAGTGACTTTTCAAATCCATTGGTGTAAGTTTCCCCTTTATTTCCTCTCAGATAAGAGAAAAAAAAACCAACTAACATTTTACTTCAGCACTTAAAAGGTGTCAGAGAATTTGTCAAAACTTTGAAACTCGTATGTGGTCATTTGGGTAAATACCCAAGAGTGAGATTGCTGGGTCACAGGGGAGCTCTATGTTTTGAGGAACCTCCATACAGCTTTAAAGAGTAGTTGAACAAATTTACACTCCCACCAGCAGTGCAGTAGCATTCCCTTTTGGACACATCTCTGCCATCATCTCTTGTTATTAGATTTCTTGATAATGGCCATTTTAACTGTAGTAAGGTGGAATCCCAATGAGGTTTTGATTTGCATTTCTTTTATGGCCAGAGATGTCTAGCATTTCTTCCTTCTAAGGATCGTTTTTTGCTATTCAGGGTCATTCATAATTCCATATTAATTTTTTAGATTGTTTCCTTCTATTTCATTAAAGAATGCTACCAGCACAACCATGTTTATTGCAGCACTTTTTACCATAGTTAAGATATAGAATCAGCCCAGATGTCCCTCAGTAGATGAATGGACTAAGAAAATGTGGTATATATACACAATGGAATTCTAGGCTTAAATCAGAAAGAATTAAATCACCCCATTCATAAGGAAATGGAAAGACTTGGAAACAATCATATTAAGTGAAGCCAGACTCAAAGAAACAGACTCTATGTTTTCCCTCTTTTGTAATAATTAGTATATGTCTAGGATAGTCCTAGAAGAGGCTCACCATGGCTCAATAGCCATGACCATAGACGTTGATGTTAATCAAAACGAACTCGAAGATATAGAAACAAGAGGTTTTTCTCCATTGTTATTCTTTTAAATGCACTGTGTGAAGTTATTTCTTGTTTTCCTTTCCTTTTCTTCCCCACCTTTGGTTAAGCCCCTGTTGTCACTGTATTTGACTTTGGTGCCTTGTGTCTTGTATATTTATCTGATTTGGGAAAGGGAAGGAGAGCAAGAAAATGTTGAGAAAAAAGGGTGAGGGCCAGGAGCATAGCCTAGTGGTAGAGTGCACACCTAGCATGCACAAATTCCTGGGTTCAATTCCCCAGTACCATATACACAAAAAAAGCCCGTAGTGGCGCTGTGGCTTGAGTGGCAGAGAGCTAGCCTAGAGCAAAGTGTCCAAGGACAGTGTCCAGGCCCTGAGGCCTGGACAAAAAAAAAGACAAAGGGTGAACCAATGCAATGCAACAGTGATATTCACAAGACAATATATGGGAAATGAACTTTATATTTTGAGGAGTGAGTTGGGGGGAGGAGGAAAAGTGGGAGAAAAAAAGGGGGGATAAACAATGCTTAACAAAGAATGTACTCATTACCTTAAATATGTAACTGTAACCTCTCTATACATCACCTTGACAACAAAATTAAATTTAAAAAAGTTTGAATTTCAAGCATTTAAGAATACAAAAAGAACCTAGAGAATAAAAAATTCCATTTACTCTAAAATTTTAATTTCCTTTTAGTTTCTGATCTCTAACATGCTTGTTTTTAACCTGGGCTTATTTTCTTTTTTTATATATTTTTTATTGTAATTAATAAACCTGGGCTTATTTTCTATTGTGAACAAAAATCCAAATCATGCCTGGTGTGGTGGCGTATGCCTGTAATCCTAGCTACTTAGGAGGCTGAGATCTGAAGGATCATGGTTCAAAGCCAGCTAGGGCACTAAAGAACATGAGACTCTTATCTCTAATTAATCACTACAAAAAGGAAAGTGGGGTTGTGGCTCAAGGGGTAGGGCTGTAGCTTTGAGCTGAAGAGCTCTGGGCTCACAAGCCCAAAGTTCAAGCCCTGTGACCCACAAAAAAAAAATCCAACTCATATATATCTCCTATTAGTATCTAAATAAGTATGATTATGTTCATTTGCCTTATGTCCCAGGCTATTAAAAATAATGTTACAACAGCCTCAAACATTACAGGAGTAAAGTTCCACTATAATAAGAGACCAAAATGAAAACAAACTTACTTTTTTCTTCCATAAATAGGCTCATGAAAAGATTAAAGGTTAAAAGAAATACATTATATTTGCCAGATAGAAGGTGCATCACTTCATAAACATTGATATCCTTTCTCATGTTTTGGTCCCCATTTCCTTCCGCCCCCCCACCCCTCATCTTGCTTCCCCCCCTTCCCTATCCTATTTCAAACAAACATATATATATAATATATATACATATATATATACACACACACACAATATATCAGATAACAAGGTAAGATACTGTAACAATATGAGATAACCAAGGGACAGCAAAAGAGATGAGAAATAACAGTACATTAAGTGTCAGTGTTTTTAGTCCTTTGTCTCCCCAACGGCAGGAAGGATAGAGAGAACACCCCTCGACCAAGACAAGGCCAAGAAAGGTTAGGGCCGACTGGCCGCATTCACCCAGCCCTCCCTCGCAGGAAGACAGACACACCAGGGAGATCCGTCAGGGCAGAAACTCCTTTATTGCGGAAGTACATTTGGCTAAAATAGAATGCAGAAGCCAATCAGCACAAAGGTGGGCAGGGCAGGTAGAATGCGTGTGCTGTCAGAGAGGGCAGAAGTTTATGGGGCCAATCCCAGAGGTAGACATCACAAACTACAGCCAAGCCTTCCAACCAGGTGACAGGCAGGTTGGGCCCCAAAACGAGGAAGTGAGCACTGGACCACAAGGTAGGCCTTTTACAGCATTTCATTTCCTTGATGTGACATGCCCCACAATTAAGAACAACAACCACACATTTTATGGCTTTTATTTCTATATTCTGGAGGTCCATTCATTTAGAGTCATCCTCTATGGCCTTATGTATCTAGGTTTTGCTCTATTGTAAATCTCTGCTAGGAGAGCCCAAGGTTTCTACTGATTATGACAAATGAGGGAAACCATTGAGCCTATGTTCCTTTGAGTCTGGCTTACTTCACTTAATTTTGTAGCTTAAATGGAGACAGAGTATCATGAGCTGGCTTTGAAATCGAATCATTTGGATCTCAGCCTCCAGATCCTGTAGCTAGGATTACATACATGATCCAGCTGTACTTAACAAGTTATATTCAGTGCAAGGAGGAAACTAGGCCCAACAAAAATTGATTTGTAAAACATACAATGGGATGTTTTTCTCTAGGTATATGAAGAAAACACATAAAAGTCTGCTACCATTTACCTAAATGGTCCTGAATTGTCAGTCCGTAGGGATTACTACTTCTAATTCTTGATGAAGGGATTAATATTTCTAATTGTTTACCTACCAAATTAGAAGTGTCTCTTAAAACCGAAAAAGAGTAAGTTTTTGACCAAGTTCATGCTGTCAATATTAAAGCTACCAACACATCTCATAGCAAGAGAACTAAGATTTTTTTTCCCAACCCAAGGTAATTCAATACAGCATATATTCTGGCGTGAGTAGCACAGTGGGTCCCCAGACCCATCGGGAAGGCAGAGCTGGTGCCAAGCAATAGAACTTAACTCAGATCCCTCCACCCCGCCCAAGAAAGACTGGCAGGAGCAGGGAGGCAAGGAATTTAGAATCCTGTCCCTTCCCTCAACAGCCCCCTCCCCTAGGCCATTGACTGGCGAGTGACAGGCAGGCAACGGTAAGAACCATCACCCCACCAAGGGAGGCGGAGGTGTCCCAGCCCCCACCTGCCCACCAGGTTCCTCTCCCAGGCCTCTGACTGGAGACTGACAGGTGGGCTACGCTAAGACCCAGCACCCCACCAAGGGTGGCAGAGGTGTCCCAGGTCCCAACTGCACACCAGGTTCCCCTCCCAGGCCTCTGACTGAAGTCAGACAGGCAGGTTACTCTAAGACCCAGCACCCCACCAAGGGAGGCGGAGCTGTCCCTGCTCCCACCAGCCCAACAGGTTCCTCTCCCAGGCCACTGGGTCTGGAAAGTGGGGGGCGCTGAGACCCTGCCTTACAACAGCGGGTAGGGTGTGCAGGAAAATAGGAGCCAGCATCTGTCCCCCTCAAATCTTGTACTGGGCATCCTTCAGCTGGGAATCCTGAGCAAGATAGCACCGAGGGGCCCCCCATAGTCACAGACTATCTGACAAAGCAGCAGGGAACTGAAGGGCCCACCAGCAGCCTCCCTTGCCTTCTGAGAATCAGAAAGGCGTGGCTCCACCCTTGGAGCCCAGGTCCTCAGCTGGGCCCGGCCACTGGGAACAGAGCAGACACCTGCTGGTCCTGCTAAGAGCCCCTGAAAACTCCCAAACTCCACACCCTTGGCCGGGCCCGCCCCTAGAAGCAGCACAGGAAAACAACTGTCCGCCCAGCACACTGAGACTGAAGCTCACAGATCCATCCCACGGTTCACTGTGAGGCCACTGGTTGGGCTGAGAGCTAGTCAGTCGTGCAGCAGCACACAACCTCTGGGAACAGGCCAGAACACCTGCAAAAACTGCAAACTCTGACCTAGTCAGCAGAGAAATCAATTTGGCTGAGAACCACAGGTATTCACATACTCCCAGAACCACTGGTCCCAATTCAAGTAAAGATGGCTACCTACTGACCACAGAGCAACTACAACAACAGTTCTCGATGTCGAGGAGAAAACAAAGACGAATTATGACATACATAAATAATCAAAGTCCCACGCAAAGCCCAAAAGGAAACAAGAGCAAAGGGACGAGAGAGATGTCACCATCCCAAGAAATGACACCTGAAGAGACATGAAACATGACCCTATTCAACGAGATGATTGTGGACATGATTAAAGAGATTAAAACAGAATTCCAGAAACAGTTCCAGGAACATAAGCAGGAAATCGCCAAAGAGCTCATCGAATTCAAAAGAGAAATGGAAGAAAAGATAATATCCTCAAGAGTAGACAGCATCAGCTCAATGTCCACACTTCAAGCAAAAATGGAGGCATTAAGCAGCAGATTGATGTAGATGGAACTAGAACATCAGAAACGGAAGATAAAACACAAGAGGTGGAACAGAGAATCACCACCTTGGAAAAATCACTCAGAATCTACCAGAGAGAGCTCCAGGAACTGGCAGATGCAGCAACGAAGTCTAATCTTCGTATAATAGGGATTGAGGAGGGGGCCGAATTTCAGGACAAAGGTATGCAACCTTTATTCACCAAAATCATAGCAGAGAACTTCCCCAACTTCAAAAGGGAAAATACTCACATTATTGAAGGTTTAAGGACCCCAAACAGGCAAGATCCTAGAAGGAACTCATCTAGACATATCATAGTAAAGACACTAGACCCGAATACCAAGGAATTGATCTTAAATGCTGCAAAAACAAAGAAGGAGCTATATTATAATGGGAAGAACATTTGAATTACTGCAGATCTCTCCATGCAAACCCTAAATGCAAGAAAAGCTTGGAAAAACATCATTGATGTCCTGAAGACCAACAACTGCCAACCCAGACTGATATATCCAGCAAAACTAGCATTTACATTTGAGGGAGAAACGAGAATATTTCACTCCAAAGAGAAGCTTTATGAATACATGCACACTAAACCAGCGTTACAAAGAATACTAATTAATCGAGAACAAATTGTAGAACATCAAGAACCCCCATCAAGAAGCAAACATCTATAATTCACTAAACACAAAAGGGGAAAAAAGAGAGAGAAACAAACTTAGAAGTAAAAATAAATAATGACAATGGACACTGACCACTTCTCCATAATCTCCCTAAACTCGAACGGGCTGAACAATCCAATCAAAAGACACAGAGCAGCAGACTGGATTAAGAAACACCACCCATCCATATGTTGCCTCCAAGAGACCCACCTCACTACCAAAGACAGAAACAAATTCCAAGTGAAAGGATGGAAACGAATTTTCCACTCCAATGCACCATGCAAAAAAGCAGGAGTAGCAATCTTAATCTCCGACAAAATTAACTTCTCATTAAAATCAGTACATAATGATAGAGACGGCCATTATATATTAGTAAAGGGTACAATCGATGCCCATAATATTACAGTTATAAACATCTACTCCCCCAACACGGGAGCACCCAAATTCGTCAAACAATCTCTTTTAGAATTACAGAATAAGATGGACTCAAACACAATCATAGTGGGAGACCTCAATACACCACTCTCAACAAATGACAGGTCAACTCAACAAAAGTTAAGCAAAGACACCATCGACTTAAATGACACCAGCTGGGCTTAACATATATACACGAGTCTTCCACTCAACGGCTAAACTTATTACATTTTTCTCACCAGCACATGGAACATACTCCAAAATAGATCATATAATAGTTCATACAGAAAACTTAAGCAGATACAAGAGGACTGATATAATCCCATGCATTCTATCAGACCACAGTGGAGTCATATTAATTCTTAACAATGCAGTCAAAGTCAAAAAACATTCAATCACATGGAAACTGAACAACACACTTCTGAATAACTCCTGGGTAACAGATCAGATCAGAAATGAAATTAAAAACTTCCTTGAATGTAATGACAATCAAGAAACACCACAAAGGAACTTATGGGACACAGCAAAGGCAGTTCTAAGAGGCAAATTTATCGCACTACGAGCACATATTAAAAAGACAGAAGAAGAGCACGTAAATAACCTTAAAAAAAAACTGAAACACCTAAAGGAGCAAGAAAAAGTTAATTCTAAAACAACTAGAAGGACAGAAATAACAAAAATTAAATCAGAAATTTCAGAGATTGAAATAAGATCTACTATACACAAAATTAATAAATCAAAAAGTTGGTTCTTTGAAAGAGTCAACAAAATAGACAGACCCTTGGCAAGATTAATGAAAAAAAGGAAAGGGAAGACTCAAATAAACAAGATTAGAGACTCCACGGGAACAATCACAACTGATTCCCAAGAAATTCAGTCCATAATGAATAGGTACTACCAGGGCCTATATTCAAAGAAACAAGAAAATATAGTAGAAATGGATGTTTTCTTAAATAAATTTAGGCAACCCACACTTAACAACGATGAGGTAAACAAATTGAACAGACCAATTTCTTACAACGAAATTGTGGAAGCAATCAGGGAAATGCCAACCAAAAAGAGCCCAGGTCCAGATGGATTCACTGCGGAATTCTACAAGATGTTTAAAGATGAAATAACACCTATACTCTTGAAACTCTTCCAAGAAATAGAAACAGAAGGAGCAATACCAAACTCATTTTATGAAGCTAATATTACTCTCATCCCCAAACCAGGGACAGACCCAACAAAAAAGGAAAACTACAGACGTATCTCTCTAATGAACACAGATGCAAAACTCCTCAATAAAATATTAGCCAACAGAACCCAGAAACAAATTTAAAAAAATCATACACTATGATCAAGTGGGCTTCATCCCACAAATGCAAGGCTGGTTTAACATTCGCAAATCAATCAATGTAATCCATCATATCAATAGAGTTAAGAATAAGAATCATATGATAATTTCTCTGGACGCGGAGAAGGCATTTGACAAAATACAACATCCATTCATGTTGAAAGCACTAGAAAAATAGGAATAAAAGGTACATGCCTCAAAATAGTGAAAGCCATATATGAAAATCCTATAGCCAGCATTATACTAAATGGTGAAAGACTGGAACCATTCACCTTAAAATCAGGAACTAGACAAGGAGGCCCACACTCTCCACTTCTCTTCAATATAGTGCCAGAGCAATAAGGCAAGAAAAGGACATCAAAGGGATCCACATAGGGAAAGAAGAAATTAAACTATCCTTATTCACAGACGACATGATCCTCTACTTGAGTGACCCAACAAACTCCACTCCCAAACTTCTAGAATTAATAAACCACTTTAGCAAAGTAGCAGGATACAAAATCAATCTTCAGAAGTCAGTAGCCTTCTTGTACACCAACAATACACAAACAGAAGGCCAAATCAAGAAAATGATCCCATTCGCAATAGCCCCCAAAAGAATAAAATACTAAGGAATATACTTAACCAAAGATGTAAAGGAATTATTTAATGAAAACTATAAAAGCCTAATGAAAGAAAATAAAGAGGTCACTAGGAAATGGAAAGACATCCCATGCTCATGGCTAGTGAAAATGGCTATAGTGCCAAAATTGATATACAAATTCAATGCAATCCCCATCAAAATCCAAAAGACATTCTTTACTGAAATAGAAGATATAATCCAAAGATTCATATGGAACAAGAAAAGACCTAGAATAGCCAAAACAATTCTAGGCAAAAAGAGCAATGCTGGTGGTATTACAATACCAGACTTCAAACTCTACTATAGAGCCAAAATAACAAAAACTGCTTGGTATTGGCACAAAAACAGACTAGAAGATCAGTGGAACAGAATAGAAGACCCAGAAATACCTATACCACTTACCTATAGGCAACTTGTATTTGACAAAGGAGCCAAAGATATACAGTGGAACAAACACAGTCTATTCAATTACTGGTGCTGGCAAAACTGGGCAGCCAATTGCAGAAAACTAAAAATTGACCCTAGCCTTTCGCCATGCACAAGCATTAACTCAAAGTGAATCAAAGACCTCAATGTCAGACCGGAAACCATGAAACTGCTACGTGATAAAGTAGGAGAGACACTGGAACTCATAGTCACAGGCAAAAGATTCCTGAACAGAATCCCAGGGTCACAACAGATTGGAGAGAGACTCGATAAATGGGGCTACCTGAAAATAAAAAGTTTCTGTACAGATAAAAAGATAGTTGCAAAAGTAGAGAGACAGCCAACCAACGGGGAAAAGATATTCACCAACAATACATCTGACAAATGCTTAATATCTAGTATCTACAGGGAACTCAAGAAACTAATCCCTCGAAAACCCAATAAACCATTCACTAAATGGGCAAGGGAACTAAAGAGAGACCTATCAGAAGAAGAGATTAAAGTGGCAGAAAAGCATATGAGAAAATGTTCATCATCTATGGTCATAAAGGAAATGCAAATAAAAACAACCCTAAGATACCACCTTACCCCAACAAGAATGGCCAAGATTTTGAACTCAGACAATGACAGTTGCTGGTGGGGTTGTGGAGAAAAAGGAACCCTACTCCACTGCTGGTGGGAATGTAGACTAGTTCAGCCACTCTGGAAAGCAGTGTGGAGGTTCCTTAAAGACCTGAAAATAGACCTTCCCTATGATTCCACCATACCACTTCTGGGCATTTATCCTGAACAGCCTGACCTAGGATATTATAAAGACACCTGCTCAGCTATGTTCATCTCTGCACTATTCACAATAGCCAAGCAGTGGAAACAATCCAGATGCCCTACTACAGATGAATGGATACAGAAAATATGGTATATATACACAATGGAATTCTACATAGCCAACAGACAAGATAAAATAATGGCATTCGCAGGGAAGTGGATGAATCTAGAGCGAATCATGTTGAGTGAGACGAGTCAAGACCTAAGGAACAAAAGGTGCATGGAATCCTTAATATGCGGCTATTAAATCCAAAGAGTACAAGAGCGAGGACTCAATAAATGCATACCCAAAGCTATGGACAAGGTAAATACAAACATAACTATATAGACATAAAAACCTATGACTCTATAGACATAATGTTTTATTTCATAAATTAATGTTTCTATGACATACAAACCCTTAGCCTAATTTTGACTAAGTTCTAAATACTAAGTCCCAGTGATTATAATTAGAGATTCTCTCCTTGAACATTTGTTTATTAAACTTGTCATTTAAAATATGATGTAAACATAAGCCATATAATGAATGATTGTTGTTCTTAATGTAAAAAAATAAATAAAAACATATAACTATGCAAAAAAAACCAGCATATATTCCAAATATATATTGAAATCAATTTAATTTAATTTTAATTTTAATTATGTAACTTTAAGTATATTTGCAGACTTCAACACTAAAAGGTTGCAGGAAAGGTAAATGTAGCTATAAGTACAGACATTAGTAAAATATACATCTATTCCAAAAGGAATGTCTTTTCTTTAGATTATATAAAAAATGTTTATATTATAAAGAGAAAAACGGTCCTATGTAATATTCTCAGATTTAATAAAAACCTACAAAACAACCTAGTTAATGACAAAAACTCGTGCAGTCTTCATTGAAAATGTCATTTGAAGGCATGTGTTTTAAATATATAAATATAAACCTAATAGCAATGGATCACTTTAATTAGAAGAATTTAATTACTTGGAGGGAACAAAGCTGAGGCAGGCACATGATGTCTGAAATCAGCTGGTGCCAATGTCATGTCTTTTATTTATTTCCTTGATTGCTGATGCTTTACCAAGAGACTTAACATTCTAAGTCAACAACAATTCCCCTATCCTGGCAGGGATCTGTTGAGTTTTCATTTTCATTATTGTGTATTAATTGGGCAAAGTAATGGGTGTCTATGGAATGGTAATAGCAATATCCTTGAGCAAATTGAGAATGGCCCTGTCTAGTTGCAACCTAAGGGTTAGAGTTCCCTTCTCTCTTCTGGCTCCTATTCAGATGGCAAAGCTGAAAGCTGATACCAGGCTGCTACAGATGGCACTCTTTCCCATGCCACAGGTGCCTATGAATTTCTTGGAATAGAGGCCAGATTGATATAGCACTATTTGGACTTAACTATTGCCCTGACGAAAGGATTCATTTGTGCTTTAACCCAACAAAAGGTAGAATGAGAGGACAAACTATCAAGTGGGAGAAAATACTAGCAAACTAAACCTGACAGCTCATATCTAGAATATACAAAGGACTCAAAATATTAGCTGTAAGAATAAAAATTGCATAGAGATGTGAAGAAATGGGTCTTTGAACACAAATCAATACCTGAAAATGAATACTCGGAATCACTCATCTTAAGAACAATTATAACCATTTATAAACAATAACATGACAATCCAAATGTTACTGATTTTGAGACTATACAAAGATGTTTTGCAGTAATATAACAGTCTTTAATCTTGTTGTGTTACAAAAATATACATATGATACATACCCAGAACTATATTCTTTGAGCCTTCTCAGAACAAGTTTTAAGTAACAGCAATTATATGGGGCTATTCGTACACAATAAAAAAAACCCTCACTAGTTTATATTGTAGTTATTCAGAACTCCAAAGCCAATTTATACTCAAAGAATCTTTGATAAAGCATTACCTAAGCAAATGAAACAAGTATATACCATAACAGGAAAATATCTAATTATCTATACTTACTTTAACAAAGCATATGCATATTACAGTCTTAAACTACAGATTCCCAATCCCAAACTCACTATAGTTAATTCTGACATCTGTTGATATGTACTACATTTGATAGTCTTTGTGGAACATAAATGAAAAGCACAGAAGAGTATTTAAGTTTAGAGTTTGGATGGTCTGAATTAATAAATGGGCCCAACATTACTATAGCATACTGGAGAAGCTAACTTTTTTGGGACAGTGGGCATCCATAAAATAATGACAGAAACGTAATAACTACAACATTAATTGTAAATGTTGTGACATGAATGTAATTGCACAAATAAAACTATAAAATAAGAAATGAAAATGTTGATATTATAGTCTAAGGCCCTAATAATGATGTAATTCATGTGACATATACAAAAGCCAAATGGTAAACTGTTTTCCTCTTAAAGAACTTCAGAAAAATCAGTCATATGTCATGGTCTATGCACTGAGTAAGCTGCACATGCTCAATAGCAAATTGCATACACAGATGAGTGTCGTGGGAGTTACAGATGAGAAATCACTCTGGATACAACAGACTAGTATTGGGCTTTGTGGGAGAAGTAACTCTTGAGTGGCTTTGGAAGCATGTATAGGAAGGATATCAACTATAAAAAAGCAAGAGTGTGTCTTTCAGGTCAGTGAGTACCACACACTTGGTTGTGGGAAGAGAAGACAGGGAGAAGCACACTTAAGTTATTTGGGGGAACAGAAGACTCTGTACAAAAAGCAATATTCTCATTGCCTGACTCATGCAATTGTAATCCCTCCATATATCACCCTCAACAATAATAATAAAGCAAATTAATTTTAAAAAGTAATCAGAAAGACAGACATGAACTTGCAGAAAATCCCAGACAAGGCTGTAACTAGATCCCTTGCAAAGTGTCTCTATATACTAGAAGCTACAGTAATACTTTTGCTTCCACACCCTACCTCCATTAGAAAGAAATGTACTAGAAGCTGAGTCAGAGTTGAAATAACTAGTTTGCCTTCATGAAGAAGCATGAGATAAACTGAGAACAATGACTACACAAACTTCATTTTAAACACAAAGGGAATTAGTAGTCATTAGATGAACTTGAAGCAGACTTTATCCAATACAATATCTTACTAATCACTGTTCATAAACTGCAGTTGCCCAAATAAAGTAACTAATATCTAATTTAAACTAGAATGATGAACAACTATCTTTTTTTCCTCCTGCTCAGAGAGCCTTACCTTGAAACATGTGACATGAAGCCATTTAGGAATAACTAGGTAACAGGTTTATTTAAATGTTTTACCATGGTTGAGAAGGAAATGAGAAAGTTAACTATCTGAAGTGTTTATAAGAAACTTTAGAGAACAAATTATAAATGAGATGTGGAAAAAAGTGAGATTGATAAAGAACGTATTTTATTATAATTCTCAATTCCCAAGTAATGTTGAAGAGTATGAAAATTAATTCAGGATAATTATAAATTAGGTATAAGGACTAGGTAACATTATTTACAATAAATATTAATATGACAAAGAAGTTTCTGAAATTGTTAAATCATAGGACTCAAGAAGTTTGGGCAAGATTTCAAGTGAGATGCAGAACCCAAATGAAACTGAATAAATACTCAAGGACTGACAGTACAAAGGAACAAATATAAATATCCATCTATAGATAACTGCCATTGTAGCAAGAAGTTCTGCTTTCTTCAGCCTTTTACTGGTTAATATTCACTCCTTATAACTGCCAATATGTCTTTTGCCATTGTTTTAGTTACCCATAAGATGTTAGATTTTTTTATCGTGGAGCTGTAATATCTTTTTAAATCTATACACGGAAGTATTTATTGGTTGCTACTAGATTCTTTTGGGATTTTGAAGTTTTTTTAACTGAAAAAAAACAGTGACAGAAGTACATAAGTAAGTGGCATTCCTTTTATTCTATTTTTGGTGTCAAATGATCAGAGTGCTTTTGGTTATTGGTTTTCAATACTGGGAATTGAACTCAAAGCCTCTAACACTCTATCAATTTAGCCCCCATAGTCTTTTTGCTCATTTGTTGCCTTTCTAATAGAATCTGAGGCTTTTTATAGTCTCTGGCCTTCATTTTTCATCTAGCTGGGATTATAAGAATATATCTGTATGAACCATCCCAGGATGTACTAAGCTACAGTGCAACACAGGTACTAATATTATGGTATATATATGGCTATGTTAATAGGGATCTTCTTGTTTAAACCAAAAGTAGAGAACATTTCAACTCACAATGAAAAATATGACCAAAAATTAAACCTCAGTTATATTAAGTCACTGGGGGTATTATCTGAAAGTAACTGAAATATACTAATTTCTAAATTGTTATCCACTTCTGGCATTATTTCCTCTGAAAGACCTAAATCTTCTTATCTTTATCTATTGTTCCTTCTCATTTTTTTTTTTTTGCCAGTCCTAGGCTTGAGCTCAGGGCCTGAGCACTGTCCTTGGACTTTCTCAAGGCTAGAGCTCTACCACTTGAGCCTCAGCACCACTCCGGCTTTTTTGTATATATGTGGCACTGAGGAATTGAACCCGGGCCTTTGTGCATGCCAGGTAAGCACTCTACCACTAGGCCAAACTCCCGGCCCCTCCTTCTCAATTTTTACGTAAACATTTGGCCTTTTAATACAATTCCTAACAGGATAGGAAGCTATTTTCTGCAAGTATATGAGCTCTCATATACAATGTATACAACTTGTACTCTTCTATAATTTTGTACCAAATTTTTCTAGGTAGCTTTTAAGCTATCTCTTTAGGAAATTGAAAAAAAAAGAGTAGAAGGAAGTATAGTTAATGCATATAAATTCAGGTGGGCAAGCAGGAGGGATGAAGAAGGAAGTTACATGCTTACACACTCAAGTAGCTTATAAAGGCTAAAAGCATTCTACAAGGCTCCTGCAAAATTGTAAGATTCTTCCTCAATAAAGTAATAGCAGGTACCTTCAAAATGAAAATAAAGTTCAGTCAACCATGCAGATAGAATTTGGCAGGGATGCCCAGGGGCTTTAAGCAAATCTGGTACTGGGCTCACATGAAATCAGAGTTCACTGTTTCCTTCCAGTTTTCTCTTCACTCAAGGATGTCTACTTATAAGAAATTACCAAATGTATCTCTTCCCAGTAATGCTCACAGTCTTTTAGCTAATGTAAGAGAGCCATAAAAATAAAATGGAAACTGAGCATGAGAGAAAAGTAACAGTGACTAGCAAAAGCAGGAATGTAAAGCAGAAATTGTTGATGAAGGTTAAAAACCATGGTAATTTTAGACAGTATTTGGAGTCAAACAAACAAGGAAAGAAGTACCCATACCAAAAAACAGAGAGTGAAAAATCAACATGTCATTATATGGTAAATGACATATGGCATATAATTATATAAAAATTGTTCTTTAAAATTTATCATGTCCTCAACAGGAGCAGTGGTTCATTCCTATAATCCTGCCTACTCAGGAAGGTGAGATCTGAGGATCAAAGCCACCCTGGACACTAAAGTCCATGTGACTCTTATCTCCAGTTAACCACTAGAAAACTAGAAGTGGCACTATGGCTCACGGGTAGGGCAGTAACCTTGAGCTGAAGACAGCACCCAGGCCCAGGGGTAGGGTGGTAACTTGAGCTGAAGTGCTCAGGGACAGCACTCAGGCCCAGAGTTCAAGCCCTATGGAAATATTAATTAATTAATTAATTAATTATCATGTCCTCAAATGGAGAAATTTTTAAGGTGAGTAATTTTTTTTTTGCCAGTGCCCAGGGTTTGGGCACTGTCCTTGGATACTTTTTTCTCAAGGCTGGCGCCCTACCACTTGAGCCACAGCACCACTTCCAGCTTTTTCTGAGTATGTGGTACTAAAGACTAGAACCCAGGGCTAGGAAAGCACTCTATCACTAGGCTACACTCCTGGGCCAAGGTAAGTAATTTTTTTTTGCCAGTCCTGGGCTTGAACTCAGGGCCTGAGCACTGTCCTTGGACTTTCTCAAGGCTAGAGCTCTTCCACTTGAGCCTTAATACCACCTCCGGCTTTTTTTTTTTTTTTGTATGTGTTACCTAGGAATTGAACCCGGGTCTTCGTGCATTCTAGGCAAACACTCTACCTCTAAGCCAAACTTCCAGCCAAGTTGAGTAAATTTTAAGGTGAGTAAAATGAAAAACTAAAAGGCAATGACCTCATAAGTCATAAAGTCCTAAAGACTTTTACATTTTACTGTGTGCCTTTTTCTAAGGCTCCGGATATGTAACAGTAGAGAGTTAGTAAATGATTAAACTTCACTTTAAGGCACTTTAAAAATATGTGAACTAGTCAAGTGCCTTGTTCCAAATTTCAGTTTCAGATTTACTTCTGTGGCATGCATATGTAAACTCTCTTAAATTCAAAATGACAAATTTCTGCTAATCTGTGATAGGGCTCTTGGTTGATGATTTGAGAGGATTATAGTTTACCTCATCAAGGTTTACTTTCTCCATAAATGAGGTGTCAGAAATATTTACCCTATGTTAAAACAAAACCCAGGCCTAAAATATTAATTCATCTTCATTAGTTATAATTAATTATATTATAATTAACTATAAATACAATCAAAATGGTATACTAAGCTTATTTTCAGGTAAACCCCTGCATATTACCATTGTATATTAATCTTTAAAAATATTTTAATACCCACAGGCATCCATCTTTCAGTTACTAACACAGTATCAAAATGCTTAAGCACTAATACCAGCTATACTATTTGGAGATGATTAAGAGTATGGTCAGAGAAAAAGAGCAGAGTAGTTGTAACTAGTGGCTAAAGGAAGAGAAAATAAAGAGGCAATGTTCAGCATACAATGTTTGTTATGTAAGATGCATAAATCCTAGAAATCTACCACATAATATGTCTACACAAACCTTTATTGCATACTTAAACTTTTCCAAGAAGGTAAATCCTACATGTTATTATCCAATAATAAATAGTAACAGTAGTAACAGTGAGAAGAAACTTCCAGAGGTAATGATATATTTATGGCTTTAATTGTGATGGTTTTGAGGGTAAGCACCTATTTTTCAAATATGTTAAATGGTATGCATTAAACATGTACTTCTTTCATAGATTAAATCGGGCCTAAAAGTGTTAGAAGGTCAAATACTTCATTTATTGATAAAGACACATCTAAAGTTAAAAAAGCAAGTCATTCAGAGTGTTTGTCTTACTAGGTAGTAGCTAAGCCTCAGGCAAATCTGTTCTACTGATAAGTTTTCTGGATGCCACACAACTGGGCCATTTCTATAAGATAACACATCAAATGTAATTGTTTTATATTTCTTTTTAGACAATTTCAGAAGTTCATAAGTATAAAAAAATTTTAAAGCTCACAACTGTAATCCTAGATACTCAGGAGGCTGAGATCTGAGGATCAGGGCTCAAAGCCAGCCCAGGCACTAATGTCCAATTAACCATAAGAAAGCCGGAAGGGATGCTATGGCTCAAGTGGTAGGGCAGTAGCCTTGAGCTGAAGAGCTCAGGGACAGTGCCCAGACCAAGTTCAAGCCCCACAACCAAAAAAAAAAAAAAAAGGAAAAGAAATTAAGAAGATTGCTTTTGTTGGGCATGACTGTTTCATATGACCATAGACATCAATGTCTACAAGTTATAATCCACTGGTCACTTTTAATTTACTATTGAAATAAAGCCACACTACTACATTCAAGAAGCTTGTCTTGACCTTTCCTATCAATGAGTCACTACATAAAGTGTTTGTTGCTCCTTTTTTTGTCATATCATTCACTCTGGGGAGAAGGATGCTATAAATATCACTCCTTGTTGATAATGACAACTAGTGACAAATCTGAGATATGCTCAAGACACTTTGTACTTTTGCAAGGAAGAAAGGGATGAACCAAAAAAGGACAGCTCTGTATTCTGCCACCAAGAACTGATGATGAAATGTCTGCTGATTAATTCTCCTGTAAACACCCTCAGATCAGACCAAGACCAGAAGACATGAGCTCAGCAGTGGTCATGCAGTAAGGCCACTGGACAGCTCACACTGAGAATGCAAAGTAATACTCCAGCTCTAACCTACTCTGTCCATGCACCCCAATCCCAGTCACAAACCTGATATTCAGTTGAGGACAAAGACTTCTTGCAAAGGAAAGCAAAGCATTGTCAGTGGTAACATCCATGTAACAAGGCCAATCTCAGTAAAAACTGCTGAGAAAAATAAAGTGGCAAGCAAAAGTAGAGACAGGAGAAAACATTATCTTCATAAGAATTTGTGTTTGTTATATGACTACTAAAGAAAACAAAAAAAGAGAAAGAAATCAAAAAGTTCAATTATGTAAGAAAGACAAACAGGTTCCCTAAGTGCTTGAAGTCACATGTGTAGGAGTTAAAGGCATACACATCCAAAGATAGCATACAAAATACTCAGATAAAACTGAATAGGTTCAATCCCTGTTCTGTTTACTCATTCCATACATATTCTCTTGTGTTCAGTGTGACATCACTGGCTGACTTAAATGCCAAATAATACTCTACAAAGAGGTTACATTAGGAATTGAACAGTCACATGGATTATTTCTAACTGTATTCTTACTAAAGTTACTTTTAAAAAGTCTTTTCTTAATACAAAGACATTTCACTAAAAGACACATTCCTTGGGTGACATCCTTGTCACCATAACTGGGTTGTGGTATGTCCACTAACAGTGGAACCATAGGGACCCTAGGACTCTGAACAGCACTCTACCCAAGTTCATTCATTCACTTTAAACCCACTGCAACCTAATGAAGTATTGTTTTATAAGGACAGAAATGGAGAATCAAAGAGTTAGTTCTCAGGGTCCTTCCATGCTAAGGGCAGATCTGGATTTGTAGTCCTGGCCTCTGTGATCCTCTTCCATGCTCAGGGCCCAATGATATATACTCCTCCACTCTGCTCATGGGGAGGGGGGTAGGATTTGTAATCCAAGGTAAAAATTTTAGAACAAGAACATTTTGATTTTGTTTGATGTCCACTAAGAAGAGCTATAATTTAGGCAAAAACTGTTTAAGAAAAAGAGATTGTTCTCCTGTCCATGAGAATTGAAGAAATAACTGGTTGAAAATGCTGGAAAGTATTTCAAATGTATACCCATTTATGCTGGCTGCCTTTATCTTGGTGACAGCAGTATGCTTATGAAATCTGCACATTTCTATGAAAGGACCTAAAAAGCAAGTGGAGTTTGAATTGTGCCTTGAAGCATCACCAGAAAGAAAAAGAATATGCATGTACATTTACATGTACAATCACAAGCTAATGGAGACATAGAAGACTTGGATGAGGAAGATGTAAAAGTATTAGATCTTGACAGTAGTCAAGAGCTTGGTTACCTGTGATAACAGAATAAAGACTTCCTTTAAGATTGCCAGATCCATAGGTCCTGTTTACATATCAAAGGTAAACTGAAGTTGCAAACTATTCACATTAAAATAGAGATAGAGGGCTGGGAGTTTGGCATAGTGGTAGAATGCTTGCCTAGCACCACATACATAGAAAAAAGCCAGAAGTGGTGCTGAGTCTCAAGTGGTAGAGCTCTAGCCTTGAGAAAGTCCAAGGACAGTGCTCAGGCCCTGAGCTCAAGCCCAGGACTGGCAAAAAATAAAAATAAAAATAAATAGAGATAGAATCCTAGATTAAATATATGGATCCAAATGTAATCATGAGAGTTCTGGGAAATAAAAAAGGAATCCAATGGACAGTTAAGCGAAAAGATATGATGTTACAATTCCTGCTAGTTTTAAAAATAGAGAGACATGAATAAATAAATGCCTGCCTTAACCATTCATTTATCTTAGCACTAAACATACATATTTTTCGTTTGGATATCTTCTTCATAGAAGACCTTTGACCCTATTACATTTTATCTGTTCACAATTTTTTTTTTGTCAGTCATGGGCTTGAACTCTGGGCCTGGGCGCTGTCCCTAAGCTCTTCAGCTCAAGGCTAGTGCTGTACCACTTGAGTCACACAATACCATTTCCTAACAAAATATTTGGTTGATTATAGGGAATTATGGAAGATTGCAACAAACTTCTTTGCTATGCTTTTTACTCAAGTTGTTTATTGCCTTACCTGCGTGTTTTAAGGATTCCTTTTATATTTTTTACGATAATATTTATCAGGTACACCTTTGAAACTATTTTCTTCTAGTCCTTTAGCTTATTTTCACATTCTCATGTCAGGATCTTTTGCAAAACAAAAGTTTCTTTTTTATGTAATTTCAAGGAATATAATTTCTTAATTCTTTCATGAACTGTATTGTCATTCTCTTTCCAATAATATATAAACAATGACAGGAATAACACTTGTAAATAAAAGCTGTAAAGCTGTGCTGTTGATCTACTCACATCAAAAATACAATACAGGGACCGGGAGTATGGTCTAGAGGTAGAGTGCTTGCCTAGCATGCAAGAAGCCTTGGGTTTGACTCCTAGGTACTGCATACACAAAAAAAAGCCAAGATTGGTACTGTGGCTCAAGTGGTAGGGCAGTAGCCTTGAACTGAAGAGCTTAGGGACAGCGGTCAGGCCCAGAGTTCAAGTCCCAGTACTGGTAAAAAAAAAAAAATACAATACAGGGACTAGGAGCATGGCCTAGTGGGAAGAGTTGTTGCCTAGCATGCATGAAGCTCTGGGTTCGTTTCCTCAGTACTACATACACAGATAAAGCCAAAAGTGGTGCAGTGGTTCAAGTGGTAAAGCACTAACATTGAGAAAGCACAAGCACAGGGCTAGCATTGAAGCCCCAGAACTGACAAAAAAATAAAAATATAATACATTCCAAAGACAGAACTTAAATATGTGACATACTTTTTCCATATAGATAGATAACTAGATAGACAAAGATATATATAGATACAGACAGCTCTACACACAAATATACATATATATCATAATCTTTAAAGATCCATGTACTTCATACCATTTATGTAGTACAAGATTGATTTTACTTGTTTTTCCTACATTCTGTACAGGTTTTCTATTTATTATGTGATATCTACTGGTGAAATTAAAATATCAATGATTCCTAAATTGCAGATTTTCTTCTACTTAATATTTAACAGTATACAATAACATCATTAATTTAATATTCTATTCATTTCATTATATATATATTATAATCCTATTCCTCCTAAAAATCTGTAAGGCATAAACCTTTCAAAGGAGATGAGGGAAAAGAGCAGAGGCAGTGTAACTTTGAAACAAAGAATTTTTGCTATTTTTATTTACAAGCCACAAGACAATCTCCAAATGACCTTGGCCTTCCAAAGTAGCATTAGAACTAAAGTGCCAGAGAATGGAAAGCTGCATTAGAATTGAAAACAAGATAAAAGGTAGGAGTCCTAATCTCCTCTTCTACATAGCATTATTCATGACAAGGGTTTCCAGCTTTCTCAGACAGGGTTCAAAATGTCAGCTTTAACTATGTAGCAAATTTTAATAGGATGTTTCTAAATGGATACCAGAAAAGAGCTACAAGTATTTCTCCTTCTTTAACATGTTAAGAATGACACCAGCTACTGTACTTCTCACCTGACCCCAAGAGTAAAATCTCTCCAACCCATTTCCTTTAATCTCTGATGCATTTGGGCACATGTTGAGCTAACCACTCCCCTAGCAAGATTGGAACCAAAATGAGAATTTTGTTTTGTGTTTACAAAACATCAAAGTACGAGCAAGAAAACTCTTGCTAAAGGTCTTCCTGCCCTGGCTACAGAATTATATACCAGCAAGGGGCTATTCTACCCTCTGACTGCTTTTGGAAAAATGGCATCAGAGAAACAGTTTGGAGAAGCAGAAAATACCATTTTCAAACAACCATTTTCAATATAAATTGAGGTCTTTAAACTTTTTAGACAGTTTTTTTTCCCCAAGCATGGCAGATAAAGTTAAGCAAATAATAAATCTGGTGGACAGAGGTGATATGGTATGATCAACAGGCCAAGTACTGATTCTGAAGTGAACAGCTATGAGATGATGGTGCTTCTCCCATTCATAGAGGACACCTGCAGTGAAGTATACAAACACAGCACAGTGCTTCAATAAAGAAAAGGAACCACACGTAGAACAACTCAAATAAACACATATGTCACTGTTAACATTTACCAGGGGAAACTACAACACCCAGATTTGGTCATCTCTTTGTACATGAAATTTCAATCCTACATAAGTAACATGTTTTAAGTGAAAAATACATTGGATTATTAAATGTGAAATAATGTACTATGTTATCTCTCCTCTCTTTTGTTCTCCTTTTGTTAATCTCATATTGTTACTGTATCTGACTCTGTTGCCTGGTATATTGTATATTTGTTTACTTCTTTATTTGAAATAGAAAAGGGAAGGGGGAAAACAAGATCATTTGGAGGGGGTGGGGGGAGGGAAATTGGGACAAAAACATGAGAAGGGATATCAGTATGTAAGAAGTAATTCACCTACTACCTTATAAATGTAACTGTAACCCCTCTATATATTACCTGACAATAAATAATTTTTTTTAAAAAAAAAGAAGAGGAAAAGAGGATTTCCTTTTGGATCACAGTAACCTACCTGTTCAACTACTAGGACACTCAGTCTTGAAGGTGCAGCTGCAAATGTGAGTAACAGATCAGAAACTCCATGTGATTAAAAAAAAATAAACCTACTGTACATTTCTTTGCAAGGAAAAATAAACACTACTTTTGGCAGGCATTGATGTCTCATGCCTATAATCCTGGCTATTCAGGTGGCTGAGATCTGAAGATCACCAGCATTGTTTCAAAAAATCCATGAGGCACATCTCCAATAAACCACCAGAAAACCAGAAGTGGTGCTTTAGCTTAATTGGTAGACCGCTACCTTTGAGCTCAAGTGCTCAAGGATAACACCCAGGCCCAGAGTTCAAGCCCCAAACCAACCATACACAAAACAAAACATAACTTACTTGATATTTGGAAAGACCTCAAATTTTAAACAGAAGGATTTTTCAGACAGATTCAACCATGTATTAGGGAATAAAATACCTTTGAAACAGTCAAATTTACAGTTTAGAAACCAGTGTCTAGATGAACTTATGTTTAAATGATGTTATCTTTAAAGCAGAGCAACCCACAGAGCAATAGAGCGAGGTATGACCTGCACCATTATAATGCTGCAACTGGAATTTTATAAAATATGAGTACAGGAAGCCATATGGTACTCACAAATCTGCATTTTAAGTCAGACTTTCAAATCTATCACTCAAAATCGTGCACATTGTAATTCATTTTTTTTCTGTTACTCTGAGAGCATTAAAAGTTTGAAACACTTTCTTTTTCTCTGGTACTATCATTACCACACATGTGCATGTACTGTGTGCACATGTAAGAGAGAAAGGAAGCAGAGAAAGATACTTAGGCATCAAATTCCATCAGAGTGTAAGTAATCAGGCCCCTGAATCGGTGAATTCTACATGCATGCATATGGATTCAACCAATTTCAGATAATTTCAAATTATCAATTTCAAAAACAAAACAAAACACACACACACACACACACAGAGAGAGAGAAAAAAAAGTCAGCACCTGTGGCTCATGCTTGCAATCCCAGCTCAGGAGGCTGAGATCTGTGAAACTGAGAATGTTGATTTGAAGTCCTCCCAGGAAGGAAAGTCTGTGAGGTCATTTCCAATTAACCAGCAAAACCACACAAGTGGAACTGTGGGATCAAGTCACTATGCTTGAGCAAAAATGGACAGTGCTATGGGATATATACTCTATAGACATAATGTTTTATTACATAGATAAATATGTATCTATGACATACAAACCCTCAGATTAATTTCAATTATGTTCTAAAACCTAAGTGCCAGTGATTGTATAGAGTTTCCCTTCTTGAATACTTGACATTTAAAATACTATGTAAAAATCAATGTTAATAAATTCTTTAATTAAAAAAAAAAGGACAGTGCTTAGGACTGAGTTCACGACCCAGTACCCAGAAGCAGTGTGAGAATGTATGTGCATGTGAATGCATATGCATGCACATGCACACACACACACACACACCACACACAGAAGAAAGAGAAACAAAGAAAAGGGAGGGAGGGAGGGAGGCACAGAGGAAGGACGGACGGAAGGACGGAAGGAAGGAAGGAAGGACGGACGGATGGACGGACGGACGGATGGACGGAAGGAAGGAAGGAAGGAAAGAAGGAAGGAAGAGAGGGAGGAAGGGAGGGAGGGAGAGAGGGAGGGAGGGAGGAAGGGAGGGAGGGAGGGAGGAAGGGAGGGAGGGAGGGAGGAAGGAAGGAAGGAAGGAAGGAAGGAAGGAAGGAAGGAAGGAAGGAAGGAAGGAAGGAAGGATTTGTACTGACCACATACAGGCTTTTCTTCTTATATTGTTATCCTCTAAGCAATACACTAGAACCACTATTTTCATAAATAACAACTATTTACAACAAATCAGGTACTGTTAATCTAGAAATCATTTTGAGTATATAAGGATTTGCTTAGATTCTATGCAAATCCCATGTCCTTTTTATACAAAGAACTTGAACAGTCAGATTTTGGAATCTCTGGGAAGTCCTGGAGCCAATTCCTCACTGAGAGTGAAGGCAGCCTATATATGCTAGATAACTGAGGACACACTGCAATGGTTGCTGCCAGTACTCCCCCAAACACACAGAGCCAAATGATTGATTTATTAGTGCTAATAACAAGCTCAGCTTTCAGACCCTATTACACCCTGATCTTGTTTTCTTCCAGGAATGAGCCTGAGAAAATCAGACTCAGTCAATTCATAATAATTTCACTTGGCTTTAGATTCTGGACTCAAAGGAGCATTCTCCAAGCTTTGCTCACAGTATCCCCCCACGGAGATGCACAGCCACTCCTACACATTGATTGTAGAAGAATGGGAAAGGGCACACCGCTCTTTCCTGGGAAAAAAGCCAGAAAGAAAGTTTTGGAGGAAATAAACATACAACAGACAGTGTACAGCCACGGAATACCCATGGAAACCCTCTTCCCAAGGGCCTGTGCATTGCTGTAAACTTTCCTTGCCCCTTAGGATATTTAGTGTTGGGTTAAAGCAAATATTTTTTTAATCCCCAAGCATGTGCTGATTACAAGGCCTAAAATTAAAAACAAACAATTTCCCCTTTATTGCCTGTCTGTAACCACCAACGCATCTTCCCTTTTATTGCTGCAGATATTTATAAAGCAGCTAACTACCGGGAATATGAACCGCATTGCATACTTTCTCCTTCAGATGGGTCCATGAAGCACTTAAAACTAAATCTATTTGTGGGTATACATGTAACTTCTTCTATACAGAAGTTCCTAAAATGTCCCGAGTCAATATAAAATCTAACAGAAGCAGGATTTTCATACACATTAACAAAGCAAGTCTTCTAGTCATCTGTATCGGTTACCCTAAAACTCCTACAAAACAGAATCCTAAGCAACCTTTCAGGTTAATGCAGGTCTTTTGTGAGGGTACCCACTGAACTCCAGATCTCTGGGAATTTAGGACAACTGGATACCTTCATGAGATAAGCACCGCTAAGTCCTTCTCTACAAAATATCCCAATCCTTTGCTCCCACAGCATAATCTATTTTGTAATTATTGCTGAGCATTCTTAACCTTTACATATTTTCAATACAAGTGGCAACAGTTACACAATATTGTCTTCTAGTCCTTATAAGATCCAATTAAAGACATACTATTACCAATTTAAATTTGAAGAAACCTCACTTTGGTGATGCCCCTATGTCCTATTAGCCACCCTTATCTCTGATAAGCCAATTCCACATCAGTCTGTGAATACTACACATCCCTAGATGACAGTATTTTATTCCTGAAAAAAGCATAGTTCTGTGATGAGCCTGCTTAAACACCAGACTAAACATGAATCAAATAAAAACCTCCTCATTTGTTCAAGAGATTTAGGCTAGGTGGCAGTGTCTCACACTACCCAAAAGGCTGAGATCTGAGTAGTGAAGTCCCAAGCCGGCCTAGGTAGCACAGCCTAGCCTGTGAGGCTCCTATTGCCAACTAATCACCAAAAAGCCAAAAACAGACGTGTGTCTCACGTGAAGAGTATCGGCCTTGAGAAAAAATCCTAAGAGAGAACACCCAGGTGAGAGAGAGAGAGAGAGAGAGAGAGAGAGAGAGAGAGAGAGAGAGAGAGAGAGAGAGAGAGAGAGACAGAGAGAGAGAGACAGAGAGAGAGAGACAGAGAGAGAGAGACAGAGAGAGAGAGACAGAGAGAGAGAGACAGAGAGAGAGAGACAGAGACAGAGACAGAGACAGAGAGAGAGAGATTTAGTCTTTCTTTTGCTCTATACATATCCCATAATTTCCTTTTGGCCACCATTTTTAAACAAAAAGCAACTGAACATGATCATATGTGGATGGAATATCTTACAAATTTATGAAGACCAATATCACTTTGAATTATTAATTGCCAGTGATGTAAAATCAGAAGCCTAGTGCCTATCCTAAGGATTCCATTTTACAGTCACACAGTAAGAGCTCCTGGATGATGTAGCACCAGCGTTGCATGTCTTGCTTGCTGCTCAGCTTTTACTTTAAGGAAGGATCAAACTGGAAAGTAATGAGACAAAAAGGAATATATTTTTCATTTCATCATAAAAATGGGTGATAGGATTAAATACATTAAAGGTGAGAGGATTAAGATGAAAAAAAATGAGAGGATTAAGGCTACAATGTTTCTAGCAAAAAAGTCAAGGCACATACATGAAAATTCTACAGCACTGACTCTGTTGACCTTTTCTCTTTTAACACAAGCTCCAACTGGGCAGGAAAGAGGTTATCTACATCTTGACTAACTTGAGTGCTATAACTTAATGAGGTACACACTGGTGAAACCATTGTAGTATTTTGAACATATTAACTGAGAAGTATCTTCTAGAAGGGAGCAATGCAATTAGAATTTATGTGTGATAGCCATGTCAGCTTGTTCACAAATGGTTGATTCTGTTGTTTGGAGTAAATAAGAAGCATGTTTTCCATCTGTGTGAACTCATGTATAGCCATGGAACTCTCAAGCCAGGGAGATTTGAGCAGAGGTGACATGGGCTTCTATGTACAGAAGAAGTAAGTGCCCAGGGCATGGAATGCCACCTTTCTTCACTGAAATCATGAAGGGATGTCTTACACTGAGTCATCATCAGCAAAAGGACATGAAATGGTAGATTGGGAAAAGCCACGGATTTACAGCAGGAATGAAAATAAAACTGCTGTAAAAAGCCACTGAGGTTTTTCATATTTTTTTATTCCTGCAGCATCACCTAACCTTTTCTGACTCATACACTGACTAACTTTAAACATTAATATGCAAGCAAGGCTTAATATTATGTTACACGCACAGGTAACTCAAAGGCAAAAGCAGATTCTGCCTCAAAAAGTACATATTAGGGGCCAGGAGTTTGGCCTAGTGGTAGAGTGTTTGCCTAGCATGCACGAAGACCTGGGTTCAATTCCTTGGTACCACATACATAGGAAAAAGTCAGAAGTGGTGCTGTGGTTCATGTAGCAGAACTCTAGCCTTGAGAATAAAACCAAGAACAGTGTGCAGGCCCTGAGCCCAAGGCCAGGATTGGAAAAAAACAAAACAAACAAACAACAAAAAAAAAACACAGCACATATTAGAATTGGAAAGAGAAAGCATGGCCATGCATAAGAATGACATGACATTCCAGCTTGCATGTGCTGAAACGGACCTTATGTTAATGTCACCAAGGGTGAGAGGGAGAGAAGTTCATTTTCCCCTGAAAGGCAATAGCACGAATAAAGGGAATGATAGAAAATCAGCCTGAAGCACAGGAGATGGTTGAATGAGGAGGCAACATTCCCATATCACAAGAAATGAAGCTGGGAGTATGTAGTGCAAAAAGGCACAATAGACCTCAAATGCTACACCAAGAAAAAAATAAATGGAAGATGACAATAATAAAAACCAATGCATTCTAAAGACCTCATGGGTAATGTCCACTTAATTCTCAAAACCACTTTGCAGATGATAAGCATAAGATGTCCACAGTAAGCATTGCCCAAGACTACAAGTAAGTAGCAAAACTGACACTTGAACCAGTCAAGCTCCAGAGCCTGCAATATTTACCACTGTCCTATACTCCCACTTACCAAATTTTAGACCACAGAGATAGTTTCTGCAATAGGCAATAACTCATCCCATTTATAATTTCATGAAAGATGTTCCCAATCAACAGCATGCTTTATAAAGATTTGCATAATATATAAAATAGACAAAAAAACTGAGACTGATATGAGGTTAGAAAGTGTTTTAGAAAGCACTGAAACTAACCAAGTATAAGTTCAGTCCCACATTTAGATAGTAACTATGAACCAATAATTCAGAAATTTGTGATACAGTCATAACATTGTGCTCTGTCCTGTTAGTGTTTATTTAACACTGGGTATGGATTCTATGCTACTCCACTCATTCACTAACTACTTCCTGGATCTAGGAATTCTTTCGGACTCATAAACAAGGGATTGTGGGACGGGAGTTTGGCCTAGTGATTAAAGTGCTTGCCTAGCATGCATGAAGACCCGGGTGCGGTTCCTTGGTACCACATACATAGAAAAAAAAAGCCGGAAGTGGTGCTGAGGCTCAAGTGGTAGAGCTCTAGCCTTGAGAAAGTCCAAGGACAGTGCTCAGGCCCTGAGCTCCAGCCCAGGACTGGCAAAAAAATAAAAAATAAAAAAAATAAACAAGGGATTGTGGCAAAAGTGATACTGGAAACTTCTGACTATACACAGCAAGATCCTACAGGTGCACTTGGCTTTTCTGAAGCATTCACTCCCCTTGGCATCGCCGTAATACTCCTAAATCACTATGTACATAGTCAACAAATATTCTGCTTAAAGGCTTTGTCAAAAGTCCCAAAAGTACATGGAGAGGGTCCCACCTGGAATGCACCCTTCCTTCCAGCCATCACTACCAGTGTGTTAGGCATACAAACTAAGCCACAAAACCAGCTTAACTGTTGAAGATCCCAAAGTGACTCTAGTTGAATTTTCAAAATTAGAAGAATATCCCAGCCAAATGAAGCCAAATTCCTCACCCATGACCCAAGAGATACAACGCAGTATATATTTACCAGAGGCCCTCTGAAGATCAACCAGCAATACCAAAGTCCCTCAGTTTTTACTGAGTTCCTCACTTTACCCTAAACAAATCTGAATCTGTGTAAAGGCGTCCAAGAGCCAAGGTTTTCAGCTAGTCCCACCACCTGACATGCTTCTTACTCAAATGAAAGTTTGGCAAGTATTCAGTCATCTTAAAAGTCCGAAATTATGTATGTAAAACAGAACCAGAAGGCTGGATTATTACAAGATGAGTACTTACACTGAAACTGGTCTCTCACTCCCTCCTCTTACATTCTTTACCCTGGCTGCTACAAAATCACCTTGGGTGCTTTGAAAAATTGCCAGATTCTGAACTCCACTGTAAGCCAGTCACAGAAGAACACCCAGATGGTTCTACTATGAAGCCTGGCTTGCCCACCACTGGTCTTTGGATCAATATGGATACTTGATTACTTTATAAACAATGAAGATAGCAACAATCTTTCATGGAAAGTAGTCATTCAAAATATAAAAAGTGTTTATTTCTCCAGAGCCAAGACAAATGATCATCAGATCCTTAAGTAAGGCAGATATGAAATAGAAGTACTAAAATTACTTGCATGCATGTATCATTTGCACCCAACTACATTATATTAAATAAAAAGTAAAACTCTAAAGTGTGAGACTGTTTTAGGAAGTTGTCAAAAACATGTAACGTTCATAAGCAGATTCATATTTCTCTTTTAAATGTATCCACTGGGAAGACAGAATGTTAAATAGGCTTTAAAGGGAGAAGCTACATATTAACATGTTTAATTTATAACCTAGGAGTGTCACCAACTCATAGAAACTGAACTTTGCTCACTGAGCTGTCATGAAAATATATTTAACACAATAAAATTCAGAACAGAATCTTAAGAATATAAATAACTCCCTGTCCTACTAAAACCAAGACTTGCCACTATACAGTTCTCAGATGGGAAGAAAAGCACTTAGGATGTCAGACATGGGAGAGTAGGTAACTCAATTTTATACAAGACAAATACTCTCTCTGAGCAGTTTTAACATTCAGAGATTTGAAAATGAAGTCCTTAATGAAGGTGATAGTCCCAGCAGCTGTCTCCTCAGACTAAGACCAAGTGCTATCAAGTCTTAATAGAAATACTCTTCAATCCATATTTATCATTTTCCCATAAAACAATACCTACTGTGTGCTAGGTAGCAAATTATCAGGTGAAAGAAAATTACCCAAGGATTTACCAAAGAGTGAGCAAAAGATGATAATGCTTCAAACTGTGCCAAAGTGTGATTATTTAGAAAGATGTGAGGTTGTTCTCTGAAGCAAAAAATCAGCAAAAAAACACAAGCAAAATTCTTTCACATTGTATGAAACACTGCTCAGAATTTGAAATGCTCTCCTAGCATTCCTAAGGAGTTATGTGAATGGTTCATGTGGTTTTTGTTTGAATCTCCTTTGCCAACAAATGGCATTTGTGGCTAGAGTGTACCAAGTACAGGTTGCATAGAGTTTTAAAGATATAATTAACATGGATGTGTACTGCTATATTTTCTAACATGATTATGTAAATTATGAAGAAAATTTCTTGCTGATCAAAAAATAATACTGAGGTTGGTAGATTAACTTTTCAATGTTTTCATTACCGTCCCTGATAGTCCTCTGGGATCTAAGCACTTCCCACTAACTTTGTAGATGATTTCTTGCCACTTAACTTGCCCCAGTAGAGGAATTAACAAACAATAACTGCTAAAATACTTTTTATGTGGATTCCAGAAATACTATTGGTAAATTAATCCTGACCTACAAAGTATTTCAACCACAACTAAAATACAGTCTTTGTAAACAATGCATGCTATTACAAAGTTGTACATGGAAAGAAAAATTAGTAAAATTCACCAGAGGTCAACAGACCACAAATCTAATATAAACAGAAGTCAGAAAATCATAAAAGAGAAGTAAGTTGGATAATTCAGGTTATAAGGATTCTGTATTTTCAACTTTTCTCAAAGACTATTCTATCCACACATTCGTATTCCTCTAGTAAATAGGAAAGTTTTTTCTTAGATCATTTTAAAAGACAAAGGAACAAATAACTATATAATTTATAGGAGCAAATTTGCTCTATTTAGGGTTTCACATGATGCTTTTTACTTGGCAGTGAGTAGTATCTATCCTGTGAACTGTTCTTCTAAAGTAGAAAGGGATTTCTTTCAATCACCCTTGTTCTACAGCTTGATTCAAAATATGTATTGAGTATCTGCTGAGAAAACAACTGTATTTGTCAATATGACAACAATGAAATTAAAAGAGCTTCATATTTCAATTAAGCCAGAGAAATAAAATACAATTTAGAAAATCCAAATGACCAAATGAATGCTTGAGAGACGCTTAGATCAAGAAGACTTTGTATATTATATCACATCGTGACACAAGTAAGCCATACACCAGGTCATCTTCTGATGGCATACCACCACCCCTCAGCAGAGAGCCATTCATACAGGTAAGTTAAACTCATTAATTAATTAATTAATTAATTTTTTGCCAGTCCTGGGGTTTGAACTTAGGGCCTGAGCACTAACTATTCTTGGGATTCTTCCTCAAGATTAGCTCTCTGCCACTTGAGCCACAGCACCACTTCCGGCTTTTCTATGTATGTGGTACTGATTAATCCAACCAGATGTTCATGCATGCTAGGCTAGCACTCTACCACTAGGCCAAACTCCTGGCCCCAAACTAATCAATTTAGTCTTTCTTATAGATAGGGACTCTACTAATGAGAATTGACAGTGAACTATGGAACAAAGAAATTATCCATAACAAGTTGACATTTTGTTAACCACAAATTCAGACTAGTGTATGCACACTAATAATACTCTGTCTCCTCTTGAGCTCAACACAAATTAGAACTGCATTGTTTCCTTTTATTTTTATTTATTTATTTTCTGATCTTCAAGTGGGTATACAAGGAAGGAGGTTACAATGTAACTTGTTCATCTGTCTAGTGCTTGTTGACCACAATCATTGCTTCCGTCATTCTTCTCCATTCCATCTGTTTAAAAGCCTTTCCAGATTTGTAGAAAATGGCAAAATAAAAGCATTGAAAACTAACTGGAAAGAAAACGAGCTAAGTATGCTGACAGAAGACTTGACCTAGGAGTGAAATAACATTTCACCAAGAAAATAACAAGGGAAAATCAGACATTGGTACTATCATTCAGACTTACAATGTATTTTCTTGATTAGAATCTTATTTATCCTGTCCATGTGATGACGCTCAGTGTTCCATCATTCAAAAGGGAGTATGTGGGCTGGAGGAGGGAGAGGCAAGTGACAAAGCTGAGGTATAAATTCAAAATTGGCCATCTGCCCTAGACCATTAAGAACTCCAGTCAATGTCAAAATCAAAGGCATTGGTAACTGGTTTTAGCCTCATCTGGGTCTTAAACTGCTATGATTGTAAAGAAAGCGTTAGTAACTAAGTGAACAGCTTCTCTGGCAGGGCTGATGAGTTAATACACATAGTGATGAGTCTTACATAGAGAGTTTATACAACTTTACGGCAATTAAACAAATCAGAAATGCCCACAAGTTTCACGAATAAAAAGGCATTTAGAATAAACAAACATCCACTTTTAAAATAAATGAGGAGAAATCAACCAATTGAACTATTCAGGATTACTAGAAGAACTTGCCTTTCAATCTCACAGTAACACCTGAGCATAAATATTCATCTATATTTGAACCATAGCATTTGTGGGGTAGTGATGGCTAGTGATAAACCTCCACCAGTTTTCTTAGGTGTACGGACATAGTACATAAACTTCCTAAGTTTTATGATTTTTTTTCTCATGAAACAAGTAATCTATATAGAAAAGCACACTTCCAACTTCACAAAGAAATTCATTTATGAGAAACTATTTATTTTGAAAGTATCATTTACATATGAGAATTCAAAATTCATATCATATACAATAATCATTCTTCAATTAATCAAATTTGATGAGGAATTCTAATAAGGTTCTACAATTAAGCTTTTTATATATTAAGAAACAATATAGCAATCATCATCTAATGTGTAAGACCTAACCACTGCAAAGATGATATGCTAAATTTGAACTTGAAAGGAAAACCCATCAGCGTGCCTGCTTGATTTCTTTAATCTATTCATGTAGGTTAATTACCTGACACTCATTAAGATGACTCTGGGCTTCTTTAAATTTCTGACCATATTAACCTCTCAAACTAATCCTTATTAGAAAAATATTAAAGAGTGTTCATCGCTATTACAAATTGAATCTGAAATGATGAAACAATTATCAAATAAATGGAGTAGAAAATGAGGTTATATGCATGAGAAGATTCAATGCATCAAATATTTTACTTGCATTATTATAAAATACAGGTCTTTAAGGTCTATATTCACGAAATGTGCTTAAAGATCAGTCCATAAAAGAAATTTGCTATTTCATTCTTGTCCAATAGACAGGGAAGCTAGAAGTTCATCTTGAACTGATATATTCAAAACAATCTTGTTTAAATTAAACAACTGGATAAAAATATTAATCTATCTAGTGTACTATGTATACATACAATGGTCTTTTAAAATGCACAGCATTTGTTTTGTAAGAAAACAGTGGAGAGAGGCTAGTCAACATAATAACAGTGGTAAGTATATAAAGTATGGGTCACTATACATTTACAGTAAAAGCATGTGAATGAGTTGCAACTTTTTTAAAATGAGGCCCTATTAGTTCAGTCTATGACCAAAATAGAAATGCAAAGGTTTTTTTTTCCTCCAGACTAACCGCATTAAAATATTTTCCTATGGCCTATTGTCAATAAATACCTATGTGTATATGTACCTTTTTTCAAACTGTAAATAGCAACAAAGAGAGAATGCAAATGTCCAAACTATGCATACAGCTGAAATTAACTTTGTTAGTAATTTTTAATAGAAAAAATGTTTTATCCTCTATACTGATAAAAAATGAAATAGTATTCGAAACATGGCTACTAACAGTATTAAAAGTATGCACATCTATTAGTCCAGTAGTTCCAATTCAAGATAATGAACCCAAGGAAATAACAACAGATACAAATAAAATGTAAAAAAAAACTTCTAGATTTATGCCGCACACAAGTGGTTATAATTGGAGAATACAAATAATACAATTCTTTAGAAAGACTAAGTCAAAGCCCTAAAAAATTGAGTACTAGGAAATGGGTACTTATGAAGGGGTGGTCAAGAGGAGAGGGGTGAAGGAACGAATGGGAAAATAATTACAATGAAGGCAAGAATTCATTGGATATGCCACAGGAGTGAGAAAAATAAAGGAAGGGGTAGGTGGAAGGGGGGTGAAGATGTTCAAGGAATGACACAGATCAAAATACATTCTACACATAAATTGCTTTGTTAAATGGCAAAAGCAACTCAATATTAACCTAAAAATTAAGAAAAGTGAGGGAAAGGCTGAGGTGGGGGTTGAGAATGTTAACATGCTGACTCTGATCAAGAGGCGCTATAGATATAAACTGCTCCTTTGAATGGCAACTCCTTTTTACAAGTACCTAGAGAAACATATATATATATATATATATTTAAAACTGAGGAATGCTGTTTCCTACAGTCTGTCATGGCAAAGATTTTTAACAAGCTTCATATGCTACAATGTGGTACTTAAAAATTTTTGTGATTAGCTGGGTGTGGTGCCTCACGCCTATTACAATTCTAGCTACTCAAGAGGCTGAAGATCTGAGGATCAAGGTTCAAAGTCATCCCGGGGACATAAAGACCTGAGACTCATCTCCAGTTAACCTCTAGAAAATCAGAAGTGGGGCTTGCCTTAAGGGTAGAGCGGTAGCCTTGAGCTGAAGAGCTCAGGGACACTGCCCAGGCACAGGGGTAGGGTGGTAGTCTTGAGCTGAAGAGTTCAGGGACAGCACCCAGACCAAGTTCAAGCCCCATGATCCACAAAAAAAAAATGTGATTAATTTATGATATATGTAATGAAATACTGGACACAGAGATACTGCAGACTTATACATAGCATAGGAATGAGGATAAGCTCTGAGAAATGAATCAGTGGACAATTTCCTTGTTGCAAGAGAGCATGTATGTTCTTACTCCTATGGTACATGACTTATAACATATCCAGGGTAAATGGAACAGCCTATTTCCCCTAGGCCACAAATTATACTCTACTGAATACCTTAGGAATTAGGCATAACACAATGGGAATATTTGTGTATCTAATCATGTCTGCAGACTAAAAAGGTACATAGTAATAACAATTAGAGTTAGGAATAATTCCCTTATAATGTTAAGGGTCCACCATCATATACAGTACATTACTAATAAAAATGTCATTATGTGATATTATTTTAATGTGCTATTATTCTATGCATTTTACAAATATTATTTCATTTTATTTTCATAAGAGCCCTATTATATGGACACTACCATTTCCCTTATTCTACCAATATAAAAAAGTAAGGCTGCAAGCTAAATATCTTGCCCCAAGTTGCATAGCCAATAATAGGAATGATGTTATCTGAAACCAGACAGTCTAGTTCTACTTGTCTCTGAAATAGTTCTATGTGAGTAATATTATGAGTAGGAGTATGTTCTTTAATTATCAACTTGAATATATATTACAATTTTAAGAACAAAGCATATTTAATGTTTGATTTTTCTTAGGTGTTCCAAAAAACACAACCAACCAAGAAAACAGGTAAAATAAGAAATGAAATGTAAAGAGTAAATCATCAAGTTGGAAGTGACAGTTATTCTTTAAAATGAGAATGGGAGTGGCCGGGAGTTTGCCCTAGTGGTTAAAGTGCTTGCCTAGCATGCACGAAAACCCAGATTCGATTGCTTGGTACCACATATATAGAAAAAAGCCGGAAGTGGTGCTGAGGCTTAAGTGGTAGAGCTCTCGCCTTGAGAAAGTCCAAGGACAGTGCTCAGGCCATGAGCTCAAGCCCAGGACTGGCCAAAAAAAAATGCGAACAGGAAAAATAAATGAGTGATAAATGAATGCAGGATATAAACAGAAGGTCAAGGTATCTTCTTTAGGTGTATTTTAATTTGGTTGTCTTAACTGCTAAACACCAAATGCCCTGGAAAGGTATTCATTTGAAACTTTGCTTCTAAAATTGCTCTTACATGTGATAGCCATTCTATGAGATATAAATAGATGTGCTTCAATACCAAGGCACCCCAAGTATTTAGTTTAGAGCACCCAGTGAAACAAAGTAAAAGTAGTTCATGTGCTGATGTACATATTCAAATCTTTACCGAATCTCACATAGACTAACATTTCCTAAACTATCTTTCCCTCTTGGAAACATCTTTAAAAAGATCTCTTCATAATGCCCAGGATCTATAAAGATCATTTATTAACCGTAATAGTTGATTTGCATATTTCTACCAAATTACTCAGTCCCAAATGGTTTATAATGAACCTGGTGTTACTTGGGATAATGAGAAAATACTCGAGTTCGAGTCCTTACACACCACTGTGAGCTCTGACCTATTTGAAGTCATTTACTCAAAAGTAAAATAGTAGAGTATCATCTGATGCCAGCTTCTAAAGGAGATGCTTAAGAACTGAAATGAGTTTGCAAAGCACACTGGCATGTTAGCCATAAAATCCAATGCAAACAGCTGCCTTCCCTTGATATTGTAGTGCTAAGTTAACATCATTCGTACAGATTTCCCATAGATCCTACCACCTTACCACAAACATAAGAAAATAAGAATATTTCAGGGAACACTCTGAGCAGTAAATAGCAAAGGATCTGTAGCACTCTGAGCAGTAAATAACAAAGCATCTGTACTTACAGACTTTATCATAAAGGCTACTTATCCTATAGGCATCAAAAAAGGACATCTCAATTTCTGCTTCATGCAAAAAAAAAAGACTGCATTTTCAGAAATGAGCAACAAGGGACTCTGTGATCTAAAATGACTTCCAGTATTGTACAATGCACTGTATTCAAAGAGCATGGTCCAACTAATAGATTAAGTTAATTTCCCACTTCCAATTCTGCATCCAGTTTAATTTAATAGACTAAAACTGCTATCTTTACACATCTACATTCTTCACAAATACAGATGTTCTCAACAATTATTTTCTCTTTTTTGGTATTATTTTTCTTTATTGTAAAGGCAGGTACAGAGGGGTTACATATACATAACTCAGGTAATGAATACATTTTCTTTTGAACAGTGTCATCCCTCCATTTACTCCCAATTTTTTTCCCTCCTGACTGCCTGATTCCCCAGTTTATAAAGTTCATTTTCAACATAGTACCCAGTGAGTATCACTGCTGAGTTAGTTCACCCTTTGTCCATTTCTGTGCTAACACTTCCCTGTCCAAGGTTATCTTTCTCTTATGGTAGGAATTAGAAAAGACCTATTCTTACCAAATTTTATATATAAAATAGTCATTAACTACAGCTTCCCAAACTCTACATTAGATCTCCAGATCTCCAGAATTTATTCTTTTTTTTTCTTTTTCTGTGTGCTTGAACTTGGCCTAGGCACTGTTCTTGAGCTCTTCAGCTACCACTCTACCCTTGAGCAGAGCCTCATTTCCCATTTTCTAGAGATTAATTGGAGATAAGAGTCTCAGTTCCTTTTGTGCCCAGCCTGGCTTTGAACCCTGATCCTCAGATCTCAGCCTCCTAAATAGCTAGGATTACAAGCGTGAGCCACCGGGCCAGCTAATTTACTCATCTTTTATTAGAATGGGAAAGTGAGCATTAGGGTTTAAAACTAAAAATTTCATGCTTGATAGGATTAAGATCCACTATTTATCCTCACTGATTCCAGTCCAACTTTTTGGTAATTTGATTTGGAGATGGAGTCTAGTAAGTTTTTCTTCTCCTACTGGCCTGAACCATGATTCTCAATATCTCAGCCTTCTGGTCTACAATTGTTTTCTTGTTAAGTTGAACTTATTCAAAACATTATTTGTGCTGGGTGCGGTGGCTCATGCATGTAATCCTAGCTACTCAGGCAGCTGAGATCTGAGGATCACATTTCAAAGCCAGCCTGGGCACTGAAGTCCATGAGACTCTTATCTCCAATTAACTACCAGAAAACGGGAAGTGGCCCTGTGGCTTAAGAGGCAGGGCAGTAGCCTTGAGCTGAAGAGCTCAGGGACAGCACCTAGGCCCAGAGTTCAAGCCCCACAACTCACAACAACAACAAAAATTATTTGTTAAATGTTTTATATGTGTACCTAATTAGACTTATGGGTTATAGGAGGAAAGTATTTTTTTCTCTCAAACAAAACTACATATACCATATTCCCCACCAGGGAAGCAAACCTCCAATGTCAGCAAAGGAAAATCCATCATGAACAACAAGATCTATTCTTATACCCTGAAGTCAAGTAAATATTTTATTACCTTTTTGTAAAATGACTAAAAAGAAAAACTAGACATGCATTCTTTGTTTACAGCCTGACCAAATAAAAAAATGAAAGAAGTTATTGCAAAATAATTTTCAATAAGCTTCATTATCACACAGAAAGTCCCACTCCAAGATTCACAGCATTCTCCAAAAACAGAAAAAAAATGGGGACAACAAATTAAGCAGAGAAAAAAGATAAAATGAAAAATAATGAAGCCAGACTGACCAGTGGCTGAGGACATAGGGACTAGATAAAGGAGACAAGAGAGAAGAAGGCTCAGATTCAAATCTGACAACATTTGTATAGGCCTGAAATTTTTCACAATGAAGAGATCTAAAAAAAAAAAAAAAAAAAAAAAAACGAAGCAATCATGGCTATTGGGCAATAATAATCTAAGGCATTATATTCACTTAAGTCATGATTTCATAATTCTAAATGTAATTATTGATTAAATTCATTCCATTTCAAAAAAAAAAAACAAGACTCATTAGAGGGCTGCATTGTTGCTATTTAACTGCCTCTGTACCCAATTGTCAGCAAGCTACATGACAACAGAGCATACATCAGGCTCCCAGCATCTAGCTTGGCACCTGGTACTAATCAGTTGCCCCCCAAAAAGAAGAAAAAGAGTTTATTGAATGAATAAAATCCCATTTATCTGTTTCACTGGAGAGCTCAAGTTGAACTTGATTGCATGGTATACTCTTGCTTCCTTTGAAAATAAAATTCAGACTCTGCACTATGACTAGGTTCTAAATTGTCACAACTCCTATAACAGAGCAGGAAAACATGAAGTGATTGAAACATACCTTCAATTCTATAAATATACTTGAGTCTGGACTTTTCATTCCCTCAGAAATAATAAAAATACTGTTATACAGTGACTCTTTTCTACTAAAATGTTACTTCTTACTAGGAAATCAATTAGTGCTTGATATTCTTATTGAAACTACTTACCTCTTCACATCCACTTTTCCTCCAATGCTCTCTTACATTCTTCTACAAATATCATAATCACAGAATATAATATCACCAGTATTGAAGAAATGTGGCACAAAATGACAATGAAGAGTCAAGCCATCAACCATGGTTTGAAGTAGTTATCCTTATCTAAGCCCTCACCAAACTCTCTCTCCATTTCTTATTTCTTCCTGTTTAGCTTCATGAAGACTTAGTGAAGTGCTCTCATTCCACCTAGTGGGGGAAGGAAGAGGGGACACACTAGACTTTATTCCCCTTCGGAAACCACAGGAAGAAGTGAGAGTTTTGTGGTATCTCAAAAATGAATTCTGAGAGAATTTAATCTGTGATACCTCAGATGGAATAGGATTTCCTGAAGTGATAGAGCATCTGCTCTATGCAACAAAGGAGAAACCTGAAAATCACTGCAAAATTCTTAGCATAAACCCTTCTATAAGGTAGACAGATGACACTAAAGATGACATTCTATATTTTACATTTCCAAATAGTGATAATAAAAGAAAACAATCCACTTCACAAACACATGACCATACCCAAGGCCTTTCTGTTTCCTTGCTTCTCACCTGTAAGATGACGCGAAAGAAGACCAACTTCAGTAGATAACCACAGGGTTAAATCTGTAAGAAATCATATTACCTTCCTGACACAGCAAGTTCTCTTAATTAAGATAGTATTGACTTTGTTGTTGTTGTAGTTCTTCTTCTTCTTATTATTATTAATATTATTATTTACTTCTCTTAAGCAGGTTTATAAACTCTACAGGGAAGGATCATACACTAGTCCATGGTACACAAATATTAAGATACATGACAGATAAATGGTAAACATATAGACAAATACGTGCTATGTGTGCTGAAACATAAGCCCTCTGTATATCACCTTGACAATTAAAATAATTTTTAAAATGTCAAAAATGAGTGAAAGAACAAAACATTCATTTAGTCAGTAAGGTATGCATACCTGAGTTAATTCAGAATACCTTGGCACAAGCATATGACTTCATCATAGTTTAATGAAAAAAACACACAAACTCCTCTTATATGTTATTTAACTTTTCTGTAGTTTCTTAATTTTAATCTCATTTTCAGTTATTCAGTTGTGGACTTTTGTTTCAGGAAGCAAGGGGGATGGAACTATTTTATAATATCTTCAGGTACCATAATCACTAATAATATTAGGTATTAGACTAGGACTTTAGACTTAGAACAGACAAGATACAGTTAAGGAATTGAAAAAATGTAGTTTTCCGTAAGGATCTTTCAAACTAAAATATTAAGGTGTCATGATACCACTTAGCATAAGTGGGAGACAGGAGATAAAATCAGAAGTAGAGAAGTGTACAAGTTTACCTGAGGAAAATATACAGGTGCTTCAGTTACAAACTTGAGATCAGGTCTGATCCTGCTGGGGAGTAAATGTAAGATCTTGCCTAAACGTTTTTGGTTCCTAAGTTTTCTGGTAAATGAGATTAATCCATAATACAGCCAACAGTATTCACCTATAAAATTATAAAGGCCAAATGAAAAAATTTATAAATGAATGCATACTATAGAGTAGTAATCATTGTCATGATAACAACTGTGGCTTGGAGGGCATTAGTTTATCCATAAATAATTGGAAGCCTATAGATTATTAGGAACTTCGCCCTTTCAAAGACGTTAAATTGTACATGATAACCTCAGATAAAAAGTACGCTGCTGTCAGAAAGAATGACATCGCCCCATTTGTAAGGAAATGGAAAGACTTAGAAAAAATCATAGTAAGTGAAGTAAGCCAGACTCAAAGGAACATAGGCTCAATGGTTTCCTTCATTTGTCATAATCAGTAGAAACCTTGGGCTCTCCTAGCAGAGATTTGCAATAGAACAAAATCTAGATACATAAGGCCATATAGTATGATGCTAAATGTAAGAACCTCCAGGATATAGAAACAAAAGCCATATAATGAGTGATTGTTGTCCTTAATGTACTATGTTATCTCTCATCTCTTTTGTTGTCCCTTGGTTATCTCATATTGTTACAGTATTTCACCTTGTTATCTGATATATTTTATATATGCTTAATTGGTTATTTGAAATTGGATAGGGAAGGGGGGAAATCAAGATGAGCGGGGGAAAGGAGGGAGGGAAATGGGGACCATGACATGAAAAAGGGTATCAATGTTTGTGAAGTAATGAACCTTCTATCTGGTGAATATAATGTAACCCTTCTATTAATTACAATAAAAAATATATGGAAAAGAAAAGTAGAGAGCCAGGTACTGGTAGCTCATGTTTGTGATCCTAGCAACTCAGAAGATCTGAGGATCATGATTCAAAGCCAGCCAGGTTAGAAAAGTCTTTGATACCCATACCTCTAATGAGCTATCAAACAAAAACAACAAAAATCAAAACTGAAGTGGAACTATGTATGACTCAAACTGCAGAGTGCTACCTGTGAGCAAAGCAGCACAGAGACAGCACCAGGGCCTTGAGCTCAAACCTCAGAACCAGCACACACACTCAAAAATATTTACTGAGTGCCAACTGATTTCTGCATATAATATGGATACTGAGGAAGGCAAACAAGATGCCGTATCCTGCCCACTGTCACTCTAATCTCCTCTCTTTATGAAACAATTAGCTCTTGCTGTTCATAAGCATTTCTCCCATGCTGGGGAGCCACAAACTACCTTGAGAAAATGCAAAGCCTAGCAGTCCATTGTTCTTTATCACATTTTCTATAAGACCTATTATAACAACCCAGGACTCCACAATTCGTTTTCCTATTCACCCTTAAAACCTCTATAAAACATCAAACTTTCTATAGTTTTATAAACCAAAGGAGAAACATATCATGAACAATTGAAATATTCCATAAAAAGAATTTTTTTCTTTTTTTTTTCCTTTTTGCCAGTCCTGGTTTTGGGCTCAGGGCTTGAGTACTGTCCTGACTTTCTCAAGGCTAGCACTCTACCACTTGAGCTTCAGCACCACTTCCGGCTTTTTGCTATGTATGTGGTACCCAGGAATCAAACCCGGTCTTCGTGCATGCTAGGCAAGCACTCTACCACTAGGTCAAACTCCCGGCCCCCATAAAAAGAATTTTTAATCAGATGACATAAAATGCAAATTTGTCTCCCTCAAAAGATGAATTAACAAACAGTGCTACAAACATACAATAAAATACTACCAATACATGCTAGAATATAGGTGAAGCTTAACCATATTTTGCTAATCAAAAGTAGCCAATCACAAAATACCACATACTAACAGGACAATTCCATTTTTTGAAATGTCTACAATAGATAAATCTACATAAAGTAGATCAGTGGTTGATGGGGGATATGGCTGGAGGCGGGGGTGGGGATAGAGGGGATAAGAGAATGACAGCCATGTAGTGTTTCATTTTAAAGTTCTAAAATTGGCTGCAGCAATTGGACTTACTACTATTAGTCCAGGCATCATGTATTTTAAAATGTATAAAAGCAGGGTATGATGGTACAGACCTATTATCCCAGCAATCGGGAGGCCAAGGCAAGCAAATGGTGAATTTGAGGTCAGCATGGGCTATACAGTGAGTCTCAGAAAAACAAACAAACAAACAAAATTTTCCGAACCTTGTGTCTTATATATAAGTTTATTAGATCTCTGGAAGGGAAAGGGAGTCACAGAAATTGCAGGACAAAGGATGAACTAATGCAACATTGATGCTCACTTGACACTATGTTGGAAATAAACTCTATAAATTGGCCAGGGCAGAGGAATAGAGAGGGATAAGCAGTAGAGAATGAGGGATGTAGTAACAGTGTTTAGAAACAAACATACTCATTACCTTACTTATTAACCCCCTGCACACCACCTTTTCAACAAAGATTAAAAAAACTTAAAAATTAAAATAATAATAATAATAGGCTTAGAGCTGTAGTTCAAGTGGTACAGTACCAGTCAAACTCCCAGACATAGTACTGCCTAAATAGTTATACAATAATGAAAATGAAGGAATTTCATGGCTGTGAATATATTACAATAAAGCTATTATATAAAATATACTGGGAAAAAACAGTGAAAAGTATAAATGCAAAACAAAATTTTAGAAGATAAAAATTATTTTATAAGGTTAAGTTTGAAAAAGTTAGAACCAACTGTTTCCTTTAAGCTTATTTTCATCTCTGAGTATTTTAGAAAACACAGTTGTTATTAAGATAAAATTTTATTGCAGGCTTTCCTGTATGCTCTTCATGAACACCAATACATCTTGCTTTTCCTTCCAATAATTAGTTTTAGTTTTATTTATTCTTATATGAATATATTCATAAAACTGTTCATTTATAGGGTAGCAGGTGATGATTCTGAACATGGAAATATTGCAAAGTTCCAACCAGGGTAAGTATATGTATCTCCTCAAACATTGATCATTTCTTTGTGCTAACAGCATTCTTCATCCTTTCTTCTAGCTTCTGTAAAAAGCACAGTATCAACCTGATAAGTTGATCACACATGCTCTTTTTCATTCCTAAGTTATTAGAATATGGTACTTCATTCATTTTATGGATTTTTCTGGGGAAATGAGAGTTACCATACCATTCACTGCTAAGAAAGTAACTCAGTCCAGTATTTTGTGAAGTATCCTAGCTTCCTAAAAATGAATGTGGCTGACGCCTTCAGACACTTGGCCTCTAGCCAAGCCTACATTGCTTCAACCACAAAGGTTACGGAGAGGTTACCAGTTCCCTCTTGATTCCAGGCTGGCCTGCATTTCAACCATACCTAAATGATCACTTCCCACCATTGCTGGCTTTTCAGATGAAAATATTTCCTACTTTTATTTAAATTATCCATTATGGATACTTTATGAAAAAATACATGTTTTTAAGACAACTGTAGCAAAAATAAGAGGCAGGAAAAGACTACATGTAATTCTTTATATTGCCTTTATGGAAAAATATGCATTACTATATATGAACACACCATTATAAATTTACTTGTATAGTATTACTTTAAGAAAATATTTATGGAAGAACTAAAAACTATGGAGAAATGGTTTGGAGAAATCTATCTAATTCCTGAATACTTCTAAAAGACACTGGCTCTAAAAGATGATCTGGCTCATATGCAGTTATAAAATTAAAATGCAAGAGAATTATTCTGTTACTCATAAGTCCTTCCCAGGCCTGACACTTGGACATACCATTTGCTTATGAACCTTAGCCCCTAAGCCCCAAAGGACATTCTTTTACTATGCCATTGAGTTGGCAGCTATTGTTCTAATTTCCCTGCTGATGAGCCAAACAGTTAATCTGTTTTAACACACAATGCATAAAAGGTTTCATTTCAGTCTCAGAAAGAGAAAGAGACACTTATAATCACTGGGCATTCATATTTGAATGACAGCTAAACATAAAGGAACATCAGGCATGCAGCCATCTGGAAAAAAAGCTGGCATTCTTTCGTATTATCTGTTCTCAAACCTTTAAGACAAATGGGTCAGAGGTTGGCCAAAGACTTCCATTTAGTAAGATGCTCATTTCAAATCCATGGTCATTAATAAACATTCTGTCAGCCCCACAATAAAAGACAATCAGCTTCTCTTTCCTTCTCTTTGGTGTATTCTGAAAGATGGCTTCCTAATAAACATATACATGCACACTTAGAATTATATTATTTGCCAAGATAAATTGTGTGTGTGTGCCTGCTTAGAAGTAATACTTATTTTCAGTTCCAGTCGCGAAAAGGAACATATTTTACTGGGAGTTAATACACAGTAATTGCAACATTAATTTTACCACACAAGACAAACTAGGCAATCAACCTGTGCTTATTATTAAAATAGCATTTTTTTTCCTTTTAAGTTACTAAGCCCCACCTGGAGATAGTGAATTTACTACAAAATGCTGGTGGAAACTTCAATGCAGAAAAAGCTTCATTATCTATCTTTAAACAAAATCCTTTTCTATGATAATAACTTTTGATTCTTGTTACTGCCATTCAATACTCGGGAAAGAATAGAGATGCTATGCTTCCTACAAATAAAGGTCAGAGATTTTAACTCTCAACACACAGACAGCTATAATAGGAATGGTTACTAGAACAGGCTGAGTCTTGGTCCTTCCAAAAAGAAAGCTGTGACAACTACAAGCTATGTTGTCCTGGAGACACTGTCTATTCTTCTAGCTCTGAGCAACACCATTTCCCTAGCTGCTGACAAAGACGTCCTTTGCCACAAGTTCCTAGGTCTGAAACCCCTTTTCTGAACATCAAGTCTGAAGTAGCTACTATATATGAATCATGTATTAAATCTTCATAGTCAGTATATTCATAGCTTCAGTATCTTACTCATCAGGTTCCTAGGAAAGTGTCCCACTTAATGTTCCTTCATCAACGTCAACATCCACTTCAACCACAATAAAACTAAAGCATCTGTGAAGTTAAGAATCTATGTGTAAGGGATTCTCACCAATATCTCCTCCCACACCCTTTACAGAGCTATTAGTAAGTTCCATATTCATGCCCCTCTATAATTCATGAGTTAAAATTCCAACCCATAATAGGATGTTTATGGGAAGTGATCAGGTTTTGAGACAGAACTCTCGTGATAGGATCAGTTCCCTGGGAACCATGAAACAGGCCCCTGGCACATCTGCTGAAGCTTCATCTTGAACTCAACAATCTCCAGAACTATGAGGAATAAATATATGTTGCATAAACCCTTGGCTTATAGCATATGTCTTACAGCAGTAAGAAGTAACTAAGACATTCTTTCCCTAAGCAGATGCTAATTATCCTTCCCACTTCCATGTAACAAATAGGAGGAAAAGAGTATCTGGACAGCAACTGACTCAGTGACAGTTCTGACACCAACATTCTTGACTCTAGATGCAAGTTCCCACCTCCATCTGACATCAGCTTGTTCTTAACTGCTGAATCAGAAACTACATTGGGCTTGTTACTTACCAGGCTTCCTATGTTACCAGTTATGCAGAATTTTATTTCCATTCCTGCAAAAGTGGGAAATGGTACTTATTTTAGCTGCCCATAACCTTCCCATTTTCTCACTAGAGAAATTATTCAGTAGGGTAAAATCCTGAGGAATATCCTGAAGAATGATCCTACATGGAGCTACAGAGACACATATGTCAACTTAGAGCCTGGAGGAGCTTTGGCAGATGAAAATCCTATTTTCTAAGACATTCAAAGATTCTGCTTTGTCTAGAATATTCAGTCTATTCCAATAACTTAAGCATAATTATGAACAATACTCTTTTTACCCTCTGAAGTGTCATGGTTTTGACAAAACATTTCCTAGTTGCCCTGTAGTACTGTCTGAAGAAATCCCGGTTCCACCACCACCACTGTTCATGCCTTTCTTCCCTTTGTGTGAAAATAGCCAATGATAATTAGGTATGGCTCCAGTTCAAAGCCACACTAGAATGACAGACTTCAAACAAGATTGAACACATGCTCCTAAATACAGTCTACTTCTTCCTCAGTCCCACTTCAAAACCCAGATCTGAGGTTACCTCCTCTCAGAATCTCTTCTCTTTCCTCTAGAGATAATGTCTGTAGTAGATGTTTCTCTGCCTGCAGCTCATTATCTAGCCAGCAATGTCATCACATATTCCGTAACCTTCCCCTCCTACCAGACTAGCTTTCCAATATCTTCCATCCATTGCAGAGAAAGAATTCTAACCAATCAAAAAGAATACTACTGACAAAGAGCTGCCTTCCTGAGCTCATACAAATCCCAGGAAGCCTAACTCACTATGCTGTAAGTACAAGTACAAAGATATCACAGATACATTTAAGACTTCTTGGTTACCATCCTACAACAAGAATCAGTTATTAGAATCAGACTCCTTACAAATCATCTGCCCCAGTATCTATCACCCCATGAATGTTGGAGTTTCCCATCTATCTATCAAGACTCTGTTCTACCCACTTCCATCTGTTGGTCACTTTCCAACCATTCTGCTTCTAGTACTTAATTACATATGCTTTGCTACATGCTTATAAATCTCTTGTATTTTGCCATACTTGAACCACATGAATGTGTGTTATTGTTCCAACTATGTGAAAGTCTTTGTCTTAGCTGCTTGATTTTTTTTAGTTTTTTTTTAATTTTACTGTCAGGGTGATATATAGAGGAGTTACAATTACATTCATAAAGCAGTGAATACATTACTTCTTGAATACTGTTACCCCTTCTCATTTTCCATACTTCTCCTCCCCCCAAAGTTGTAAAGTTCATTTTCAACATATTGTCTTGTGAATATCACTGTTACATGCATTCACCCTTTCTCCTTTGTCTCATCATCTTAGTGTTCTTCTTCCCTTTCCTCATCCAAATAAACAAATACATGTACATACAATATACAGGATTGCAAAGTCAGATACAGTAACAACAGGAGATAAATCATAAGGGGAAAAAGAGAGAAAAAATAACTTCACATAGAACATTAAAAACAACCACAAAGATAAACCTCTTGTTTCCAATTCCTGGAGTTCATTTCTCTTAGCATCATCCTATATGGCCATATAGGTAAACAATGCTACAGTGAACATGGTTGTGCTGGTAGCTTTAGTATGGCCTTGTTTATGGGCATTTACTTTTATTTGTCAAGGTGATGTACAGAGGGGTTACCATTACATATGTAAGGTAATGAGTACATTTCTTGTCAATATTGTTATGTCCTCCCTTGTTTTCCTCCCACTTTCCCTCCCCTCAATCCCTGTGGAATTCTTTCACAAAGTCTTCTTCAAGAATGCTTGCTTAGGTCACTATTAAGCAGACTGATCAGATGTCTAACTAAATACTTGTCTGGCCTTAGCATATTTAAATTTTAATCACATTTGCCTAGTACTTTTTTAAGTGTGGCATCATATGGAGCCTGAAAAGGAAAAGCAAATCAAATTCATGAATGATCTAAAAGTGCATTTTAGGAAGGATGTTAAAGGAAAAGGAGAGTTGAAAATTGACACACACCCTCAAGATTTTTCTGTGTACCCGGAAAAACAGGGCTCAAAACTTCAGACTGAATCAACTAGAAAATTATGTAGACAATTTCCTATTTTAATGCTGGGATTCAAATAAAAAGACTTTCCAAGTATACACTTCATTTAAAAGGAAAGAGTAATATGGGTTTTTTTTGAAATTTATTGACTCAAGTAAATAATCAAGTTCATTTTTAAGGAAAGTACCCTAAATATTACTGGAACAGCATCTGCCACTGATGTATTGTAGGATAAAATTTCATTTAAACATGGAGAAAATCTTCACATTTTGCATGAATGTAAATGAAATTAGAAAACATAATGATGTAGTATATTTGAAAACTAAACACAACCAAAAGTCCAATGGAGGTGTTTGTTCCAAATAGTGGAAAAGAATTTCTGTAAGAAGCAAAATAAAAACACAGCACTGCATATAATGGTGAGAGCCTTGTGTAAACGGAGTTCATGTGCTTTAGCCTTTAAGTGAAATACACAGTATGCACATTCATTTCCACAACTTAAAGATCCTTAAGATTTAAAGAATAAAACAAAACAAAATCCTTACTACTTATCTCATTATATGACTAATAAGTAGATTTCTCCAACTACTCTGCTACATTGTTTGTTTGGTTCTGCTTGAAAGAAGCTAAAATCTGACATGACTCCAAGATTGTAGGTACCATTGGCTAAAAGTCTTTCATCAACATGTCATCTATTGATTTGGGTTCTACCATGACTTGCTATAGTATATTTGTAACAGACAAGACAATCTTAATGCATATTTTCCTTTAGAGTGATAAATAAGAAGGTGGAGCAATAAAAAACAAATGGAAATGACCCACAGATTGCTCTTTTCTCTGAGAGCAAAACAGAATATGACTGAATGTAACTGAACTGAATGAACTTAGTTGTAGTAATTCGAGGACTTTCAAAATGAATATAGAATCAGTGAACTGGCTTTACTTGCTTTCAATCCAAAACATTAAGAAAATAAAATCTTGTATTTAAATGTCTCCATAAAGCAATCCAAGTATCTTCACATTTCGATTGTAGAAGAGCTCCAAAATGAAAGTGTCTAGCAACAATTTCATTTATGTGTGGACAATTCATTGCCCACAATGAATAAAATCACCCTAAAAGTAATTATGGTAGATGGGAAATAGAAAATTAAATTTTTTAAAGATTCCCTCAGTTTTAAATAATGCAGCTATCTGAACAGAATTAACCATTATAAAATAGCTTTTTATCTTCCTTATGTCCTGTAAAAGATAAGATTTATCCTACAAACAATTCTCTCATAATGATCTTTCTGGCTTTTCCATATAAGTCATGTCTTTTCTGTCTTACAGGCATATCCTCCACAGTCCAACTGGCATATTTCCACTGCTCAAAAATATGACACACAGGGACCCAATTTTATAAGACATGAAGGACATTTCCTAAAGCTGAAGGCTTCCATCCCACTTTTAAATTACATTTAAACATTCTGGAGCATCGAGTTTTGTGTCATATCCAGTGCCATTGTATATTTCAAGAAATCATTACATCTCTGAATTACAATTTCTCTGTTGGGGGAAATAATAGAACCAAAATAATCATTATAAACATATCATACTGATCAGTTTTAGTCACAGGCATGTTGAAAATTCGATAATAGCACAAATCATTTAAAGTACAGAATTTATTATACTTAATATTTGATGTTAATAAGTTATGTGTGATGATAAAGTATAAGATCTTCCAAACATTAATAATAGTTCAATTAAGTAAAAGAGAATAGATGTCCCCAATAGATGCCCTGCAAACCACCTTTGTGTATATGTTGGATACTAGTCAATTTATAGAAGTCATAAATTCCAGATCTACGAGTGTTTCTTGGTTATGAATGCTATCATTAACCACAGATTAATTGTGGAGAAAAATAAAGTTGCAACACATTACTAAAATATATGGCTGGTAAATTAAGGACAAGGCTGTATATTAGGAGCCAATCCCAACCCCCGTCTCTCTAACTCCCTTGGTGGTAGCTGTGGGCAACATTTAATCTCTTTGTATTTGTACAGCTAGATCTGCAAAGCAAGGGCAACCATTCCTATCAGTAAATTGTGGTTATAACAAAGGACTTTAGAACATGGCCTATAGTACTAGCAAAGACCGAAGCAGGTGCTAGGGTAGCCTGTGCTGCTAAAGACACCCTTGATGCCTTCAATATCACTAGCTGAAGTCCCTTTGCTACCTTTGTTGATTAAAAGAGTGTCACATATGCATTTATGATGGAATTAATCAGAATACCATTAGAGAGGAAATATGGTACTGTATTTATTTTAATAAAGCTCCTCTTATGACATCAGACTCATTATCCAAGTCTAAGGAATGCTGTGCTCTGCAGGGGAGCTACTGTTAGAACAGCAGGATAGCAGGGCTCAGCTCCACTGGGTGCAAAGCACTCGGCCCATCAGGCAGAACAAATAAAATGCAGTGCACTATAATTCCATTTTTCTTTAAAACTGTCTTTATATGACAGTAAGGCAAAGTCTGTCATCTCATATGCATACATGGGATCATCAGGATTTAGGTGCTATATGAAGAAAGTAACTAATCCTCCAAGGAATAAATGCTTAAGATTTAATGCAGAAAAAGATTACTAACAGGTCTTTTTTAACCTATATATATTTTAAATAGAAAGGCTGTAAAAATGTAAACATGCTGAATGAAAATATATAGCCCTGAATTTTTACAGAAAGAAGGTATTAATAAAATGTACATATGAAATGTCAAATCTCTCTTTAAGCCTCTCAATTACATCACTGATCAAAATGGATTAAATTATCTGCTATTCCTCAAGAAAATAAACATTCTCTTTGCTATGGTTTTACTGAATCTCTTGCAAACATACTGTTAAAATGTTATGGCAAGACAGTGCCAGTGGCTCAGGCCTGCAATCCTAGCTACTCTGGAGGTTAAGATCTGAGGATCAAGTTTCCATACCATTTTGGACAGTAAAGTTCATAAGACTCTTATTCCTCACAAAGCCAGAAGTAAAGCTGTGGCTCAAGTGATAGAGTGCTAATCTTGAGTAAAAATGCTCATGGAGAGTATCTAGGATCTGAGTTCAAGTCCCAGGATTGGAACAAAGAAAATCACACCTTAATGGCATTGGTGGTGGAGTCCTTAAGGTATTAAGACATACCTGTAATCCTAGCTACTCAAGAGGCTAAGATTTGAGGATGATGGTTCAATGCCAGCTAGGTCAGAAAAGTCCATGAGACTGTTATCCCTAATTAACCACCAGAAAACCAGAATTGCAGCTGTGGCTGCAAGTAGTAAAATACTAGTTTCAAGCAGAAAAGTTCAGGGACAATGGCCAGGCCCTGAGTTCAAGCCCCACAACCTGAAGAAGTTTCTGGACTCTGAGTTGAGTGAAGAGACCTTTATTTACCCCTGACTCCCCAGTTAAATCATGTGACCATGTAAAAATTTACACTTTATCTAGACCTGAATTCTTTCATCTGTAAAATGAAGGTCTGAAGAACTTAAAAAAAAAAACAGTGCCTACTCATAATAGCCAAGCAATGGAAACAATCCAGATGCCCTACTGCAGATGAATGGATACAAAAAATGTGATATATATATATATATATACACACACACAATAGAATTCTATATAGCCAACAGACAAGATAAAATAATGGCATTCAGAGGGAAATGGATGAATCTAGAACGAATCATGTTGAGTGAGACAAGTCATGACCAAAGGAACAAAAGGCACATGGTATCCTTAATATGTGGCTATTAGATCCAAACAGTACAAGAGCAAGGACTCAGTATTTACGTATCCAATGCTATGGACATGGTATTGGAAATATAAACATAACTACATAGACATAAAAATGTATGACTCTACAGATATGATGTTTTATTACATAGATTAATATGTATCTATGACATATAAACCATCAGCTTAATTTTAATTATGTTCTAAAAATCTAAGTGCCAGTGATTATAAGAGATTCCCTTCTTGAATACTTGTTTGTTAAACACATCATTTGAAATATGTTATAAAAATCAATGTTAATAAATTCTTTAATAAAAAAATCCCAGTGCCTCCCATAATATCCCATGGCTATTACATCAGAATATTTGGAAGTAGGTTTAAAAAAAAGTTCCTCAGATGGTTCCTCAATGTGATTTGAAGACCAATGCACTAGAATGTGTTCTTATGTTAGAATAATCTAAGATGACAGAGTAGCAATTAATATATTTCCAAATATTAACAAGGTTTTCTTTTAGTAATTTTAAGTGTTCCTGCTATCTTCAATTATTTTTACCTATAATCAATATATGCAATCTGCACAATACATTATACTCAATGTAATATCAGTGATCAGATATTCTTAGCAGCTAGACTGTAATCTTAGAAACTCTTAGAAAAGTCCTGAGATTAATTAAGTAGTTCTCTGATCTAAGTGCTGGCCCTATAGCCATCTTTTCCTGTTCCCCTTAATTTCTAAGATTGCTGAATGCAGTTCCACTGAGCAGAAACTCCCTCTCCCTTGCATCCAATTCCCTGGTTTTAATTCCCAGGCTTCAGTTACAGATTGCTCACTACCCAGGCTTTCCCACTCTTAACTTCCTGTTTCCTCAGAATCCTCACCAACCACTCCCGGCACAGCTCACCAATGAGGTCACCTGGAATCCTGCCAATCAGGCCTTCACTGGCAACGACATGCCACCGCAGAAGAAAACTAGCTCTGGAAATGTGTGTCCCTGATTTGAACATGGTTAGACGATGTGGTAAGTTCATGTTGCTGCTTCTCATCAAATAGATGGTTAATCAGATACTTCAAACCATAATAGTGACACTATAATTCAGACAGAACAAGAATGTCTTTATTTAAAGTAAACCTCAGGAGAATCTAAGTGAGATGGTCTTCAGATCATACCTAGTAAAGGCTCCAGGCACTCTTTTGTTTTGTTTTTAAATAACTATCCAAACATTCAGAAATCATGTTAAATACTTCTCTCAAGCATATACCTTCCCTCTAAACAACTACAGACAGGATTTTGGCTAGTTGGGAAGGTGATGAGGGAAAGGAGGAAAGGGAGCTCTCTTCCATAAACCAGCCTTGGCTCATGCCTTCAAGTGCTTTAACTAATCTGCACACACCACCCATGTTCCAGAAGAGTCATAAACGTATAGACATCATTGTTTACACTAGAGACCTTTTGGGGATCTACAAATGATATGCAAAAACTATAACTTGTTATCACTTGAACTTACTTCTCTTCTTTCCCAATAGTAATGGGGAAAAAATCCTAAGGAAGAAATCAGACAGCAAGACATAAACCTTTATCATCCCTCAAGAAAAAGATGTTAAAAGTGCTATGCAAAATCTCCCCTACCGGGAAGGAGCAAACAGACCAACATCAAGGAAGCCTGGCATTTTGCAAGATAGAACAAGGACATAAATTTGTGAAAATAAGATTTTTCTCTGGAATATCCAGACATTAGAGTCAGACCTGACCCTGCCATTTATGCAGTTGAGTGGACTGTATGCATAACTCACCTATGAATTCTTTGATGTGCTTCAGACCTCTGTAACACTTGGGAAGAGTTCAAACTGCAGTCTATAAATGCCAGTTCCCCAGGACAGAAGATGAAGGCGATCATAGCCGTTAATTACCAACTTTACTCCTCATGCCAACTGTTTCTTTTTTTTTTTTTTTTGCCAGTCCTGGTCTTGGGCTCAGGACCTGAGCACTGTCCCTGGATTTTCTCAAGGCTAGGGCTCTACCACTTGAGCCACAGCACCACTTCTGGCTTTTTGCTCCATATGTGGTACCGAGGAATCCAACCCAGGTCTTGGTGCATGATAGGCAAGCACTCTACCAGTAGGCCAAACTCCCGGCCCAATGCCAACTGTTTCTACAAGTCATCTTATTTAAAGCGCTCAACAATCCTATACCATGAATGGTTGTGGCATCTACTTTCTCAGAGGGATTAAAGTCACACAGTTGGGAAGCATCCAGATAGGATTAAAACATGGGTAAATACAATTCTAAATTACTTCATATGTTAAGACTTTGTAGGCTACATCTACATTGCCCAGATCCAAATTCAGACTCCAACTTTCTGTGTATCTTTTGGAAAGATAATACCTTAGCTTTTGCATCATTAGAATGCAAATAATAATAATACCAATCTCGTAGAGTCCTAGTGAGTACCAAGGTGAAAAGCCATATAAATTTCCGACATATATAGCAAATCCACATAAAATCACCTGGAAAACACCTAAACAGGCAAGACATGGGATGGTGGTGCTACAACTTCTGCCATTATTATCCTACCACACTTAGACACTATCTTCAATATTTCTTTTCCAGAGTTCACTTTCCTTATCACTTGCCTTTCTCTACTGAAGTTGTTTTTCTTATTGCAATAAATAGAAATACACATAACCATTCGAGTTCAACATTTTAGTTGTAGGGTAATTACAAAGCATTTATCAACACATAATGAGGACACAGCAAGACTTTAATGACTATGGAATAAAAATTTTTTAAATGCAGAAAAGAGGATATAATTTACTTATAAACATAACCCAGAATGTTCAATAAAACAGTCCCATATTACAATGCACAATCCAAGCAAGTGTGGAAAGAACCATAAGGAAGCAACTTTCTGCTATTCTAAACCTACTACCTGTTTTAAAACAGGTTAGATTTCTTGTATTTGGAGACCCGTTAGTAATGATTTGACAATATGTAGTATGATATATCTATCATCTTGGGTGATTTTTTTAGAGTGTGGGGTTCCAATATCAGTCTGATAGTTACCAAAGAAGAAACAAGCTTTTCAAAGAAGAAAAAACTGCATAAATCTGAAACTCTTCTGATATGAATGTCACTTGTACTATTATTTTAAAATACTATTATTTAAAAATATACTTTAGCAAAAGGTCCTCCAAAACAAGACTTTGGAAGGAGGTGTGTTTCAAACATAAGGAGGCAGCCTGCACAATAAACTACTCCCTTATCAGTATACTTCCCTATGGGTTTTCCTTTAGAACATAATCAAATACCCAGGATGCTTCTAGGTGCCTATGTAATAACAGGAGACTAAAAAAAGTTAAGAGTGTGAGACTGAAGAAACTCACTATGAGAAGAAGAGAGTGGAGGATCTGTGAACATAACCAGAGTGATAAGGAGGATGAGAAAAGATCCCTCAGAAAGAAGGCAAAGAAGTGGTGACCATCTCAATGTGTTTTTTTTTTCCTTTCAGATTTCTCATTCTGAATAAGAAAAGAATAAATATGGATTTGAGGTCCAGGACAGAGGTTAGGGCCAAAATAAAGAAAATATTCCTGAATTAATGACTGCCTCAAACTTTCCTCTCTGTACTAGGAGCTCATTAAATATTTTGCTCTAACTTCTGTCTCTTCAGATTTCACACTCACAGCTGTACATTTTGATTCGCATGTCTGTTTTTTTTTCTTCTAGTCTAGACGATAAGCCCTCCCAGATCAAGAATTGGCTTCCTATAAACACTCAATCCTCATTGAACCAACAAGGAGAGATGAGAATTGAATTCTCAGTACAACAGGTCAAATTTAGACGCATTACTTTTAACACAAAAAAATCTCTCAAGGAGATTACACAATAATTACACAATAATTAACAACTTTTTATATACTATTAATGTGTTACTTTCCTGACCAAAGCCTCCAATTCATTATCATGAGAGTGGAGAAAGAAGGTACAAAAATCTAAGAAAAATTCATAAGAATAATCTAGACTTCAATGGCTAAAGAAAGGAAAGCTACTGCTTCCCCCTTGTTGCTAACTACCTCTACCATAGGGGGAAGGCCAGGCCACCATTACATTCTCACAGGGAATCCAAAAAGCTGAAGTTTCCAAAATGGTTTGACTCTGACTCAGCTGGAAGGAAGCTTGTGCTAATAATTACCATTTCTTTGGTTTGCAGTTAAACCATCCTATTTAAATGGTCAAATTAATCATTTTTAGCCAGTTCAACACATATCCTACTTCTCTAACTTCCCAGGACACCACATTTCCAACAATTCCTATGACACAAACTGTATCGGAGCCAGTTTCCTTAAACCAAATCCAAACTTACTCCTCTTCCTAAAGCTGTGCCAAATGCATTTCTCCCAGAAGCATGCCTGTGTGGTACCACAGTCCAGGGTGCTCATATCTCTCCCTGCTCACACTGAGGATCAATGTATAATATATGATGTATGAGGTATGACTGCTGACTAAGGGGTTGCCCACTAGAGTGTTGTGGCTCTTATTAGACTCAAGCTTTCCTACCAGTGACAGTGACAATACCACAAGGTTGTTATGAAGGTGATGTTGGTTCCTCATAAAGTTAATATGGTAGTGTTTTTTTCCATAATATTTAACAATTCAGCCATGATTATGGTATTGTGATGAGGTAATGATGATGAATAATGATAACAATGATGATGATGATGACAATGGTAATTTTCTTTTACCTCCCTTAAGAAGATATATTTCAAATAATACCTCCCAGGTCCCCATCCTTAGCTTCCTATTCCCCCATGCTATCACAGTCCTGACCTTCCAGCTTTCCTATCACATTCTGATGACCTCGTCTCACAGTAGATCACACCCTCCTAGGTTATGACATAACCTACGGAATAATCATCTAAAAGCCTGCCTTTAGCTAGTGCTCAAACTGAGATTTTTTTTTTGTTTTTGCTATGCTCTGTGAAAATATCTACAAACAGAAAATTATCAGGACAAAGCTGACACTTTTGACTGTTTAGGCATAAAGGCCAGACTTCAAAGATGTGCTCTGAATTTTTATTACCTGTTTAGTTCTTAAGGTTTTGCATCACTGGAGATGGAAATGATAAATCAAGCACCCAAATATTACATCACTATAATAAACTAGTTTACATCTTTCTCATGAGGCAAGCATTACTCATACTGTTACCTATTCAATAAGTACATCACCTGCCGTGTTCTGAATTCTGGCAGAAGCCATCTTTTATGAAATCACTCTTGTACACTATATTCACAAAACCTATTCTAGACAAAGAAGTATTCATCACAGGGATGCTCAGAGATACAGGCTTGACACAGTGCCTCAAATCCAGCTATACAGATGAATCTCCAGCAACTGAAAGCTCCTTAATCAGAATTTAAGGAACCTGCCTATGAGAACTAATACAATTTATGAGGTCAGGACTCTCAAAGCCAAGATTTTCTCAATGTAAGTTTACCAGCAGCTCCATCCCATTCTTTTACTCTTTAGCTTAAACAGTTTGGGAGTTATTTTCCATAACTTTAAAATACTTGTTCTAAAAAAAAAAGGCATCGTTCAGAGCATCCCAGTGTTCCTCTGAACACTGAAATTTTAGACCAATTGCTGTTTCTTGTGGATGGTGTTGTCCTCTTCATTGTAAGATGTTTAGGGACATTCCAGGTCTCTGTTCAAAACCAGGAGAACTTATCACCAGCAGTGACAACCAGAATTGGTTCCAGACATTGCACAATGACCTAGGGTGCAAAACAAATCCCCATTGAGAAAAATTCACCCACACAAGTTTATTCTTTGCTCATTACCAGTTAAAAGTAGGGAAAAACTTTAAGAATGAGAAGCAAGAAAAGAACACTTTGAAGCAGACAGCCTAAATTCAAATCCCCATTCTGCTCTAGGTGGCAACATAATCCTGAGAGCCTGGGCTTGCAATCTGGTTCTGCTATTTGCCAACTAGGTAGCCATGGAAGTGGCACTGAACCTCTTAGCCTGTTTTCTCATCTATGGAATGCTGATATTAGAGAATGCTTCAGGAAGTTATAATGAATTCATGACTGGGCACTGTCCCTGAGCATTTTTGCTCAAGGTTACAATCAACTGCTGGAATCATAGCTACATATCTGACTTTCTGGTGGTTAATTAAAGATAAAAGTCTCACAGATTCACAGACGTTCTTTTCCAGGCTGGCTTTGAACCTCAATCCTCATATCTTAGCTTCCTGGTAGTAAGGATTATAGGTATGAACCACTGGTACCTGGCTATAGCCTGTATTTTAAAAATATGTGCACATGCAATTTTATTTCTCTAGTAAAACTAGTAGCAATATACTCTTACCCATTTCTAAAGCCCATTTACCCCCACCCCAATCCAATATAAAGATGATTACACAAATGTGAATATACCATGAATATATTTTTCAAGTTATATTTGTGTTTGAATCATATTTTACAAAGAAAAGAAGAAAGAAAGAAAGAAAGAAAGAAAGAAAGAAAGAAAGAAAGAAAGAAAGAAAGAAAGGAAAGAAATCAAACAAGCAAACACTGTACAACTCCTGGCACACACCTGCTTAATATATATATATATATACACATATATACAGAGAGAGAGAGAATATTTCTTACTACCATTATGTTCTATGGCCAATGACATAAACCACCCATGACCAGGGTCCAGATATACAATGAGAGAAAGCGAAGAGAGCTTGTAGACTCAAAAGACTTACCACACTGAAGAAGCAAGTGAACAGGAGAGAGTAGAAACAAGATGTATGTAGCATGGAAAAGCATCATTGGTAATCTCATATAATACAGGCACACACATACAGGCTGATGCGCATGCACACACAACACCCCGGTACACCCAAGTACACATGATGAACTGACCTACGGTATCAGCTTCAGATAGCAAGAGTTCGTTCTTCATTTTTAATTTGCAGAGAAGCTGCCACAACCAAAAAAAAAAAAAGGCTCTATGAGAAGTAAATTTAAATACCAAATGTCATTCCCCTCATCCATTTTTCTAGTCTCAGATCATACAGAGACACTTTCAAACATTTCTCGTGCTCCAGGGAACCTGTGTGCAAACTTTAGGTTTATCAAAGATTAAGGCAGGCCAACCTTCAAAGCCAGTAGCACTGCAGGTACTAGTGAGAGGCCAAGCCTCTATGAGTAATTCTCTTTGGGATGCCTTAAGCTAGGGGGTAACTTTTAAAAGATCCAATACTTTTTTAAATCAAAATATTAGATTAAACCTAGATAATTTCAAGACAGAGATATAAATTGTAGGATTCAGGTTCAACTAAAATATCCAGTTAGAGCAAAAGGGTCCCCAGATGGAAAAAATAAGAGGTATAAAGCCTCGATGGTATCATTAAGGAACACAATATTTGAATTAATTAATATGCAGGACCTGTAAGCCTAAGGTCCTAAGAGCCAAGTGTCAAGCCATAGCAAGGCCTGAAACTGCCTAAGGAATGGAATAATGGGACTCCACAGAGCCTTAAACCCAACGGGTCAGAGAAGTTTGATTCTGCTCAAGAAACCTTACAGGGAACATCATGCAAGACTGCAAGCTACAATGAAGCTGAGTACCACAGTCTGTCTTGGACACTGTACTGAAGTCAGGCCTGGCTTCGTGGAATTCTAGGAAGCCTTTATGAACAAAAGCAGCAAGGTGGAAAGCAGGAAGGGCTCTGCATCAAGGGCCTAGCAATAGTGCCAGCACCTTATCACTATCCCCACTTACCATGTACCTCCCCATCCTACATGAAAAGGAAAGAACATGCCAGTTCAACTATAAAGACTAAGTACCTATGGGAAGATGGAAATACAAATTGTCCTCTTTGTGTCTGAGAGCATTAAAGGATCGGCCATTTATATTTTCCTCTAAAACTACAAAGGCAGTATACATACCACAGTTTCTAAACCTTATGTTTTTTATGACACAAGATGTCATGGGAATGGTTTTGTCTAGGACTTAAAAAGCAAAACACAATTAATATTGTAAGAGCTCTCCACAACTGTAAACTGAATGCCTTTTAAAACCAGGGACCATTTTTACCTCAAGCTCAGCATTAAGAGCTGCAATAAAACCATTTTCATTATTTCGGAATCTATGTGTATCTAACAATGTAATGTGACTACTGTGCACATAACTGTAATAGGATAACTGACAGTTGGTGGACAAACAAGGTCTAAAAGCAAGTTCTTACAAAAGTACTAAATCTTGTGTCTGTCTACAGTGATCAACTCAGAACTTTTAACAGTGTTGGGAGGAACCTAGAGATCAGCTATGGGGCCAGAATGAGCTTGAAGGGCGTAACAATGAAACCAAGTGAGAGAGGTGGGCAGTCTACACCCTGCTAATGGCGAAGCAAAAGGAAGAAGAGCAAGGCTAAAGGACAAGTAGTTGCCTGCATTTAAATGCCTCAGCATCTCAGGGCATGGAGTAGCAATGACAACATGCCAAAAGGATGAGGAGAAGCCAGGGAATATAACTGTCCTCAGAGTAGAACTTTCCACTTATTATGGACTTTCAACATACTAAAACCTTCACTAGCTGAGCACGTGGCACAAAGCAACGATGTATAGTGGATGAATATATAGAAAAGGGGAGGGATGGAAAGAACAGACCACCTCCTTGTTGCACTAATGCAGACAGATATTGGAGTCATCTAACCTAAGACCCATGACATCATTGGTCTGACCCATCAGAAGGCATCAGATGAGATCATGCATACAAACTGCCTGATGTTCCGTATGTTCAGAGGATATTACGTATTGTTAACTCACTGCCACCAACGTCATTTTACCTTTAGCTATTTTGCCCATAAACTTTGCATTTGAGTGCAAATGATATTAAGAGTAAAAACTAGTCCAAAAGAGGCAAGTAGGGCAATTACAGAGTGTGAAGTCCTGTATCAGTGTGATTCTGCTGAGAATGGAGGAACACTTGGGATAGACAAGGGAACCTATGAACCAAATTAGGCAATCTAGACACATGGCCCCTGTGGCCTCTGAAACAGCAATGTAAGTAGTAGAGAAGTCTTAACTTCTATCTCCTTTATGAGGTTTCCTGAAATATCAGTCTAAGCAAAGTGGTCATTTCTTTTTTTTTTTTTTGCCAGTCCTGGGCTTGAGCTCAGGGCCTGAGCACTGTCCTTGGACTTTCTCAAGGCTAGAGCTCTACCACTTGAGCCTCAGCACCATTTCCGGCTTTTTTTTTTTCTATGTATGTGGTACCGAGGAATTGAACCCAGGTCTTCATGCATGCTAGGCAAGCACTCTACCACTAGGCCAAACTCCCAGCCCCAAAGTGGTCATTTCTAAGGCCATTTCTGAGGCATGGTGCCTTGTAAGTTATGTTTACCATGAGACAGAATTACAATTTCCTACAAGAAGGTAGGAACCATATATTAACTTTACTATAGTTCCATTGACTGGAAAAGTTCCTGAGAAATGGTTTGCCAGCCAAAGGACAGTGGCTATGAATGAATAGTTTGTTTCTTGAGTTTAATTCATAATATTTAAATAGCTATCTACAGCATCAATCTATTAAGCTCAATTTCTATAAGTCTAAACAACTAAAATACCCACATGTGTGTATATGTACACATATGAGCATATATATGTACAAATATACACAATTTTTAAAATAAATACACTGAGTATCTTTTTAGCTTTTGATAAAATGTCTTCAAATACAGATCAACAGCCTTCTTTCCATTAACCACTGGCAAAAATGATCACTATGACCATTAATCCATAACCTGGATTAAAATATAGAACCTCCTTCCGTTCATCCATCAGCATTGTTCTTTCCTTCCTTCTTTCTCTTCCTCCATCCACACTGTGGGAAATGTCCCCATCATTCTCTTTCTTTAGGCTTCTCATTCTTATCCTTTTTTGTCTCTAGTTCCTATGAAGCTACATGTAGAAGCCAGGTACATTATAAGAAAGGTTTCATCTCAAAAATCATGTCTCATCAAGAAAAGTATACTTTTCCTTCTGGCTAGAAAACTATTCAAGTTCTCTGAAATGATCACTATCAACTATGAACTCTTGACTTTTCTGTTTGTTTCTTCTTTCTCCAATTGTAAGGCACTATTTTGTATCCATAAAATGACTCACAAAGACTGACCTCAGAAATGTGACATTTCCTTTCAGTGCACAGAATAAAATTTATGGAATTATAAATCAACCCTACTATTTTTGACCTCAGTCACACTTCCATGTAGCCATAACAATAAATGCATTATTTAATTCAGAACCATAATAAAATACCACTAACCTAAACCTTTATTTAATTAACATTACAAGATTATGAAGTTCATAATCATTTCATCTGAATTAAAGTTTATGCTCTAGAGATCCATTCACTCTTTGTTTTTATATGCATAGTACTATTTAAAGCATCACGGTGGATAAAAACAAGTCACTTTTTCTTTCAAAGAGGCTATAATCTAATTAGGCAGATGAGTTATAAATACCTTCAAAAAACATTTTCTAAATAATTTAAACTTGCAAACTAAATTTCAAAGTCAACCCTACTTCAGGGGAGGACTTATTATGATAAGCTTGGCACTCAGAAATTTTATGAAAACATGCACTGTTAATTATAAATGAGTCATTTATTCATCATGCTTCATCATAATAGGCCCCTAAAAGACCACTCCTTGGCAACAGTTAGTAGTAAGTACTTAAAAATGTATACTCAAAGCTGGATGTGGTTGCTCACTCCTGTAATCCTAGCTACTCAGATCTAAGGATTGCAGTTCAAAGCTAGCCCAGGCACTAGAGATTGAGAGACTCTTATCTCCAATTAAGGAAGCAGGAAGTGGGACTATGGCTCCAGAGGTAGAGCAGTAGCCTTGAGCTGATGAGCTCAGGGACAAAACCCAAGCCCAGAGTTCAAGATCCATGACCCACACCAAAAAAAATAAAGTATCCTCAAATGTAATAAATCAGGCAAAAAAATCCTTATGGCTGGGGATGACAATTAAAGATAACCTACTCTACTACATCTTGAGAGTTCAAGGCTCAGGCCCATGTTTTCAAAGGCAGTCATATTCATAGAAGAGCTAGAGTTAAACCTAGATCCCAAATATCAAACTCCATTGCTTTATCTAATATAGCCACACGGATATATTAAACCTCCTTTTCTAGACAAAACTAGTAGGTTTCTCTAATAAGATCCTAAAAATCTTTCAATAAAGCACACAGCAGTTCAAGGCCAGAGGCTTTATACATCATGATTATAATATTAGCTATTTTGATCCTTGTTTCTCCTGCTTTCAGTACATTCTGCAATCTGCCTGAAAGACTAATTTTAACACGGTATTATTCTGGCCATCGCTCTCATCTTTAGAATCAATTTTCTATCAAGCCAGTGCAGATTCTCAATATTATTGTCATAATGTCCTCAATAACCTGTCCTCTAAAATTAAGTCCCTTTTTCCAGATGTCATCATGATCAGGACAAATAAGGTAGACCTACCACATGATCTTTTTCACGTTAAGAGGAAGCACATAGCAGATCTATAAATATTTAAAGATTGACATTAACCTTAAAGGGTTAATAACTCTCTCTTCCATAAACCTGACCAAATTCTTTTTACTTCCCCATCTTGTCACTTCCTGAGAATAATGAAACAGATACTCCTTGGAAGCAAGACTTGCCTCATTTAGAGTACAGAAAACTTCCCTTTACATTGATTTGAGCTCATGGTATTCTGTATGCTTTTTGGTTCTAAAGTCTTCATCTGTAAAATCGTATCCCTTTTCCCATTCTGCCTTCCAAGAAGCAGCTTCCATATCCTAACATAGTGGACTGTCTCCAGCCAGTGGAACCACTATTCTGTGAGTCCCCTGTAGCCCATTATACACATTATTACACATATGAAACATCTCAATTCAACATACCAGGCCCCAAAATGAGGCAGTATGGGACCTATTGAGGAAAAAGATTTTATTTGGTAACATTTTGATGATGTTTAACACAACAATCTTTGAGGCTGTACTGGAAAGTTGGTCCAGTATACATATACATATTCCTACATTTAATATCATCTTCCTGATATTTTTACATATACATTTTTTTGCCAGTCCTGGGGCTTGAACTTAGAATGCAGGCACTATCCTTGGACACTTTTGCTCAAGGCTAGTGCTTTGTCACTTGAGCCACAGTGCAACTTCCAGCTTTTTCTGAATATGTGGTACTGCTGCATTCTAGGTGAACATAAGCACTCTACCACTAGTCTATGCTCCTTGCCCCTAAACACATTTTTTCTTCACCCCCCTCAATTGACTTTCACTATTTCTTCACAGAACAATTTAAGACAATATATCCAGTTGAACATCGCACTAGGATAAAGCCTCTCAAATAACTTGTTATTGCAAGCACATAGATTATTTTATCATACAACTAGAATATCAGAGACTGCCTGCTACTTAGAAGTAGGAGGTTCATTTTACAAAATGATAAGCATCTGCACTTTCCAGCCAGTAGTAATATAGCTATTTATGATGATTACAGCTGTGTGTTGGACCTCTTAATTTCAACTTAAATGTCAACATTTACATATAATATTATTTAAACACTTTACAAATTAACTCTTGTGAGTTATAACTTAAGAGAAAAGCATTATGGTTTGCAAACAGTATCCAAATCAAAGTAAAAGGACGAATGATCACAATTTTTTAGTTTCCTAAAACACAGAAGACAGAAGCTATATGTATGGAGAAAAGTAAAGATGTATACCACTTCTCTTTTGAAGAATGCGTGCATATGTACACTATGCCATGGTTTCACAAAAGTGAGACAGCCTCTGACTTCAGGTGAGGCTGTGATTTAAACACTGTCATTGCTATGTCACTGTAGGCAATTACAAACGAATTAAAAATACAAAATTAGTCATGACTAGTTTCTCATACTTATGTAATCCTATTTGGGAGCCTTATATTGAAAAGATTGCAGCTTGAGGCCAACCTGGGCGTACATGAGGCCACTTCCCAACTAATAGCAGAGTGTGGCGGTATGCACCAGCCAGCTGAGCTACATGAGAGGCTTAAATATGAAGGCAGAAAAGGTTGTAAGACCCCATCTCAATGGATGAGGCCAGGTATGGTGATATTCACTTCTAGCTATAGTGGGATAGTCAGTTCTAGCAATAGTAGGAATCAAAAAAAAAATAGGAGGATTACCGACAGCTACAGCTAATCAGGAAGTGAGACCCTATCTCAAAGTAATTTTAAAAATTAAAACAAAATCAGTGCTAAAAGGACTAAAGGCCTGGCTCAGTGATAGATAACCTGTGCCACAAGTGGAAGATCCCAAATTCAAACACTGGTTCCGCCACAAATATAAAATCTTACCTAATGTTTTATGTAAGTTCTCAATAATAAAAATTTAAATCATTTATTGTAATAATTTAATCAGAAGTCTATTTTGGTGCTTTCTTATTCTGAACATACTCTTAACAGAGTACTCCTAATGGTAGCTGAAATTCTAACCATGTATTTAAAAAAAATCAATAAAACAATTGAAATGTCTACAACAGAGAAATCTATCAACTTGAAGAGTGGTTCATCTTTCTTAGGACACTCTTAGCAATATTGTAAATCCCAAGACAAGATGTATATACTGCTGAATTCTACCAGATATTTAAAGAACTATGAACAACGTTCCTCAACTTTTTCACAAAATTGAAAACCCAGTATTACCCTGATACTAAATACAAACACAACAATAAAAGAAAAATTATAAGACAATATTCTTGATTTATATTAATATAAAAATTCTCAGTAATATTCATGCAATCTAAATTCAACAACATATTTAAAATATTTTTACACATTCGTTAAGTTGGACTCATTCCAGAAATGCAAGGACAGTTTAACATACACAAAATAATGTAACACAACACATAATTACAAACAAAGTCAAAAGTCAAATAATTATCTCAATAAATACAGAAAAGAGACTGTATCTTTGTTATAAAATCCTAACAATGAAGAATTGAAAAACCATTCTTCAAAACAATCAGGGTTATTTATGACAGACCTATAGCCAACATTATAATGAATGAGGGAAAAAATGAAAGCATTTCCACTAAGATTAGGACTGACTACTATCACTACTCTTTTTCATTGCACTGCTTGAAGTCTTAGCCAAGGGAGTAAGCAATAAATAGAAATACAAGTGATATACATAGGAAAGGAAGGAGTCAATTTACCTTATTTGCAGATTATATGACCTATATGTAAAAGACTCTAAAAACTGAAAATTACTTCAGCAAAGTAGTAGGATATCAAGTCAGCACACAAAAATCAATAGCCTTCCTATAATACCTGTTAGGTCCGCCTGGAAGAAATGACTTCTTTCCTTGGCTCTCTCTCCCCCTGCACCCTGGAAATCCCTTCCCAGCACCTGTAACCTTGGCAACTGGCATGCCTGGGGGCAGTGGGAGGTGTCCCAGTCTGAGGTATTTCCCCATCCTCTGAGATCATATCCACTTCCGCTGTGTCTATACCCCTCCCCCTATATAATCTTTCATTTCCCATCATAAGCCCTCTTGCTCACCAGACTCCATCTTGGGCGGCAGGAGTCTGCTCTTTCCTCACACAATCAACTCTCTTCTCCTGAACTGCATGGAGTTTCCTTTCGGTAGACCTTACAATACCAACAACAAATTCACTGAGAAAGGGGAAAAAAAACAGGAAAACAATTCCATTCATTATACATATATATATATGCTATATATATATCATGTGTGTGTATGCATGTGCGAACGCCTAGGAGGAAGCCTAACCAGAAATGTGAAAGACCTCTAAAATTAAAATATAAAACAAATGTGAAAAAGATAACACAATTTGGAAAAACATCCATTTGAAAAAACTGTTCATTTAACAGTTACCATTATAAAAGTGGTCATATTACCAAAAACAATAAAGATAATGCAATCATGATCAAAATTCTAATGACATTATTCACAAAACTTGAAAATACAACCCTCAAGTTCATATGGTAAAACAATAGACACAAAATAGCTAAAACAGTCATGAGAAAAATGAGACTTACTGGAGGTATCACAACACCTGACCTCAAATTATATTACCAAGCCATAGTTTAAAAAAAAAAGCATGGTATATAAACATAGAACAATGAGATAAAAATAAGCCTTGTAAAGTATCTGATAAGTCTGCACAAGTATCTGATTTTACCAAAAGTCCCAATATCAGATTTTGGGGAAAAGATGATCAGCTCAAGAAGTGCTGCTGAGCAAACCAGATATCTCAACCTAGAACGATGAAATTTTGAAACAACAACTAATACTTCTTACGCTGTACAAAAGTTCAACACAAAATACCTCAAGACTACTATAAGATCTGAGACTCTGCTATTCTTTAAAGAAAATATAAAAGAAATAGACACAGGCAATCACTTTCTGATTAGGATGCCAATAGCTCAGAATATAAAAACAGGAATTGCTAAAGCATATTGGAAAGCTTTTACACTGCAAAGGGAGCAATTACTCAGGTAATCAGACAACCAACAGAATGGAAGAGAAAATAGTCTTCGCCAGGTATTCATCTTACAGAAATCAATATCCAAAATATATACAGCTCTTATGGTAGGCTCTGATGGCTTATCATCCTAATTACTTAGGAAACAAACTGAGAGGATTACAATGCAAAACCAGGTCTGGGCCAAAAGCTCACAAGACCCTACGGCATCCAATAGCTGGCTATGGTGGGACATGCCTGTCATTCTACTCATGGTGAGAGGGTAAATAATAGGATTAGGGTCACTTGCTTCTAGTAGTCACATTCAAGTGGCCACTGTCACGTCCTACACAAAGTAGAAGAAAATAAAATTCTAAACTGTAGATTTATATGCAGTAATCCCCTCAAAAGTATTTTTTTCAGAAACTTCAGGAAAGCAGTTAGATTTTTTTTTAAGGTTCTAAGAAATAGCTTCTGATCAAATACTGCTGTCAAAATTCAAGCCCACTGAATCTCTATAAATGTGCCTGTGAATACAAAGACAAGGATTATTTATCCATCTCACATTTCCTCAACTCTTTGCTACAAAAAGAGGTAATCCAGACCTACTATTTAAAGTAACTAATAGTATTACAAAAGAAAAATGAGATGACAAGTAGAACTCAATTTCTCCATTAGTTTATCAAGCCATGGGGATTTTTCTGACTTATCTCTGCTGTTTACAAATCTCAAGATTCAAATCTTATCTCTACTATATATATATATATATATAGTACACAACATTATAACTCACATTATAACTCATTTAACCACATTCATTCTAAAAATTAACTCCAATCTCACCCTATTTTGTGTGTGTGTGTGTGTGTGTGTGTGTGTGTGTGTGTGTGTGTGTGTGTGTGTGTGTGTCGGTGGTGGGGCTTGAACTCTGGGCTTAGGCACTGTCCCTGAGCTCTTCAGCTCAAGACTAGTGCTCTACCACTTGAGCAACAGCGCCACTTCCAGTCTTCTGATGCCTAACTGAAGATAAAAATCTCACAGCCTTTTGTACCCAGGCTGGCTTTGAACCATGACCCTCAGATCTCAGCCTTCTGAGTAGCTAGAATTGCAGGTGTGAGCCACCAGCACCCTGCCCTCACCTCATTTTAACCTATCAAACAATCTGTTCTTAGGGCTGTTGGGATTTAAGAGTCACCTGACATGATTTTCCATTCAATATCTGTGAATATCAGTAGTTACTGGTTTTCTAACTATAGACCCTAACCTACCCATAGGAAGTGAAATTTTATACATATCTTCTAACTACATTCTTTCAAGTAAAACGCAGCAAGAAAAAATCAGAAGGCATCATTCATCTTTCAGTGTCCCAGTTTTGTTATGGGTCCTGGGTGTTGAAAAGCATTGTTTTTTACTTTGTGTGTGTTTTCAGTCTAAAATCTGGAAGAAAATAGATGCCCTACTCAAACTATTAAGAATTTAGTGAAAAATATTAGTTACAGAGCTTTGCCACTGTTAGGAGAAATTATCAAAAGAGTAGAGAGCCTTTGCCATAGTCTAAGACCCGAGAGACCAGAGGAAGCTGAAGCAGAAGACAGGCTCGTGTGTGGGCTGCCTGACATGACCAATGGTGGATAAATAAAGGATAAAACCATCCCACAGTGGCCTGTCAGGGAGGGGGCCACTTGCCCTATGTTCTCTCTTGCTGGGGCCTCCTCAATGGATGACCCTAACTAAAAGCCAAAGGGTAAGAGAGCCCATGCTGCTCAGTGTTCTGGGTTACAAAAGACACTGGAGCAGGTTAAAGAGTGTATCTGAAGGGGAAAATGGGAATAATAAGTCTAAAAGCCATTAGTACCATTTACACATTATCTAAGGCTAACAACCATTATTTTTGGACACCACATGTTTTTCACACTTCTGCACTCAAATCTCAACCTTGAATCAAAGCTCTTATACAATGCAAAATAACTGATGGAAAAGTTTGGCATTTCTATGAAACATGACTTGGGAGTTCAACTAAGCCCTCACATCCTCATAAAACCCTTTATCTCTCCTCAGACTCCCACTCTCTTTCCCTCTGATTTTAAGGGCATGGGACATGTCTTTCTTTCTTCTGTTCCCCTAGCCTCAGTGGCTAGAATAAAAGTACATTCACAATTGAATTGTGAACCTTACACTGCTTCCTCTTCCTCTCCCCAAATTCGACTTACACTGCTTTGATGACATGCAGTCAACCCCCAAACCTAATTACTTAGCCTCCTAAGCCTCAAGGCTCATTTCTTCTTCTGCTTCAATAAATCCAAGTTCCACTCCCCCAAGACTTGAGCCAGTTGTACTACCTCCAATCTCAGCTTCTTCCATTTCCATTCCTAGAGCAAGCAATGTAAGAAGGCAAATCAAAAATATCATTGCCCTGTTCAAAATTTCTCTTTAGTTTCCCAAGCTCCACAATCACACAAAAGGCCTCCTGGACTTGACCCTGTCTCATTCCTTACTACTCTCTCCCACAAGTACTCTTGGAAAACTTTCCATAACATTACGCTCTTTTCCTTCCAAAATAAATTCACAGAATCCCAACTCCTGACAAAGATTGGCTGCTCTCCTCCACCTCCAAAACCCGCCTACCACAACCACTACCCACCACCCTCATGCCCACTTGCAGTTTTATAGCCCTGACAAGATCTATAAAGCTACTCATCCGTCAAATTCCAGGTATAATGCCCAGAGTGAAACTCACCCACTCCCTACCTCCCTTTCACAAGTCAACTCTTCTCACCTCTACTACCCTGTGGGCTGTTCACTTACATTGCTTACTCTGCTCTTTTTAATTTATATCCTCACTGGGAGCAGGGACTGAGCCTTATATTATCCTGTATCCCAAGAAGGAAACCCCATGTTTTGCCCAAATCTCCTCTCTGTATCTCCTAAGTGAACAAAATGACTTTTACTCTCTAGGTCTCAAGAAGACCTCCATGAATAAACATTTTTATGTGATGCAAATGAGTATAAGAGACTGCAGCCTATTTACCTTCACTCCAAAAGCAGGTACTCCTGCCATCTTTGTTTGTAGATCATTATTTTTAGGGTTCATAATTCTATAAAAGAATGACAAAACATTCTATATAATCATAAAAATGTGTGATAACTCTACACCTGAGACTCCCTCTAAACCTTTTTCTTATGCCCCTAAGGCAACAAAATGGGTCGGATTGCTTCTAATAGATTAACAAAGAACTGGGGACATCATTTCAGCCACTGCTTCCATACCACGTTGACCCCACTGCCCACTCCTTTGTGCCCAAGACCACCCAGAGTTTAATAACTCACCCAGAGGCAGAGGACAAGAACAATGTAGACCATATCTGATGGTACTTGGCACTACATCTGATAGAGACCAAATTGAGAGCAAAACCTTTTTATCCAGACTGCCTCTTGATATCCTGCAATCAAATTGCATTGCAATCTAAAGTGAGAGTCCTGCAATCAAAAGAACTGTTAGCCCCACAACAGGGGCCAGACCTAATTTTAGCAGCCCCCACCCCAGATACAGATATCATGCCTGTCAAAAACAAACCATCAAATTTGAGGTAATCCAGCATCACTTTTAAAAGCAACATGAAATTAGCGACCACAATACTAAAAATCAAACATTGCTAAAATACAAGAGACTGCACTGCACAAATCTCCAAGAAGCAAAATCATTATTATTTTGCCTCATTGAAAATCAGATCTACAGAGCACTCATTCTCAAGAATCTGAAAAAATGAGTCAACCTGTCAGAATTTGAAGCTGTTATTTAAGACAATCAGTGTTGCAGATATAATGGACCACTAAACTACTGCCTACAGCAAATGTGGATATGATGAGGCTTTTGAAGATAATCAAGAGAAAAGTTACATTTAGACTTAAAAAAACTCTACCACATAGAACAATTTCAAACTTATAAACCCTATGCTCACTACAAGGTCATTCTCACTTATATGAAAAAAAAGAAATGTAAAAGTTGGTTTAAATTAGTTAACATTTTTCTATCTCCAGTATGCTAAAAGGAGGAAGAAGAAAATAAACAAGGCACACTCCTTCTTCTGAACTAATTCACAGAATGTAGTAAATCCAAAGGCAGGAAGAAGTTGGGAACTGGAGCAAGCTCAGGGATAGAGGTGTTTATTTGGAGGCAGGTAAGATTGTGGCATAGACAAGACTGAGAACAAAACTAGCAACCACATGCATCTGCACGTGATGAAGTGGTACAGGGAACACCAGTTAAAACTAAATAAGAGATAAGTGTATTATTCTTAGAAAATTGCTGCTGACAGTTCTAAAAGTTGGGTCATCATCAAAAGAAAGTAACCATGAGTTTTAACTACTAGATTTTTGCTTGGTGATCTTGTTAAGAACAGTTTAGTGGGGAAAAGTGTGAGAACTCAGCTGGATAATGAAATCATACTATTATTGTAAAATTAATTATCTAATTTTTGAAAAGTTTCCATTATTTCATACATATATATTTAATCTCATCAAATTTAGTAAAACATGGACTTATGTATAATAAAATAGTTATACTATATTAAAGTAAGTAAATCCCTTGGAGAAATACCAAGGACCATTACAATCTGGTCCAAGTTAGTCTGAGTGCCATCTCTCTTCACTGAGTACAAATTCACCAACTTCATCTATCTCAATTACTTTGCTCCCTCCACTTAACTGCCTTGCCCTACTTTCTCCTGCAAATCTCCATCATTCTTCAAAACAGTCTTCCATGTCTTCCTCTCCAAAGGGCATTCTTTGCCTATATTGTATTCTAACAAACATACCACCAGAGCAAATCAGGCTGGAATACTCAGCGAGACAAGAGAGTTAATCTGATGTGTGACAAGAGCACAACTATGTCTCCTGATATTCTGCCCCTTGTATAAACTTCTCTCTTGAATCTGGACTAGATTTGTGACTTGCTTTACCTAGTGGAATGTGGCAGCAAGCACATCTCAATTGCAGTCCTTCACTTCCACCTTTGTATTATTTCAAGACCTGGGCTGCCATAGAAGTCCAACCACAGCCTAAAACAGAGATCATGAGAAGAATCCAGGTAGGAGGATCAGATACTGAAACTAATTATATAGAATAGAACCAAGGTAACAGCTGGCAGCAAGAACCAAAGCCTAGAACATATGCCCTCATGCAACCAAAGCAGCCAACTGATGGCTAGAAGCCACCCTAGCTAAAATACCTAGCTAAAACATGATTCTGAACATCCTAGACCTAAGAGTATCACACTGAACTTTTAGCATGTGTTTGGCTCAAAGTCCTGATCTCCACAACCATGTTTCAGAGTATTCTTTGCTGGGGAGAAGTTGGTCATGCATCAAGACATGATTGTAGTAGGCGGTAATAGACATGTAATAAAAAGAACCTTTAAAAATATTTATCAACAACCTGCTAAATGTAACTGGTGCTCTCTGAGGAGACAGAGACTCTACAATGCACAGAAGGGACAAAGACCTCTATCTTTATTGCACTGAGTAATAAATACAGTTAAAATAAGTAGCATAGGAAGGAGGAATGAGTTCCCTGAACAGAACTAGAAAGCAAAAAGGAAGAGACTGGAGAAAATGGGTTGGAGGAACTATAATTGTTAAGTAGGACAGTGAGAAAGGCTTGTTAAAGAAAACAAGAGTTTAAGATGGGAACGATGAGGGAAGCAGAGAGGTGGAAAACTTGGAGAAAATATCTCATCAGAGGAATCAGAACATGAGACATTTCTTTGATGTTCCTTCGATAATAGGCTCAGAGATTGTGTCTAGGATAAATAAGAAATGGGTGAGTGACAGAAGACAAAAACAAAGAGTTAAGGATCATATGTCAAGGTCTCCAAGGACCTGCAGGTTTAACAATCCACTAAAATGACTCAGACTCTCTAAGGTTCATACTCATGATTATGACTGATCAACGGACACGGAGCAAAGCCAGCAAAAGGAAAAAGCATATGGTGTGAAGTCAGGACGAAACCAGGAATAGGCTTCCAGTGATCTACCCTATTGGAGAGGATGTGCTCAATTCCCCCAGCAATGAGTTGTGACAACACATGTGTGAAATGCTGCCTACCAGGGAAGCTCATTAGAGACGCAGCACCCAAGGCTATCTGTGAGACTAATCTCAAAGGCAACCTCTTCTTAACGTGTATGCAAATAAGAAAGAGCATGCATTTAGCATAAGCCATGTTGTTTCACATGAAGAGTTTTGGCCCAGTGAGGAATTCTTATTGGGAAGTAGTGGTACCCTCTGCAAATATTAGCACTGGACACCAGCCAAGGGCCAACTTTGTGAGCAGGCCTTTGTAAGTCAGTACTTTCTGCTGTCTCGTTAACATTTTCTACACAGTCACGTCATGTAGATCATCATCATCTTAGTTATCACAGGATAGAGAAGAGATGGCAGCCATCAGGATGTTGAGTGGAAGAACGGCATGAGTTGGTTAAATTTCAACAATTCTTTAGTTTAAAGGTTAAGACCAGAGCTCTAAGAGACCTACAGGGGACAGAAATAGAATGAATTTTAAAAAGCAAAACCCAATCTGTTATCAGGAAAGATAAAGAGGTGATTAGATTTTAAATATACTTACAAATTGACTGATGTGGTTCATGAGGGGAAAAAAATAATCAAATTAAGAATAGTGACAAGGATTTCTGGCTTAAGCCAAAAGAAAGAATGATATGACACATTAATGACCTGATTGTAGAGGGGGATGTGGAGTAGGAGATCAGGGATTCAATTTCAGGGATGTCATAGAGTCAGGAAGACAGCTGCATATGGTGTTAGGACTGCAGAGGAGAGAGATCCTGACTGGAATCTACTACTTAAAGGTCTCACCATGAACTCAATAAAAAGAGGAAAGAGGAGGCTTAACAACTGCGTTCTGGGGCACACTAATGATAAGAAGAAGGCAAAAATGCACCAAAGAGAATGAGAATAACCAGTAAAGTAGGAAGAAAATCAGATGAATGTGGGATAGAGGAAGCATTCACTTAGAATGAATACTTTTCATCACTGAAAAGAATCTAAATTTCACTAGAAATGTTCCTACACATTGTGTTCAGTGCCTCTTGTTGGCTGGTTGTCTGCCTGGGACCTGAAATTTAGGATGCATATACTCAAGCCATTGCACAAAGGTATAAACTGACGAAGACACTATCATGCTCTATAATCCAATTGGTTTTTGCTGAGTGTCCAGGTGAAAGATTTTCAGAAATCTGAAACTCTCTCTGCCATTCTAGATACTAAAAAATAAACAAAGATCCACTTCTAATGACAGGGTTCTCAAGAGAACAGGGTAGCAAAACTTACAAGAATAGCAAGTTAAGGATTTAGGAAGGTCTGAGCTTTAAACCAATGTTTTTCACAAGAAGCTATAAGAAAACTACCAGAGAATCATGAAACCTAAATTTTCTAGCTAGGTAAACCATGTGTGTTCATTTAGTTAAAATCTAAAGTCCAGTTCCTTAGTCTTGGGTTGCTAACACCTAACTAGTAGACACCCACAAAGGACATCTGCATCATCCCAGAAGTTGTAGTGCGCTAACCTGCTTTACAAGGTTCTAATCAAGGCCTACAAGCTCTGAATTTTTCAGCTTGCTTGCATGATGTAAACTACCAGTTTTCTCAGAAAGCAGATTCATAAAAATCTAACATCATCACGTACCCATCTTCTTCTTCAAAGGGGATCTATTGAACAGAGTGCCTGAAAGTGAATACTTTGCTAACTAAACCATTGTTAACTAAACATTGTTAACTAAGTAAACCCTATGTGTAGATAAGTTGATTATATACAGAGGTATGTGAATTTGGCCATACAGTGAGAAAGGAAGGCGGGGGTGAGGGGGAACAAGAAGAGAAAAGGAACAGATGAGGAAAGAGAAGAATGGGAAAGAGACAAAAAGAGGCCCAAACTCAATTGCCTGTTAGTAGCCCAAAGAACACTGAATTAAGTGGGCCATAAGTAAAAACAACAACAACAAAAAGAATGGAATTCAGAGTTAACCATGACAATAAGAACTTGCTTTCCCTATTAACTAGGCAATATTAGAGACTGGAACATAATTTCTTCTAAAGAGAAGAGAGGTAGCTTAGCACTAATTGATAAGTACTAATTGTCATGTGGAAAGTAAACCCCTATATTAACAGAGCTTCTCATTTGTTTTACCCCCCAAAAAAGACAGAATTCTGGAGATCTTCATGACATTCCAATTTTTTTTTAAGTAGTACATAAAATGTAAAACTAAGATGACCTGCAAAAAAAAAATTGTCTGTGGGTTACAGTAAGCCTTCCAGCCCTCTGTGTGCAAACTTAGAGGCTGCTCAATGCAAATCAAGTAACAGAAACCAAAACAAATCTTAGCTTGTACCTAGATCATGGTTATTCCATTCCATACAGCCACAAGACAGACGAGTAGAGGACTGAATAGGAAATAAAGCACTCGAGGCAGTCAGTCCTTGGGAAACTGAGAAGAATTGCAGGAATGAAGTCTGGGCCATACTTAGTTATATTACATCTTAAAATCTATTTAAGGTAACAAAGAATCAACATCTAAAAAGTTCTGAAAATCAAGATTTCTAGCTGTTCCTCCAGGGCTGGTGTACAATATTCTGTCAGATTCTTGTAACTGCACACATTTACTTAAATTCCAATGCCACACTTAAATCAAGAGTTGGATAGTTTCATAAGACTATTTCTACTTCTAGGGATTTGTTCTCAACTTATAAAATAAATCCTTAAATATATATATGTATATATGTATATGTCTATATATACATATATAATAGACAAATATGTCTATATATACATGTATACATAAATTACATAATAGGCATATATGGGTATATATACACACACAGAAAAGACTCTTTTTTTAAATTTTTTTTGACAGTCCTGGGGCTCTAAGGGCCTGCACACTGTCCTTGGACACTTTTTGCTCAAGGTTAGCACTCTGCCACTTGAGCCATAGTACCATTTCCTGCTTTTTCTGTGTATATGATACTGAGGAATCGAACCCAAGGGCTTCCTGTATGCTAGGCAAGTATTCTAACACGAGGCTATGCTCCCGGCCTGAAAAGACTCGTTTTTTGAAAGCTTTTAACAATGGTTTCTTGTTTTAAAAAAACAAAGTTCATCTATACAACCATATCTATGTCAGCTTTCTTAATTTCCAGTATGCCCCATCCCATGAACTAATACTTTTTATTTAATTCCTAAACAAATTACACATCTTCACTACTACCCATATCCTTCCTTTAGTGACTTTAATTTGAGAGAGAGAGAGAGAGAGAGATCAATATAATAACTTATTTGAGCACCTTCTATGAGACGGAGCCATTCAGGAGTTAGAGGAACGTGGTGCTTAATGAAAGGCTGCTATATAGTTGTCAAGACACCCAGCAGAAGATCTTTACTTAAATAAGTTTGTGGGTGGGTATGGGAAGGAAAACTTGGAGAGAGTGAAAGAAGGGGTGATATTGTCCAAAAAGAAATGTACTCTTTACCTGACTTATTTAAGTCTAACCCTTTTGTACATCATCTTTAAAATAACAATAACAGGGGCCAGGAGTTTGGCCTAGTGGTAAAGTGCTTGCCTAACATGCACGAAGACTCAGGTTCAATTCCTCGGTACCACCTACATAGAAAAAAGCCAGAAATGGTGCTAAGGCTCAAATGATAGAGCTTTAGCCTTGAGAAAAAGAACCCAAGGACAGTGCTCAGGGCCTGAATGCAAGCCCAGGACTGGCAATAAATAAATAAATTAATAAATAAATAAATAAAATAACATTTTTTTAAAGTTCAACAACACCAAACATTTCCTGGTCGATTGATTGTTCTCCATCCTAGTGGGGGAATTAAAAATCACCTCAAGTGTTCTTTAAACTATACCCAGGGTCCAGTCAATGAAAACCTTGACAAAAGGGACTGAGGCATTTGTATTTTTTAAAAAGTTAACTGTTAAAATTAGTGGTACTGCTCTCCTACAGGTTATCGTTTAATTGTCCATTCACCCATGACATGTAATTTTGATGATAAATTTTACTAATTACTCAGTGATCCTTGCCTTGACTGTTTAAGTGGACAATCACCTCCACTAACTACTTCACTAAATTAGATTTAGAACGGAGGACACTGATAAAGTACAAGGACCCGAAGATAACTGATCCCATAATTCTCACCCCTCAGTCAACTCACTGTCCCAATGGAATTCATCAAATAGTGGCAGGGATCTGGTAGTCCCAGATTTCAGAACCTAATTAAAGCCTTCCATTTTTTCAGTATTGCACCTACTTCATGCCTTATCTGTTGTTGATTCAGCTGGTTCCCAGCATTCCATAAATACCAGCTTTCTGTGCTCATTCTCAGCAAGTGGCCATTCCTTCTCCTGTGCTGTGTGCAAATCTACAATGGCCTCCTTGGCCTTCACTCACCCTCTGTACTTCAGTCCAATTCCATCCTGAGATATGCCCTCCTCCAATCTAGAGTGTGAAGGACACCAGAAGAAACAGACAACTTACATTCATGTTCCCACCATTTTTTTTTTCTTTTTGCCAGTCCTGGGCTTGAGCTCAGCGCCTGAGCAGTGTTCTTAGCCTTTCTCAGGCTAGAGCTCTACCACTTGAGCCTTAGAACCACTTCTGGCTTTTTTCTATGTGGTACCAAGGAATCAAACCCGGGTCTTCCTGCATGCCACGCAAGCACTCTACCACTAGGCCAAACTCCTGGCCCCTCGCACCAATTTTTAACTTCATCTCTTACAGCTTTCTCCACCTGAATGTCCAACGGATCTTGCTTCATTTCTTCATTTGCAGTCAGGGCCCAGAATATGGGTTTTAAGAGCTACTTTGCAAATCCTGTGAAATTTGCCTCAGAAATTCATATATATATCCCTGTATGACCAGAGATGTAATGAAGAGAAATATGTGGACATCCCATTGCTATATGCTATATGCTATTGCTATATGATGTAGCTCAGTGTTAGAGTACTTGCCTTAGCACTATACAGAAGACCCTATGTTCCATTCACACTGCTGAGGGGGAGAAAAGATATAGTCTTGAGGTTGATATGTTATTGTCAACATTAGTAAGGGAATTGTCTTCAAAACAAACATTGTAATGATAATACGGCAGCTCCTGGTTCCCACTCAGTTCCACAATTTATTAACCATATCTCCGTGTCTATTTTTCCTCAGACTGTCAAATGGGGAAATCTGCCTTCTGAGGTTGTTGATGAGAACAAGTGACGTGACATCAGGAGAGCAAGGAGCAGAGTGCCTGTGTGCAAGAAACACATGTCCATTGTGCTTGGTGTCAAATGCATGGCTTAAGCTTTACTGTCCAGGAAATAAGCCATTGCTCTTTCCATGATAAAGAGAAAGTGAACATAATACGAATTGACTTTTAAGCTGAATTTTGACATTTGTGGTCTTTCTCCATTACTTAAAATATTCAGATAAAGGGGAATTTATGGAAGTATTCCTCACATTTTAGTTACATTAAGGAAAACTGCTTGTTATGCCTTGCTCTTATACTATCAATTAAGGAGAGGAATATTTGGGAAAGGGGAATACAACACTTACTACTTGAATTGAAATTTTAAAAGCAAAAAAAATGAGAGGGAAGTTTTATAAGTTGCAGGTAACCTTGAAATGTCATAATCCCTAATATATAAATGCAAACACAGAAAAAAAAAGTCTGGTAATAAGAGTAAACTGATCAATGCAATTACATTATGGGATCTGTAATATAAATTATGATTCCATTTCAGAATATCAATAGCTTTTTAACACCTTTTTATATATTTTTTATTGTAATGAATAGAAGGGTTACATTATATTCACCAAATAGAAGGTGCATTAGTTGACAAACATTGATACCCTTTCTCATGTCTTGGTCCCCATTTCCCTCCTCCTACCCCCGCCCCTCATCTTGTTTTTCCCCCTTCCCTATCCTATTTCAAATAACCAAAAGAGCATATACACAACTTTAACACCTTTTAAAATCAAATTAAAGTGAATTAAAATCATGTATTTCATTCTCTGTACAGGCTTCTAAATGTACAAGACTTAAGGACATAAGTTATTTTTAATAATGAGGGTTTTTTTTGTGGGTCATGGAGCTTGAACTCGGCCTGGGTGCTGACCCTGAGCTCTTCAGCTCAAGGCTACCACCCTAACCTTGAGCCAAGCTCCACTTCCCGTTTTCTAGAGGTTAATTGGAGATTAGAGTCTCAGGTCTTTTTGTGCCCAGGCTGGCTTTGAACCTTGATCCTCAGATCTCAGCCTCCTGAGTAGCTAGGATTACAGGTGTGAGCCCCCAGCAATAATGCGGTTTTTTTAATGTATCATCTCAGTAATAGTCCTTCAGTGAGCTTTACTTTTGCCTGGAGTAAGTTGCGACCATAGCCCACTTTCAGAAGTTAGTGAAATATCTCAAAATTTCAGCTTTTAGTTGAATTATATAAGCAGCACAAAATATATAACAAGAAAAATAAAATACATTGCTTCATATACCACTTTAATTTTTACTCTCTGTACCTCATTTCTATCAGTAAAACATTCAGCTGTAGGAATTATATTTATCACTATACTATTTTTCTTGAATGTTCAAAAGCAACATATAGGGTCTGGGAGTTTGGCCTAGTGATAGAGTGCTTGCCTAGCATGCACAAAGCCCTGGATTCAATTCCATGGTACCACATACACAGAAAAAGCCAGAAGTGGTGTTGTGGCTCAAATGGTAGAGCTCTAGCCTTGAGAAAGCTTAAGGACACTGCCCAGGCCCTGAGTTCAAGCCCCAGGACTGGCACAAAAGAAATAAGGCAGAAAATATAGATACACCATGGAAGAAACATTATTTTTATACTTTAGATCGCTTTCACAACATTTAAAGAAATTTAAAATGATGATTTTGCTCCCAGTACATTAGTCCATTCACTATTTCTATGTCCCCATCACATGAGAACAAATATTAAGAGAAACATTGGCCTCTAAAACAAGAGTTTATTGAGGAAGGCAGTGAGGCACTATTTGTCATCATCTTTATACTACTTGACAAGACTCTAGTGCCCTGCTAAATGTTCTAAATAACTATTGAACACTTTTTGTTAAGAGCCACTTTTTTTTTTTAAAGAAAATATACCTACTCCTGACTTCAGGGCAAGCTAGGGACATCTTTCTTACTTTAAGAGCCACCCGGGCCTGACACACATTCCACTTCCATGGTAACTGCTCAGAGAATCACATTAAACAAACAAACACTCCTTCTATGTGGACTGGTTGTTCAGCAAAAAGCACCCTCCCACCTGAGCTTCTGCCCAAGTCTCTGAGGAAGTCAAGAGGTTGAAAACTCCAAAGGGGTCAGCAGTTATTGGGGTTCCTTGCACCAATCAACTATCCAAGTCCAAGAAATCTTAGCGGGTCCGGACTTCAAAAGAATATAATAATAATAATCATCATCATCATCATCATCATCATCATCATCATCATCATCATCATCTACTTCAAGGGTCCAACAGTAGTCTGTACGATGTTCCTACAAATAAATTCCAAACTTCAATGACATCCTGGTCACCTGGGAGCCGTGGTAAAGAGAAGACTGAGTGGGCTGGGGGCTCCACGCTCCTCTTTCCTAACCACTCCCCACGGTGACAACCCCACCAAGTGTGAAGCCCGCCAACACCTAAGGACACCTGCTATTGTCACACCCAGGAAGTAATGTGACCTGGACGTAGGTATTGTCCCGTTGTGCCTTGGAGGCTCCTCGTCAACCTCCCCACCCCGTGGTGCCAGCCCGCCAGGACCCTGGACACCTGGCAGGTGCACGGCCGCCGGGCCCTGGCGCGTGGCCGAGCCCAGCGGCCGCGCCCCCTTCCCCACCCCGCGGGCGCCCGCCGCGCGCCGCGCCCGCCGCCCGCTCACCTTCTCCCGGGTCTTCAGGTAGCGCTGCAGCGCCTGCTGCGTGAGCTCCCGCACGCGCAGCTGGCCCTCCTTGCAAGGCACCACGATGCCGGTCCGGCCGAAGCACACCGTCACTTTCATCCTGGCCCGCGCCCGCCGCGCGCCGCCAGCCAGGCGCGGCCGAACAGGTGTCTGCAGGCGGGGGCGAGGGGCGCGCAGCGGGGGCCTGGAGACCCGGGGCGCCTCGCGCCGGCCGCCCCTCTGGACCGGGGGCTGCAGACAGCGCCCCTGACAGCGGGCTGGAGGCCGCGGGAGGGCGGGCGGCGGGGAGGGGCGCGGCGGGGAAGGGCTCGCCTCCCAGGTGTGGGTGCCCGGCGCGCCGGCTCCCAGCCCTGCGGCCCCCGCTCAAGCTCCCGCCCGGCCCCGCCAAGCGAGAAGCCCGGGGCTCCGCGTCCGCCCGCCAAAGTGAAACTGCCTGCCCGGCCCCGCCCGGCCCGGCCCGGCCCGACTCGGGCCCTCGCCCTGGCCTTGGTCCTGGCGACCAGGCCCCGGGCTGGAGTGGGCGGCGGCGGCGGCGGCGCGCGCGCGCGCGGGGCCAGAGTTGGGAGGAAACTTTTGCGCCCTGCTCCCAACTCCACGGCGGCGCGCGGGGCAAATGCGGCCCCTGGGCCAGCCTGGGCCGGGCTCTTAAAGGGGCCGCGACGCTGCCCGGCCCTGCCACGCACTTGGCTGGATTGCAGTTGGTTGGGGGACTTAATGCGGGGCGGTAATGGCAGACCCGGAGTCTCAGCGCCCTGGCACGGGGATTCCCGGTGGTTTTCTCCCTTCCTGCATGCACCGGGAGCTCTGGGGAATTGTAATGGGACCTGAGAGCTACCACCCAGGGACTGAAACCAGATCTCATCAAACACACTTGAAGGTAGAGCTGGGAAAAGGGCAAGGCAGAGCAATTCCCTTAAAATGAGTTAGAGCGAGAGTCCAGCAAAGCCCTGGTGCTTGCAGGTTCTGTGAGCAGAGTCTACCGAAGGGCCTGCTAGGGACTTGGTCTTCAGCACAGCACTTCAGCTCCTATCTGGATCTTGAAAGAGAACTGAAGGGAACTTTGGGGATAAAGTGTCAGGGGACCCACTCCTTTCACAAAGGACACTGGGCACCCCACCTCACATGTGGTCATAGATATCTTTGGAAATAAGTATGACTCCCATTATGCATCTGACTAGGGGGAAAATAACACCTGCAGGTTTATGATTGGGCTTGGTGTGTACATTCATCATCAGTTGAACCCAGGGTCTCTAGGGGGAATTCAGCAAAGAACATTAGCACCTGTCTTAGTTTTCACACATAGGAGCTCTTTTGAGCTGGAAGGTAAATTAAATTTTCACCTTATGCATCAAGAATGGTGCTTGATTTGTGGCTATAGCTCAGTATAAGAGGGTTTGCCTTGTGTTAGGGAGGCTCTGGGCAGTGTCCTCAGCATCACAAAGGAGGGGAAGGACTAAGAGGAGGAGGAGGAAGAGAAGGAAGAAGGGGGGGGGAGGAGGAGTTGGAGGAAAACCCACCAATCGCCAGAACTTAGCAGAATATGAAATTAGTTATGTTGAAAAGAACTCAAGTCTTCCTGACTAAATCTCTGGCTTTTACTGGCAGTTTTCTTAGTAATTCAATTCATCCAACACCATTCTCAGAGCCACATCATATGTTTATCCACCGAAAGATTTGCTCTTAGGTGGTGACACACTACAATTTCATTTGGATTATCTGGAATGGCAAAATAATACAGAGAGGCTTAAATGAGTAAGTTTGGGAGTTTTAGTAAATTGTAGTTCATTTATATATTTAATAAGTATGCATTGCTTTTTTCTGTGTATAGGGGTCTTGTATATACATACATATGCTCATATACATATACATTGCTTTTTTCTGTGTATAGGGGTCTTGTATATACATACATATGCTCATATACATATACAGTTATGATATGAACCTAGAAAACTGAAGGTATATTAGACAGTATATTGTGGTTACAAATCCAATACAAACAGGCCTAAGTAAACCAAAGACAACCAATTTCCTCATAGGATCAGAAGGTCCAAAGAGCACTCCACAGAGGCAAGATTGAAAGCAGAATGCCATTGGTCATTACTACTCACTTTGAGCTGCTCAGTACAATCTCCATTCACAGATGGGATCTTCCTAAAGGAGGCCTTTAAATATTCTTTCAGAGATGAAGAACTGAAGTGGGGCGGGGACACAAATACAGAATTGCTTAAAATCCCATTGTTAGGAAGTAACAAAGCTTGTTTTAGGACCCAGACATTCTGACTGCAAAGAGTTCTTCGAAGTAACTGGTGTGTTCGATCTTCTGTGGGAAATATTATATGAGCAGATCAAACAAATACAACTACTACCTATTACCGTGGGACACCTTTGTTTAGTTGCATGTTTCTCTCTGTGCTTCATGGCTTCCTTTTTCTTTACAGTTGCTCCAAGGTTGTCTTCTACACAGGCCATGAATAGTTTCTGTTCTTCTTCCCACTGGAAATGAAACATCTTTAAAGCCAACTCTAAGCGTCTCCCTTTACTTAGAGCCCTGCCTATTGTCCTGGCTTTGAAAATTCCCAAATCAACCATGAACATACAAGGCTCCCCTTTCCTCCTACTCACAAAAAGATTGGATACAGCAGAGGCCATGGTATAGTGAGCTGAAAGAGAAAATGAGTCTAGACACTGTGTGATCCTACACACCATGGAATGAACTTTATCACCCCAAGTTCGTAATTATAAAGAGTTGAGTGTATGAATGTATATATTTCATATATATTAAATAGCCAGATTTAATCACAGCATACATAACAATTTATCATACATTAACAAGTAATACAAAAGAACAGAATTGCAACACAATTGTCCATGCCCAACAAATTCCTAAATCAATATCTCATTTCCCTTGGGATTTCCTGGGCAGAAGACAATAAATAATTTGCCTTGATTGAGTAACACTGGAGAATTCCAGGCCTGGGTTCCATTTTCTTGTTTTGCCTGTTGGAAGAATAAAGAATAAACATTGTCTGTGATACAATATTTTCCCATTTATAATCCGAAAGTCTGGCAAACAGTAATACTGACCATCATTTCTAAGTAACCCTGACTTGTGAAAAGTAGAACTAAAATATGTGGTACTATTAAGTACACATTGAATAAAGACGGATACATTTTTAGTCTATAGGTCACCAGTAATGTGTTCTGTTGTTCTATTCTACTAAAACAGAAACTATTTTATCTTTCAGGGAATTATTTCTAACAAGCACCGTTTATCCAAAAAATTAACTGAATTAGAGATAATGTTATTTCTAAGAACCTGGGAACAATAGGGATAATAGATTCAATTTAGTATAGATTAGTATAGATGCATAATTTGTATAATACATCACATTCTTAGTTTTTTCTGAAAGTAGATATTATAATGATTTCACAAAAGAAAAATGAATATGATTTTTCACTTTCCATATTTAAAAGTAAAAGTCAGTGTCTAACTTGCAAGAAGGGATTATTCTTAAGATATGTTTGCTCATGAATACCTAATAGCATTCATTGGTCAATGTGCCCTTTTGCTATATTTCATTGTCATTGTTACATTATTTCCTTTTTATTGTCATAAGTGACCAAAACTTGTACACATAAAATTTATGGAATACCATGTGATGTTATAACACATATATGTATAAGAATAAGGCTTAAGTCAGGGTATGTGTAGCCACTTCATCAAACGTTCATCTTTTTTTGTGCCCAGGCCGAGCACAAGCCCCATGACACACCCCACACCAAAAAAAAAAAGAAAGAAAGAAATTGACATTGGAATATTAGTTTCCAAAAGCTAGAGAGAATAGAAGTGTTGGAGCAAGAGTTCTGGATATTAATTTACAATTAGATAAGACAAATATTTCCTGGATATTGCTGTACAATCAGGTGACCATAAATAATAATATTGTATTATATATTTTAAAATGCTAGTAAGAAGGGATAGTCTGGGCCCAGGTGCTGTTCTTGAGCTCTTCAGTTCAAGGCTAGTTCTTTACAACTTTGAGCCACAGCATCACTTCTAAATATTTTTGTTTTTCGGTATCTATTCAGATGATCACACATTTTATTTGTCTTCCTTCCTTCTGTTAATATGTTGTATCAGGCTTGTTGATTTGGGTTCTTTGAACTATCCCAACTTTGGTGCACTGGAATGAATCTTCTTTGATCATGGGTAGTAACTTTTTTAATGGATTGCTGCTGGATTTGGCTTGTAGGTATTTTATTGAGTATTTCTACATCTATATTTGTCAGAAATATTGGCTTGTAGTTTTCTTTCTTTTGTTTGTGCCTTTGTTTAGTTTTAATGTCAGGATAACAGCTTTACAGAATATGTTGGGAAGAATTCCCTAGACTTATTTATTTGGGAAGATTTTTGCTATTTTTATTTTATTTTCTAATATTTTTTATTAAAGAATTTATTAATGTTGATTTTTACATCATATTTCAAATGACGTGTTTAACAAACAAATATTCAAGAAGGGAATCTCTATATACAATCACTGGCACTTAGATTTTAGAACATAATTAAAATTAGGCTGACAGTTTGTATGTCAAAAATACATATTAATCTATGTAATAAAGCATATCTATAGAGTCATAAATTTTTATGTCTATGTAGTTGTGTTTATATTTCCAATACCATATCCATAGCATTGGGTACACAAATATTGGGGAAATATTATTACTGATTCAATCTTATTACACTTTGTTCAAGTTCCTATTTACTTGTGAATCAGCAATGTTATGTTGATGCTTCTTTATTGGTTGATTCTGTAAATCTCAAAGTAAAAGTCCCTTCCCCCCCTTTCTCTTTCTCTCTCTCTATCTCTCTCTCCTCTCCTTCTCTCTCCCTCTCTCTCTCTCATCTGAGTAGAATAATGTGGACTACCAGGCTTTGTAAAAGTCTGTCTATATACCTGTCTTCAAGTAAAGAGTCACATGCTTCTACCAATAATACTGCTTGACCACACTCCTTTTATACTGAATTCCACTAGTTATATACATAACCTTGTTACCTTCATAAGGACCTAGATCATGAGATGAGTATCTCCTTAATTTCTTTAAATAAACACACCAATTACTGGTCTAATGATATTAGATGATAATTGCTTATTAATGAGATGTTTTCCTTCATTGTATCATCTCCTATGAAGCTTCTTATAGCCAATACATGCTGAGAACTCGTAGAAATAGCCCATATGTGGGGTAGCCGCACTAGGCCATACCACTACTAACCTTCAAAAACAGCCTCTTAAGAAGGCAATCAAGCTGGGCATCAGTGACTCATGCCTATAAATTTAATTACTCAGGAGGCTGAGTTTCAAAGGATCACAGTTCAAAGCCAACAGGGGTCGATAAGACTGTTGAGATTCCATCTCCAAAAGAGGCCAGCAGAAGAGTTGTGCTGTGGAAGTAACTGCAGTGGTGAAGTGTCAGCCAAGCAAGCATTAGAGCAAGCAGAAAGTTCTGACATCAAACTGCAGTACTGAAGAAAAGAGAAGAGCCAATGACAATGATGATTACTCCATTAAGCTCAGTTATCCAAGGATAACTGCTAAACTAAGGTAAGGGTGCAGTCACGAGTCTTCTTTCTAGTTCTACTCACTTTCTATAAGTCCTTCTGCTGCTTATTAATATCCAACATTAATGTTGAAAGGTTTGAGATTTGGGCCTGGATATTTCAGTATACAGATGGCAGAGCTGGTAGACTGGACTCAAGTAGACGATTCCCCCCCACCCCCTTCTCAAATACTTGATCTTAGGTTATATCACTGTCCTATATAAAATGGAGTGACAATCCTATTTAAAGTAGAATATAAACTACCCAGAATAGCAAGCAAAATGTATTGCCCTCTTCTGTCTTTTATTCCATGTAAAATACTAGCATTTTTAATGGCTTGGGACTTCTTTTTTAAATTGCTGATAGCAATCCTTCATAATTATAAATAAATGTATGACTTCAACTTATAATTTGTAACTTATTTTTATACATGATGGGTCTCTGCTTCCCAGCTTCAGCCCTGCTGATCCACATGGGCTGCATGCACGAGGTGACTGGCTAGAGCAAGAGGCTGCAGGACCCTGGCACTTGCTGTGCAGGGTAGTAACTTTCCAGTGATGGGAAGGGTAGTCACTTGGAGCAGTGGCATTTTGGGAGTGATGAAGGGAGAGAAACCCAAACACAAGATATCCACACAGGCCCACGTAGGGATGGAGGCATTTTGGGGTACTGGCATAGAGAGCCTGGGGTGGGGGGGCTGCCCTACAGATGAATGTTCTTCTTGAAGTGAGCAGCAATGCAAATGTCTCTGTACTAACATCCAACATGGAGAAGGTAGCCACAGCTTCCACAGACTGACGCATACACTCCTAAAAGCTTCCTCTCAGAGGGGTCTCAGTTTTCCTTCTCCACACATCTCCGTCGCACTCCCCTTGCAGGAGCATTTTGCCTCAGTGCTGTTTTCTTTGCCTTCCTCCCTTCTGGTAATGTGATAGCATGTCAGTCTTACAGTGTTATTTTGTGGTCTCTGGGTTCCATGATCAAGGCCTCTGTGGCTGAACACAGCCTGGTTTGGCCCCAGACACATCTGGCCAAACTACTAGCATTTATAAATGCCATTTATTTCCACTAAGCTTGAAACAACTTCCAAACAGTCCAAATGATATTTAGACACTGCAATATCCTCACTGTCACCAGACATTTCTAAAGCACAAGTATAAATAGTTCTATCAGTCAGGATAGTACCAAAATTAATAATGCAATTCATACTATACTTAATGATTTGTTATTTCATGTGATACTCAAAATACAGCTCTGGAATAAATCTCCAGTGCTTAAGAATGATAACAATTGCTGGGTGATGGTGACTCATGCCTGTAATCTTAGCTACTCAGAAGGCTGAGATGTGAGGATCATGATTTCCAGATAGCCCAGACAGAAAATCCTACAAGATTCTATCTCCAATTAACCAGCAGAAAATCAGAAGTGGTGCTGTAATTCAAAGTGGTAGAGCTCTAAACTTAAGCAAAAGAAAAACAAAAAATACCCTCAGAGACTGTACCCAGGCCCTGAATTCAAGCCCCATGACTGAAAAACAAAAAAAAAAGAATGACAAAATGAGCATTGAATTTATTTGGTATAATCTCATTTTATAGATGAAGAACTAAGGTCTAAAGTGACCCAAATAATTCTGGGCATAGACAAAATTTAAACCCAGGGCCCCATTTCTCAGCCTCTTTATTATCTGCTAGGAATAGAGTTTAAAACAATTACGTGACCATTCCTGGCTCAAGGCTTTGAACTGCTGATGAAGAGCTCATTCTGTCTGTTACTGCAGTTTCAATTTAAACTTGAGATTCTGACTCTTTATTTTCATCACAATTGCAGTTCTCAAAAAGGGTGGCTAAGTGTTAAAAATGATTTTATTAAAAAATGGAAACTATGATAGGTTTTTAAGCAGGACAAGAACATGCTTAGATTTGTACTTGATGGAATGCAGAGGGCCTGGGAGACAGACAAAAGCACTGCTTAGTTCATCCAATCTGCCATTCATTTCTTTATGTGGCAGTATTTATTCAATACCCACAGTGAACTCAACTCAAAGTGATTATAAAGCTTAGACTCTAGTGATGATGACAGATAATAAATGACTAATGAAATGAACAAAATATTTTCAGATGGTATTAAAGCATAATCATACAGCAGCCATGTGACAGAGAATAATGAGGAACCTGTTTAGACACATGAGAAGAATGAAATGACTTTGGGAAGAGCCGAAAGTAAAAGATAGAACACATGTAAATGTTTCAATTGTACTGAGACTTCTGCATTTTAGGATTTCTTATAAAGTCAACATTAACAAGCCACAAGAGAGAGACAGTAAATGAGATTGAAGAAGATGACTGTGGCAGTAGCCTTTTAAAAGACTTAAATAAACCAGAATTCAGATGAACAGGGAGGTCGAACCGAGACATTTTCTAAATTCTTTATAGGAGGAGAATGATAAGCTTTGAAGATGAGTTTAAAAACAAACACTGTTTCTAACTCAAGCAACGAGTAAAAATGGTACAGGATTAAATTTAGTCTATTTTGAAATGGCAGAGGAGGCTGAGGATGGTAGATAAGGGAATATTTCAATAGGAAATTTCTAAATTCTTGTGCCTGTAAACGTACAACCTCTTAGAAGTGTGTAGTCAGCTAGAAACACAACATTTGGAGCTCAAGAGAGTCTAAAGGCTAGATATTTAGATTCAGGGGTCATAGATTTAAAGTTCAACTTCTTTGGGAGAAGACATCTTCCAAAGAAGTTAAGAATGAAGATAGAATAGGACTTGGACTATACTGCTGGAGAAACAATATTTAACAAGAGGGCGAGCCAGAGAAGTCACATATTTGTATGATGATGAATTGTTAATGACATGTTAGTATTCTATATAAGGTAGTATAATGCCAAAGATGCAATAGGAAAGGGTGGTGCTGCTTTAGTGAGGATACAATGGTAAGGAACAGGAAATTGAATGTTAAGAATAGAAAGGACACTCATTTGACTGGAGCAGGCTTCATTGGAATGTAACATAGGCTATCAGGTTAGCAAGATACAGACAGAAGGAAATGACTGAGGAAGACCTATGATAAGATTAGGGAGTTTGGATATGATCACCAAAGATGTATCTTATGTTTGATCCAAGGAGTAATATGCATAAAATATCACTTGACATTCATTCTAACACCTTCATGTAAAAAGATTTGGCATAACAAGTAAGTGAAAGTTGGGAAAAATCCAAAAGATGGAAGTTGGAGTAAAGCACATTAGATTCAAACTCTGTGTGTGTGTGTGTGTGTGTGTGTGTGTGTGTGTGTGTGTGTGTGTGCATGCGTGTGCGCATGCAGATTTGTAGAATATCTCGCTGTGTACATGTTTATTCAACTTACTGGACTATATGAGTAGGTCATGTCCCATACTATTATTCTGTCTGAGAATGGAAACTGGGAAAATCTCATATGATTCTGTGGACAGCTCAGCCTGAATCTGAAAAGACTCTGCCTCAAATGGAGGGGATGAATATAGGAAAATAAGTATACTACTGATAAAGGACCCCAGAGGTTACACAGGATATGGGCAAGCAAATAGGGCTTAGGCATAGCAGAAAGCAAATGCTTTCTCTAAGCCCAGCTGAAAAACAAAACAAAAAAGGAACAGTCAGCAGAACCCAAAAGCTGGACAGCCTGGTACAAGCTAAAACCCCATTGTAGCCTCTGCTTATGGGGAGTTAAGAATAGAGCTAAAGGGGCTGTTCTGAAAGAATGGCTGCAAAACACAAATGTGAAACTTGGTTGGGAGAGACATCCTTTTTTTTCTAACTTCCATGCATATATCAGTTCTTTAAACTGGCTGGATGTCTACAAGGGAAAGGCAAGAAGTATTTGAGACTTATTATAGATCCAGGTTTCACCTAATGGTCTGCTATAGTAAACCAGAAATTTTAAGTATCACTCATATTTTAAAATTTAATAAAAGCATACACAGTGTTTACAATTCAAATTGGTATATTTAAAAAATGATATTCTTACCACTCTAGGATAAATTCATGCTTTTCTCAAGATAAAGTACTTCCACATTCATAAGCTTTTCTCTGATTGCTAAAATAAAGATGAATTTTCATAATCATTTAAGAAATTTAAAAAATGCCTACTCTTGCTCAATCATCAGATTGAAATTAATCATTTTGTTTAGCTATTACTACATGATATTATAAGCAGCAAATCCAAAATTTCTGGTACTATTAAATATTGAACTTGTTTAATAACAATCCTAGTGAATTTATTTTATATGCCATAATTTTGCAATGATCCATGGATTCATGATGAAAGCTTTGAAAGACTGATTTTAAATGCTATAATTTCTTTGTATGAAGTATTTGAGAATGCTACTAATACTTTACCACATGTGTATCTGTGTAATTCTTTTCAATGCTACCAAGAAAAATTGATTTATTTTATGTTATTTTCTTCAAAATTGTGCGTTCTGATGGTGCTGGTGGCTCATGACTGTAATCCTAGCTACTCAAGAAACTGAGATGTACAAATTGAGGTTTGATGCTAGCCTGGGCAAGAAAGTTCCTGAGACTCTTATCTCCAATTTTGCACTAAAAAAAGGCAGAAGATGGGCTGTAGCACAAGTGATTGAACACTAGCCTTGAATAAAAAAGCTCCAAAACAATACCAAAGCCCTGGGTTCAAGTCCCAGGATCAGCACAAATTAAGTGAATAAGTATTATGTATTCTTGTTAATATATATAGCTTGTTTTTGCAAAGATCCTCAAACTCCTTTTTATATAATCAGAACATAAATACAGAATATGAAAACATTTTATGTAGACTTTACCATATCTCACAAGACTTGACAAAGAATAACATTATAACAAGCAATTATTAGTTTACCAAATGCACAATTAACTTTTGATATGGAATACTGACACACTAGTGGCATAGATGATAAATGCTCTATGCTGATCTAGGATAGTTACTAAATACAGAAAAAGTAGCCTCTGACTCAAGAATGGCCATACATTAGTGAGGTGCTGAAATATAACCTGCTATTCTTACTGGTTGTCACATATCAGAAGTGACATCATCTCAGAGACAAAAGTTATACTGAAATTTTCATCAATAATAATATGAAAAATTTCACTATTCTTTGGGAACAGTTTCGGTTCTGTTTCTAAACATCAGGGGCACAATCATATTACTTCTCTTGCTTAGCACTGTATTCTCTAAAGCAAAAGAATAGTCATTTGACAGATACTAAACAATTGAATGGGTGTTTCTTCAGTGATTATCTTTGTTTAATTTATAAAGTTGTACAGAACTATTGTCATTTGTATATACTTATTTAGATGCCTGACTGTCAAAATATTTTAAACTAAGGCACTAATGAGACAATGCCTAGATGAAGTTGGAAGACTTTTGGATTAGCAACTCATTCTTTAGCCCAGAGTGGCAATGAAAAAAGTTTTCTTCCTGATGGAAATTAATTAACAACATATTTTATTTAAAATATGGATTCCATATTGAGTAAAATGCACATTCCCAGTGATATTTTTGGAGAGAATATAAGACTTCAGGGATATGAGTTATATTTATGAGGATTTCTTGAGGGACAGAGATCTTACAAGTCTTCTCAGGATGGCTTTATCTCAGTACTTACTTGATAAGGAAACTTTTTTTAGTCTTGAATCAGGAGGACAATCAAGACTCACGGGGGAAGAAGGGCAGGGTTGAAATGTTTTACTATATGTTTTGCTGTAATTTTGTATACTTATATGTTATATATCATGTACTTAAATATTATAATAATGTTACATCCTAGGTTGAATAAGATATAAAACATAGAAATAGTCTCAGATGTATGAATAGTTTATAAATGTTATACATTTGTGAACAGGTAGAATCTGCCATTTCTAAATTGGGTTCTCTGCTCCAAACCAATGGTGGGAGATCCAAAAGAACTTCTGAGAAAAATCAGGCTGCAAATCTTCCTACTATTTTATTTTCAATAATCTTGACAACATTCATATCATCCTACAACAGACAAGTCATGCTGCTTCTTCCCATTTTTATGTAGAACAGAAGTGCCCCATATTTTTAAGATCATCTCATCTCTCCCAAGCAGCCCCAGGAAACCACATTTCAGGGAGACTGGAACAAAACAAATGGAATAAAATGAAGGTCTAATTACCAGATCTAATTACACTTTTGATAATAGGTAACTTGGAAATTTCCCCCATTATTATAAAGGAAGATGAACACAGAGCTTTACAGAAAGTACAATGTTGAGGATACATACTTAGGACATCTCAGCAAATCAATACAAAAGGGCAAGACCACAGTTTGTAAAAACTAAAGCAGAAGTATGTGTGTACTCAGGATCAGCTGGAGAAGGAATTCCAATCAAGAGAATAGATTCACCTCAGTCAAAGCTTGACAAATAATACACTTAAAACTGTGGCAGAGACAGTGATGTTACCATAAAGAAACCAAAGAGTTAGCAGATATCTCTATGAGTAGCAGAGTAAGGAAAAAGAGAGGACTAGACCCTGACGTATCTTTATCTATGAGCACCTAGAAGGGGAAGAATATCTCTCAAGCACTCCAAGCTGAAGAACTCTTCATTAAGAAAAAACTAATTCCTCTTTGTTTGTATTTAATATTCACCAAGTAATCTTGACTGTGGGTTGAATTTCTATCTGCTTGCCTCAGGGAGAAAACATGAGCTCAAATACCACTTCATATTGTCTAGGCTAAGTATTAGCTTGTAGTCTACGGCATCTGGGAAAACCAAGCTATTCCAGTTAGGTGGCTCTGCTTCTTGCAATCTTGAGGCTCTGTAGCAGGTTTCTCATCCTTTTTATGCACCAGTTTGCATATTTTCATGACATCTAATAATAGAGCCAATGTACCTTTCAAGGGTATTTTGAAACCTGATATTTGATTTTTCTCCTCAATTGGGGGAAATTTAGTTGGCTCAAGGCTTCCTTGTTTGGGTGAAGAGAAAGGCTTTCTGAGTAGACTCACAGGCTCAGAACTGGCCTCTATGATTGCCTAATTGGCAGATCCTCTGGAAACCACCTATGGACAATACCACCCTTCTATTGTGTAGTGTAGAGAAGGAAGTAGAATGAATGTTGCTTCCATAAGACAAATTCTTATTTCCAGACAAGAAAAATACTCCTTCCAGTTTGGAAGGAATTGAATCTGGCTGTAGAGCATCTTCTCCAGTCTTTTTATTTAACTTTTCTCTCCAGCTTTCACTGTGGTGAGAAAAAAAAAAAAAAAACACTCCACAGTCAAAAGAAAAAGAGCAGACAGTCCTTGAAATAAGCTAGTATGGGAAGAGTTTTTATCTCTCAGATTATTTTCAATCAGGGCTCCCATTCTAAGGCCAAAGTCCAGTCCTGGAGGAAATTCATTTGCATAGGTGTGTCTGTCATTGGGCCTAACTTTACCAAGGAAACAGAAAACTAGGTCAAGATGCCAAAATCCTCTTCAGGAAATAGAAATAAAAACGACACTAGCTAAGAAGGAGAGTTAGTTAGCTGGTCAGCACAACCAGAAGGCATTTGATTAGAACAAGAGCAAAAGTTTGCAGGCTGCAGCTGAGCAAAATCAGCCTACAGTAATCAGAGAACTATACTACAAGTCTATGCAAATTCCTACAGCAACTACCAGAAGGGCAATATGGCCAGAACTTGTGAAAACATCTCCACATCCATAAGCCAGACCAATAAACTCCTTTCAAATGTTCAAAATTCACATCAGAAGTCATAAAACTACTAAAAATCATTGTGTTAATAATGCTATAAGTGCAACTCCTTCTATGGGATGCTGTCTGTGGCAGCCAGGGTGTAGCTGGTGGATAACATGATCACTTTTCCTAAAAGTGTCTCCCACCTAATCACTCTTTGAACTTTAAAATGACTGCACTTGGCATTGGTGGCTCACACCTGTAATCTTAGCTATTTAAGGTGACTGAGCACTGTGGATTGAAGCCAGCCAGGCAGGAAAGTCCACAAGACACTTATCCCCAATTAACTATCAAAAATTCAGAAGTGGAACAGTGGCTCAAGTAGTAGAGCATTACCCTTGAGAAAAAAAAAAAGAGCTGGGAATAGTCACCAGACACTGACAGGTACTTGAAAACATAAACTATAAAAAATTAGAAAATATAAAAAGTAGAATAAAGATGATAGCATAGATTTCCATCTCTTGAGCACATTGAGGTTGGTGTATGAGTAATAAGTCTGTTAATACTGATACAAGACTACTTCAAGCTCTTACTACTCTGTATAATATTAGAATCAATACTAGGTCCTTATTTTCAAAGGAAAGAAAAAAAGTGGGACTTCTAACATTTCATAAACATTTCAAGGCCCTTTGTACATAGTATTGTCAGATTACCCCTGCCGGCAGTGGTTAGATACATTCATCTTCCCCAGCCCTTGCTTCTGAAGAGCCAGTCCTACATTGAACCTAGCTTGCTATTGCAGTATAGAGTGGTTGTATCTGATTGTTCAATAATAGAGACAGATGTAATGTGGCTGAGCAGGCAAGAGGAAGAAATGCTGATTATGGAGGGAAAATAGAGAGCAGTCAATGCTACATATATCATTTCATAAGTCTAGGTTCTGGCACCTAGTAAAGCATAAAGAAAATGCTCAATAAGTCTGTTGACCAAAAGAGTACAGTTTTCAAAACCCACAGCTAGTATTATATTTAATGGTGAAAAGCTGAAGCCATTCCCTCTAAAATCAGGAAAGAGACAAGGATGCCCACTCTCTCCACTCCTCTTTAACACAGTATTAGAATTCCTAACCAGTGAAATAAGACAAAAAGCAAGCATAAAGGGGATCCAAATAGGGAAAGAGAAAGTAACACTTTCCCTCTTTGCAGATGACATCATTCTGTATTTAAAGAATCCTATAGACTCCACTCCCAAGCTTCTTGAGCTGATTCAAAACTTTGGAAGGGTAGCAGGCTATAAAATTAACCCTCAAAAAACAACTGCCTTCCTCTACGCCAACAGTGAGAGGAATGAGGCAACAATCAGGACAGCAACTCCTTTTGCAATAGCCTCAAAGAAAATAAAGTACCTAGGAATTAGCTTAACTAAGAATGTAAAGGACCCTTTTGATGAAAACTTTAAAACCCTGAAAAAGGAAATTAAAGCAGAACTGAGGAAATGGAAAAACCTCCCATGCTCCTGGATTGGAAGAATCAACATCGTGAAAATGACAATCTTGCCAAGGGCTATCTACAAATTCAACGCAATACCTATCAATATCCCAATGGCATTCTTTAAAGAAATAGAAGAGGCAATCCAAAATTTCATATGGAATAATAAAAGACCCTGTATAGCAAAAATACTTCTTAGCAGAAAGAACAGCACAGAAGGAATTTCAATACCAAACTTTAGACTCTATTACAGAGCTATAATTATCAAAACAGCTTGTTACTGGCACAAGAGCAGGCCTGAAGACCAATGGCATAGAACTGAAGACCCAGATATTAAACCACAGACCTAGGGCCACCTAATCTTTGACAAGGGAGCCAAAAAAATAGAATGGAAGAAAAACAGCCTCTTCAACAAGTGGTGATGGCAGAATTGGTTAAGCACATGCAGAAAACTAAAGTTGGATCCTTCTTTGTCACCCTGCACTAGAATTAACTCCAAATGAATCAAAGACCTCGAGGTAAAAGCCGACACACTGAAAACTTTACAAGAAGGAATAGGAGATACACTAGGCCTCCTTGGCACAGGTCGAAACTTTCTTAATAAGGATCAAGAATCACAACAAATCAGAGAAAGGCTGGATAAGTGGGACTGCATTAAACTGCAGAGCTTTTGTATGGCAAAGGACATAGCTAGCAAATTAATTAGGAAGCCTACAGAGTGGGAGAAGATCTTCACCAACCAAACAACGGACAAAGGCCTCATATCTAAAATATATCAACAACTCAAAAAATTGAATCACTCCAAAACTAATCTCCAAAGTAACAACCATCCCATTAAAAGATGGGCCAAAGAATTAAAGAGAGTCTTCTCTGAAGAAGAAATAAGAATGGCCTATAGACACATGAAGAAATGCTCAACATCTCTGGTCATAAAAGAAATGCAAATCAAAACAACTCTAAGATTCCACCTCACTCCAGTTAGAATGGCCAGGATCAAGAAAACTAATAACAACGGATGCTGGAGGGGATGTGGCCAGGAGGGATCACTACTACACTGCTGGTGGGAGTGCAAACTCGTTCAACCACTATGGAAAGCAGTGTAGCAGTTCCTCAAAAGACTAAACATAGAACTCCCCTATGACCCAGCAATTCCAATTGGCATTTACCCAACCGTCCAGAAACAAGGGCATATTAAATCCACTAGCACAATGATGTTCATTGCAGCACTATTTACCATAGCAAAGATATGGAACCAACCCAGATGCCCCTCAGTTGATGAGTGGATCAACAAGATGTGGTATTTATACACAATGGAATTCTATGCTGCTGTCAGAAAGAATGACATCGCCCCATTTGTAAGAAAATGGAAAGACTTAGAAAAAATATTAAGTGAAGTAAACCAGACTCAAAGGAACATAGGCCCAATAGCTCCCTCATTTGTCATAATCAGTAGAAACCTTGGGCTCTCCTAGCAGAGATTTACAATAGAACAAAATCTAGAGACATTAGGCCAAATAGTATGACACTAAATGTAAGGACCTCCAGGATAAGGAAATAAAAGCCATATAATGAGTGACTGTTTTCCTTAATGTACTATGTTATTGCTCATCTCTTTTGCCATCCCTTAGTTATCTCATATTGTTACAGTATCTCACTTTGTTATCTGATATATTGGATATATTTGTATTTGGTTATTTGAAATTGGATAGGGAAGGGGGGGAAACAAGATGAGGGGTGGGGAGGGAAATGGGGACCAAGACATGAGAAAGGGTATCAATGTATGTGAATTAATGCACCTTCTATCTGGCAAATATAATGTTACCCTTCTATTAATTACAATAACAAATCCGGCCCTTCTTAGATCCAAGTACAAATAAATCAGCCCAGACTGCCTTAGGTTCCCCCATAACCACCCTTCATAGTCCAGAATAATCCTCCTGTCTCAAGAGCCTTCATTTCATCACAGAGGCAAAATCTCTTTAGTCACCTAAAGTAGCATATTCACAGGGCTCTAGGGATTAGGACCACTGCAGCATTAAGAGGTCATTATTTTACTTACCTCATCACCTCACAAGATGGTTGCAAAATCATAAAAGATATCAATAAATTATCTGTGGAAACTTAAGGCTTGACACCTAAGAACTAAGTATTAAATATTGGCTATGATTTTTTACTAATCTTTCCCTGCCTTGTTCCAATTCTGTTCCCCACACAGAAAACTGTCACAGTTTGTTCATTTTCCTAAAATTCCTTTCCTTCTCTTCCTTTCTGGAGAGGTATTTTATAAATGAAAGTGAAGGATCTGTCATAGGGAGGATTTATGAGTGCTGTTTTGAATATGTTGAGTTTGGAATGTTTACAGGGAAAATAGATGAAAATATGTAGTGAGCAATTGGGGAAATTAGCTCAGGGGATGCATTGGGGAAAGATGTAGATTTTGGAACTGTGGGTATTGTATAATTCACAAGACATTGTCAAAAATTAATGAATGTACCAAACAAGAGGAAAGAAAAATTGAAAATGGTTCTTGAGGAGCATCAGTATGTAAAGGGGAAAAGAAAGAAGCAGGGTCTCTGAGGAGGCTATGACTAATCAGACAGAGTGGTACAAGAATACCAAGTGAAGGATGCCTCTCAGACCAAGGTGGGAGATGATTCTAACTGGTGCAACGTGGTGACAGAAGTCTAACAAAGATGGAAAGATGAGAGCTAAATACGGCAGGTAATTTAATGGTGGCAATTTTAGTAAGCATTTCAATTGAGTGGTGCATAAACCAGATTTTAGTCATTTTATTTGTGTTGATGCGTGTTTCCATGAATTATAGGAGAAAACGGTCAGTGAGGAATAAAAGAAGTAAGGATTTATAGCTATGGGGGGAAAGAAAAGGAAAAAGAGGTTGTGATAGCATTAAATTAAAAACAAAACCACTGGCAAGAGAATGTTCATTTTAGAGTGAAGTTGATTTTCATTTGCAGGCGCTAGTCAGTGAGTCAACGGAGAAGTACATATTGTTGCTGAAAACTACTTGTGTGGTTCATAGTGCAAGTTTCAAAGAGTTGGGAGGAGATCAGGCTAATCAAACAGCAAAAAAAGATAAGAACAAGTTAAATGACAAGTAAACTTGACTATAAAAAAAGAAGGGTTTTCAGGAAGTTCCTGCCTTTTGGTTTCTATTTTTGTCTAAGCTGCAATTATGTTTCTAGAAGAGGGAAGGCAGTATGGATGTCAGTGAATGTTCAAAGATTTATTGTTCTGCATAAAAAGTTGAACCAGCCAAAATTACCTGAAAGATTTCTAGATATGACTAGAGATACAGTTGGGTTTGAGAACCATAGATTTGCCTGGGGGATGCTAAGCATGGTAGGATAGTCGAGAAGTATCTAAGGATTAGTATGGTGAGTGAGTTAGTAACAGGGACCAGTGTAGAAAGCATTTGAGGAACAGTGAATTAGATAGGTTTAATAATAACCACTATCAACATTCATTGGCTAACTTATATCATTCCTGAATTTCTAAATTGCTAGTAGCCTCAAACACTTCTTGAATCATCCATATATTCAATTTCAGCATCATTTAATACTACTCCCTCTCCACATTCTTTATTTCTGAGATTCCCCTATAACCATGATGCATATACTCCTCACATTTCTGCCTTTTACTAGGTTGCTTTTTACCTATGCCTTGTCATTCTGTCTCAACCTCTAGTCTTTACTTCTTGCCTTTATTTTGAATTAATTTACTTTCCTTGTTACCTGGACTCTGCATTAAAACATTGCATACCTTTACTCTCAGGTGTATGGGATGTTTTCTTCCTTGCTTCTGCCTTACAGAGAGACAGTCCGAGTATAAGACTTGCAGATGTTTTGTGAGACCACTCTGGCCCTGGAAAACCAGTTCACTTCTCAGATGATTCTCAGCTTCCAAGTCTGTTCTTGAGTGGGCCAGCTTAAGTGGGCTTGAAGACAGTGGGTGGAAATAAAATCCTACTTCTGATTAATTACATACTCATTCATTCCAAGTCTTAGACTGAGAGAAACTACATACACTTACGCTTTCTAACTTTTAATTTATTACTGGCCTCCATTGGGAGAACAAATTCACCTTCTAGAAGCTGGAAAGTAGATATTATATTACCTCACTGGGACTCAGTACTAAGTCAACTAGGATAGTAAGTTTTATTTTTCAACCATCAACTACTAGGTATAAGATCACAGTGGGTGTTAATCTGGAAAAAGAATATGTCAGTATTTAATATTCATTTCAAAATCAATGTAAACTAATCTCATCTATTATTCTTATACTTACTTTGCAGTACCAATTATCACTTTTTATGTTAGTAGAAATTTGGAACAAATTTGGAAAGATGCCTGTCCTTCTAGAAATCCTAGCTCGGTAAGAGTATGTCTCTTATTTCTTGGTATGACCTTGGACAAGGTAAGTGCACCTCCTGAATAGTTCTCATTCCAGTAAAATGAGAATAAACATGCCTACTACATATAATTCTAGGCAAGATTACATGAAACTGTGTTGTCAAGTACCTAGGATATTACCTGTGGTTCTTCTGATATAGTGTCTGTTGTCATGATATAGTGTTTGTTGTCAATTTCCCATCTCTTCCTAAGACTGAAAACTACATTTCCCAGCGTTCCCACAGTCATCAATGAGAATCAGATGTGGCAGCTACCTTTATGTGGCCTTCTTGAAGATGCCATTGTGTTACTGCATTGTAATCCTGGACTGGGTTCTGTGTGGATGGCTAGATCATTATGCTTTCTACACTCTCTTGAGTTCTGGTTATGCTACTCAGGATGGTGCTTCAGGGAGGTGGTTTGGGACAGTTTCTGCATGGGATGGTTAATCTTACATGTTAAGTTTGTGTGTTAAGGGATGTCTAAGTAACTGATAAGATATTGTGTGTGTGTTTGTGTGTGTGCATACACAGGCATGTGGATTTCACTTTAGTTTCAGCAAAATGTATGTGCATAGAAAATTTTAAGAACATCGTTGTGATTATGCCTCTATGATGCCAAACCTGTCAATTAAAAAACAAAATGAACTCAGTCTTTCTCAACATCCAAGTTATTAGCAGCAAAATATTTTGATGTTTCAGTGAATTCACTAGCTAATTTTTATATGATGACTAAGCTTGAGTCCTTATAGTTTTAATAAAAACTTCCTTTCACATTTCCTCATTTAATCCATGTGATAGTCTAGCCCTCTTAGCATTACTATTTTAATGAAGTAGATTAACAGAAAGAAGCTCAGAAGCTCACAAAACCCATTGACTTCTATCCAGGAGCCAGACTGTGGCAAACACATGTCTCAGAACAATGGTCTTCTGGATAGAATCTTCATGTTCTCTACAATTCATTAAGTAATGTGCTCAGCAGACAGACACTGTAAGTCTTTACCAAAGCAAAAATGCAGGAAACACAACCAAACAATCTGCTATCACTTTCTACCAGGGATTGAAAAAAGAATGTAGTAACTATTTACTCTAACTCAATGTTTCCACATATCCCATAGATCTACATTAAGGAAGACAGGAAAATGAGGAATTAGAACCCCAGTAAGGTTATATTAGAGTCCAGAGACTGAACGTCAAGATTGAGCAACATTAACATTAGATGGTGGTATCATTAGGCCAGGGAAATAGTTTAAAATTCAAAATTACGTATAAGGAATAGACTTCAAGGAGAAACAGGTGCACAGCTAGCACAAAGCTCATCTTATAGTAGGCTTTCAATATCTATTATTAAAATAAATGAACAAAACTTTCCAATACTACATGAACCAGTAGACCAACAATTATAAACCCGGATGTAGTCATTTACAAAGCAATCTAACCTCTTTGTAGTTTGTCTATCTGTTTCTAGAGCCAGTGGGTCAAATGCTACCACCCTACCCTTGAGCCAACCTCTACTTCCTGTTTTCTAGAGGTTAATTGAAGATAAGAGTCTCAGGTCCTTTTGTCCCTAGCTGGCTTTGAACCTTGATCCTCAGATCTCAGCCTCCTGAGTAGCTAGGATTATAGGCATGAGCCACCTTGCCTGGCTTTTTTTTTTTTTTAATATCATCTGTACTGAAGCCAAGTTGAGAAAATGTGTTATCATGTTATACAACACCTCATGAACTATTAATAGTGCTATGCTCTACAGATAGCATTAATATTTGTGTTATTTGCTTTCCTGCTGAGTTTGCCCAATGGGGAATTGAACACTGAGAAGAAAGAAGGCCAGAGTATGTAATTCTTCGAATATTTTTTTCAGTTTTTCAGTTTCTTAGGTCATTCTAGTTTAGCCTTGTTTTGTAACAAAGACCACAGCTTCCATCCCATGCTGTTTGATACAGAAATAGGTCTCCCCAGCTTACGTATGTCTCCTTCCTCTGGCCTCTTTAGGCCTATAGTGGTAACAGCTTCCTACTCATGCTAGTCCCACAGTGCTTCAGTAATCCTTATTGAGTTCCCCATATACCTGCACAGACAATCTTTTCATTAGACTCTTTTCCATTACCTCTGTGAAGTTTGCTATCTATTTCCTGCTAGGAGTGTGACAAATAGAGCCAATTACAGTTCAGGACAGAATGAGAAAAGTGAAACAAGCCAGGAAGATGTTTTCCCTTCTTTTGGATCAGCCTCTCTGCTCCTCTTCTCTGAAAACATCTTGACCGCGTTTCCTATACAGTAGGAAATGTACCCTGTGGTACAATCTGTGGCCCCTGTCCAGATTTCCAGGCTAATAGAGGAGTCAGATGACAAGGCACACACTTCAGCAGGCTGCCCTGGTATAAGGAGGACAGTGCCAGAGAGGATATCACTTACCCTGTGTCACCCAGGGAAATGGACAATGTGATAAGGGGATAAAGGAAGAGATACACACAGACACAAGACAGCCAGAGTCAGGGAGTGAAAAGATGGCAAAAAGAAGAACAAGAACTGTATAGAAGGAAGTAAGGCCATCTACTGATAAGGGAAATATAGAACTCAAACATCTTCTGCTAGGAAAATTGTTGAAATGGAGCATTAATGTGGTCAGAATACTTTGTTACTTTATGAAATACATTATGAATGCTTTATGGAGCAATGAACCTGTTGAGACAGATTCGAGAAGAAAGGTAAAATAAGCTAGATGGTTCAAGTCTATAATCCTAGCTATCAGGAGGTTGAGATATGAGGATCACGGTTCAGAACCAACTGTGGTAGGAAAAGACTTTAGACTGTTATTTCCAGTAAACTACCAAAAAGAAAAAAGAAAAGAGAGAAAAAGAGAGACGCAGAGAGACAGAAAGAGAGAATAAAAGAGGAGAGGGTGGGGGACCAGAAATGGAGCTCTGGCTCAAGAAGCATTAACCCTGAGCAATTTAAAAAGCTCAGGATGGTGCTCAGGTTTTGAGTTCAAGCCCAAGCACAGCAAAAGAAAAAAAGGAAACATATAAGTCTGCATAGGGCAGAGGTGCAGACTATACCCACATGAAAAAGAAAGGGACCCAGGAAAGGGAAGATTGATTTGAACTGGGGTGTCACTATAGCAACAGTCCAAGCAATATTAAGCATTCTATTCATTCAAGGCAGAAATCAAATATTTGATTCCTAATAGATGATTAGACTCAGTATTCAACTAATTTATATCAATTTTCTGCTTTCCATACAGATATTATCATGGAGACATAAGTAGAAGCTGGCTATTATTGCAAAATGAGCTTGAAATTATTGGAATAGAAATAACCAGGATCTCTGCCTCCAAATGCCTCTTATTTTAGCTCATCTGATAGAATGCAAAGAAGAAAACTAAGATTTGCACTGGAGACCCCTAGGTGATCTATATTTAAAAGCTCTCTCATGTGGAGGAGCACAGTTGGGAGTACACTTCAGAGACTGATGGCGTTAGTTAATTATGCTGATGTTTCCTCCTGTTCCCTGTGTTCTCTGAATGGTGTGTTAATCCCCTGCCAGGTGGACAGGCAGGAGGGACCTACAGAGGGAGTGTCTTCCTACAAACACTCAGAGTGTATTTAGCTAGCTCAAGTGAACACTGATGAGAAATGAATAAACTCACCAAAATTTTATAGCATGATGATTGAAGGTTAAGAAATTCAAGTGTCATTCTTTTTTTTTAAGTTTAGGGATGTGTCTTTGAAGACTTTGATATCAGTTTCCATTTCATGGTCACAATATCAAACTGAAAAGTTTAAAGCAACAGCAAATGTACCTTGAGAGAAGGTCAATAATATATTTTAAAAAATTCATACTGCAGGATGGATGCCTGCTTACTAATGTTGCTTTTTTATGTCATATATTCTAGACTTATTTTTTTAGAACCAAAGCAGAATGTAAACATTTTAAGAGCATTTAATTCCAACACATATATACTCTTCACTTGAAATTTGAATTGATTTCCATTTTGTGTTATGAAAATAAATGTACTGTTCCCAAACATTTAAGGGCCTTATGGTTGCTTGATTTCACTTCTATATTATCTTTAGAATACCAATCAAGCCATAGCTTCTCAATCATTTTTGGTCATAATCTAATTGTCTTGCACATGGTTATGAAAATGAAATCAGATGTCACTTACTTCCCTAGCCTTCAGCTCCCTAGTGCATAAAGTGGAAGTAAACCCACAATAGAAACCAGTTTTTATAACTTTTTTTTTGGGGGGGCAGTCCTGGGACTTAAACTCAGTGCCTGGGCACTGTCCTTAGACATTTTTGCTCAAGGCTACTGCTCTGCCACTTGAGCCACAGCGCCACTTCCGGCTTTTTATGAGTATGGAGTACCGAGGAATCGAACCTAGAGCTTAGTGTATACTAGGTAAGCACTCTACCACAAGGCTACACTCCTAGCACATAACTTTCTTTTGGTCCTTATCTTTAATCCCTTTAATTTCATGTGCTAACATCAGCTGACTTGCACAATTATTGGAACATTAACAACCATCAGGTCAAGAATATAAAAAATAACAATGTAAATAGCAATTAATATTCATTGAAGATTGTACAAAGACTACAAATTATCCCCAACAATACCTATTCCTTTTTTTTTTCTTTCCTTGGATTAAATCTGGTTTTCTGCTATCTTTCTGCTCATAATAATATTTCAGCATCCATCTTGGCCAATGATGATTCTGGGAAAGTCTAACCATGCAGCCTATAACAGTAAGATGGAAAGAACCTCCATCCTTAATCTCATCTCCTTATTCTCACCTACAAGTAGAAGGTATTATGAATCATGGTTTGATATCTGTAGATATCTTGAAGGTTGGGCTAAAACAAACATCTATCTTTTAGAACCACTGGTATGTGAGATGTTTTGATTACTTGCAGTTAAACCTAACCATATATATTTCAAGTAGTTCCTCTGTTACAAGGACTTAAGTAATCCTTTGTTGCCTTTGTTGTTGATGTTTTCTTATTTTTGTCCTAATGAATAGACAAAAAGGAATGGCTATTTAAAATGTAGCATCTACTCTACATACCTTGCCTTGCATTCCTACAGTTTACCTGCACCTTCAACGGACATGTATTTGAGTGTTTTTACTCCATTTAACTACTATATTTCCTGCTTATCTGTCACAGGGAATTCTCTAGAACCCTGAAGGGTGTGCTCAGTTTTCATGCAGGTCAAGCAGCAAGAACTAAAAATTGCAACACCTCCAGGGATGACTCTAATCAATGAAGTTTGCAAGTTGGCACATGAATACTTCGGCTTCTTTTTCCACGTGTAGAACAACCCTGAGGCCTGATAGTCATACTGCCTCAGAGGTATGTGAGCTCTTATTCTCTCTAGTAGTAACTTGCCCAGCAGTACTCTGTTTTCGGTTATTTCCCCTTCCATGTCCCATTTCTATTCACTCATTTTTCTTAGGATCACTTCCCAAATACAGTACCTGCACTTAAATCCTTGTTCAAGGATCTGGTTCATAAAAAGAAATCTAAAACTTGAGTTGTGCACCATCCCACCGCTTTGGCAAGCCAGGAACTGAAACTAAGGATCCTTTTTCCAGAATAGATGCTTTTAACCCTCAAATCAGACATTACTTTACACTTGAATTTCTCTTGGTCAATCACCTAAAGGCCAAGTCAGTAGTTACGGCTGAAGTGGAAACTCCTATTTAACTCCTTTTAAAACTCCCAGCAGTACTGTAATACAAGACCAATGGAATCTTCTAGCAAATTCTGGATTGCTTTCTCACTTGGATTACAACTTTTTTGCTTTTTTCTCTTTTAAAGTTAAAGCTTTCTTTATTACAAAATATAACTCAATGAATCTTTACCAAACTATGATTGAACCCTAATGACTATGCTGGTCAGGGCGAGTCTTTAATGTGTACCTAAAGGAGATTTTAGAATAATGATTGTGATTTGTTATTATAGTAATTCAACAATGAAATCTAGAGAAGGGAATAGAGCATTAATTCCTCAGTCCCTTATCTTCCTCCATGATTCCTTATAAATGACCTTTTACTGACACTTCATACTTTATGAGAATGATCTATCTATGTATTTGTATCTCATAGTAGACTTTGAGTTCCTTGATAGGAATGATCTTATTTTATCTTCAGTTTGAACAAATAGCTAATAATTTAAGTATGCAAAGTATATTATGTGTATTACTTCCTTCTAGCTGCAAAATAGTCCTCTGATTATTATAAGGATTGTTAATAACAGGACTAGAACTTATTATTGCATTGTTACATATTTTTCAGTGGAGGCTGTTGGGCATGCTGAATTTACACAGCTAGTAGGTGGCATTTCAGGGATTTAATCCTAAAGTTTAATAGGACCTGTTGTTCCTTTGTATACTATCTGATCTTGTAATCAAACTCTTCCAAAAAGCAGAGATCCCTGAAAATGATTCTGCTCACTTTAAAATTGTGCAAAATATTGCAGCTGCAGGGCCTCTTGATGCGAGCTGCATTCCCCCCCCCAGCAGATGAGACAGCTGCCTTGTCTCAATTAACCTTTACTGAGATCGAGTTGGGTTGACATTAGCTCTCTAAGCACCATCTTCAATCACTCATTCATTCATTCATGCATTCATGAGTTTCCATTTCAAATCTCTTCTTTGTGAACCAAGTTGGGAAATTCTCATTTTCACACATCGCCTATTTTGATGGATTTTGCTCAGTTATTTTCTATTTTCATGATTGACCAGCAGCCGTTAATACATTTTTTTCCAACCATCGTCTCCTTTGCAGCAGTGAGCCTTTGACCTGAGATTGCTTTCAAGAAGGTACATTACTAGCTGTTTTTTTTGCTTTTCTTTCTTTCTTTCATTCACTCTGTCTTTCTTTCTTTCTTTTTTTCTTTCTTTCTTTTTTCCTGTAGTGCTAGATACCTGGTAGCTGGTAGTTTTCAAATGAAATTAAACAAGATGAATCTTTGTCACATTGAAGTCTATGAAATCTCAGTGTATACACACAATGTGTGTGGGCGGGGTGAGTGCACAAACGCATGTATGTGTATAGTAACAAATCTTCAGCATCTTCATTAGTATGGATGAAGAGGTCGCCAGACATTCTGACAAGTGGGCATGCCATCCACTGGTAAGGTAATAATGATAACTTTTTTATTAAAGAATTTATTAATGTTGATTTTTACATTATATTTTAAATGACAAGTTTAACAAACAAGTGTTCAAGAAGGGAATCTCTGTTTACAATCACTGGGACTTAGTATTTAGAACTTAATCAAAATTAGGCTAGGGGTTTGTATGTCATAGAAACATTAATGTATGAAATAAAACATGTCTATAGAGCCATAGGTTTTTATGTCTATATAGTCATGTTTATATTTCCATTACCATTTCCATAGCATTGGGTATGCAGACATTGAGTCATTGTTCTTGTACTTTTTGGATTTAATAGCCACATATTAAGGGTACCATGCACCTTTTGTTCCTTAGGTCTTGACTTGTCTCAATCAACATGATTTGCTCTAGATTCATCCACTTCCCTGCAAATGCCATTATTTTATTTTGTCTGTTGGCTATGCAGAATTCCATAGTGTATATATACCACATTTTCTGTATCCATTCATCTGCAGTAGGGCATCTGGATTGTTTCCATCGCCTGGCTATTGTGAATAGTGCAGAGATGAACATAGCTGAGCAGGTGTCCTTATCATATCTTGGGTTATGATGTTCAGGGTAGATGACCAGAAGTGGTATGGAGGGGTTGTAGGGAAGGTAAATTTTCAGTTCTTTAAGAAACCTCCACACTGCTTTCCAGAGTGGCTCAACTAGTTTACATTCCTACCAGCAGTGCAGTAGGGTTCCTTTTTCTCCACAACCCTGCCTGCAACTGTCATTGTCTGAGTTCAAAATCTTGGCCATTCTTGTTGGGGTAAGGTGGTATCTTAGGGTTGTTTTTATTTGCATTTCCTTTATGACCATAGATGATGAACATTTTCTCATATGATTTTCTGCCATTTTAATCTCTTCTTCTGATAGGTCTTTCTTTAGGTCCCCTGCCCATATAGTGAATGGTTTGTTGGATTTGGGGGGGATTAGTTTCTTCAGTTCCCTGTAGATACTGGATATTAAGCATTTGTCAGATGTATTATTGGTGAATATCTTTTCCCAGTTGGTTGGCTGTCTCTCTACTTTCACGACTATGTGTTTATCTGTATAGAAACTTTTTATTTTTAGGTAGTCCCATTTATGGAGTCTCTCTCCAATCTGTTGTGACCCTGGAATTCTGTTCAGAAATCTTTTGCCTGAGCCTATGAGTTCCAGTGTCTCTCCTACTCTATTATGTAGCAATTTCACGGTTTCTGGTCTGACATTGAGGTCTTTGATCCACTTTGAGTTAATGCTTGTGCATGGCAAAATGCTAGGGTCAATTTTTAGTTGTCTGCATGTGTCTGCCCAGTTTTGCCAGCACCAATAATTGAATAGACTGTGTTTGTTCCACTGTATATCTTTGGCTCCTTTGTCAAATGCAAGTTGCCAAAGGTATGTGGTTCTATTTCTGGGTCTTCTATTCCGTTCCACTGATCTTCTGGTCTGTCTTTGTGCCAGTACCAAGCGGAGTTTGTTATTATGGCTCTATAGTAGAGTTTGAAGTCTGGTATTGTTATACCACCAGCATTGCTATTTTTGCCTAGAATTGTTTTGGCTATATAGGCTACCCACACTGAACAATGATGAGGTAAACAAATTGAACAGACCAATCCCTTACAATGAAATTGTGGAAGCAATCAGGGAAATGCCAACCAAAAAGAGCCCAGGTCCAGATGGTTTCACTGCAGAATTCTACAAGATGTTTAAAGATGAAATAACACCTATACTTTTGAAAGTCTTCCAAGAAATAGAAACAGAAGAAGCAATACCAAACTCATTTTATGAAGCTAATATTACTCTCATCCCCAAACCAGGGAAAGACCCAACAAAAAGAAAACTACAGACCTATTTCTCTAATGAACATAGACACAAAACTCCTCAATAAAATATTAGCCAACAGAATCCAGAAACAAATTTAAAAAATCATACACTATGATCAAGTGGGCTTCATCCCACAAATGCAAGGCTGGTTAACATTCGCAAATCAATCAATGTAATACATCAATAGAGCTAAGGATAAGAATCATATGATAATTTCTCTGGACGCAGAGAAGGCATTTCACAAAATACAACATCCATTCATGTTGAAAGCACTAGAAAAAATAGGAATAAGAGGTATATTCCTCAAAATAGTTAAAGCCATATATGAAAAACCTACAGCCAGTATTATACTAAATGGTGAAAGACTGGAACCATTCACCTTAAAATCAGGAACTAGACAGGGATGCCCACTTCTCTTCATTATAGTGCTGGAATCCTTAGCCAGAGCAATAATGCAAGAAAAGGACATCAAAGGGATCCACATAGGGAAAGAAGAAATTATACTATCCCTATTCGCAGATGACATGATCCTCTGCTTGAGTGACCCAACAAACTCCACTCCCAAACTTCTAGAATTAATAAACTACTTTAGTAAAGTGGCAGGATACAAAATTAACCTTCAGAAGTCAGTAGCCTTCTTGTACACCAACAATACACAAACAGAAGGCCAAATAAAGAAAATGATCCCATTCACAATAGCCCCCAAAAGAATAAAATACTTAGGAATATACTTAACCAAAGATGTAAAGGAATTATTCAATGAAAACTATAAAAGCCTAACAAAAGAAATTAAAGAGGACACTAGGAAATGGAAAGACATCCCATGCTCCATGGCTAGGGAGAATCAACATAGTGAAAATGGCTATAGTGCCAAAATTGATATACAAATTCAATGCAATCCCCATCAAAATCCCAAAGACATTCTTTACTGAAATAGAAGATATAATCCAAAGATTCATATGGAACAATTATGATAACTTTTGCTAATAAAATTTTATTGGATCATAGAAGCTTTCATTTATTTATGTATCGTCCATAGTTGCTTTTGTACTATAGTAGAGAGTTGAATAGTCACATCAAGAGAACATACAACCTGTAAAGCCTAAATTATTTATTATCTTGTTTTCAAAAATAACAACAAAAAATTGGAACAGAGAAAATGGATCTCAGATTCTGCCAGTTTGTAATGAAAAGAACCTGGATACATGGCAAACTTCCTAAATTCTGATTTTTATAACCAGCCATATTAAGTTAATGATGAATAAGAAAAAACAACAAAGGGACATTCTTAAAAAATTAATGATGAAATATATAGAGAGAGCATCATTGGTGACATTTTCATTTAGCTATTACACATAATCAATCCCCTCCCCCCACAACAAAACTTACTAGCCAAACTAATCACGTTTGCTTCTGATCCTCTTCCTGGGACCAGTGGGCTAGCCTGGCAACAGCAGAGATTGACAAAAGTTCAATCACGTAAATGCTTCTGAGGATCCTCCATAAATCACTGATGGCATATATCCCATTGGCTTGAAAAAATTCACATGGCCACAATCAAGGGCACCCACTAATGATCATATGACAAATAGTTTGGATACAAGGCGTAATAGAGACGTCAGGGCATTAATGAAGTACACAAATACCATTTTCAAAAAAAAAAACAGTAGTTTTTCAACTGTGATGGTTGAAGTAAAAATTGGCATGACTTCTTTAGGCAATGGGTTGGCAGTATATAACAAAGAAATATACAACTGCTTAGCATCTGACTTAGTGAAAATTATGCTACAAGAATGAATCACTGTGGATATAAATAAAGACCTTCAGCAAGAATTCTTACTACAATATTGCTCATAAGGATAAAAAAAATCTGGAAACAAATGTTCAAAAAATGAAGTTGTGATGAATAAATCACAGCCCATGTATATTATGTAATTAAATGGTGTTATTAAAGATGAGAATAAAGATGAATTATGTTATGGAAAAATATGTATAATGTGCCATATATATCATATCATGAAGAAAATTACAAATGCTTCTGTGGAATGAATGTACATACATCAATAAGAAATTGCATATACACTAAGACATTAACAGTAGCTATATGTGAAAAATATTAGCATTGAAGCTATTTCTTCTTTGTGAGTTTTGTTGCATTACTCAAATTTTCCAAAATGTTCATATATTACTTTTGTAATAAAAAGTGTTCCACTCAAAACATTATAAATCTTTAAAAAGAAGAAGCACAGGAATGAAGTATAGCAGAGGCAATCAGTGTATATGTCATGGGTTACTGATTTTTGCTTTCAGATTTTTTTTCTTTGTTCTCCCAGAGGCATTGTAAGATAATGTGCACTTCATCTATTGATTGAAAAAGCGTTTTATTTTGAATGAGTAACTTGTTGGACAAGAATCATTTATGGCCATGAAGCTTTGCACCAATTGCACCACTCTTGTTTAAGTTATTTATTGTGACTTAAAATTATGATGATGCTATCTGTGGCTAAACAATATGTATAACTAGTCCCTTGCTACTCACAAAAGCCTATGCTCTTTTTTTTAACTTTGAAATACCTAAGCAAATGCAGAATGCAATAATATTGTCATTTTCTACAAGAAGTATGGTTGACATATTAGAATCCAAATATGTATATGACTTGCCTAATTGTTTTCCCCCATATTTTGGTCAATACCACTCTAATACTACTATACCTGTTAAGTTTTATTTCAAGAAGAGGAAGTTTTCCTGTCCATAGCTATGTCTAATCAATAGAAATGTGTTTAGCAAAATATTAATTCTATTTTCTACTAAAAACCACTGGTGAATATTCATGGATACAAAAGCCTCAAAAGAGTTGGTAAGACTACATGAAGGATAATGCAGTGCACTAACCATGACATATGTATGGGCTTCCTAGTTTGAAAAAAAGTACATTAATAACAATATATCTTATCCGTGCAAGCTTTGTCATTTTAATAGCACATATGCTTGAAAATGAACTATTTTATTTGTGGAGTGAAATAGAAGGCATGACCTTGAGCATTCATAGGCAAGCAGCATGTATGTTGACCCTATGGAAATACATCCTACCAATACTTAGCTGCTCTCTTTTCTATACCTTTAATACCTGCTGCAAATCACAAATGTTTGCTTGTACTTTATGAATAATCAGAAGTGGTTTATAGGAAACAACTATAGAGGAGTGAATAAATAAATTGTAGTATCTACATACAGTTCTAGACAGCACTGGAATAAACTGGAGCCACAGATAGCTTAATGGATTCATGTTATAAAAGTAATGTTGATCAAGAAAACATGAGCTGGGCTTTGGTGGCTCACACTTTTAATCCTAGTTTCTCAGCAGGATAATCTGAGGATTGCCATTTGAAGCCAGGCTGGGGAGAAAAGTCCATGAGACCCTAATTTCCCAATAACCAGCAAAAAATTAGAAATGAGGGTTTGGCTCAAGTGACAGCCTATGTGAAGAAAGCCAAAGGAGAATTTGAGGTCCTGAGTTCAAGCCAGAGTATCAGCACCAAAATAAAAGAAAGGAAGGGAGAAAAAAAGAAAGAAGACAGAAAATATGCTGTAAAATACTGTACCTTTAAATGCTTTCATAAAATTTTAAACCAAGCAAGTACCAATAACTATGTCTTAGCAATACACATGTAATACACAGGACATAGTGTGTCTCTGTCCTGCCTGCTTACTCTCTACACATTAGGAACGGGCATTTATCAGAATGATAAATCCAAAACTGAGCAGAGAGGTTATTGGCCAAGGGCCTGGGGTAGCATAGTTGAGAAAGAGTTTAAGTACTGCTTCAAGTGTACCCTAAGTATTTTAATTTTGGTTGGTCAGTGAGCAGGATGGAATTTACTCTATTGTGTACCTTTCTATGTATTGAAAGTATGTTGTAAAAATAAAGAATAAATGTTCTTCAAGGTCTTGGATAGATGCTGCTTAACACAAGTGAAAATAAAATATTTTCATCCATAGTGAATTATAAAGGTGTCCAATCGGTTTAAAATGATTTGCATAATGCATTAAATGACAATGCTGTCAAGTAAAGACTCAAACACAGTTTTTAAGAATGTGAACTTACTGTCACTTTGTGGACCACAAAGGTTTGTCTATCCTGAAACCTGTTTATGCTGACACACATGTTTGTAGGGAAGGCTCTGAATTTTCAGAAACTGCTTACTGAATGTTGGGGAACGGTTTCCATGCCAGACAACCTAGTGCTGTTAATCTTCTGCCACATTTGTGCTAGGTCCATTAGACCATTTCAGGTCTTGTCTGTTTTTATTACTTGTAATATTTCTAGTAAAGTTAAAGCTTTTAACACTGCTTGGATGGCAATGAAGTTGATGAATTCCTCTGCCACCAATGGTGTTTCATGCTGATCTTCTAATGGGTGCATTGAAATAAAATCTGCTGGGTTATTTTCTTCACTTGGCCCATGCACAATTTTATAATCATAACCATGTAGATATTGTAAACTCCATCACTCACAGCACATTGCTGTCTTGAACTGTGAACTGCCAAATATTGTCATGAGTACCTGATGATGTGTTACCACGGTAAATGCTGAGCCATAAATGAATAAGAGACAGTGTATGAAAACTGAGATAGCTTGCAGGCCTCTGTCAAACCCCAAAGGAAAGGATGAAGAGAACACTCTTAAAATCTGTCTTGCATAGAAGAAAGTAAGTGCACTTTCACCTAGGTTGGAACAAGAGGTATATCTTCATAAATTTAAAGAAGCCTCCATAAATCTAGTGGCCTGGTCCTTTTTTTTCTTTCCGTTAACTGTAAGGTAATGGCCCATAAGTCTGGCTATTGCAAAGCATGGAAGAGTTATTATCTTTATTTTCATTTGTCAAGTGAATGGAGAATGCACAAAATTATTTTACAGTGCTTGACATTATAATAACTTCTCAGTCAATATGGCAGTGGAAAAGCCATATCTCTAACTAGGTCCCAGATGCTAACCTCTTAAGCCTCTGAAGCAAGTTTGGCCATTGTATCTTAGCTTCTCCATCTTTAAAATGGAGATGGGGTCCAAAACTAATCTCCAAAGAAACAACCATCCCATTAAAAGATGGGACAAAGACTTCTCTGAATAAGAAATAAGAATGGCCTATAAGTACAACTTTGATGACTGAACATGTAATAATAACTGTACTATCTAAACAGGTATAAAAATGTGAGATCAAAATCTTTGTACTTATTAAACTTACTACAAGTCTGTACATTTCTAAGTCAAACACTTTTGACTTTTGCTTTAATGAATGTATTCTGCTTCCTTGCTGTTTGTAATTTTTTTTGCCTAAAGTGGAGGCAGAATTGTGTAACTTTTCAGAAAGGGAATGGAAGTGATCAATTAAAAATACTCAGAGGTAAAAGAGAAAATACTGTTTTCTTTGATCTCAGATGTGGATCAGCACTTGTTACATATATTTTCCTGAAAGCCTATGAGAAATGTTTTTAGGGTAGCAAGATGAGAACAGGGTAGCAGAGGTAGTGAAGGGTTTTCAATTTGGAAAGAAATATTTTGATTTTTTAATGTAGCCGCAAATTATGTATTCATTCTTGTATTTTCTGTCCAAATGCACAATTGCAGGATTGTTATGTAGATTATGTTTACTTTTGATGAAAAGCTTTGTTCTTGTTTTTAAGTTTGCACTCAAAAACTTATTCAATAAATCCAACCTATGTTATCATGCCAGAAAAAAAAAAAGAATGGCCTATAGACACATGAAGAAATGCTCGCCATCTTTGACCATAAAATAAATGCAAATCAAAACAACTCTGAGATTCCACCTCACTCCAGTTAGATTGGCTATAATCAAGAAATCTAATAACAACAGATTCTGGCAGGGATATGGCCAGGAGGGATCACTACTACACTGTTGGTGGGAGAGTAAACTCGTTCAACCACTATGGAAAGCAGTAGGGTGGTTCCTCAAAAGACTAAACATATGACCCAGCAATTGCATTACTTGGCATTTACCCAATCATCCAGAAACAAGGACATACTAAATCCACTAGCACAATGATGTTCATTGCAGCATTATTTACCATAGCGAAGATATGGAACTGGCCCAGATGCCCCTCAGCTGATAACTGGATCAACAAGATGCTGCCATCAAAAAAAAAACAACATTGCCCCATTTGTAAGGAAATGGAAAGACTTAGAAGAATAATCATATTAAGTGAAGTAAGCCAGACTCAAAGGAACATAGGCTCAGTGGCTTCCCTCATTTGTCATAATGAGGGAAACTAGCAGAGGTTTACAATAGGGCAAAACCTAAATACATAAGGCCATATAGGATGAGGCTAAATAAAAGGGCCTCCAAGATATAGAAATAAGAGCCATATAAGGTGTGACTGTTGTTCTTAATGTATTATGTTATTTGTCATCTCTTTTGTTGTCCCTTGGTTATTTCATCTTGTTACATTATCTTACCTTCTTATCTGATATATTACATATATATGTGTGTTTATTTGTTTATTTGAAATAGGATAGAGAAGGGAGGAAACAAGATGAGGGGAGGGGGAAGGGAAATGAAGACAAAAACATGAGAAGGGGTAGCGATGATTGTTAAGTAATGCACCTTCTATCTGGCAAATATAATGTAACTGCTCTATTAATTACAATAAAATATACTAAAAATTAAAAAATAAAATGGAGATGGGAAAAGATTTTGTGCTCAGAGTATTCCAAGGATTGGCTCATGAGTGAAAGATGAATGAAAATGCAAACTATTGGATGGAAGGCAAAAGAACAAGCAATACAATATACAAATATTGAGCATTGTAGCAGGAAAACTCAGTTGCAAGTCTTTTCTCCAAGTCCTTCATTCAAATTCTTTTCATGTTTTTAAAAGAAGAAAACTAAACTTACTGTACCAAGTGTTTCCTTTAGAAAAGGGATTAGAGCAGCTCTTAGGTACTTTAACAAGTACAAAAGATAATAGACTATTTAATTCCATGCCACTCTTTTATGTGTTTAAAGAACATTGTAGACTTTTCAATATTCCTTTCTTTCTAGGGTAACTTTTATTTCAGTAAGGCACTTGAAGACATTTCAGGCTTAAATGTGATTTTTGGTACACACAAAATACTGTCTAGTATGTAAATTCATTGAGTACCTTTTTGCCTAGCTCTGTTTTCTTTTACTTCATGTCCCATATAGCTTACCAAGTTTCTAGTTTAACTCTTTACTTTTGGCACTTTGATCATACACAGACAGGGTCTCACCTTCAAACATCATGACCTTCCTTGGTACAAAGCTAAGGTGGGTTTTTGCTCAAATTACAATCTTCTATGGTTCACTGAAAACACATAGCAGTTTAGAAAACATCTATTACATTCCAGACACAATATAAGATTCAGATTCATATCTCATCTGCCCCTACAATCCAGTGAGGTAAAAATTGTGCTTATTTTCAATTTCATGGCATATTTAGAGGCATATTGACTCCCCTCCTCTTTTGAGTCTGCAAGAAAACCAGCTATTGTGGTTTAAAGCATACTCAGAATTCTTTGACACCTAGTAGGATTTTAGTGATGGATGATATGAGTTAACAACCTGGCTACTTATATACTTTGTCAATATGATCTTGGGAGGACATAGTGCTCCCTATACTATGCATATATAATACTAGTGAAGGTCTGTCATCCTGCTACCCTTGTAGCAGGCATGGTCACTCATGGAGATGTCTTTGTTAGCGGACAAAGAAGTTATCTGTTCTCTTAGTAAATACTAACATGCCAGTTGTTCCAAGGAACTCATATACACTGAATTTGTTGAAAGTTTTATTTTATACTTAGTTTCTTTATATAAAATTATACACAAATTTGAAAATGTGCTCATTTCATACACATTGATCTAGAGAAATTTGGAGGGGTTCCTTTGGCCTCATTTGTTGAAATTCTCATTTCCACTTTGCTAATCTATCCAGATAAGATCTACTTTTCTTATAGATTACTTGAGGTATCATTCAGTATTCATATCCTTCCACATGTATCACATGTATTTCCATATGCATGTCCATGTAAACACATGGCTACTAGACACACACACACACACAAACACATACACACATACACAGGGCCTTTTCCTGGGGTATATGGTACACATTATACATAATTTTATTTTGTGTATCCTGCCTATAATAGTTCCCATTCTGACCTCTAGCACAATAAGTTTTTCTAAATTTTTATATATTACATTCTTGTGTGCAGGTCCTGGGTTCTGTGTATGCTGGGGCAGGCTTTGTATTTGTGCTTTTGTGTTCAAGGATAGTGTTCTACCACCTACACAGCACTACTTCTGGCTTTTTGATGGTTAATTGAGGTAAGGGCCCCATGGACTTTCCTGTCAGGTCTGGCTTTGAACCACAATCTTAGGTCCTTGAGTACCTAGAATTATAGATGTGAGCCACTGGCGCCTGGTAGGATTCTATTTTTTTGTCAAGTCAAAGTTTATTTTCCTTCCTTTCTTCCTTCTTTCCTTCCTTATTTTCTTCCTTTTTTCCTTCCTTCCTTCCTTCCATCCATCTTTGCTTCCTCTATCCTTTTTTCCTTATTTCTTTCCTTCTATACTTTTTTTGCCCTTCCTTTCTTTTTCTCTTTGTCTTCCAGATTTTAACCCAGGACCTCAGGCATGCTAGGCAGGCATTCTATCTTGAGCTAAACTCTCAGCCATTTTGCTTTTAGTTATTTTTTTTTTCAAACACAGTCTCACAGTTTTTTTCCCAGGATGGTTTAGACTGCTATTCTCTCCCCTACAATCTTCCAGTTCAGGAAACTGGACACCCATATGTAGAAAACTAAAATTAGGTTCCTATTTGTTACCATGCACCAATATCAATTCAAAGTGGATCAAAGAGTTCAGTATCAGACCTGGAGCCATGCAACTATTTCAAGATGAATTAGAAAAAACATTAGATATAGGCAGAAACTTTTTGAAAAGAGTCTCAGGACAAAAACCAAGTGGAAAAGAGACTTGACAAATGGGATTTCATCGAAACCAAAAGTTTCTACACAGCCAAGTATGTATTTAATAAACTGGGAAGACAACCAACACAATGGGAAATCTTTACCAGCAATACATGTAGCAAAGGCCTAATATCCAAAATATACAAGGAACTTGAAAATCAAGGCTTCCAAAACTAATAAACCTATCAATAAATGGGCAAAGTACTAAGAAAGGACTTCTCAGAATAAGACATAAGAATGTCGAATAAATAGATGAGGAAATGTTTAATATCCCTGGTGTAAAGGAAATGTAAATCAAAACAATTCTGATTCCATCGCATCCCATTTACATTGGCCAACATCCACAATTTGAACAACAGTTTCTGGAGGGAACCCTATTACATTATTGTTGGGGATATACACTAGAGCAATAACTCTGGAGTGTGTTGGAGGTTTCTCAAAAAAATCTGAACATAGAACTTCTTTCTTACCCAGGTCTAATAATCTAGGGACCTGCTCAGAACATTACAAATCAGGATACAGAAAATACTTGTAAATATATGTTACTGCTGTACCAGACACAATAGCTAAATTATGGGAACTGTCCAGATGTCCTACAATAGATGAGTGGATCAAAATAAAAATATGGTACCTATACACAATGGAATTTCAACCATTCATTAGAAAGACTAATACTATGTCATTTGTATGGGAATAGATGGACCTAGAACAAATCATGTTAACTGAAGTAAGCCAAGCTCAGAGATTCAAATGGCACATATTTTCTCTCATATCTGGAAGTTAGATCTAAAATATAAGTAAACAATACTAGTCATTCATACACAGTCAGACTACAGGAGACTCCTGTGGGAGGAACACAAAAGGTGTAACTCCTCTGAATATCTAAAATATTACTTATCAAAAAAAAATTTCAGGATATGGAAGCACAGTTTTGGTGGTGGTGGTGGTGGTATTGTTGTTATTTTGGTTAGCTTTTTCTTTTTTCTTTTATTTTTCTTCTTTTTTTCTTGTCTTTTTAGGGGAAGCCAACTAGAGGCACAGAAAAAAGAGGAAGGCAGAGTGAGCAAATGAAGTTTATACTATGTGGAAACTGAACTATGCAACTTATGGGTAGAGATGAGAAAGGAAAACTGGGGCAGGTGAAAGAAGAGGTAATATTGTCCAAAAAAGAAATGTACTTGTAACTTGACTTATGAAATGGTAACTCCTCCATACAACACCTTAATAATAACTTAAAATTATATTAAAAATTAATAAATGCTGCAGTATTTTCCTACTATGTGCCACAGATCATCTTGCACATCAGTTGGAGAGAATGTATGTGCATGCTTAATTTCCAAAGGAATGTAAATTCCTTAAGTGACTCAATTCTTATCTTACGCTGTATAAGCTCACATTTGTTGAAGGACTACACTGACCTCTGTCCTGGTCATTTAGGATACACAGCATTATTCTAAAACAGTATCTCAAAATTCCCTCCCCTTCCCTTCCCTTCCCTCCCCTCCCCTTCCCTCCCCTCTCCTCCCCTTCCTTCCCTTCCCCTCCCCTCCCCTCTGCTCCCCTCCCTTCCCCTCTCCATTCCCTTCCTTTCTTGTGCTAGTACTGGGGTTTGAACTCAAGACCTAGGTGCTGGTGCTGTAGCTTAGGTATTTGCTCAAGGCTGTTGTTCTACCCTTAAATCATAACTCTACTGATGGCATTTTTTTTTGTGGTTAATTGGAGATAAGCGTCTCATGGCTGGCTTTGAACCTCAGTTATCAGCTCTCAGCCTTCTAAATAGCTAGGATTAAGGCACCAGCCACTAGTCTGGCTCAGTTCCACATATTTCTGCTAAAACCTGTAAAAGGGATGGTTATCACATGGGGGTGAAAAGTTAGATAACATGATCTGAACCCTCACATCTACAACTCAATGGCTCTTGCAAAAAGAAGCAGGTAATTGGGAGAGGGATTATTTAACTCAAGTCACCTATTTCTATTCAATATAACAAGAAGCAGTAAGTAAAAAAAATTCACAAATGGGTAAGAAAGCAATATTAGTCAGAAGTAAAATTTAACCCATTTTATCAGAAATGGGCCATAACTCAATGCTGTTTTCTTGCAGCCAAAATAAAAGAGGGAAAAGCTATTGCCTATAAACTTCATAGTGTTCATGAGTTAAATATTAATCTGTTGCTAGGGAAATAGTTCAAGTATTCCTGTAATCTGACCAGAGGTTAATGTTTCTCTAGAGGGCTTTTCATGTTGCAGAGGACATACATTCGATTTGGTTTTCCTATCTCAGAAGAGAGGCTTACCTGTATCATCTCCTTGATTTCTTTCAGAGTATATACACTCTGAAAATTTGCTTTATTATAATAATTCTTTTGCAAATTGTTTAACTATCCATGTATTATTCCCTAAGAGGGGGACTTAAGGGAATTTTAAAATAATCTCATAATTGAGTTATGGAGAATTTTGCAGAGCAAAGTACAAAATTAGAAGAGCTCTTTCAATCACAATCTGAAGCCAATCCTAGCAAACAAAAAAACCAACAAGATCCCTATCTTAGTCAGTAAGTTAAGCATGTTGGTATTTCTCTGCCATCCCATCTATGTAGGAGATGGTTTGAGGCAAAAACACAAGGCCCTATCCAAAAAATAACTAGTGGTTAAAGATAAGACTCAAGTGTCTAACAAGTAAAGGTCCCTGAGTTCAAAACCCCAATACCAACAAAAAACACATGGTTGAGCATTATCTACACACACACACACACACACACACACACACACACACACACACATACACACACACATTTGGGGGTGTAGTACTTGGATTTTAACTCACTTTGCTGGTACTCTCCAACTAGAGCCATACCTTCAGCCCTGCTTTTCACTGTAATTTTGGAGATGGAGTCACAGAGACGTGACTGGAAGCAAGATCCTTCACATCTCAGCCTCTTGAAGAGCTAGGCAGACATGAGCTACTGGTGCCCAGAAAATAGTATTTTAAAAATAGATTGCTTGTAGAGCAGTTCTAAATTACAGACAGGTAAATAGTAGAGAATGCTGATAAGTGCCTTCTTTTGCGCACTCAGTTTCCTCTATCACTAACATTTTGTATTGGTATGGTACATTTGTTTTAATCGATGAGCCAATATTGAAATATTATTACCTGATGTCTATAATTTGTATAAAGATGCATTGTTTGGTTTCTAAAGCTTTATGGATTTTGTCAAATGTATATTACGATACATCTAACATAACAGTATCACATAGACTGTTTGATGCCCTGGCTCCAGTATAATTTTTAAATTATTTGTGAGGCTTTCTCATACATGTTCTGAGACAAAAATCAGATAATTCACTAAGCCCTCCCAATACATCCATATATTTTAACTGAGTCTATAGCCTGTCTATCTTTCTTTTAGTTTAGAATGTACATTAGAAGGAGATTGGGATTAGATTTCGTTTTGTGAAACTAGGTTGCCATTTTCTACAGATATTTATAAAAATTTGAAATTCCTCCAGGGTGCTCAATCCATTATCAATTTATTATTCCAAAAGAGCACATGGTGCCTTTAGCACAACATTCTGATGTTCAACAAGATGTCTAATTAAACATTCAAGACATAACACCTAAATGGTTCATTTTTAGGGCACATTATAGTATTTCTAAGTATTTGATAAATTCAATTGAATGAGTTAAATTTTGAACTATTTTGAATTTACACTCAGCAGAAAGCATTTCTACTCCAGAAATACAGACACATTCAAATCTTCTTATTATTTTAATCTGTCTCTTAAATTTATTTTGCATACAAAGAAAGGATCCAATAAACAGTCATTTAGACATATCTTCACTTCAGGTTTTCACAGGAATCTCTGGACGATTCCAGGAATATTAGATGCCTGTGGTACCAGTAGACTCATCTTAAATTCAACAGAGAGAGAGAATATTCATTCTGTACTATATTATTATTATGTAATTATTTATTCTTTTAGTCAACAAATGCTTATTGAGTCCCTACTGTGTTCTAGATGTGGATGAGCGGTAACAACAAAAAGAGCCTGTGTGATGGGATGAAAAAGATAGCGGAGAGCAAAGGTAAATAAATATATGAATATATCATTCGCTAGCTCAAAGGTAATTAAAGCCCTCAATTGTCAACAAAGTTGAGGCTAAAAGGCTGCATACCAAATGAATACTACAGCCAGGACTATACTTCACCCATCCTTAGTTAAATACAGCATCCTATTTCCATACCTTTTACTCCCTTAAATTAACAATCTATTGTTCTAGTAGGGATGTAATATCTTTAATATTGTAATTTATGCCAACTATATTCCTTGGAATAACTGTGGGAAAAGGAAGATGCCTACTGAATTCTAGTGAAGATTAATTTAATTTGCCTTAGATGAAATTGAAGCTAAAATTGTTAGCTGAACGACATATCTGAGGAGGTCTGAAAACCCGGGAGCATTGTTGTTCCTCTTTTTCAAATTTGTTGCAGATTAGAATTTCATCGCTGGAGTTAAAAGCATCAGGGACATGTTGAATTACTTTCCTGATTGTATCTTAAAATAATTTTTCAATAGCTGAGTTTATTTTAGACATTAATCTTTGAAACTGTCTTATGAACATACAAAGAAATAAAATATTTTCAAACAACAAGATCTTGTAATGAATTCTGAGGGTCACCTTTGTTCAAATCGGGCTTAGGAAAGACAGATGAACGAGTGAGCAATTGAACTGTATCTGTTCAAATTGACCAGATAATATATGTGTCTCCTTCTTCCTATCTCTTCATCTGAGTGATTCACACCAATGCAAATTCTGACCTACCTCTATTATTCAGTTTAAGAAGGGAAGGTATAAAAGATATATTAGTGCATGGTGCTGGATCAGTCACTGTACTGATTCTATCTCTACCGTTCCCCATCTTTGGAATTAGATTCCCCATTTTTCTTAAGGTTGCACATTTCTTCATTTTTATCATGCTGTGCCAATAATTTCCCTACATTTGTAGTTACATCAGGCTGTAGAATAGATCAGCTATATTTTTAATGGACACATGGAATTGCACTATAATGTCCCAAAGGCAGAAGACTGACTTTATTAAATTACCAATATATGTAGAACATCCAGGGATGCTAGAATCACAACAACTGGTACATTATCTAACATATGGAATAGAATGCTTTCTCAAAAGCTAAAAATTGCTTTTATTGTTTGCACACCATAAAGGTTTTAGGTTGTATTTAAAAGAAGCTAACAGAGAGGCACACATTTGGAGACATATCGAATTATATGCTAAGCAAGGACTCCGGGACTTGCATTTTCTGTTTGTAGGTGGTACTGCTTCTGAGATCTGCATTGACCCTTGGTGCAGCTGAACCAGGGTAGTAATGAGTTGCAAAGAGCAGAGTCACTCCTCCTTGGCCTCTCCAGTTTACAGCAGTGCTTTTATGTAATTATCTCATTTGGATCCTCTTTATGACCACACAAGGAATACAACTCTCAGCACCTTACCTATTATACATATGGTGCTTTTTCCTCCGGGTGCTGAGTAGGAAGTGAGCTAACAGGATTAGATACCTACTGCCCAGCCTGTGGCTCAGTGGTGCTTGTCAAAGACTCTTCCTGCATCTCTTTGTTATCAGAAGATGTAAATGTTCAGAATATGATGCATCTCAAAGCTTAATCAATGGCAACCAAGCAAATTGGGATGTGGTCAGAAAAGCAGTACAAGAAAACAATGGCTCCTTTATTCAGATCATTGGGAAAGAGAAAGCAAACCAGTCCTAGTTGTAGAAAGTATTTGTGGGCCTTAACAAAAGCCTGAGAATCTCACTGCTGTAACACCTTCCTTTTGTCCTGGTTACATTCAAAGAGTACGACAATCTATCAGCATACTTGAGCAAAGTAGCAAGCAAGATCCTAAGCCTAGGTATTGTCACTGTGGCTGTCCTGCTCATATGCCAACCAGGAATTATGGCTCATCCCCTCATAAGAGCTCCCTGAATCTCTCAGTCTGAAGATTTCTGCCGAACAGGGGTTGGTACTTCCATTTATGGATCAAACTAGAGTGTAAGGGAGTTACTGCCTGGAAGAACTCTTTTAAAGGGATAGTGGATGGTAGATGTATTGGTATGAAAATCAAATTCCAAGAGGGTATGAATGGACACAAAAGGTCATTACTGTGTGAAAATAAATGGAATGCTGCTTAGGAAGGCTGGGAGATTCCTCAAAGCACAATGTACCTCAGGGAAGTAGATGAAAAAAGCTTGAATGGGTGCATCATACACTATTGTAGGGCCTAGCAGCAAAGCCATCAGAACCTCCATTAGCCAAAGGCTTCAGGAAAGAAAGCCTACATCTTTAGGCTTATGTCTATATCAGAATCGCTCAGTCATTACCAAGGAGTAGCTGTGGGGAGGTGTGGCCCTAATTCAAACCTGACAATGGGTCTTACAGCCTAGCCACTGGGGCTGTCAGTCAGCTCCTATCATAGCTGGTGTGCGAAATTCATCCTCACTGGGCTGTACTGGATATAAACACAGGCGCTGAGTGAGCTGTGTTCTACACAGTTGCTCAATGGGTTCTTTCAGGACTGAGCCTCAAGGTTCCCTTGCAGTAATGCTCTTATTTATTTATTTATTTATTTTTGCTTTTTATCATCTCACTGATCCTCATTTTCACCGGGTTCCCTGGATTATCTCCCAAATCCTCTTTATGGATGCATCAGGACTGACTTTTGGAGAAACTCAAGCTGAGGTCCTATTTTACAGTGACCTTTAGTTATTGAAAAGTCTGCCTACCTTGAAACAAGTTTTCTTCTAGGAATTATTCAGATAACCATTTTTGTGCTTAAAACAAGAATACTGAAAGCAGTTGGTCATGATATATTAGAGGCCCCAGAGACACCCTTAGCTCTCACCCTTCCCCTGAATCTTATTGTCACCCTAATTTCCTGATTGCCAAAACTTCCCTAAAAACAGATTTAAAGAGTTCTTAATAAGATAATTTCCTCAAAGTCTTTGCTTTGAATTATTTTTATAAATGTATTTTAATAACAAGAGAAGGTGGTTAATGCTTGACAAAACATGCCAAAATACCCACAGAAACCAGGACTCAACTGTACTTTCCTTAAAGATGGAACCATGGGTCAATGTTTCAAGGACAGAAACTTTTGACTGCCACCTTGCACTCATCCTCCAAGAAGTATAACCTGCTTTTCCATTCTAGCAGAATAGAGTCTATTTTGAGTTTTAAATCTTGCCTTACCTTGAACCTTCAACTAGGAAACTCATCAGGAAAGTAATCAGATCAAGGCCTAGAACCTGAATTCTCAGGAAGACACTTAAGGCAAATTTGCCTAAAAGTTCCAATGGCAACATGGGTATCACTCTTTGAACTCACTCAGTATTCTAGACAATAACCCTCCAGCTTCTCATGCAGCTACAGGAGGTGAGTCAAATACAGCCATCCTGCTTTCTGGGCTCCATTTTTCACACTGGGATCTCCTTACCCGCTCCCATAATGACTGAACTTCCCACAACTGACTTTCATCCTTAAAGAAGTTCCTGGTCTCTTTCTAAGATCTGAGGGTCTCCAAATTCTAGACATCAGGCAGTTCTGAGAAGCCCTTGAGTCTATATTTATTTTCTCTTTTGATCTTAAATAATAATAGGGGATGGTAACAGTTATGGTTTTACCAAAGCTTTATTGCCAAATAAATACAAATCTTCATAACCATGATTTTCATAGAACTCAATATAGTTCAGCTATAAATCCAGATATTCCAGAGACAGAGAGGGTAAGAATTGCATTATGAGGAGAACTGAGACAAAAACTTAGTGAAACCCTAAGCTGGATATGGTGATGTGTGTCTTTAAGCTCATGGGAGGCATAGGTAAGCGGATCTCAGTCTAAGTCCAACCCCAAGTAAAAGGGTTAGAGTACAGAGCACCTCTGCCTAGCAAGAAAGAGGCCTTTAAATTCAAATTCCAAACCATAGTGATCAATAGAGAGATAGAATTGGAGATAAAAAATGAGAAAATTGAGAAATAATATCATCTCAAGGTAAAGGAAAATTCTTCCTAAGAAAGGACATTTTATGACTGTATACATGTCATATATTTAAACGTTTTGCAGTTCAGTAGTCACCTGAGACCTGGTAGTTGAACATTACTCATAGGAACTTTCATTAATAATACATCTTTACTATGTGTTTACCACTTGCCAGGTATAGGGTTACTGCATTATAAGCATTATATCATTTACTTCCCACAATAACATAAAAGAAGCACTATCATTATTTCATTTTACAGATGTATAGACTGAGGCAATGGGGCTAAGTAGCTTGTGGCAGACTGAATAGCCAGTTTAGGGTCATGTTAGGGTTCAATGTACTTGAACTCTTGAGACCCCTCTTATTGAATCCCAATAATTCACTGCAGTGGTTCTCTAAGTTCCATCCACCACCAGCAGTAGCAGCCTCATGGGAATTTTGAAGCATGCTCAGGAATGAGAGCCACTACCTCCTTCCATCCCCAAATCTACAGAGCACCACTGAGCTAAAATGGATTTATATTCCTTAAGGAAGAGAGACTCAAGTCTCTGGACTTTTGTTCTCCCTATATTGGACTACCATGAAATACTTTTTAAATTGAACAGGAAGTGCCGCCATTTATCCTCAATGATGCAATCTCGATTGCTTGCAACTTTTTGAGATTCTTCACATCTCTGGCACCTAGTATTGTTCCTGTTTCTCATTGCATGTGTTTGTGATAATCAGGAATTACATGAATATAAAACTAATATAACATTTTGCTTGCATGTGCGATAATCATTAAAAACACAGCATGAATCATAGCAACATATGGCATTTAAAAATAAGCTATCATTCCTGCCAGGAGATGCAGAGCTCATTTTGTTTTGCAGTAGAGTATTGGTGAGTAAAGGCTGGAAGAAATAGCCTTCTATGGAATATATTAGAAAGATTTCTTTTCATTGTGCACAATATTGGCACTTATCTCCCAAAGAGTGGGAGCGACAAGAGAATCTTCTACACTTGATTTTCGAGTAAAACCTCTAGAAATATGCAGCACTGTTGCTATTATGAGAAATATTATAGCACAGAAACTTTGAAATCTCACCACCAAATTAGGCTCTGAGTATTCTATATGATTGCACGCAAACAATATGCTTTAGAAACTAGCAAGACACAATTATAAAAAGAATTTGAAGTGCATGGGTATTTTGCAGTTTCTTATCAAAGAATTAATTAAAGACTTCCTTTATTTTTCTCTCTCAAAGTTGGCATTATATGCCAGTCACTGAATGAATGAGATAAACAAATTCCATGCTCACTTTTAATCCCTTTACCGGTAGCAATCACCTCAACCATCAGGCTAAATTTGTACACATAATTTGTGAGATTACTAAAATTTAATAACATCTATTCATACCAATCCAAAGGATACTTTTCTGCTAATTCTACATTCCCATATATTTCTACTATCCATAGCTAAAATATAATTGGTGATATATGCCTAAGAGGCTCTTTCCAGCCATCGTTTCTCTAACAATTTTTCTGTATAGGCTGAGTCTTCATAAGGTAACATTCAAAGAATAATCTTTTTATTGAGATCACTGGCAATTTCATGAAAAAATGTAATAAATGAATACTTTGTGCTGGATAGAATATTTGTTCAGTTCTCATATCCTTGCTTAGGGATGCAACAAAATGAAGATACAAAATTCTAACAACTACAATGTGAATGATACCTCTTGAGATGTGATGCTCTGATGCAGTACACAACCTGTTCTACTGTGCACAATGGCCTGGCTTGGACAAAGAGGAGAGAAACTTTTATCAGTTCAGTGTCTCACTGACACCACTATTTGCCTTTAAAGGAGGTGGGTCATGATTGCCTTCTGGAAGAACCAATCATCAGTTTGCCTGAAGGATTTGGGAGTGGGTTAGTGGGTGTAAGAGCCACAACTGAGGATGTTCTGGCAGTCCAGGCAAGTTGTCCCCTTAGGCCAACTCTCTGCAATGGGTGCAGTTCTCAACCAGAATTATAGGAGACCTCCACATGAGATATATTATACATTAGCTATACTATTGGGCTTGAATTATCATAGCCAGTTTGTTATTTTGACATCGTGGAGGCTCAGCCTTACAGTAATTCCATTCCATCTGGCCTTACAATGCTATCATAAGATATTACGGTAATCTTTAGTTGCTCATACTAGGCCATATATCATGGTGTTTTTTTTTCTTTTCTGTTCAGATTCTGCTTCAGCAAAAAGAATTATTGCTCTATATTAAATCTGAGGTTTTTTTCCCTTTGGTCTTGACATTTTGCTTAGGTTAATGTCACCATTGTTTTTCTTTGAGAACTTTTTGGATTGTTTTACTTAAAAACAAACTTCCAGAAGAAAAATGTATATTTGTGAAGCAGATGTATAATTTGTTGCAGTTCTTGTTAAGATGGATATTAGTACACGATATCTAGATGAATAAAAAGAACTAATCATTTTCTCATATTCATATATCCATTCATCATTTTACTTTACAAGTAAAAAAAAAGGAGAGGAGCAGGACTGGACTTCCTTCTGTCTCAGGGCAAGGAAGAGCATAGCTTATGCTGGGAGTGATGCTTCCCCACAATAATACATTTCATTTCAATTTGTGGTTTCTTTTAATAAAACAAATCAAAAGGGAAGCAACAGTACAATATCTTACTTTCAATTAAAATAATCACCTTCAATTAAAACTACTTTCAAATTATATTTTAACCTATAACCCCCTTGAAGATATGTCTGCAGATTACATTTCAAAAACTCTGAAAGGAGAGTTGACAGTGTACTTAAGTGTTGATAGGGAAAAGACTGAAGGAGTGGAAAGGCTGAGAGAAAGAATGGGGCATGAGCTGCATGAAGTGTAGGTCCCTGGTAGAGAGGGTAGAGTAGGGTGAGGAAGGGAGCAAAAAGCCAGTCAAGGCTTGTCCCTAAGAAATAGCAAAACTTGATTGTGAAGCAAGGCAGAGATATTCAATCTCATTCTCTCTCTGTAACAATTGGGAAGCCAACTTTCGTTTCTGAGCTTCAATTATTTTGTGAATAAAATTGAGGTGATGATACTTGCTCTGTAGGGCAGTAGACAGATTGTGCTTGAAGGTCTTGACACACCATATCTGCTCAGTAAGTGAGTTCTTTCTGTACAGTCATGCTTTATCTTTACGGAGCATGGTCATTGACTTTGCATGCAATTATATGGTAACCTACTGCTTTTCAAATTTATTATCATTCAAGTCATTGTTTATGGAACTACCCTACTAAGTAGGAGAAGAAAAGATGTATTTTTCCTAACCTCAAACTCTGAAAATTCTATTACATTTCAAGTGGTATACAACTAGAATCTCATTTGTGTAAGGGTCTGTGATCAAAGGAACAAGCCTGACACAAAATCGGAGGTCAAACAAAGCTTTATTCCGGGCCTAGTATCAAAAATCAAACTGACCAGTGGTCAGGGCTGTCTCTAAGGTGTGTGTGTGTGTGTGTGTGTGTGTGTGTGTGAGAGAGAGAGAGAGAGAGAGAGAGAGAGAGAGAGAGAGAGAGAGAGAGAGAGAGAGAGAGCCCGCCTAATCTCACAGGCTACTTTTTTTTTTTAAATCATATGCTTGTTTATTTTTTTTAAGATTGGCATTCTACATAACCAACAGACAAGATAAAATAATGGCACTTGGGGCCGGGAGTTTGGCCTATTGGTAGAGTGCTCACCTAGCATGCACGAAGACCCAGGTTTGATTCCTCGGTACCACGTACATAGAAAAAAAAGCTGGAAGTGGTGCTGAGGCTCAAGTGGTAGAGTGCTAAGCCTTGAGAAAGTCCAAGGACAGTGCTCAGGCTCTGAACCCAAGCCCAGGACTGGCAAAAAAAAATAATAATAATGGCACTTGTTGGGAAGTGGATGAAACTAGAGCAAATCATGTTTAATGAGATAAGTAAAGACCAAAGGAATAAAAGGCACATGGCATCCTTAATATGTGAATATTAGATCCAAACAGTACAAGAGCGATGACTCAATATTTGGGTACCCAAGGTTATGGACATGATCTTGGAGACAGAAACATAACTTCACAGGCTACTTTTCTAGGTCACCAGGCATGTAGTTGGGCTTGGCCATACACAGGTGGCCAGTAGAATCAACATACTTGAGTGACCACTGATGCCTGACAAAGGAAGGGGGAAGGGGCTCTCCCTACTCTGGCACACAAAAGGAGGAGGGGAGGAGCTCTCCTTTTTGGGTATTTCTTACTGATTGGATGTTCCTACCTGGTCTGGCTATCCCTGTAATCTGAGCTCTGTTGTCAGGGAATTGCATACCAGACTTTATGGATTTCTATGCTCATTTTTCAGCAGTAACTTCTTCATGGACAGGGTTAGTTTCTAGAAAATGGGGTTCCTCTGGCTACATGGGTCCTTATAATTTGTAGCTCTGGGAAGGTTCCTGAGATAAGTTCAGGAGTTTCCTAAATTCTTATGGAATTGCAAATTATACCTACTTGCTACAATGCAAATTTGTAGTTGAAGATACAGGGCGAGTGCTGATATTCTGTGTTTCTATATTTGATAAAAGTGAAATAGTGGAATCTTTTTGGCCTTTTATATCTGGCTTGTGTCACTGAGAATGTCTTATAGCATGTGTCAGAACCTCATTGCTTTTTTTTTTTTTTTGCCAGTCCCGGGCTTGAGCTCAGGAACTGAGCACTGTCCTTGGACTTTCTCAAGGCCAGAGCTCTACCACTTGAGCCTCAGCACCACTTCCGGCTTTTTTCTATGTATGTGGTGCCGAGGAATCGAGCCCGGGTCTTCATGCATGCTAGGCAAGCACTTCAACCACTAGGCCAAACTCTCAGCCCCTCATTGCTTTTTATGGTTGAATAATAGTTTATTTTCTATATAGTCCACATATTGTTTATCCATTCATCTATTGGTGGATACAGAGTTTTTGTTTGTTTGGTTTTGGATTTTTTTTTTTTAGTGTAGAGGTCTGAATTCTGAAGGTTTTTTTTTTTTCTTCACTTCCTAGGTAATTGATCTATTATTTGAGTAACAACCCAACCCTTTTTCTCTTTGGTTTTCTTAGAGATAGAGTCATTTATACCTGGGTTGGCTTGGACTACAATCCTTCTGAATATACTTTCTATGTACTACGTTGACAGGTATGTTCCACCAAGTCTAGCTCTTATTTAGTGAGCTGTGGTCTGGCCAACTTCTGCCTAGACTGTCCTCTATCAGCTGTCCTCCATATCTCTACCTCTTGAGTAGCTAGGATTACAAGTATGAGCTATGTTACCTGGCCTGGTTTTTTCCCACTTTTTAATTATTATAAATAATTCTGATTCAGATATTTACATAGATGTATCCTACATATAGATCAGAAAAACTTGGATAACTTTAAGAATCCTGGGCCTTCACTCAGACTAACTAAGTTAGTCTCTCTGGGGATGTCTGTTATATGCTTAAACTTCCCTCCAAGTGATTTAATTGTTTGGCCACAAGAGTGAACTACTGGATTGTAAATTGAGTCCAAGTCTCCCAGTGTAGTTCCTTTGTTAATTAAAAAAAAAGATTTACTGTACAGAGGCAGCAGTAGAAGGAAATATTGAGAGAGGCTAGAGCCCATTTCCAGGGAGTCTGAATCACGAGGTCTTTGTAGCGGCCTTGTGAATCCTCACGAGGTCTTTGTAGCGGCCTTGTGAATCCTCACGTAGGCACTTTGAAAGTTATTGACTACAAGACTAGTTTGACACAGAGAAACTGCAGATCTTTGGTACATGGTTTTTTTTGCCAGTTAGGGCCTGGGCACTGTCCTTGGACACTTTTTGATCAAGCTAGCACTCTGCCACTTGAGCCACAGTGTTACTTCTGGCCTTTTTTGTATATGTGGTTCCCAGGGCTTCGTACGTGCTAGGAGAGCACTCTACGACTGGGCTACGCTCCCAGCCCTTTGGTACATTCTTGATAACTTTATTACCTTTGCATCTTTCATGGCAAGAAGCCATTTGAGGGCTTGTAATTTGCTCAGAACAGAATTTCCTATCATGGAGAAACAAGAGGAACCAAAGGAAAGAAGAACTATACAATGTGTGATGTTTTGGTCATGCATATGTCAGTTGGAGAGCCTGAGACTGCCATTCTAATTTGCATATTGTGTAAGTTATTTCCCTTGTTGAATTAGTTAGGACTGATATTTAAATAGGTTTTTTTTTTAATTTCAGTTGCATGACTAGTGGCTTTCAAAGAAAGAATTGTTAAGATGATTGTCTCCTGCTCTATCTTTGCCCCTAACCCTCTTTATGAGTCACAAATGCAGATCACATAATGTCTTTCATCTACTTGTATTCATATTCATTAAGCTACTGTTTATTTTATGAGATATTTTTGTATTATAACATTTTACATCTGAAACACTGATATTTCAGTTTTTAAAATTAACATGTTTCTTTTAGGTGTTTCATTGTCTCCCAATAATACTTTGAAGGCATTAATCAATTATTCTGCACCTAGATGACCCATGTAATGGAGTGACAATACATTTCCCACAGGCTCATATTTACTACAATACAAAAAGCTTTCAAAGTCATCCAGTATTCTGTGTTCCCACATGGCAGGGTTATTGGTATTTGATGAGTCAGACATGAGGAAAATTCTGTCTTTTCAAGCATGGACAGAAAGGCACTTCACTTAAGTGTAAAATTATGAAGGATGTAATTTTGCACTCAAACTTCAATTACAATAATTCTCTCAATTAGCATGCCCTGTTGTTTGTTTGCTTAGGCCCTTATATATGCCAGTCTTGTTTCCATAAGAGAACAAACCACTTGGAAAGCTAAAAAGACCTGTCACTTTTATTATTCTTTCTTATTTTTTATTATCTTCTAAGTGTAACTACTATATTTTGATAGCTTGAAAAAACTGCTTTCAAATGACACGTTCATGGGAAGATTTGGTTTAGCAATGTCACAAAAGGACATTGTCCACTTTTAAGGATTTTCTGGACCAGATGTAGAATGGTAGTTGCCGGTCAACTTTGGGTATATGTACAGTGAGATAACTCTTTCCCTTTGATCTTCATTCAGGATACCACAGATTCTGAGTTAGGAGGGGCACCCAGGCCTAATTTGAGAGTTCATTGCAACATATTTTATGCTTGTAGACAGGCCCAAGACAAAATAACTTTCTAGATAGTTATACAACCATATATTTATTAAAACCAAAATTAAGTCAGGCACTGGTGGCTCATGCCTTTAACGTTAGCTATTCATGAGGCTAAGCTCCAAGGGTCACAGTTCCAAACAGCCTGGGCTACTCAGGAGGCTGAGATCTGAGGAGCAAAATTCAAAGCCAGACTGGGCACAAAGGAACCTGAGACTTTTCTAATCTCCAGTTAACCTCTAGAAAAATGGGAAGTGGGGCTTGGCTCAAGGGTAGGGCAGTAGCCTTGAGCTGAAGAGCTCAGCAACAACACCCAGGCGGAGTTCAAGCCCCATGACACTATCACCCTCACCCCCACCCCCACCCCCACCCCCAAAAAACCAGCCTGGGCAGGAAAATCCATAAGAGTTCCATGAACTACCAGAACAGGCCAGAAGTGGAGTTGTGCTGCAGTGGTAGAGCCCTAGCCTTTAATAGAAAAGCTCAAAACCTCTGTATTCAAGCCCTAGGATAGGCACAGAAAGATAAAGAAATAAATATTTAAAAATGCAAATTAGAATGACATATGCAGATTCAGAAGGATGTTACAGTGGTTGCTTGGAGGCTGTGAAGAATGCTAGGTCTTGCTGTATATGTAAAGAGGACCACAGCGCTTAGCTCTTTGGACCATGACATATCCTTGGTCCCTTGAGCCAATGTTTGCTAGGATTGTTCAAAAGTCTGGTACTTATTCATCCTTTTTCCTGGAGTTTAGGTACCAGCTTTTACTCAGCTATTGCCTATTGCCCTGGTATTTGGTTTCAAATTATAGCATTATGAAATAAATAGCATAGCTTGGAGCAAAAGAGGGGAAAAAAACTCTTTCTTAACGGGAGTTGCTTGTCAAAGCAATGAATGGTAAAAATGATTAAAATTTAAACTAATAAGGCCATAAGAAGTATAGCTACCTCGTAGGGGTTTCCAATAGAAATTTCCATGGAGGGCTCCTCACTATTCAGCAGGCCTCCAGTGGACTCAATGACCTTCCAAGGCTCTCTGCAGTCCAGGGGGTGCCTGGTAGACATTCATACTGCCATGCTTGTCAAATTATTGCCACATGGTGAATATAATGGATGATACAACCAAATAAATTATTTAAATAGCACTAATAGAACAAAAAGCAGCATTAACTTTTTTGAGAAAGGAATATCTTTGCTGGAACAAGCCCTTCCTGGAGTACAGCAATGAAAAGCACGTCAGCCACAGGTCGTGCTGTGTGTTGGTCTGATTGTCTGTGTTGTTTGGGTTTAGTTTAGTTATTTTGGGGGCTAGGCTCTCATGTTTTATTATTTAGTTATAGCCCCAGACTGTGAGCTTTCTACTTATGCCTCATAGTAGCCAGAATTACAGAAGTGTACCCCTAGGTGTGGATTGAGGTAGAATCTTACTCTCTGCCCTGGCTTGTCCTGAACCAACATTCTCCTCATCTCCCGAGTAGCTTGGCTCTCAGATATGTGCCTCTGGCTCTTGGCCCTGGATCTTTATTTTTTTAGACCCCATATCCTGTTCCATATCCATGTGGTAAGGCACTTGATAAACAGAAGATCAATTTCATGACTTTGTAATCAAAACAGACTGGTATTTATGATTAATGGCATCATGCCACGATTAGTGAACATTTATTGAGTACATATTGTGCAGTAGACACATCGCTAGGCTTTTCTTATTTGCAATGTCTGTAGTCCTTGTGGGTTTAACAGTTGTTCTATGTGATTTCCCATCCCAACTTCCTATCTCCGAGGTATTATTATTATCATCATCACATTTTATAGGTGAGAAAGTAAGCACAGAAGGGTTAAGCAATGTACCTCTAGTAGGTGGTAGAAAAGAGTTGCCCCCATTTTTACTTCCAATGTATATATTCCCTTTGTTCCTTGGCATTTAATATGCTTCCACACGCTGGTAAATCTCTCCTCCCAGATGCCTAACAGGGTCTTTCAACTTGTTGCCTCTCACATTCTTTTATTAGATTTTCAGGCTATGGATTCCATAGCATCGACACAGGGTTCCTTGGAATAGGCTAATCCCACAATTGGCTATGCCTAAGTCCTGGTTTTGCTACCTTCTACCTATACTGTCTCTTTTAGGGAGATTTTTCACATATAAAATCTCCCACATCATGTGCCAATGCAACATAATCTAGGTATTATACTTTCAAACTTGATAGCTCATGTTGTACTGCTAAAACATATCTCAGCGTATGAGGAAATAGAAATATGACTAAAAGTCAAAAGTTAAGAGGCAGAAGAGGACTATAACAGTGTTTGTCACAATAGACAACCCTGGAAGTTTGTTAATCTGAGTTGTCAATTCATCTGTTATTATTTATCTTTTTTTTTCTGAACACCATGTTCATCAATATACATCTATAAGAACCAGTCATTGAGATTTGGTGTGAACTATCTAAGCAGCTGATAGCTATATGGTAGTATGAATGTATAGAATGACAGTCATGTTAAACAGCCAGTGATTTCCAAACATTTCAGCATTTATTATGGTATGTGCAGAGAAAAGTATTCAATGCTTTTTCATATTTTATTAGATTTGGAAATTGTGAAGATGGTATTTGAATCTATACTGTGTAGCCGTATTCATGAGCTATTCCAGAAGAAATCTCTGCCATAAGCTGCATTTTGCTTATTCTTGAAATTAGTTTGCAACTCATATGATACTTATCTAGAGCTAGGAAAAAGTTCTTTTTGGATTCATATTAATGGAATAACTGGTGGACCATACAGACAAGTTCTGGAATATTTAGCTAGCATGTTCTTTTTTTGTTTAAATTTTGGTGGTCCTAAGGTTGAACTCAGGGGTTTGAGCTTAGGAATAAGTCAGTTCTTTATCACTTGATCCACTCTACCAAGCCATTGTTTTTATTGATTATTTTCCAGATAGGGTCCAGGCTGGCCTGAACTGTGATCCTCCTATTTGTGTTTTTTTGTTGCTGGGATGAGAGCAAGCTTGAGCCAATGTCCCAATTTTGTCAGTATATTTTTATTCAAAGAAGGGCATACATATATACATTCCTATAATTTAAAAAAGAGCTATAAAGTTAAAAGTTAATAAGAAAAAGCAAGTCATGGGGTGGGAAAATAGTTGCTAACCTAAAAATTAAAAGCTTATTGTAAGCCTGGCTCCAGTATCTTACACCTGTAATCCTGCTACTCAGGAGGCTAAGATCTGAGGATTGTGGTTCAAATCCAGCCTGGGCATAAAAGTCTGTGAGACTCACCAATTAACCATCAGAAAACCAGAAGTGGTACTGTGGCTTAAGTAGTAGAGCATTAGTTTTGAGCTGAAGAGCTCAGGGACAGAGTTCAAGCCCCAGGACTTACAGAAAAAAAGAAGCTTATTATAATAATGAACAAATGCCCAGATTTACTATGGGATAGCATATTTTACAAACATTAAACGAATAAATTCAACCCTCACAACAACTCTGTGAGATATGTCTAACTACCATGCTACCATTCTTGGCATTCTACTGATGAGAAAATTTAGAGGCAGTGTCATCTAATAACTTGCCTCAGCTTCCTCTCCAATAATAGGTATAGACTAAAACCAATTTTAGGAGTTTGGCTTCATAACCATACTTTTGATCTTTATTAATTATGATAATTTTTTTAAAGATCCTATAAACATAAGTTATTAAACTTTCCAACAAGATGAGCTGAAAGTACATGAAGATCTAAACTTAAGAAATAATTGCATAGAAACCACAACCTTCATTGAAATTTGAGAAATGACAATAAGACATCATTTAGGAGCCGGGAGTTTGGTAGAGTGCTTGCCTAGCATGCACGAGGGCCCGTGTTCAATTCTTCGATACTACATATATAGAAAAAAGCCAGAAGCGGTGCTGTGGCTCAAGTGGTAGAGTTGTAGCCTTGAGAAAGCCCAAGGAGATTGCTCAGGCCCTGAGCTCAAGACTCAGGACTGGCAAAAAAAAAATGACATTATTTAATGACTTTCTCTAATCAGCAATAATGAATGAGGGAATGAAAGATGATTTTATAGGTGATATGGGAAGGCAGATGTCTTCTCAGTGGCTATTGCTAGATTGGTGGAATGTTCTGGAAAACAATGTAAAAGCAGGATATGGAAGCTATTGAGTGGTTATTCATTTCCCTTTCATGTAGGAATTCAAGTCAGGAAAAAATACCTCAAAGAAAATTATACAAGAAGGAAACAGGGAATAGAAAGATGATTGTATCTTTGATATCTTTGATGTATATAATAGTGGAAATTTGATCATAACTTAGTTGTACTGCAAACAGGAAGCAATAAAATAAATTAGGATATGCTAGGAACACCAGTCTTACCAACTTGATCTTAACATAAGAAATACATGAGCTTTAGCCATATACAGAAATATGAGTGAAAAATAATGAATCTGAAAATAACATATATATATATAGAGAGAGAGAGGGAGGGAGGGAGGGGGAGAGAGAGAGAGAGAGAGAGAGAGAGAGAGAGAGAGAGAGAGAGAGAGAGAGAGAGAGAGAGAGAGAGAGAGAGAGGGAGAGAGAGAGAGAGAGAGAGAAACCATGGAAAAACATCTATCATTTTTTCAAAATCTAGAAAAACTGATGGATATAAGAACTGAGTCCCTACTAATGTGTTCTTTGCTTCTTTATTAATCTTAGGTTACTTAAATTGTCATTGCCTTGTTCTCTTGTATATGACAAACAAAAGAAATTGGGACATATGTTTAAAAAATGGGTCTGTTTTCTTTAAATGGACTTACACTTATGCATCTCTGATGGGATCCTATATGGAGCTTCCTGGGATCCCCATCTGAGAGCAAACACTGGGTAAACCTCATCAAGAAGAAAATAGACAAAGTAATGCATGCAAGGTCAGGAGAAATACTCTGAGCATGCCTCATAGTTGGCTGAAACCTTCGTGTGAGAACAACCCCACCCATAACCAGCCACAAATGGCCTGCCAAATGAAAAAGTAAAATAGCACCATATGCTGGAATTTTGCTGTTTTTATAATATGCAAAGACATTTTCTTTTATGTATTCCCTTCTTTGCTACTGCCGAGACTACAGCCTGTCATTTGCTTTGATTTCTTTCAGACTTTTTCTGGGCAAATTTTCCACTTTTTTCTCACCCTGTGTAGTGATCTTTCCAGGCTGAATGTGTCTGTTTGATATTTCAAAAATATACTTGTTTTTTTATCAGTATCTCTATCTCCCTCAGGCTTTCCCTACCTCTTCACCACCATTTACCATTTACTGGATATTTAACATATAGTCAGATTTATTTCCATTGGTGTCATTATGAATATTAAAAATAGAATGTTGAGAGAAAACACATAGACTCCACTATGCTATAATTTCTCTAAGAAGCCTAACACTGCATAATTTCTCAAATCCAATCCCATTTTCATCTTGCCAACCATTTTGACAGTTCTCAAAAGGTTACTGCTCTGAATTTGTTTTCTTTGTAATCTTGCAGTCCATTTGTTCTGACTTAATGTTGAAAAATCTATGTAAGATCTTGACCTCCATATGCCCTACACCAGAAGATTTACCCTTTCCTTGGAAATTTTCTTCTGTACTAAAATGAGAAAAAGAATGTGCTTTGCAATTTGTTAAAATGGCATCTGAGCTAAATGTTCAAGGTTAAAAATCCAAGGAAATCTCAAATCTTAGGTGAGATTTAATTACCTACTTTACCTCTAAGGCTTTTATTTTAGGGTAAGAGAATCTTTCCAAATGTCTAAGATATATTATTGAAAGACAATTCTTTTATCTGAAGGAGGGGTGCCCTCAATATACCAAAGCTCTTAGTTACCTGGACATGAAAGTAATTTTACCTCTATTGAAATGGTCACATAAAAAGTAATGCTTATAGAATCATAAATTCAAACCAAAGAATTAAGAAACTCCTATATATAGAATTATGGGGAGATAATATTTAAGTGAAAAGTAAACTTTCCCCAGATCTGGCCATTTCCAATGTTCTTTTTGTTTGTTTGTTTTTTTGTTTTTTGTTTTTTTTGCCAGTCATGGGGCTTGATCCCAGGGCCTGTGCACTTTCTTTGGGCTTTCTCAAGGCTAAAGCTCTAGTTCTCTACCACTTTGAGCCACAGCACCACTTTGAGCCTTTTCTGTTTATGAGGTATTGAGAAATCAAACCTGGGTCTTGGTGCATGCTATGCAAGCATTCTACCACTAGGCCAAACTCTCAGCCCGCCAATGCTTTTATACAGTCTTTCCCTAAGTGTTCAAGGTGGTGCTGTCTTCTCTGGGCCAACAAAATCATTAAGGCAAGTTCGCCAACCTCAAGAGATTTCTCGCTAATGGTAAGAGATTGGATTATCACTCAAAATGATAAATTCTAAAATGTACAGCTCCACAGCCATTCCAGGAAGGAGAGAACACAGGTCCAAGAGGTATAGGGATGTTTCACAGGAAAAGCAGTATGTGAGATGGGCATTAGAAAAGGAAAAGGAAAGAGAAAAGAATGATTAGCAAAGCAAATGGGGCATCAGGCACAGCAACAGCATGACAAAACTCAAAGAGAAAATGACTGAGGCAAATGAGAGGATATGCCTGCAGGATAGAAGACCCAGAAAGAAAAATGGGTGCAGATGGAGGGCAAAGATCTGCACTCAATGTGGCAGGCACTGGAGCTTTTCTAATAGAAAACTGTCCTTTAGAAAGTACAGACCGGTAATGGCAGGTAGATGGCAAATACAGAGACGGGCTAGAGACCTGCTCCTCTCATTCATGAGACTGTGAGTACAAAGTGCGCCATTTTCTTGGAAAAAGAATAAAGAACCAATTTGAGGACTACTTCAAAAGGAGGTGTGAGGAAACTTCATGAAGCCTTTAGTTAACGTTGGCCATTTTACACTTGATCATATATTCTTTATATTCTTTACCACAGGACAAATATTTATATATACATAAAACATATATGCATATTACATATACATATAAAACAAAACCATGCATTGTGTTTATGGATGTCACGTGTATAGAAAATTCTAAATGAGGCTGGGAGTTTGGCCTAGTGGTTAAAGTGCTTGCCTAGCATGCATGAAGACCCGGGTTCGATTCCTCGGTACCACATATAGAAAAAAAAAGCTGGAAGTGGTGCCGAGGCTCAAGTGGTAGAGCTCTAGCCATGAGAAAGTCCAAGGACAGTGCTCAGGCCCTGAGCTCAAGCCCAGGACTGGCAAAAAAAAAAAAAAATTCTAAATGAAGAAGTGGAGCTGTGGCTCAAAGAGGCAAAGCACTAGTCTTTAGCACAAGAGCTCAGGGGCAGTGCCTAGGCCCTTAGTTCAAGCCCCAACACCAGAAAAACAAAGAAAATTTAAAATTATATGCTAAGAATTATGAAGGACTTGAAAAATAATTATATCATTGACAAATGTGTTAATCATGTAAGGAAGCTGATCTTATTCCTGGTAGATGTATCTGTCCACACACACACACACACACACACACACACACACACACACACACACACACGAACTGTTTTGCCACTTGCCTCCCTTTCTTGATACCTCTGCCATTCTAGCTCTGATTCTTCCAGACCAGAAAGATCTGGCCTTTGCTACAGCTTCTCATTTGTCAGGGTCTCCTTGACAATATTCTGCTGAGACTTTCTCCAGTTTCTTCAGTCTAAAGTCACCCCTGTCCTCTACACCCTCACTAGGGCTGGGTGGGTTGCTCTGTGATCCATCTTCCACACTTGTCGAACTTGATGAACCTGACTTGCAGGCACAAGTGATGCAGTACTGGTGTGTTGGCTTGATGCCAGGACTTTCGGTGTGGATTAATGTTCACAGAGCTGACATTCACTAACAGACAATCAAGGTTTCCAACCAATTTCATGATTTATGGAAGAGATAGCACTGCCCCTATGATATAGAGCAGTGGCATCATGCATATAAATTAAGAGTCTGAGAACTAAGTTGAACCACAGAATCTTTGGAGGCTATGTATGTGCCAGCTGGTCAGCAGAAACTCTGAGAAACAAACAGTAAACAGTGATGAAGCAAGGATGTATTTATCTGAACGATAACACATATGCATGGTTTTACATTAGAAATACTCTGGGGAAATGGGGAGACAGGAGACTACAGCACATTTTATGAGGTGTCCCCTAGTATTAAATATCTTAATGTATTACCAGAACAGACGCGTATCAGGAGACAAGATGCAACTTCATGTGTGTTACACCTATAAATTTTGCTTTCGAAACTCTTGGCTGATCAACAAAAGCATTTTTTCCTTAGTTTTGAGCATTTTGAAATAAAGCTTGGGATGGTGGAACATACCTATATCTCAGCTACCCAGCAGGCAGAGATAGAATGAATGATTATGACCTGAGGCCAATCCAAGCAAAAAAAAAATTAGCAAGACCCCATCTTAAAAATAAATTTAAAGTACAAAGGGCTGAACAGGGCTCAAGAGATACAAATAGTACTTCAACATAAGGCTCATTTGATGCTTTATTTCACCTAAGTTATTAAAGTTTCTGTAATTTTTGAATGAATTAAAATTTGGGATTTTTTAAAAGAAAAATTTTAAGAGATTTGAATATAGAAAGTCCATATATTTTTGAACCACTAACTAATGCAGCATTTGGTCTTAATTTTAAGTATTTTGGCACCTTAAAAATTTAATTATAAAGGCTAGGAATGTGGCTTAGTAGAGTTCTTGTGCTTGCCTCGCATGCATGAAGCTCTGGGTTCAATTCCTCAGAGCCACATAAACAGAAAAAGCTAGAAGTAGCATTGTAGCTCAAATGGTAGAGTACTAGCCTTGAGCAAAAGAATCTCAGGGACAGTGCCCAGGCCCTGAGTTCAAGTTCCAGGGCTGGCAAGAAAAAAAAATATGAATTAATGAAAAAGAAATTTGATGTAAAAAAAACAAATAAGAAAATTTTTAAACAATAAAAAAGAAATTAAAATAAAATCTATAATCTGTATGGCAGACTTGTTTTTATAAAATCAGAATGTTCAGCAAAGTTCTTCTTAGTAAATGCACAATTTAGGGAATATTTTTGTCTTTTATGAAATATTAAGCTTCTAGAAAACTATGCTGTCAGAAGCTAAACAAGATCTAAATAGGTCATAGCTGTTCATGTTGTAGCTAGGGAGGCAAAAATTAAACAAAATTAAATGTATGTACATTTATTTGTTTATTTGAATGAGGGAAGGGAAGGGGGAAAACAAGATGATGAGACAAGGAACAAAAAATGATGTAATGTAACAGAAATATTCACAAGACAATATGTTGGTAATGAACTTCACAACTTGGTGGGGGGAGAAACTGGGAGAAAAACATGGGAAGGGGTAACAATGTTCAAGAAGTAATGTACTCACCACCTTAACAAATATAACTATAAACCATCTATACATCATCCTGACAAAAAAAATAAATTATTCAAAAATGCTAGTAATTATCCAATAATCATACTGTGATGCTTCACATGAAGTCAATAAGCAAAATTATCTCAAGAAAGCTCATAGGTGAGGAGGGAGTGAACAGAAAGGACCTCTCTGAGGACAGGATGTTGGGGATAGGATTTACAGGGAGCAAATGAGCCAGCAGAGTCCAGATGAAAAAGGATTCTTTGCACTGGAACAGCAGGTAAAGGAATGAAAAGTAGCCAGTGTTTTTGAGCTAGAGACACTTGACAGTAAAGATGGAACAGAACAAAAGGGAAGGGGGGGAACAAGATTATTGGGAGGGGGTGGGGGGAAAGGGAAATGGAGAAAAAAACATAAGAAGGGGTATCAAAGTATGAGAAGTAATGCACCTACTATCTGGAGAATGTAACTGTGACCCCTCTATACATTACCTTGATAATAATTTTTTTTTTAAAAAAAGAAGGTACAGGACAGTTTTGGTGAGTTCCCTTGGGCCATTATAGAAAATGTCAATTTTGTTCTAAGTGCAAAAGATTGCTATGAGGACTTTATCCCTTCCAATTAGCATGTATTAATGACACATATGAATAGACTTCAATTTGATATTTTTGATCCTTTCAGCTGCTTGAGGAAAATGATTGAAGAGGGCAAGAGCTGCTGGAAAAGGCCTCAGAAGTTATTGGGGGTATTCCAAGTAGAGATGGGGGAAGCTTGATGGAGATGAAGCAAGGAATTGGTATGGATGCTTTCAGTTACAAATAACAGGAAGCAGATATGAACTGGACTACCAAAAGGGAAGAATTAAGTTGGAGGGCTAAGTTTAGGGCTTCATTAATGGCATCTCATGGTATTATCTACCAAGGTAGAAAGTCTAAAGCATCCTCCAGACACGTGTAGGGAAGAGGAAGATCAAGAGATCTGATATGAATCTAAGCCAAGATTTTCATTTAACACACAAGTAATGAAGTCACATAAGCAGTTGAATTTGAAGTCCAGAGACATTCATTTGAAAAATATAGAAACTACCAGCATTGTGAAGTTTAAGCCAAAGTTTAGGATAGATAAACCTATAGGCCTACAGTGCTCTGAAAAACTAAAAGTAGATAGAGAAATGTCCATAAAAAGATGCAAAGTACAATACAGAAAGCCATAGGTATGTGTTATTTGGGGAAACTGAGGGAGGAAATGACCTACTATATGAAGTCAAGCAAAAGTCAGAGAAAGCCATTTCATATAGTAACTTAGAAAAGACCACTATCCATGAATAATGAAGCAAGGGTGAGGACAGATAAAGAATGGAGAGACCTACTCAGCTGAGGAGTTTGAGTGGAAAACGAAGCAGAAATGTGAAGTAGCTGTAGGGTGAATAGGTCATGGGGATTCAGTGCCTGTTTTTTTTTAAAGATGGCAAATATTTTATAGAGAGCTATTGTAGTAATTTATGATATAGCCATACAATATAGCCATATTGCTCTAGGATAGAATGAGGAAGCTATGATAAAATGATTTTCAATGTGTTCTGTTGAGAGCAAAAGTGAGCATAGAACAATGTGTGCAATATGCTAACTTGGTTTTAAAAAGAGAAAGGAAATATGCATATTTATAAGCAATCACACATGTCCTGAAGTATTTGAAGAAGGATACGTTAGACAGTGAATGTAGGGAAAAAAACGGGGGTAGCAAATGTACTGGGAACATGAAACTCTTCCTTGTGAACCTTTGTGTACTTCTCAAAATCTGAATGACATGAATGCATTGTCTTTCCAACTAATAAGTGAATGTGTGTTAATACATGTTGAAGTAGTCAAGTAGTAAAAAGTAAACAGTCTGCAGGAACAGGAATAAGGGACCATAATCAAAGAGCAAAGTCTGCCAGCAGTTAGAAGAGATACATAAAGGGCCCCGAAGAAACCTAGCAAGCTTGCTTTTGCCAGGAAGATACAAGGCCTCTGTTTCTTATACAAGAGGGAAGAACAAGGTTTGTATCTTTAACAGTTGGAGGATGATTAAGTTTTGTTTAGTTGGTGTTTATTTTGTGAATGAGGGATGCCATGGTAGCTGAGAGTACATCGACAATGAGGAGATATAGAAAGTTTAATGATCCCCAAATGCGATACATGGAGAACAAAATACATATCCGCAAAAAAAATTAGGTGGCCCCAAATTAGTTACGTAGTATTTTCCAGTCACACTGAGCCGGCTTGCTTTATAACCAGGGAAAAGGAATGGTTAGCATGTGACCATTCCAGTATAACAGAGGCCAAGTAGGAGAGAAGCTGAGGAGACTTGGGATTTGCAAGATAGTTTGAAGAGTGAAGGCCAGGATAGGGGGAGGGGTCTGAATAGCCAAAAAATTGTGACTTTGATAGACTGGAGATTTCTAATACATGTATACATTAGAGCAAAAAAGGGATTCAAAGGAAGTAAGCAGGAAGAACTGGAAATGATGCCCAACAGTGCTACTTGGCAACACGATCAAAACACAGAGAGCAGGCAGCTGAAGAGGATGGAAAAAAAAGTGTTTGTAGACATGAGGAGACCTACATGTAAACAGACTAGGCTGTTGACTGACCACTGGGGTAAAGCAATGACCTGTGTTAGTGGACACAGTGGAGACCAAGAGAATTATCTGAGCACTGGAGTACTTAACGAAGGTGAGCCATCGGGGTAGGTCAGTGCCTAATTAATTAATTAGCTTTTATTTTGAATTGACACATACTAATGAGAGGCCTTTGGGGCCTACATGTGACAATCCAATACAAGCACTCAATGTATGAATTGGGGGGTATTTAATGGGAAAAAGAGAAACGATTTAAAAAGTCACAAGGAGAAGATGCTAATAAGTGGCATGTAGGAAAATCTAGAAAGCACAGTCTTCTCAGGAGGGGAGTGTAAAGAGACAAATATCCTTTGGGGAAGAAAAAGACTAAAAGGGTCCAAGGAGAAGTACACAGTTAAGAGTGTACAGAGGTGTTTCCAGAGGGAGCAGACACTCTAGAAGACAGGGTAGATACATAACTGATACATATCTTATCTTCTTTGACCTCATTTTTTTTTTCCTTTTCACCCAGCTGAACATCCACACCTTTGCACCTGGAGTTAAGCCTCTTATCTTTGGACCTGGATCCCCTGGCTCAATGCTCATTCCGAGTGCCAAGTGGAGACCAGCCACGGCTCCCTCTTGGGTCCTGTGTGTTAGAAGACACTACCTAGCAACTACATAGGATCTGGGTGGTGGCCATGTATAACCTCAGGGGAGAGAGATTCCTTGCTAGCCACGTCAGACAAGGACTGTGCCAAGACGTCGTTAACATCACATTCAGGCAGGCAGAGTCCATCTGGTGTGTACATCTTGGCCTCTGCCATGGTGCAGAGGTAGCTCATGTACCACACTGAGAGTCTATACTGCAGTACAATGGGAGTGATGAATAAGAATAAATGAGGTCAATTGTTCTCCAGCTTTAAAGACAGAAGAAAGAAACAAGAGGGTACTGATGAACAATTTCTATATGGCTTCCTGTGGTCATCGAGGGCCTTTCCCAGGAAGGAAAAGATCTTGGAGAATTCCCTGCACACTGAGCAAGCTTACCAGGGGAGCTTTCTTTAGGGGATGCAAAGGTTGGGCTATCCAAGAATCTCTTAGAGCTAACACTTTCTGCCAGAGGCTCATTGAGAACAAGCAGGCCTATTTCTATTTCTAAAAAATCAGCAACCCCCAATCTCAAAGAGACCTTAATCCCAAACCATGATTTATTTGCCACTCACTTCATTAGCTGGCCTGGACCTTCAACCTGAGTAAAATAGGTGACTTAGCTCACCTTCCAAGTTCCAGCTATAGTTTCAAGCTATTATCCCTAATATGCAGAGTTCTGAGTTTCATCACTTTCTTAGCCCTGTGACATTTTTCTTTTTCAAGGTCAAAAACTCATCTTCAACTATGGCCGACTCCAGGCAACATTAAGCTCAAACAGCTTCGATGTGAAAGATCTTATCAGACCAACGTCATTTTAATAAGCACATGTTCTCGGTGCTTTCCCAGCCTTCTATTCTCTTTACAAAGTTTTCAATAGATTGATAGGGTATATGTAAGTAGTTGAATCCTCTTCTCTTCTTCTCAGAGCAATTAAGTACCCAAACTTGAAGAATCAGGCAACTGGATTTACTAACATGATAAGATAGAAAATATAAGAGGAGATTAAGGGCAAAGTACTGACTCACTGTACAAGTTAGAACTGGAAATATTTAAGCAATTATTGAGGGAGGATTTGGTTGAGGACAGGTAGTACTGATCATAATCCCCAAAGACTCAGAAAAGACAGGGCCAAATACCATAATCCTGAATGTTGAAATTTTATAAGATGAAAATCCCTAAATATAAAATCCCCCACTTGCATATGATCCCAAACAAAAGCCTGAGAGTTGAATTCCCTAAAACTGAAATACTGATTTATTTTTAAAGTGGTACTTGAGGGAGAGGAGGTGGAAACATGGAGAGGAAATTTTGTTGTTGCTGTTGTTATTCCCGCGATAATGGCATGATGTTGGGCAGCAGGCAGCACTCTTTAGAAACCTGGTCAAGGGCTGGGAGTGTGTCGCCTAGTGGTAGAGTGCTTGTCCAGTATGTATGAAGCTCTGGGTTCGATTCCTCAGTACCACATACTCAGAAAAAGTCAGAAGGTGCTGTGGCTCAAATGGCAGAGTGCTAGCCTCGAGCAAAAAGTGACCTAAGACAGTCCCCAGGCCCTGAGTTCAAGCCCCTGAACTGGCAAGCAACAAACAAACTAACCAAAACACCTGGTTACGCATTGTTTGGAGTGTTTTCAGGAGATGAACGTGTGTCTTTGAATGGACTAAGTGGGAAAGATTCTTGATATGATCAGGCACCATTCATTCTGCTTGGCCTGAGAGAGAACAGAAAATATCTGCCTGCCTACCTGAGCCGGACACAGAAGATATCTGCCTGCCTGCACACTGCCCTCCCCCACTCCTTTCTTTCTCTCAAGGCTGAAACAATTTTCTTTGTTGCTTTGGACATCAATCCTCCAGGCTCCATGACCTTTGGACTCCAGGATTAGTGTGCTCCTCGTTCTATTTCTTCATGAAAAATTGTTTTTCCTCATAGCAGTTACATTTGTACGGCTATCATCAGTGCACTTGAATATGGTTTTTTCTTGCACAAATATGCATTATTGTTTTATGAAGTGTTCTGCTATGCTTTTATGTTTCTCAAACACATTGCCCCCTTTAAGGCTATTAATAAATGTCTTTTAAATAATTTTCAAGCTTTTTATCCAGAATTATATTTTCAGGATGTTAGACTCCAGCCATTTCAATATATCTGGATTTCAAGATTTAAGGGAGTCTTAAATCTCAGGCTTGTGGCTCAAAAACAGAGTAAGGGTACAGGCATGGGGAAACCTTTTTTTCTAAAGGCCATTTGTATCTTTATAGCATCATTCATGGGCGATACAAACTTATTAATACAGGAAGATGGCCTTGGGCAGTCAATGAGAAAAGTAAAAGAAGCATACATTTCTCTCTAGTCATGTACCAAATGATTTTATAGGCCTTGGGGCCAGATGATCTCCACCCCTTGAAGGAAGAAGTGAACTCTGTCAATCAGAACATGTTGGAGACAAGTTGAAACTACAAGGTGCAAGACTGGATTTTCGCTCTAGCTCAAAAAGATAAAGGAACACCATTGGCCTTGGGCAACGTAGTTAGGAAGATGTTCATGTTGTTTTGGTTTCTCCAGGCATCTCTCTGGTCCCACAGTGATGGACTTGGTAATAACTGACTGTAAAAAAAAGAGTGAGTGGAAGGATTGCAGCTCTTCAGGAGGAACTGTGCATTTCGATTTTCCTATTCACAGGACAGAAGAAAATGTAGCCTTAGGTAAGAACACAAGACGATTGGCCTAAGAAACTGGTCACCTTGCAGGCAAACAACACTGAATGATTTAGAAAAAATGCAGAACAGTTTAATGGGCCTGGGAGGTGGGGGGGGGGAGCAGGTAGGGGACTGGACTGGGCCCTGTATTGCAGCTGCTATACTGCTTCTCTAGGGGTACTAGAGGAAGTGCTGGGTAAGTTGGCAAATGTGAGGTAGAAGACAAGCCTTGCTGGTGACAATTACCATGGTAGCCCTGGGCCAGAAGGCTGCTCTGCAGAGGGGCTGCTTACAAAACAGCACTCTTTCAGGCTCTTCTCAGCATATGCAAAAGCTGTAATTACTCACTATTCATTTTCTTTTCTTTAGGTGCATTCTCTCTGATTTGGAAAAACTGAAATGTCATTGAAGTGACCATGATTTGCATTGGGATGTTCAGTGGGTAAAAGACATACGTGTTGATTTCAGTTTGGAGCAGAAAGCAAACACAGCTTCAAACACAAGGACTCTAAATTAGGTCGTTAAATCTAAAAGTCATGTGATTCCCATTACAATCAACTAAAGCCCTACTTATGCATCTCTAACCAGGTAACAGTAGAATGGATTCCAGAATTAGCTCATTAGACAGCCACCTCTTGGAACCCTTGATTTCCTGTTCAAATTTCCTCTGGAAATGTTGAAGTTGTTTAGCTGATAAGATCATGGCTCTGAAGTAGCAAAGGAAAAAACAGGAAACTTAGTTTACCCAATCTCTAAACTATTTTGACTTGCTTCATAGACAAAATCCAAGGAAACACCAGAGTAACTTTTTGGTATTTCACCACCATGCAGTACATTTTTCTTTGGTAAGAGTTCAATATACCAAGTAGAGAGAACGAGAGAAATATCTTGCTTTTAAAAATCACTATTACCAAACCAATGCTTCCCTCCAGTTTGAAAGAGTACCACTTAATAATACATGCCACAACTCCCACCCTTGGCAAAGCAATATTTTAAAACTAAAATTATATTGTAATTAGCCTTTCAAAAATGTGAACACTTCAATATAGGAGTCCATTAATAATCTAACTTCTGCTGCAAAGCATGTTCCTCCCACACGTGTAACTTAATTAAACTCAGCTTCTCATTCCAACCGTCAGACAGCCATGAAGAACAGGTGGCTCCTACTTACAGATAATGGGGAAGATAGGTCTCGAGATGACTTTCACACACCCAGATGAAATTATCTAAATGCCTTCCTGGTTCTTTCTGCTGGAAAATTTTTTTAAATTTCAAACACAGATTTGCTCCTCCTTTATAGGATTTAAAGTTTAAACACTACCTAGGTCAATTTTAATAACAATTAAGTGTACATTTATAGAATTGTCTGGATCATTCCTCACATAAAAAGATCTTCAAGAAAGATAACATTTTCTTCTAGAGGTGGAAAGTCAGAGAAGGGATAAGGATAATTACATACTACATACTAGATAGTTTGGTTTCAAGGTACAGATAGAGTATCAAAAGGCAAAAGATTCTAGAGTCTTCTCTGATGTGCTGTAGATACGTTGTAAATACAAAAGCCTTCAGCATAGGCAAGAATAGAGGGACCTACTATGGATATTCAGGTTATCGGAATGTGGTCAGTTGAGGAAACTATAGCTATCTAGTTAGGTAGCTTTCATTCGAACTCCAGTGGATCCTTGGCTTGCCTTCACAAGCTTTGCTGTATTCTCATGGGGTAGATTTCTTACTAAAACAGCCCAGTTGATATTGATGATTTCAAAGATGGAAGTCTCCTCTGGGCACTTGAGCCATTGGCTTGACTTGGCATCCAACAGTAGGCACCTGAAACCCTAGAGCTCTTTATCTGACAGTGTGAGAGAATGACCCTCTTCATTCCCCCAAATAAAAAGAATAGCTTTCAGAAAAGAATGGATGGGAGTCAGAGGACTGATTCCCTCAGCTCCCCACTTTCAAAGAGAACCAATGTGTACTGTCTTATTGGGTTCCCTAGCATGTTGAAGTCCAGGTTTCCCAGAAATGACCTACCCCATGTACACTGATACCAGTGAAAGTGTAAGGTTTGGGGACCACCTCTAGTACATTGTCCCTATTCAGCTGTCTCACTCTTGCAATTGGAGTGTGCAGTTTTGGTTGGCTTTCCCTTGGTATTGCATTAATAAGCATTCTACTTAAGTCTCCTCCATCTCTGTACTTGGATTCTTTCTCAGATGAGACTAAGCATTTTCCTGACTCCTGGACCTAGTGCCCCGAATCTGAATAATAATGTTATTCCCTAGGATTGTCTTTCTAACAAATCTATCTGAAATTTGGAGCTAAGTTCTACTTCAAGGAGAGGCCAGACTGAATATCTCCAGCAGATCCTGCTGAGTCTAGCTGACTTTGGGCCTTGTTAGTCACTTTTATATGACCTAAGTATGTACTGCTATGTTCTCTTTTCTACAAAACTGGGGTCATTGTGCAAGACCTGCCACTGCAAGCTCAAAAGTATTGTTAGAGGATCAAAAAGATCATGTAGAAGTGTGACACAAATGCTGTTTTATAGCTTATTGTTATTACACTCCAGTCATGGAGGGATCAAAGATGAGAGCAGTGAGCAGTGGTAGAGAACAAGGAAGATGAGGTAGTTGCCCCCTCCCCCACATGTTGTCTCAGAACAAAACTGGCTGGCTGGAAGTGGCAGCTTTTATTAGTTGCCTTCAAATTTATGATACTGCAACAAGGTCGATTAGTCCATTGAGGTAGCACTGAGGAGGTCTGCACTATTCACAACACATTTAATGGGTTTAGAAACTGAGTTATTGTTCACAGAATGGGGGAAGAGGTGAGTAGCTGACAGAAGTCATAAAACTACAGGTTTGGAAAGAGTTTCACCTGCATAAACTATAGTGGCTAATTCAAACACTGAAGTATTTAATGTCTGTGACTATTTATAGTAGAAATCAATGAGTCTTTTATATCTGATTTAATGTCCATAGTCTGTGGAATAAGTGATATTTACAGATTGAAGGATGATTAACTTTAAAGATAGTAAAATATTTTTCTTGCATCTTTGAGAATGGCGGAAGCCTTGAAAAATAACCTATTTTTAGAAATAAATAACTTATCTTTCTATACGTATCTGGGTTTAGTGTGGGTGTACATATATATGTGAATGCACACATTAGAGATAGGGGAGAGGGAGAAAGAGGAAGACAGAGAGTAAGAGAGAGAGAAAGAAAGAGGAGGAAGGAGAAAGGAAGGAAGGAAAACAGAAAAAGGAACAAGGAAGGAGATTTTGGATGCTTTTAGCACTGTAGTAAACAGGCATGTGCTTATTTTCTTTTACACCAGCTAAACTGCTTTCTATAGTTAAAAAAAAGAATAGCTACGAGTGCTAGGTAATTCGTACTTCTTTTTTTCCCTACTGCTACATAGGCATTCTCCTAAAGAAAAACACAGCTATTTCATCAACACTTAGATTTTTCACAAGTTCTACAACTTGCCCCTTTGCTTGGTTTTCACAAAAGTATTTTATGGAAGAGAGGCTTGTTGGACTATTCAACCATGAGTATATCTTAAAGAGATAGCCCTATGTCAAATTTTGACAGGCTCATACTATTGAAATTCTGAACCAGATCATTCTTTGTTGTAGGGGCTGTTCAGTGCATTATAAAATATTTCACTGTATAAACAGCCTCTCCTCACCAAGTACTAGTAGTTACCGCCAATTATGACAACTAAAAATATCTCTAGGCATTGACAAATGTTTGTGTTTGCATAAACCTCTCTGGTTGTGAACCGCTTCACTATTGCAGAGTAGTCACATGCTATGTCTAAGGGGTCTCTCATTTGGGTAGTAAGTGGAACTCTTCTTTGAGAGACAGTATGCCAGACCCTCACGTGCTTTCTAAACAAAGCTAAGTCCTCATCTTTTACGTAGAATTTATCATTACAGGGCTATGTGAGAATTAGGATAGGAAAATACTACTTATTGAACACTTACTGTTTTCTTGGTATTTTAAATGAATTAACTCATCTAATCATTATTAGCAAGTCTATGAGAGAGGTAATATAATTATTCCCATTTACAGCTGAGAGAATTGAGGTGCAATGCTATGAATAATTTGGCCATGGCCCTGGAGCTGGTAAGTTGCAAAGTTGGGATATGAGGCACTGTGGCCTTTGAGTCTCCCTCCCCATCACATTGTCCTTCTAAGATTCTGTCTTTAGAAACATATTATAAATGTTAAAAGAGGAATTTTATTATCAATGACCTTCCCAGCATTGCAGATCCTCAGCAACCCAACAGAACCTGCTGTTTTGTGGTATTTTCCATTTGCATTGTGCATGGTGCATGGTACACTTTAAGCTTTCTTTCTTTTTTTTCCATATATTTTTCTTGTAATTAATAGAAGAGTCACATTATATTCAATAGATAGAAGGTGCATTGTTGCATTGTTGGGGCCTTATCTCCATCTCTAAGGCCTGTTCATCATTCCGGCTCAGAGGAAAGGGCTTTAGCCAGGCATTCCTTGGGTTCCTTGCATACCTCTCTTATCTCTGTGCAAGTGATTGACTGACACCCCCCACACACACCCCGCAGCACAGGTCCCAAGCGCTTTCCTGCACTGGTCCAGCCCAGTACCTAAAAGTTTGCCCTGGAACCTCAGTGATAGCATGATGACTCTCTTCCTATTGGCTAGCTTCCCAGTTCCCACCTTCTCTTTCCCCAACAGTTTATAACTAAGTGCCTGATGCAATAAACGAGAGATCTGCTGCGCTTTCATTGCTGACACAGCTCCTGGCTCGGTGTGGTTTCTTCCCCGGTAATTGGGGGAGGGCTCGGTCATCGATAGTCACCATCTCGCTCTGCTCCTGGGGACTTCAGGCTGGCCCTGGGTGTCCCTCCCCATACCCGTATTGCTCCACAGTAGCAACAGTGCATTACTCCACAAACATTGATACCCTTTCTCATGTCATGGTCCCCATTTCCCTACCCCAATCCCCGTCCCTCATCTTGTTATCCCCCCTTCCCTATCCTATTTCAAATAACCAAATATGCATATATACAATATATCAGATAACAAGGTGAAATACTGTAACAATATGAGATAACCAAGGGACAGCCAAAGAGATGAGAGATAACATAGTACTTTAAGGACAACAATCACTCATTATATGGCTTTTGTTTTTATATCCTGGAGGTCCTTTCATATAGTGTCATACTATATGGCCTTATGTATCTAGGTTTTGTTCTATTGTAAATCTCTGCTAGGAGAGCCCAGTAGAAACCTTGGGCTTTCCTAGCAGAGATTTACAATAGAATGTTTAAGCTTTCTATGTCCTTTGGGGCCTGGCTGAAATGCAACCATCTCCCAGGAGACTTCTTCATTCTTCTTCCTCTCTACCCCTGTTGGAAGTCCTCTATGTTTTATCCTGATTCTATGGAACTCCTTATCCTCTCCAGCAGGGGCAGACATGGGATATCTTCCCTTGTTAGCAGCCAGCCACTCCAGTTCCTTGGGCATCTCACCGTGACAATCCCTCAAAGTGGCTGAGAAATTGGTCACTACATGTATTCAAATTGAAAGATGAATAAGTTAATAAGCAGATAGAGTAAATCATTGGTTGAAATAATAATGATTGTTAGCTGTAGCTATATTTTTACCCAACATGTGCGGTGTGAAGAAGTTCCCCAGACAGATCCTGGCCCTCCTGTGCAGTCTAGATGCTAGTGCATATGTATCTAATTAGTACAAAAACATTCCAGCAAAGCTGCTTACACAATGGTGATATTCCATCAAATGAGTAATTGGTGATCAAAGAGTCCCAAAGGCTCTAATCTCCTCAAATCAGGAGCCATTTTCACCTTCTTAATTTTCTTTTGAACCATTGTTGTTGAACATAACTTTCCACTGACTGATGATTTGTCATAGATGTTGAAAAATATCTCATTGATCAGGTTTTACCAACTATCCAGGCAAGAGATCATGAAAGAAGAGACCAGCTGACATGGACTTGATTACTCTGCTTATAAAAGCTTTTTATAGCTGTCATTTTATGGGCTTTGCTTCTGTATTCTGCAGTGTCAATTTCTTAGAGAGATTGAGCAAGACCGCCAAAAGCATTCTTCTTTGTCAAATACTTTGCTTATTATTGAATTTGTACCCTGGGAAACATTCATCTTTTTTGGAAGCTTCACTTCCGTGTTTGCTCTGATGCCAGGTTCAGTCCCAGTGATGTTTAAGGAGGTCTTGTTAGAGCAGAAGGAATGGATGTTGACTGAATGTGAGCAATTAGCTTGAAGATGTGTGATCAGTGTCAGCATGGTAAATTGCCACAAGGACTGAGAGTCAGACCCTTCCACAGCTGGCGACGTTCAGAGTTAACTCACTTGAGATCTCCATAAATTTCTTACATACACCTTTGATTGACCTTTATCCCAGATTCTGTTTTTGAAAGAGGTAATTCCTCGAGGATTCCTTATTAATGAAGAGCAATAGCTGTGTCTGATTTGGAGGGGGTTGTTAAATCACAATCTCACTACATTTTAATCCAAAAAAATTAGTATCTCCATAGCACACAATATAATTAGAGATGCTGACGTTCAAATGGCATTGTCTCATGGACTATTTCTTTCCTTTTCTAATTACTTTTACAATGACTGTGGAATCAGTGTATCTCAGAAAGAAGTTGCAATGTCTCTCTTGTATTATCATTTGCTAAGTGTTACATGAGACCATAGTTTATGATGTAAGGGGGAGAAAGAGTGCAATTTCTGCTTCTGATGCAAGAGGTAGAAATAGCCCAAGTATGAATGAATGACCCATGTTTGAGCATGCAATTAGCATAATCCTCCTCTCACTTGGAAGATGAGCAAGGATGATACACATATGTAGAAAGCAAATAAATACTTAGCTTTTAAGAATTTTGATTGAATGAATTCTGCTTGATTTTTCTATTCCCAGGCACAATAGTGCTGGTGGAAGTGGGGGTGTGGAGAAGGGAGCTTAGAAGCCTGACAAGTTTTTTTTTAAGGTTTATTTCCTACAAGAAACTACCTTTCCTTCCATCTCTGATATTTTCACACCATATGAAATAAGACCACAGACCCTGTTTAAAAATAATGTTTCTCCAAAATAGAAAAAAATAAACTTGCCTGTACATGGAACATTTTCAAAGAGAGGACATGAACAAACAGGTTTTTAATTTCAGGTGGAAAGTGGACCTTTTCACCCAAATTTAATTGCACATAAGAAATTCTCCTGTCCAGGACTTAACCAACTCCCAGCCAATAGTGACATGTTTGAAATACAAAAAGTAAGATTGAGTTATTTACTTCCTAGCAGGAATGAATCATTAACCATGCAAAATATTCAGCTGCATTTAGCTACCTTGGTTTTCCACAAATAAAGTAGCTGGGAAAGTTTTATTCACCTTCTTTTACTTCAGATCATTCTCTCTTCCAAACAAGTAGCATTAAACTGCTTTTTATGTAAAATCGACACATCACAATAGCAATACCTTGAGAAGTAAATTGATGAAGTACTGTATATCAACTTAGAACTTCAGCAAGGCTTTAATCCTTCTGAGCTGTATCTTTACTCATATGACTTTCTATTCCACAGAGCAAGAGTCTGGCTTCTAATGTTTTATACTCTGCTGGGTTTTGAAAATTGGAAGCACATTGTTCAATTAAGAACCAATTAATGTGACATTCCAGCTTGATGGAAGTGTTAGGCAAGAGAAACCCGCTGCAAACTAATCAGTTTAAATTTCATTGACTCATGCTCTGCTGTTTCTTAAAGGCATGAAGATGTGTTGCGTTTATGTCGCCCATAGCTCTTGTAACTTAACTGAGTTCCCAAACCAGCCAAGCTGAGTCAAAGCACATCATGACCTTTCCAGGTTAGCCCAATTTATACCAAAAAAGAAAAGAAAAGAAAAGAAAGAAAGCACATCATGTCATGGCTTTGTGGCTGATGTTTCTATTTGCCATGTGACTCCAAAGATAAATAACAAGCACAAACCCAAAGGACAGGCATTGATTGCAATCTAATTCTCTCAAGCACGGTTTGCGCTGTGAACTTCAGTTTCCTCATCTCTTAAATGGAAGCTCTATTAAAGAGAGCTAAAGTTGTTGTGCCACTCACTGCCAGGGAAGAATAAGCCTTGTTTTCTTGAATAAGTGCCAGCCTCAGCAATTAGCCGATCAACTTAAGTTCTTCTTGCAGTTTCAATTAGATTGAGAACCTTTCCCTAGTTTCCACTCAGGCTGTTGTGCAGCATTTCTACGAAGCTAACAGCTGTCTTATTCCACCCTAGAGAGAGCTCTATTTCAGCTACTCCTGCATTCCTAGTTCATAAAGCACTCCAGGATCCAGTGGGTGAAAAGCACTCGTTAGAATCACAAGATGATATGCGTTAATAGTAAGTAAACTATGGTTAAAAAAAAAGACAGCAGTGATCACCATCTTGTTAAAACTCACTCAATGCTCTCGTTGGATTCACTCAATACCAAGATCGAGTTGAAGATCAAATAACCTGGAATGGAATACTTTATAAGAGATTTTGTAATGAGATCAACGTTGGGGGAGGGGAGGATGGGGGGGAGAGTCCCATGATAGTTACAATCTGTTAGGATCATCTTCTACTTCAAAATGAATGTGCCAGGAGATATGAATTTTCAGGAGATATACTGTACATTTGGGGGCAGGTTTATTATTCAACATCAATGATGGCTACTTTCTAATTAATGTTCTAAGAAAAATAGCTTCCTTTGCCTTCATCCTCTCACATCCTATCTCCACTGTCTCCTCCAGCCGTTCTCACCTCCTTCTCCTGTGGTATGGGAGCACCAACGCTGCTTAGAACCCCTGCCTCCAACATCTCTGTTGCTGGTTGTCCATTTGTCTTCCTGCTCATCTAGCTTCCTCCCTAGATTACTCTGGGCCTGCTCCACTGAGGCTTGCTTGGCTAGCCTCATGTCAATGAGAGGCAGAAGGAACCAGCAGGCCCTACCGTTCTGTGGCTACAGACCTCCCTACCAGTATCTCAGCCAGAGAGCTGTTAACAGTATTTCTCTTCTTGCTGTGGTGCTTGGAAGTAATGCAGCATTTCTAGTGTTGATACTCCCCGACTACAACCATTCTACTGGTTCCCTCACTCCTGCTCATGTCTGTGATGTCTTCAGTAAAATCATTCTAGAATGGTGATTCTGAGTATCTCACAAGATTTTTAGTTCTCTATCTTATATATAAAAAGAAAAAAAAGGATACAAAATTATGTTGGGGGAGAAAATGAAGGAGGGGGGTAACACTGCTCAAAAGGAAAAGTACTCATTACCTTACTTATGTAACTGTAACCCCTCTGTACATCACTTTTAAAATAAAATGAAATAAAAATAAATTCAAAAATATGCTGGATGCAGATTGAAATTATGATCTGATCTGAAATGGGTCAATCTGAGTTATTTCCAATTATGTATTTCAATTCTAGCTATGATCTTATTTTTTATACTGCTCTTGTAAGTGCTACCAAGGAACTTCTACCACATGAAAGTGCTAGTCAATAGAGTACTCTGCCTTATTGTTACTATGTCGATATAGAAGTCTCATACCATCTATTCTTTTTTTTTTCCCAATCCTGGGCTTGAACTCAGGGCCTAGACACTGCCCTTGGACACTTTTTGCTCAAGGTTAGTGCCCTACCACTTGAGCGACAGTACCTTCCTGCTTTTTCCGTGTGTGTGGAACCAAGGAATCAAACCCAGGGCTTCGGGCATGCTAGGCAAGCACGGTACCACTAGACCAAACTACTGTCTCATACCATCTAAAATGGCAAGGAATTTACAATTAGTCTAGCTGTTATAATGACAATGAAATATAAGCCAAACTAAAATTGTGATTCAGTAATATTTTTACAATGAATCTCTTTAATACTTATTTTTAGCTGGTAATACTGGTAGCTGTCTTGGGGATTCAGCTTAATTTCAATGGGCTTCCAAAGAAGGTTATTTATTTAAAAGGCAGTAAGTATTTAGTGACAGGACTCAACTTCAGGAAGGGTAAATTTACTCTCATTGTACTAAAAAGGATATAAAATATTTTAAAATGGTAACCAAGTATTTGTGGCTTGTATATTTCCTTTCTCATTAGAATATTTGTGATGAAGATGAATTAGTGTTGTGCCATTTTCAATTCTCATCACAATCTTGGTCCTGAGATGAAATATTGGATGTTTAATGTCTTTATGAATTATAGCAGAAGACAGTATGAGGTTGACCTTTTTAATATTCTGCTTTCTGACTGGCTGGCATTTCAACTTCTCCTCCTCTTGAAATAATTCCTACAAATATGGAAGAAAGGTTGGGGAAAGGTAGCCAATGAGAGAACGGAATATTAAAAAGGTCAACAGAGTGCAGTCTTTTCTATAAATTCAAAAAATATATTAAGACATTAAAATTCAACTTCCATAACTCAAACTTATGAACAAAATACGCAACTCACAGTTGTAAAAAGAACCTTGATTTAAAACCATCTCGTGACTGTGATAAAAGTACAACATAACTACTCAAGAAAAAAAGTCTCAAATATTTTATAAGAGACTGAGGGTGTTTTTGACATCACAAAGTATTTTCTTTCCTTCTGGCAAAAATTGTATTTGTATGACTTCTTCAGTAACACAATATAAAAAGGTAGCATTTATTTTGAGTGATTACACTGTTGCTCATCATTTTATTATTTTTTAACCTACCATACTAGAGATCAAATGTAGGGCCTTGCCTATAATAAGGAAGCTTCTGTCACTGAAATGCATTCCTAGACTAGAATAAAGAATCATTAGTTTAGATGTTGATCTATAAAAGCCAAAATTATTTTGGAGCTTAGAGTTATCTTCCCATTTTATCTAGCATATTTTCATTGTCCAATTAATATTGGCAGGAAGATAAACAAACTATGGAATGATAATGGACATCATATTATTTTGGAAGAGATGTAAGAATCACTCACTGCAAATCCCATGTAGGGAGTGTAAAATACTCCCAATGTTTATACTCACCTGTCTTCCTCTTTTTTTTTTCTTTTTTTTCTTTTGGTGGGTCGTGGGGCTTGAACTCTGTGCCTGGGCACTGTCCCTGAGCTCTTCAGCTCAAGGCTACCACATTACCGCTGAACCTGGGTGTTGTCCCTAAGCTCTTCAGCTCAAGGCCACTGTTCTACCCCTGAAGCCACAACTCCACTTCCTGTTTTCTAGTGGCTAATTGGAGGTAAGAGTCTCACAGACTTTAGTGCTCGGGCTGGCTTTGAACCTCGATCCTCAGATCTCAGCCTCCTGAGTAGCTAGGATTACAGGCATGAGCTACCACACCTTCTTATAGCCCCTATCATATGGCAAATACTTAAGAATCCTGTATAAATGTATGAGTGGGGTGAAAAAAAGAAAAGAAGATAGAGATAGGATGTTCAGAGAGTGTGGATTGCAGTACCATTCATCTGCTACTTCTTAACCTGCACAGCATTTTTGCCTTTTTTAAAAATTATTTAACTCTAATCACTCCACCTACCCTTATATTGGGGTAGCATATTCTTTTTTAAAATTATTTATTTAATTTTTATCATCAGGTTGATATATAGAAGGGTTACAATTACTTACATAGGTCGTGAATACATTTCTTATTGGACATTGTTGCCCCTCCCAGGTTTTTCTCTCACTTTCCTACCTCTCACTCCCTCCCCCCCAGTTGTAGAGTACATTTCTAGGATATTGTCTTGTGTGTGTCACTATTACATTGGTTGACCCTTTGTCTTTTGTTTCACCATTTTGTTGGTAGCATATTCTTTGCTCTAAAATCAAGTTTCTTTCCTCCTAGATATAGTTTTAGATTGGAAATGAAACTGTATTCCATAAAGGACAATACAAACCCACAATGGGGATAAAAGGGTTGCTTTCTTTTCCCCAGACAACTAAATGTAAGAACAGAGCTTATAATAACAGACTTTCCAGCTCTGTTCTTACAGTCAGTGAAGTGGTTCATACCTGTGATCCCAGGTACTCACAAGGCTGAGACCTAAGGACCAAGGTTTAGGCTAGTTAGACATATCCTGAAATCTATTTCTGATTAACCAGCAAAAACCTGGAAGTGGAGTTGTGGCTTAGGGACAGAGAGCCAGCCTTGAATGAAAAAGCTAGAAGAGATAAGATCCTGAGTTTATGCAAGCACCTCTACTATCACAAACTGAAGAACAGACTTTTTTCCAGAATGGTGGACATTTCTGTCACCAGCAACTGGATGTCAGTTGAAAAATTAGGGTAAAAGAGATGCAAAACTAATGGATAAAGAGAAAGAGAGAATGGCTTGCTGACATTATTTGAATGCCTGTATTGCTTTTTTTTAAGTAACATTATCTCTTAAGTATCTCATTAATTAATTAACTAATTAATTAATTAACTCTATGTTAGCTCATGCTAATTTCACCAGACTGTCACATACAATTAATTGAGATACTCTTAGCTATTGAGGGTTCTAAGATTCATATGGACTCTGAGCAACAAATGATTATTGAATAATACAACTATTTTGAATAAATGTAGATGCTTTGATTAATAAACTATAAATATATATTAATTCAGAACAAAATTTGTCATCATTTAATTGGTGTGTATTAAACCTATTAGTATGTGGATTATGTAAAGATATTCTACAGACAGGGATCACATTTAAACAGATTGGCAATCACTATACAAGATACCTTTATTCATAATTAATCTTCAATTTATTTGTGCTATAATTAATCACAGCTAGTTCTCATCTAGCTACATTTCTCTGAAGGAAGGCCACAAGTGCAGGCTTTACCCTGCCAATGAAACAGTTATTAAGTATCATTATTTAGGATATGCGAAGCTTGTTAAGGTGTAAAATACAGAAAGCTTAAAATCACCAGGCACCGATGGCTCATACCTGTAATTCTAGTTTCCCAGGAGGCCAGGATCTGACAATCATAGTTAGAACCAGGCAGGAAAGACCATAAGACTTTCATCTCCAAACAATGCCCCCCCCCCCCAGAGCTGGAATTAAAGTTGTAGCTCAAGTGGTAGAGCATCAGCATTAAGTAAAAAAATCTAAAAAGAGAACCGTAGGCCCTAATTTCAAATCTAATTTCAAATGTACCCCTTCTCTACACACAAAGCTTAAAATCTGAAGGCTGTGAGGGATAGAGACACCAAGCACACACAAACAAAAAGTAAACCCAACTCAGACTCTTAAGGGACTGGCCATTTAAACCACATCTATTTTGCATATGTAACCATGTCAAAGTTGTGCAAGATATTGTAAGGGAGGGTAAATGAAAGAGTTGCTTTACTAAAATCCCTTTTTGGTTTCTATTGGTAAAATGACTTAAAGTTTATTCTGAGAAACCTGAAATTTCCAAGACTCAAGGCCACTTCCTTTCTGTATTGGCTCGTGCTACTTCTTCTGCCTAGATTTTCTATAGAGGCCAGTTCTCTACGTGCCTTTCCCCGCTACTATTTCAACACTATCTCTAGCATTACACATTTTACTAAGTAATACTGCTTGCCCTGAATTTCCCCCCCATATTCTCTGTCTCTGAAGACTGAATGTCAGGAGCTGCCTCAACTGTGCTCCTTGGTTTCAAACTCTTTGGAATTGCAGTAGATGCTCATGGGACAGGAAGAAGTGAGGGTTAGGTACTTGCTCCCTCTGGGTTGGGCCACTACAGGTTGGCTGCCTCCAAAACCCTCCATTGCTTCCTGAGTTCAAATAAAACCTTTCTTCTATCTCTGTTGGACTTAAGGGTAGTAGTGGGATCCCACAGGAGTTGGATTCAGGATTGATTGGGTTCCTTAACCTTGATATAACTAAATCCTCTTTTTCTTAACTTCTTCCATTACTGCCTCTTGAGTGTGCCACATCTTCCATGTCAGCCTGCACACAGACAAACTGGCCTTTTGAATCTTGTCTGTTGGCGCTTTTATGGCCAGCTGAAAGGATGTCTCGTCTTTGTAACTCCCTTGAATCTTTGTCCTGGTCATACTGCATTGCCTATGTCTATTTCCATTATGAGTGGTCTGAAAGCTATGTGTGTTCATGTCCCAATCCTAGGGTTCACAGAAGCTGTTTGCAAACTTGAATAAGTTAACAAACAACTGGGAACAGTGCCCTATCAGAACCACTACACTGGTTTTAACATAATCTACTATACTATATATACTATTGCATTTGTATTGGAGTAGCTGGAATGTCATAGTACATTTGAGAATCCTAATACTTCCTTTTTCACAGTCAATGCTAGTCAACTTAATCAGATTAGAAAGTCAGTTCTATCTAGGTATGGTGTCATGTGCCTATGATCCCAGCATTCGGGAGACTGAAGCAGGAAGATTAAGGGTTTGAGGCTAACCTGAATTATAGTCAAATCCTGTCTCACAAAAGTAAGCAACACAATTCCAAAAACAAGAAAGTGAATTCTTTATCTCACTTACACTCTAGTCAATGGGTTGGAATTTACCATATTCAAGTGAGAGGTGTTTTTCCAAGAAATAATTATAATCGTAAATGTTGATAAAGCTATAATTGCCAAACTAAAATCTACAACAGTTGATTTAAAAGTCTACAAATGATGAAATAATAAGCAGTTGTTTCCCTCTGTTTTTCATTATAGAAAATTTCAGATAGGAATTTTTTAAAAAAACATATTTTACTCACCACCTGGTTTGCTAATTATTAATGTCTCTCATGTTAGTATCACTTAACCATCTGTGTTTATAGGTGCATATATGTCAATGTGTTTCTATATGTATAAATATGTATATACATACATATGTATGTGTTGCTGAATCATTTGAAAATATATTCCGACATTAGGGTGTGTTCATCATTATACACTCCTGCACTAATTTCTTGAAGCCAGGCTTATTTGCCTTCTCCAGTACCATTTCTATGAACACTAACTGTAATTCCCTGAGAACACAATCTAACACATATTGAGACTGTGGGTTGTCAGCGAGACTTGGGGTGCAGGTGCACCTATGGCACACAGCCTGCCCTTGTTTCATCTCAATTTTCTGCAGCCTGAAGCATTTTTTTCTAAATGTCAATACCTGCTGGTTTCTGAGATGAGGAAATTTAACTATGCACATACCTGACAATACTGAAGTAACGGGAGTTCTTCTGGAAGATCATTCTCACATGAGAGGAAAAGGAACAGTCCTGCCAAGGGCAGAATGAGGTCAGGCTTAGTAGGAAGAAGCTATACTGTTTTACTTTTATTTCTTTATCTTCTTCCTAATTCTAGGCTTGGACATTTTATTTTGGGTCAGGATTGGTGTGTATCTTTTTCTTTTAGAAGAGGAAAAAGCATAATGGAAATATAAATTATGAGCTCAATGACAAACTTGTAAAAATAAGTCATGCAACTTTATAATTCTTACTAGCAGTCCATCTTGGCCTACCTTCTCCTTCTCTCTCTGTCTCTCTCCCTCGCTCTCTTTCACACACACACACACACACACACACACACACACACACACACTCCTCTTCCTCTCTATATACACACACTTTCCATCTCCTCTCTCTCTCTCTCTCTCTCTCTCTCTCTCTCTCTCTCTCTCTCTCTCTCTCACACACACACACACACACACACACACACACACACACACACAGACACACAGACACACACACACATTATTCTCCTAGATATTTCAGGAGACCATTGGGAAAATCACATGGTTAGAAAACATCAGGAAGTTGTATTTAGAGAACAAGCAAGTGGGCATCCTAGCTTGGGATCTTGAACACTTTGATTTCTGGTGGTATACATCCAGATTAGCTAAAGACTGATGTCTCTGGCTGAATTCTTTAGAGACATTTAGAATTCATGTCATAGGCTTTGCATGATGGTTCCATTCCATTCCAATTGGGACAAGGCAGCTTGGGCTGCCATCCAGCCTTCCCTCTCCCTCTCTCTCATACTGGAAATTAACTCAGGGTCTCTTATGTTATGTAAGTGCTCTACCACTTGATTTATGCCTTCAACCCTTTTGATATTAAGGTATAGTTTCACTATCTCTACTGAGGCAAGTCTCCAACTTTTAAGCTTCCACCTTCACCTACTGAGTAGCTGGGATTTCAGTTATGAGCTACCACGCCCTATTCCAAGTATTTTTCTATAAGGGAGATAGGAAATTAGTCACTCTCATCTCTCCCTTCTTAAAACAATTATAATAAGTTTCCTTATGCTATTTTCCCATATGAAAAAACTACTTGCCCTAAAATGGATGCATTAAGCAACAGATTTACTGAGATGGAGAATAGGACATCAGGAAGGGAAGGTAAAACACAAGAGTTGGAACAGAGAATCATCAGCCTGGAGAATCAGTCAGAATTCACCAAAGAGAACTCCAGGACCTGGCAGATGCAGCCAAGAAATCTAATCTTTGTATAATAGGGATCAATGAAGGGGCAGAGTACCTTGATAAAAGAATGCAACCCTTATTCACCAAAATCATAGCAGAGAACTTCCCCAACCTTAAAAGGGAAAATACTCACATAATTGACATAATTGAAGGTTTCAGAACTCCAAACAGACAAGATCCTAGAAGGAATTCATCTAGACACATCATAGTAAAAACACTAGACCCGAATACCAAGGAGCTGATCTTAAATGCTGCAAAAACAAAGAAAGAGTTATACTACAATGGGAAAAAAAATAGAATAACTGCAGACCTCTCCATGCAAACCCGAAATGCAAGAAAAGCTTGGAAAAATATCATTTATACCCTGAATACCAACAAACTGCCAACCCAGACTGATTTATCCAGCAAAACTAGCATTTACATTTGAGGGTGAAACAAAAATATTTCATTCCAAAGAGAAGCTATATGAATTCATGAACACTAAACCAGCATTGTAAAAAATATAAATAATCAAGAACAAATTGCAGAACAGCGAGAACCCCCATCAAGAAGCAATTACTTATAAATCACTAAACACAAAAGGGGAAAAAAGAGAGAGAGAAAGAAACTCAGAAGTAAAATTAAATAATGACAAAGGATACTGACCACTTTTACGTAATTTCCCTAAAATCCAATCAAAAGACACAGAGCAGCAGACTGGATTAAGAAATAAGACCCATCTATATGTTGCCTCCAAGAGACCCACCTCACTGCCAAGACAGAAACAAACTCCTAGTGAAAGGACGGAAAACAATTTTCAACTCTAACGCACCGGGAAAAAAAGCAGGAGTTGCAATCTTAATCTCTAATAAAATTAACTTCTCGGTAAAATCAGTACATAAAGAGAAACACGGCCACTACATATTAGTAAAGGGTGCAATCCATACCCAAAATATTATAGTTATAAACATTTACTCCCCCAACACTGGAGCACTCAAATTTGTCAATCAAACTCTCTTAGAATTACAGAACAAGATAGGCTGAAACACAATCATAGTGGGAGACTTCATTATGCTACTCTCATCAAACTACAGGTCAACTCAACAAAAGTTAAGCAAACACACCATCGACTTAAACAACACCATAGTCCAGCTGGCTTAACAGATATACACAGAGTCTTCCATCCAACGGCGAAACTTTATACATTTTTCTCAGCAGCACATGAAGCACACTCCAAAATAGATCATATAATAGTTCATACAGAAAACTTAAGCAGATACAAGAGGACTGATATCATCCCATGCATTCTATCTGATCACAGTGGAGTCAGAGTAGTTCTGAACAATGCAGTAAAAGTCAAGAAACATTCAAAAACTTGGAAGCTGAACAACACACTTCTGAATAACTCGTGGGTTACAGATCAGATCAAAGAAGAAATTCAAAACTTTCTTGAATGTAATGATAATCAAGAGATATCACAAAGGAACTTATGGGACACAGCAAAGGCAGTTCTAAGGGGCAAATTATCGCACTAGGAGCACATATTAAAAAGACAGAAGAAGAGCATGTAAATTACCTAAAAAAGAAATTGAAGCACCTAGAGGAGCAAGAAAAAGCTAACTCTTAAACAACTACAAGGACAGGAATAACAAAAATAAAATCAGAAAAATCAGAGATTGAAATAAGATCCACTATACACAAAATTAACAAATCAAAAAGATGGTTCTTGGAAAGAGCCAAGAAAATTGACAGACACCTGGCAAGATTAATCAAAAGAAGGAGAGGGGAGACTCAAATAAACAATATTAGAGACTCCACAGGAACAATCATAGCCAATATCCAAGAAATTCAGTCCATTATGAATAAGTATTACAAGGGCCTTTATTCAAAGAAACAAGAAAATCTAGTAGAAATGGGTGATTTCTAAAGTAAGTTTAGGCTACCAGCATTGAAAAATGATGAGGTAAACAAATTGAACAAACCAATTTCATACAATGAATTTGCGGAAGCAACCATGGAAATGCCAATCAAAAAGAGCCCAGGTCCAGATGGTTTCACTGTGGAATTCTACAAGATGTTTAAAGATGAAGTAACACCTATACTTTTGAAACTCTTCCAAGAGATAGAAGCAAAAGGAGCAATAACAAACTCATTTTATGAAGCTAATATTATACTCATCCCCAAACCAGGGAAAGACCCAACAAAAAGAAAACTACAGACCTATCTCTCTAATGAACACAGATGCAAAACTCCTCAATAAAATATTAGTCAACAGAACCCAGAAACAAATATAAAAAATTATACACTATGATCAAGTAGGCTTCCTCCCACAAATGCAAGGCTGGTTTAGTATCTGCAAATCAATCAATGTAATACATCATATCAATAGATCTAAGGTTAAGAATCATATGATACTTTCTCTGGATGCAGAGAAGGCATTTTACAAAATACAACATCCATTCATGTTGAAAGCACTAGAAAAAAATAGGAATAAGAGGTACATTCCTTAAAATAATTAAAGCCATATATTAGCATTATACTAAATGGTGAAAGACTGGAACCATTTACTTTAAAATCAGGAACTAGACAGGGATGCCCTCTCTCTCCTCTTCTCTTCAATATAGTGCTGAAACCTTTAGCCAGAGCAATAAAGCAAGAGAAGGACATCAAAGGAATCCACATAGGGAAATAAGAAATTAAACTATCCCTATTGAAACTAAACTATTGAAATTAAACTATCCTCTACTTGAGTGACCCAACAAACTCCACTCCCAAACTCCTAGAATTAGTAAACCACTTTAGCAAAGTGGCAGGATACTAAATTAACCTTCAGAAGTCAGTAGCCTTCTTATACGCCAACAATACACAAACAGAAGGCCAAATCAAGAAAATGATCCTATTCGCAATAGCCCCCAAAAGAATACTTAAGAATTAAATTAAGTGGGTGGTGGGTGGGGGGGAGGGTGATGGGTATCAAGACATGTGAAAGGGTATCAATGTATGTGAATTAATGCACCTTCTACCTGGAAAATATCATGTAACCCTTTTATTAATTACAATAAAAATATAAAAAATAAATTAAAAAAGAATTAAATTAACCAAAGATGTAAAGGAATTATTTAATGAAAACTATAAGAGCCTAACAAAAAAAAATTAAAGAGGCCACCATGAAATGGAAAGACATCCCATGTCCATGGCTAGGGAGAACCAACATAATGAAAATGGCTATATTGCCAAAATTGATATACAAATTCAATGTATTGTCCACCAAAATCCCAAAGACATTCTTTACTAAAATAGAAGATACAATCCAAAGGTTCATATGGAACAAGAAAAGACCTAGAATAGCCAAAACAATTCTAGGCAAAAAGAGCAATGCAGGTGGTATTACAATACCAGACTTCGAACTCTACTATAGAGCCATAATAACAAAAACAGCATGATATTGGCAAAAAATAGACCAGAAGATCAATGGAACATAATAGAAGATTCAGAAATAGTACCACATACCTATAGTCACCTTCTATTTGACAAAGGGGCCAAAGATATACATTGGAACAGTCTATTCAATTATTGGTGCTGGCAAAACTGAGCAGACACATGCAGAAAACTAAAAGTTGACCCTAGCCTTTCGCCATGCACAAGCATTAACTCAAAGTGGATCAAAGACCTCAATGTCAGACCAGAAACCATGAAACTGCTACATGATAGAGTAGGAGAGACAATGGAACTCATAGGCTCAGGCAAAAGATTCCTGAACAGAATCCCAGAGTCAAAACAGATTGGAGAGAGACTCCATAAATGAGACTACCTAAAAATAAAAAAGCTTCTGCACAGATAAAAGCATAGCCACAAAAGTAGAGAGACAGCCAACCAACTGGGAAAAGATATTCACCAATAATACATCTGATAAATGCTTAATATCCAGTATCTACAGGGAACTCAAGAAACTAATCCCCCCAAATCCAACAAACCATTCACTAAATGGACAAGGACTCTAAAGAGAGACTTATCAGAAGAAGAGATTAAAATGGCAGAAAAGCATATGAGAAAATGTTCATCATCTATGGTCATAAAGGAAATGCAAATAAAAACAACCCTAAGATACCACCTTACCCCAACAAGAATGGCCAAGATTCTGAACTCAGACAATGACAGATGCTGGTGGGCTTGTGGAGAAAAAGGAACCCTACTGCACTGCTGGTGGGATTGTAAACTAGTTCAGCCACTCTAGAAAGCAGTGTGGAGGTTCCTTAAAGAACTGAAAATTGACCTTCCCTACGATCCTGCCATACCACTTCTGGGCATCTACCCTGAACATCATAACCCAAAATATGATAAGGACACCTGCTCAGCTATGTTTATCTCTGCACTATTCACAATAGCCAGGCGATGGAAACAATCCAGATGCCCTACTGCAGATGAATGGATACAAAAAATTATATATATATATATATATACATATATAATGGAATTCTACATAGCCAACAGACAAGATAAAATAATGGCATTTGCAGGGAAGTGGATGAACCTAGAACGAATCACGTTGAGTGAGATAAGTCAAGACCAAAGGAACAAAAGGTTCATTGTATCTTTAAGATTTGGCTGTTAGATCCAAACAGTACAAGAGAGAATTCTCAATATTTGCATACTCAATGCTATGGACAAGATATGGGAAATATAAACCAACTACATAGACATAAAAACTTATGACTCTAAGACATAATGTTTTTTACATAGATTAATATGTATCTATGATATACAAACCCTTAGCCTAATTTTGAATACTTTCTAAAAACTAAGTGCCAGTGATTGCATATAAAGATTCCCTTCTTGAATACTTGTTTGTTAAACACGTCATTTGAAATATGATGTAAAAATCAATGTTAACAAATTCTTTAATAAAAAATCTACTCACCCTATATTTATTATCGTTCATTTCCCTTGTTAGCTCAGCCTCCTCCTACTGCCCTCCAACTCTGTCTACTTTACTTTCCTGACATTCCTCTTTTATGTGTATTAATTGCGCCAAGAGTTTTCACCATGCTATTTCAGATGTGTGTATACTGTATTTTTTATCAGAAAAACTGTCTCTATTGCTTTCTTTTTTTTCTTCCCTCCAGACCCTACTGATAAACAACTTTCTTTGGGATTTGTTAAACCTTCTTTATACAGAGTTGCAATGTCTTTCAAAATTATTAAATTATTTACCCTCCACAGCTCTTTTTCTCTCTCCTTCCCTTCATCTTCCTTTATAGTCCCATAATTAGAACTATGGTGTTTATGTGTGTGAATTTGTGTATAATATGTATGCATGTTTGTATATGTGCTATATGTGTATATGTACATTTATGCTATATATGTGCATGTACATATATGTGTATCTACATGTCCACATAGGTCTTATAGATCTAGCTTCCACAGATGAGTGCAAACATTTGACATGTGGGCTTTCGAGTTTGGATTATCACACTCAACATGATATTCTCCATTTCCATCCATTTTCTGGCAAATAGCATGATTTCATTTTTTTTATGGGTGGGTAATAGTCGGTGGTCTATGTATTTGTTTGTATATGCGTATGTATATGTGTCCATATATCTTTATCCATTCATCTGTTGTTGAGTACTTTTGCTGATTCCACCATATGTCTAGTGTGATATTCAAATGTCTTCCTTGAGTATTGAGTTATCTCTTTCTAACATATGCCTAATTTGGGAATGGTAGGGTCATAAGGAAGTTCTGTTTAAATGTTCTTTACGAACCTCCATACTGATTTCTACAGTGGTTGAACTAGTCTGCATGTCTACTAAATAAGAGGGTTGCACTACCCCAACTCCATCCTCACCTGCATTTGTTGTTGTTTGTTTATTGACTGCAATTCTGACTACAATGAGATGAAATCTTTTTTTTTAAAGAATTTATTAATGTTGATTTTTACATCATATTTTAAATGACAAGTTTAACATACAAGGGAATCTCTATTTACAATCACTTGGACTTAGTATTTAGAACTTAATCACAATTAGGCTAAGGGTTTGTATGTCATAGAAACATATTAATTTATGAAATAAAACATTATGTCTATCGAGTCATAGGTTTTTATGTCTATATGATTACGTTTATTTTTCCATTACCATGTCCATAGCTTTGGGTATGCAGTTATTGAGTCCTTGCTCTTGTACTCTTTGGATTTAATAGCTACATATTAAGGATACCATGAACCTTTTGATCCTTAGGTCTTGACTTGTCTCACTCAACATGATTCGCTCTAGATTCATCCACTTCCCTGCAAATGCCATTATTTTATCTTGTCTGTTGGCTATGTAGAATTCCATAGTGTATATATACGACATTTTCTGTATCCATTCATCTGCAGTAGGGCATCTGGATTGTTTCCATCGCCTGGCTATTATGAATAGTGCAGAGATGAACATGGCTAAGCAGGTGTCCTTATAACATCTTGGGTCATGATGCTCAGGATAAACGCCCAGAAGTGGTATGGCAGGATCATAAGGAAGGTCAATTTTCAGTTCTTTAAGAAACCTCTACACTGCTTTCCAGAGTGGCTGAACTAGTCTACATTCCCACCAGCAGTGTAGTAGGGTTCCTTTTTTCCACAACCCTGCCTGCAACTGTCATTGTCTGAGTTCAGAATCTTGGCCATTCTTGTTGGGGTAAGGTGGTATCTTAGGGTTGTTTTTATTTGCATTTCCTTTATGACCATAGATGATGAACATTTTCTCATATGCTTTTCTGCCATTTTAATCTCTTCTTCTGATAAGTCTCTCTTTAGAGTCCTTGCCCATTTAGTGAATGGTTTGTTGGATTTGGGGGGATTAGTTTCTTGAGTTCCCTGTAGATACTGGATATTAAGCATTTGTCAGATGTATTATCGGTGAATATCTTTTCCCAGTTGGTTGGCTGTCTCTCTACTTTTATGACTATGTTTTTATCTGTGCAGAAACTTTTTATTTTTAGGTAGTCTCATTTATGGAGTCTCTCTCCAATCTGTTTTGACTCTGGGATTCTGTTCAGGAATCTTTTGCCTGTGCCTATGAGTTCCAGTGTCTCTCCTACTTTATCACGTAGCAGTTTCATGGTTTCCGGTCTGACTTTGAGGTCTTTGATCCACTTTGAGTTAATGCTTGTACATGGCGAAAGGCTAGGGTCAATTTTTAGTTTTCTGCATGTGTCTGCCCAATTTTGCCAGCACCAATAATTGAATAGATTGTGTTTGTTCCACTGTATATCTTTCAATGAGATGAAATTTTAGTGTGTTTTAATTTACATTTCCTTTATGGTTAAGAATATTGGACATCTTCTCATATGTTATTAACCATTTGTATTTTTTCTCCTGAGAACTCCATTCGCTTCACTTGTCCACTTATTAATTGGATTATTTGTTGTTTTCTATTGTTTCAGCTCTTTGTGTATTCTGAATATTCATCCTTTATCTATTGAATAGCTGAAAAACATTGTGCCTTGTTTCTGGTAATTATTTCCTTTGCTGTGCAGAAAGTTTTTAAAGTGATATAATCCCATTTGTCCATTCTTGTTCTCCTTTTCTGGGCTATTAGAATCATCCTATTTAGAAAATAACTACTCATGTCTATAACTTCCAGAGTTTTCCCTGTTTTCCTGGAATAGATTTAAAGTTCCAGGTTTTACTTTGAGTTCTTTGATCTTTTGGGACTTTATTTCTATTCAGCATGAGAGAGAGAATTCTTTCAGTCTCCTGGAAGTAGATAATCTATTTGGCCAGCCCTGTATGTGGAAGAGTCTGTTTTTTCTCCAGTAGATGGGTTTTGCCTCTTTGTTGAAAATTAGATGGTTATAGATGTGTGACATTATTCTTGGGTCTTTTATTCTGACTTTGGATCTATGTTTGTGACAGTGCCAAGCTGTTTTTGTTACTATGACTCAATAGTGTAATTTGGAGTCTGGTATTATGATCCCTCCACTATAGCTTTTTAGCCACAATTGCTTTTGCTATTTGATGTCTTATATACTTCCATATGAATTTTTGATTGATTTTTCTATTTCTGTAAAGAATGACACTGGGATGTTAATGGATTTTGCAATGAATCTGTAGATTGCTTTTGACAGTATGACAATGACCTTAACCCATGTTTAAAATGACATTCTCACAACTAAACAAGTGAAATATTTTCAACTAATGCTTATTTCATTACTATATAACTTAATCAAACTTATTCTACTTTTATGCTGAATTCCTGCCAATGTACAATATAAATGATTTGTTAAAGCCAACTGGACCTACTGAAGGGCTTCATAAAGGAGGATGCATGGTGACTTTCTTGTGGCAACAAAACCTAGGAGAACATCTCCAGGCTTTTCCCCCACATTCCCATTGGGAAGGTTCTGAAAGTATAGTAGTCCAGGTTACTTTTTCCATTACTGGAAAGAAAAAGAAGAAAGGTCTTGACTGGAGGAAAATATGATGCTTTGATGCATTTTAAGGTGATCTTTTAAAGAAAGCAAATTGCCCGATTGTTCTCAAAAGGGCTTTAGTTTAACATGGGGTACTTAGAAAACATTTGCAAGTATGGGGGGAAATGCTCTATCTCTGCTGAGGATTCAACAAAAACCAGGTTTAAATTTCAGCAGCAAGTTGAAATTTGGCTGTGATGACTTGACTATAATCCACGAATGACCAGTAGTCTTGCACAGGCTATGGCATCTTCCATTTTGCAGGGAATTCTATGGGCTTTGTAAGACTGACCGAAGTCTCTCTGTTAGGGGAAAGTAGGTTTTACTCCATAAGATACTTGTATTATTCTCTTCTTCAGATTCCCTTTAGGTTTATGCTAAGGATGGAAGGGCTTCCTTCCACCTCCATGACCCTGTTCCTCAGAATCCTAGTTCTGTCTTCCCTACCCCTGCTGCTGGCTCTCCTTTGCATCTTATGTTAAGGCAAGGAGGAGCCTGAGAGACTAAGTGGCATACTGGTGCCCCACCTTAATTCCCCTCAGCCATTTCTGGCAGCCTAATGAAGCAGTTCTGGCAGCCATATGACCTGACCTGGTCCTCAGACATGTAAGAATCTCCCTGCCCCCACCACAGCCTCATCAGGACCAACCAAACTTATAGGGCTAGTTCTACTCCCTGAAGACTAGGTGTGGCATCAGGAAGGAGTAATGAGAAGCAGAGTTACTGGAAAAACCTACATGGAGACATTTGTGACATTCCAGGCATAAAAGGCATTCAAAAAGACTGCATGCTTCACATTGTTCTCACAAAACAGCTTTAATTGTTTTATTGTATTCTTAGCTATGATCTCAATCTAAATAACAGAAGGTAGTGATGAATGTTTAAGAACTTAGTTTGTACAACAGAAACACTTCCAGTGAAAGTGGCTTAGGCACAACCTAAGTTTAAGTTTTGTTCCTATTAAAGAAAATTGAGATTAACTCAGGATCTTTTCTGTATGTCATCTACTATTCCTAGAACATGAGATTAGTCCAGTTTTCAGACTTTTTGGTCTTTGAATCTTATTACACCTTTAAAACTTATTAAAGCTTTGCTCATCTACCTCCAAAGAAGTTTTCTTTATGTGGGTTATCATATTAAAAACTAAAACTGATGCATTTTATCAATTTATTTAATTCATTTAAAATAATTCTAAACCTGTTTCATACTCACTAATAACACAAATTTATGAAAAATAATCATAAGTTATAAAAGATATAGTGACATGAGTAGTACACTATTTTTTTTAAATCCGTAGGTGGCTTAACAGAAAAAAAAAATTAAGTCTCATAGCTGTTACTGAAGACCCTGTTGGGATGTGTTGCTTTGGTTCAAGAACATGAAAAAAATTGAGACTACACACACACCCCACAACTATTAAAAGGATTCGGTGAGTCTTTTGTCCTCAGCTCACCTTTTGAGAACTGTTGTCTTAGACCTCATAGTCTAACATACCTGCTACAGCTCCAGCCACTATACCCATATGAAGCTGTGATTACAGAGGGACAGGATGAAGGAAGATCTGGCACCTTCCATGTACGAATTCCTGGGAGACACAAGGAGCATTCTCCAGCCAAAACTTTCACATAGCAACATTAGATTCAAAACAAATGTCGTGTTAAGGCAGCAATGCAGTTCAGCTGAAGCTTTCTTTTAAAAGGCGGGGAAGGAGACTACTGAGAAGCAATTAGTAGTCTGTGCCACAGGAAGTCAAAGTTAAAAGCATTCCAATGACCCATACCCTTCATCAAATGTTTCCATAGCTGCAGATTGTCCAAACATTACACCACATAGCTTCTAGGATTCCCTAGTAAAGAAATGATAATTTACTTTGCTAGATGATGAGTTTGTGATATGAGAGTGATTTTGAAACCATCTGTAGAGGGGCCAAGAGGTGGGGGAAAGTGAACAAGATTTGCATTCTCTTAAGAGTTCCTAACCAAGGACCCTCCCCTTTTCTTTGTGAAATGAAAATCCCCAGAAAAAGAACTGTAGCTGTAATGACATTGTTCCGTTTTTTGAAAAACTTTGAATGACAAAAAATGGCTGTCAAGGACAGCGTTTGTTGGGGGGGAAAAGAATGAAAATGTCTTTTCTCATCAAAAAGTAGAGAATCCTAGGAGGTTCTTAGAGTCATGTGGAAAGTGTTAGGATGCAAATTTGTAATTTACTTTGTACCAGTCATGGCACAAAGTACATGTTATGGACTCATTTAGTCTTCCAGCAAATCTCAGTGGAGACACTACTATATCCATTTTTCTAAAAAGAAAATTGAAGTAGAGAGAAGTTCACTAACTTATAGTCACACGGTAATATGTGGTATTGGCTTCTAAATTCTGAAGTTAATAAACTACATGCACACATATTCTGGGATAGAGCTAAACCATGAGAAAGTCCATCGGATGAGACACAAATTCAGTAAATCTAACGTGTAAGAGATTTACATCAGCTCTACATTTCCTGCAGAGTCTGTCGTTCATTTGCATGGGCATTTCAATTTTCCCTGCCTTCAACAGGACACGTTAGCTACTAATAAAAAGAGTCCTTGAGGGGCTGGGAGTTTGGCCTAGTGGTAGAGTGCTTGCCTAGCATGCACAAAGACCCAGGTTCAATTCCTCGGTACCACATACATAGAAAAAAGCCAGAAATGGTGCTGAGGCTCAAGTGGTAGAGCTTCTAGCCTTGAGAAAGTCCAAGGATAGTGCTCAGGCCCTGAGCTCAAGCCCAGGACTGGAAAAATAAAATAAAGAGTCCTTGACAATTGTTCAAGTGTGGAAGGAGTCTTTATCCACTAAGGTAAGCCTATCACACTATGCTTATTTCTGTCAGTAACTAGTACATAGCACTACATCCTCATTCACAGCCTGTGTTTTCATATCCACCTTCCATCCTTAACTCAATGGTGGCTACTCAAAGTGAGAGCATGGTGTCCAAGAGGAAATAATCAGCCTCAAGGGAGCCACATTAGTCACTCAAATCTCTTCAGCAGAAGGGACAAATTAGCAGCCTGCAAGGTGAAAATTTGCTTAAGGACATGCTTTATTCATTAACTCAAGACATATAATTTTAAATTCAGGGCTTAATCCCTAAAAATGACTTCTCTCTTTTTTTTTTTGCTTTTTGGAAAAATTTCAAAATCTAGGATTTATATGTGAATCCGCAGGAGGTAGGCTGCTCTTTTCCACAGCACGTGTTCTCCTCAGTTTAGCCTGGCTCCCACCAGCCTATCTTATACAAATTATGTTACCTGTCTGTCTTCTGAAGGTATTTGCATTTGTCTTTACAGGTACTAAACTTCAAATCATATTAAACCAGGTATTCTACTGGAGCAGAGCCTGTTCTGAAATCACTCCACCTGCAATTTCCAGTCGAACTGATTACTCCCTCAGTTTATCTCCATGGTGGGTTTTGCAATCAGCAGAGACCCAGAAGTTAAGATGCTGAACTGCCTGCTGACAGAGAAAAGCATGGCCTGAAATGATAGGAAGGAAAAAACAAGGAACTGACTAGATAAAAAAATCTGTCCTGTGATGGGGCAGTGCTTCACCTATAGCAGGAGGTAAAATATTTATTGGGGGAAGATTCCGTTTCCTTTTTATTGTTATCTTAAAGTAATTGCACAAACAAGCTGTCCTTTGGCAAACCACGAAGATATCCTAATCAATATGACCCCTTTCATCATTCTTATCCATCCCTTTGATGCCCAACCCTCCCAGTGTAGGATATACATTGGATTCTTGACTATATTCCCCTCCTCTTCTCCTCTTCATCTGTCTACCCTTTGTCTTGGCAAAAGCTTACTAAGACTGCTAGACTCACTAACGAAGATCAACCAAATTATAGATGCTGTCAAGCATGTGGAGGATTGCACTTTTGCTCAATGAACTGTGATCAGAATGGATCCCGACCACTTTGGGCAAGGTCACATAATAACCAGAGCTTGACCTTCCAGAACAATCTTTCTCTGGAATGCTGACTGGCAGTGCTCATTCACTGGAAGCTCCATTAACCTGGAGCCTTATGTGACAAAAGGAGCAGAGACTTCTGCTTAACCTGTGACAGATATGCTTCATAAATAGGAAATAAACTTCATTATTATAATCCACTATTTTTTTAATAATTTTAAATTTTTAACAGAAGTCTAACTTTAAAAGTTACCAAATAGCCCTAAAAAGTACTAAGTTAAGGTTTTTTTTTGGGGGGGGAATACTGACTTTAGTACCTTGGGACATACTTGATTTGGTTGTGAAAATGTTTCATTTAAGCCTTATGACTGAGTGTAGGTGCTTCTAAAATTCCCTATTACTCAGGAAATCTTGTCTAGTCTTTTTCCTTCACCTCCGTGCTTGTCAGTAATAGCACTTTTGTTTTGTTTTCTTTTCTTTTTGTAGACAGTTTATCACAATGTATCCCAGGGTGGCCTTGAACTTATAATCCTCCTGCTTCAGACTTTTGAGTGCTGTGAACACAGGCGTGTCACCACATCAAGTATAACATATAGCTCATCTGCTTGCCAGTCCTCGGGCTTCAACTCGGGGCCTGGGTGCTATCCCTAAGCTTCTCCTGCTCAAGGCTACTGCTCTACCATTTGTGCCATAGCTCCACTTTGGATATTTCTGAGTAATTTATTAGAGGTTAGAGTCTCATGGACTTTTTTTGCCCTGGGTGACTTTGAACTGCAATCTTCAGATCTCAGTCTCCTGAATAGCTAGGGTTACAGGTGTGAGCCATCACAGCCCACTGAGATTTACCTTCTTGTTCAAGAAAAGAGATCCATCAAGCATTAGAGACACAGTGATCTCAGAAAGTGAATGAACACAATCTTCCCAGAGCTGCGTTTTCTAGCATTATTAGACTCATAATTCCAGCGAATAAAAGCCATTCCTTTCTCAGCTCTGAAGCATTTTAACATAGGGCCTCCTGTGGACATTTGTGTGTGCTGTGGTGACAGAGCTAGGAAATATCTAAGTCCCCTTAGTCTTTTGAAAGATGCAGACCTGATTAATCCCTACAAGCTGATTCACTTATTACTGGTTTCTTCTTGTTTGTGTGTGCCTTAATACTACCAATGAATTTATCTTTAAAACTAGGGATGCATTTTCTTATTGCAGCTATCAATATTTTTAAAAATAAATCTCTTTAAATTTATTTGTTCAAAGTGCAAGAAATGACCTACCCCCTTGGAAACACTCAATCTCATTTATCTCTACAAAACACCCGCCTGGATGGTTAAAGCATTACTTCATCTGGTTTTATATATTTCCGGTCTTAAGAAAAAATATGAATTCTGGGTGGTTAATTGTGGTTTAAATATGTTGCTGAAGATACTAGTTCTATAGTATCTAGTTATCTGTTTCCAATTAACTTTTTAATATGATGTTTTATAGTATCTTAATTTCTCCATTAATGTTAGGTAAACTATTCTGCTGTAGGTTTTGTTTAATTTTTTTCTCAGTCACGAATGTTGAACTCAGTGTGAGCTTTGTCTCTGAGCTTTTCTACTCAAGGCTACTGCTCTACCACTTTGAGCTACAAAGTGGCTGGATAATTGGAGATAAGAGTCTCATGGACTTTCCTACTTGAGCTGGCTTTGAACTGTGATCCTCAGATCCTAGCCCAAGTAGCAAGGATTAAAGAGGATTACAGGTGAGAGGCACCAGTACCCAGCTCTTTATTATGCTTTTAGTCAATGAGGAAATAATTGAGTGTTTTCTAGGCTTAACTTCTCAATGCCAAGAGAACATGTCTTGTTCACCATCAAACTGTACAGCTAAGCTCAATGTTGACAATAAAATAAATACCCAAGCTGGGCACTCGTGGCTCACGCCTGTAATCCTCACTCCCCAGGAGGCTGAGATCTGAGGATTGCAGTTCAAAGCTAGCCCAGGCATGAAAGTCTGTGAGACTCTTATCTCCAAATAGCCACCAGAAAACCAGAAATGGTGTTGCCGCTCAAGTGGTAGCCCTGAGGTAAAGAGCTCAGGGACAGCTCCCAGGCCCAGAGTTTCAAGTCCCATAACTGACAAAAAAATTAATAACCAAATTGATTTTATAATTTCTATTCAAGGCACTATTGATAATGTAGACTAATACATGAAAGTCCTTGCAAGTTATGAGGTAATAACCCCATGAACTAGATAAAATAAATAAGTAATTTAGTTGAAGAAAACACCATTTCCTGAGATGTATGAGGGAATTAGGAGATCCTGACTTCCCACTGACAATGAGACAGTGGGAAAATTGTTTGGTGTTGGGCTTCTGGACCTGGGACTCTTAATAGGAAAGCATTAACAAGACAATCAGAAAAATTTTAGGGGGAATTATTGCTCATAAATGCATTCTTAAAAGTTTCAAACAATGTAGATAGAGAAAAGTTCCCAACCATGTCAGCTACATCCGGAGGGTGTTTTGTGTTGGCATCTCATGTTAGCTTACATTTCCATTTAGCCTATTTTCTAATTTGTTTTGGATTTGTTTTCTTTGATCTGTTGATTATTGGAAGGATGTTGTTTAATTTCTATGTATCTGTGGATTTCCCATGTTTCCTTCCAGATTTTATTTCTAAATTCATTCCATTGTGATTTAGAAAAAATATTCACACTCTGTACTTTCTATATTTGGTGAGACTTATTTTATCAGACATATTATATCTGTCCTGAAGAATGTACCACACATCCATGAGAAAACTATTCTGCTTGTGGATGGAGTTTCTACTTAAGTTTGAAGGTAGGGTTGGTATATAATGCTCAAATAATCTACTTATTCTTGATCCACTGTCTAGTTGTTCTATCTATCTAGTAGTACATTGAAGTCACCAATTCTTATTGATAATTGGTTATTTTTTCCTTCACTTACTTCAAGTTTTGCCTCTGATATTTGGAGAGGTTTTTTTCGTATATATAAGTGCTAATTGTTATTTATATATGCTTGGTGAAGTGCTCTTTTGCCATTGTATAATATACTTCTTTGACCCTTAAATTTTGTCTTCAAAAATGTCTGATATTAGTATAGCCATCTCAGCTCTTTTGAATAATATTGTACATGTACGCTATACTGTTTTTTTATTTACTTACTTTCAACTTTTTGTGTTTCTGAATCTAAAGGATGTCTCTAGTAATATGTAGTTGACTTTTTAATTTTTTGATAGATGTAGGGCTTAAAATTATAGCCTTGTGTTTATTAATCAAGCTACATGAACCATGCCCTCTAGTCTGTTTTGTTTTATTTTATTTATTTATTTATTTTCAGATAAAACCTCAGACTTTTGCTTAGGCCAGCCATGGACTGGAATCCTCCTCCTTCTGTATTCTAAAGACTATGAATCACCTGACACCCAATCATGGGTTTAAAAAAGTTTACTATGTCAAATATTTTCTTTTAATTGGACTGTTTATTTCATTTATATTTACCATAACAGTAAAGCAGAATTATACCTACCATTTTCTTATTTCTTACATCATGTCTTTCTATTCCTCAATGCTTTCATTAATACCTTCTTACTACTTAAATTTCCTTTCTACATATTTTGGGAGTTATTGTCTTAGTGCTTTTCTTGAGGATTACAATTAACATCTTAATCTAAAATTGTGTAGTTTGGATTATTAGCAGTTGAATTTTAATAGCTTATAAAAACCTATCCTTTTAGGGAAGGGGGGAAAACAAGATAGGGGGTGGGAGGAGGGTAATGGGTACCAAGACATGTGAAAGGGTATCAATGTATGTGAATTAATGCACCTTCCATCTGGCAAATATCATGTAACCCTTTTATTAATTACAATAAAAAATATAAAAAAAAACCCTATCCTTTAAAATCCCATTGTTCTAGTATTGTCATAAAAATTAAAACTTACAAAACTAGTATCTGTCCTCAATGCAGATTTATTTTTAAGCAATCATCCCTTAAATCACACAGGGAGAAAAAGTGTCCTAAGTTAAAACAAAATCATTAATATTGATTATCTTTTTTTGTAACATCTAGGAATGTCTTAAGATATTTTTCATTTTAAAACTAGTCCTTGGCCTGATATGAAATTTCTGATTGACACTTCTTAAAGCATTTTGAATATGTTTTCTTAGTTTTTTAGTTTCTGATGAAACAAAAACCTCTGGTTTCATTAAGAATTCCTTTCATGTGAGGAACCACTATGTTTTTCTTTTTTCTTATATCTTTCTCTTTTGTTTTTTGTCCTTAGAGACTTTGATTATGATATGATTATTGGTGAATCTCTTCAAGTTTATCCTATTTGGAGTTTCTTTTTGAACTTCTTAGATACATACATGAACATTTTTCATCATATGTAGGACATTTGCAGGCAACATTTCTCCCTTTTTTTTTTTTTTTTTTTTTTTGGTCCATCAGGAGGCTTGAACTTGGCCTGGGCGCTGTCCCTGAGCTCTTCAGCTCAAGGCTACTGCCCTACCTCTGGGCCTGGGCATTGTTGCTGAGTTCTTCAGCTCAAGGCTCCTGCCCTACCCTTGAGCCAAGCCCCACTTCCCATTTTCTAGAGGTTAATTGGAGATAATAGTCTCTGGTCCTTTTGTGCCTGGGTTGGCTTTGAACCTTGATCCTTAGATCTCAGCCTCCTGAGTAGCTAGGATTACAGGTGTGAGTCAATGTGCTCGGCTTCATTTCTCCATCTTCTTGTCTTCTTGGATTACTGTTAAGCATCTTTTGGTATGTTTGGTGATGTACGATCTTTCTCTGAGGCTTTATTCATTCTTTTATACACCTATTCCTTGAATGAAGTAATGTTTGACCTATGTACAAGTTTCTTGATAATTCTGCTTGATCAAATTAGCTGTTGAATTCTTTTTAGCAAAATTTAGATATATTTTATTTTTAAACTCTACAATATGAATTTGATTTTTTCCCTAATTTCTATGTTTATTGATATTTTTAATTTGGTAAAATATCATTTTTTCCATTATCTCTTTAAGGCATAGTTTTATTTAATGTTTTGAGTATGTTTAAAGTAATGATGATTGACTGATTGATTGGCTGATTGACTTTTGCAGTGATGGGATCAAACTTAGGCCTTTTTTTCCCATATATTTTTATTGTAATTAATAGAAGGGTTACATTACATTCACCAGATCAAAGGTGCATTACTTCACAAATATTGATACCCTTTCTCATGTCTTGGTCCCCATTTTCCCCTCAACCCCCATCCCTCATCTTGTTTTCACCCCTTCCCTATCCTATTTCAAATAGCCAAATAAGCATACATACAACATATCAGATAACAAGGTAAAATACTGTAACAATATGAGATAGCCAAGGGACAGCAAAAGAGATGAGTGATAGCATAGTACATTAAGGACAACAATCACACATTATATGGCTTTTGTTTCTATATCCTAGAGGTCTTTTCATTTAGGGTCATACTATATGGCCTTACGTATCTAGGTTTTGCTCTATTGTAAACCTCTGCTAAGAGAATCCAAGGTTTCTATTGATTATGACAAATGAAGGAAACTATTGAGCCTATGTTCCTTTGAGTCTGGCTTACTTCACTTAATGTGATTTTTTTCTAAGTCTTTCCATTTCCTTACAAATGGGGCATATTCTTTCTGACAGCAGCATAGAATTCCATTGTGTATAAATACCACATCTTGTTGATCTATTCATCAACTGAGGGACATCTGGATTGGTTCCATATCTTTGCTATGGTAAATAGTGCTGCAATGAACATCATTGTGCTAGTGAATTTAGTATGTCTTTGTTTTCTGGATGATTGGGTAAATGCCAAGTAGTAGAATTGCTGGGTCATAGGGGAGCTCTATGTTTAGTCTTTTGAGGAGCTGCCATACTGCTTTCCATAGTTCAAACCTAGTTCTTTACACATTTTCCATAGTGCTCTAGCACTAAGCCATTATGCCAAGTTTAAAAGAGATTATTTAAGTTTTTATCTAGTAAAATACAAAAATCTAAATTGCCATAGATTATATGGATTATTCTTTTTCCTGTTTATTTTTTTCCTTTTTATTGATATTTTTCACATTTTTTCATATCGATAACTGGACATCCTACCCTGAACAATGTGATAATTTGTTATTTACTGATGCTATTATAATATTTGGTTAGTTTATTGATGTTTTCTTACTGACTGAACTATATCTGTAAATCTATTTTTCATTTTATATCAAAGCTACTGAAGTCTGTGCTTAGCCTGGGGCAATAGCTCAGTCTCTGGTTAGCATCAGTAAATTAGTTGGCTGAGAGTTCTTTAAGCAAAAGTTGAGTGCTTAAGGTCTGGTCATATGTATGGTGCTGAATATGCTAATAATCACATCCATAACTCCCAAATACAATCACAGTAAGCATGCAGTTCATATATCAGGACATATTGCATTCTTAAAAGAACAGTGGACACATTAAATGTCCACAGTGATTGCACACACACTCCCACACCCACACCCCCACACACACGTGCACAAATGCACTGGGTCATAATAAAATATATAGGACTCTAGACATTCACACACTGAGGCTAAAGGAGTGATTACATAGGAGTAGTTGACAAAGGCTCAAGAACTATGTGCATATGATCATATAACATAATATTTTATGAAATGAACTCTAAGAAAAGGAAACCAGAGACATTTTTAGTTGCCATTGTTGCTATTTTTGTTTCCTTTCCCTTTTTGTCTTGTTTGTTAATTTGTTTGTATTTGGGAGGGTGAGAGGGGTACAGAAAAGGTGGAACAGAGTGAACAGTGTAACTAGATACTATATGGAAAAGGAACATACATCTTGTGAATGGAGATGGGAGAACAAAGGAAACAGAGGGAACAAGGGAAAGGGAAAATGCATCAAAAAGAATTGTACTCCATTACTCATTACTTGACTCATGTAACTGTAGCTCCTCTTTATATCAACTCTATAACTAACAACAATAAATTAAAAATTTGAAAGAACAGTGGACATACTACACAGAATTAACTCCACTGCTTGTTTTTGTTTTGTGATGTGAGATAGAATCCAAGGCCTCATACATGCCAGCACTGAATTCCATCCTTATCCACAACTCATTTGGCTTTTGTTTCACTTTTTAATACATAAACATATTATCCACACTTTTTAAGCCTTTGACCTTACTGATAAAGAAAAGAAATTTGGGCTGCCTGGTCTTTCTGTTTTGTCTATGGAATCACAGTAGAGCAATTTAGGCTTTGCCTAATGCAGAGAAAAGTGAAAGGAGTAAATGACAATACATTATTTCCAGTTCACACATGTTTCCTCTCACTGTTTAAGGTGAAGTGCTGATCTGATAGAAAGCACAGCTTTTCAGGGCTAAGACACCCTCATTTTCTCAGTGACAGATGCAATGTGCTTACCTTGTACAGGCTTTCAGTCTCCCTGATTCCATGCCTCTGGAAGCCCCCAGAATTCTTTCCTAGTGGGGCACTGTGAACACTGTGTCAAACAGAGCAAGAGCCTGTGAGTTTATACATTGTGTGTAACTCCTCTGATCAGGTATATGATCCATCCTTCCACTGGACTTCACTTATAACACATGCCTTCAAACATGAGTTAAGAAGATGAAAAGAGGTTCCCCGGGAGAGCATTAAACCAACAGGTGGTCATATGTCACTGAACAGGTATCACATCCATAAACATGGACGTATAAGGCAGATGCTGAATCCCTGCAGATTCCCTTTCTTCTTGATGGAAAACAAACACTTATTATTTTGCTTAAAGTGTTAATGTGCCCAGCTAAGAATCCACATATCCTATCTTTGCTTCTTATATTGTGTTTTTAGTTAACAAGTACCAATTCTATATATTCATCATATACAACATGCTGTTAGAAATATTGGGCTAATTAGTATCCATATACACTGCTTCACATACTCTTGCAATGCAGACTTAAAATCTGCTCTCAGAAATGTTCAATCATATAATACATTGTCATTAACTAAGAGTTACGATGTGTGCAATAGACAGTGTAGTACTGATGCTTCAGTATATTACTGAAATTTCATATGTTTTGATCGGCATCTTTGTAAGAGTTTCTGGTCTCTCCTTCCTTTCATGAAACATGAGTAATGTTATTATAGTTATAACCACTGAAATAGAAGCAAAAGGCTAAGGCTTTCTGTGGAAAGGACTTCTGGAAAAATCTTGCTGTTTATCCTTAATTTCCTATTTATGGACTGCCTGAAACGAAGAAGAAACAAGATGCCTCTGAAGTGTTGTCATTAAAACAAAGACCTGTGAAAAGGAGCTGGATTGGAAAGATAAAAAGAATGTGGACTTCCCAGTGTTTTGTGTCAGGCTAGAACTGAAATGTTCTTGTGAGGAAAATAAATCTTTCACTAAGCTACTGTTTTTTGTTCAGATTTTTGTTACCTGCTGTAAAATACAATCATTATTTTTACCTATTATTTTTGAACACCACATTTTTCATATACGAACATCTCAGATATGTGATTTTCCTTTTGTATTCTTAAACTGTCTCACCAACTCTGAAAATATGTTTATATGCTAAAAAAACTCACACCATTTTAATGGATATAGATTTATAGTATGTTTTGCAATCTGTTAGAGCAATACCTCTTTGTTCTTTTTGTTTAAGTCTTAGTTATTTTTGTCAAATTTCACTTCCAAGTGAATTTCAGAGCATGCTTGCTAAGTTCCATGAAAACGAGTAGAATTTTTATTAGGATTGTGTTGAAGTTATAGCTTAATTTGAGAAGAACTGTAAGTTTAACATGTTCATAATTTCCTTCTAGAAAGAGAAAGTAACTCTCATTTATTCATTTCGTCTTTATATCCTTCAGTAGATTTTAGTTTCACTCACATTCTTGTTAGATTTATCGTTAGGTGCCCTGTCTGTGATTGCTATTATAAGTGGCCATTTTTCTCAATGTACTGTTAAATTCATTTTTATTTTATAATAAATCCACTTTTAAAAATCTTGATTTTGGTTACTCAGCTATCTAGATAGAGCTTTTATTTCCTTTTTCAGCTCTAAAAGTGTAAGAACATTGGTGTTATAGATCTTTGTAACTGGGAGAAGTTTCTGTCAGGTCCAAGGACAAGCTTCATAGAAAGAATGAGGCTTCATTGTCTAGGTTTGTTTGGTGACAATGTCCTAAGTCTCTTTGTTTAATTTCTATATTAAGAGTCTTAGAATCCCTTCAGATTCCTTTGCATTTCCTTACTGTTTAAGCTCTACAATTTATTCCTAAAGTTATATGTCTTAACAAACTGAGGAAGAATGGCCATAAAACATTTCCAAACATCTCAAGCATTGTCCAGGCTTTATACAAGTAGTCAGTGTCCTGAAGTCTAAGACCCAAATTCACACATACTTCTGAGGGAATGTATTAAAAGGTCACAGTCAAGGCTTATATTAAACATTCTAGAGTTTAGCCTACTGGATTACAATTGACCTTGGAATGTCTCTGAAAGCTTAAGAAGCTGTAACATCTCACTCTACAAAATCCTCACTCATGTTCTCAAGTTCCTAAGAAATCGTTCTCATATTGTTAATGTTTTCAAAAATTGGCATTCAGTCCCAATGTATGTATGTATGTATGTATGTATGTATGTATGTATGTATGTATGTATGTATGGTTGGATGGATGTACATATCTTAATGGACTGAGAACTTGTCAGACAAACTTCCCACAATAACTAGAAATATCTGATATATACATTTTCACATCTGAAAAAATTAGGTTCTTCCATTCTAAATTAACAAAGGAGGAAAGAAAGAAGGAGAGAAGAGAGTCTCTATTTGCCAAATAGATAAATCCCTAAACAGTTTTCCTGAAATTTTTAATAGTATCTCTGGGGGATAATGGATTTAGGACCAAGAAGCCTGTGTGAAAATCTGGTTCTGTCACATACTATCTATACTGTTTCTAGATCAACTTTCAACCTCTTTCAGTTTAATTTTCCACTCACAAGTTCTGAAAATAAAGTAAGATAACATTGACAAGGTAAGCATGTAAACTGTAAAGTGAACTGTTGAATACGACTCCCTCTTGCCTGCCACATACATATGGGAAATGAGCAAAAAAAAAAAGAACCCCAAACCTAAAAAACAACAACAAAAACACCCTAATAGTCTTGCTACATGAGAAAATCATATTTAAGCATTCTGAGAACCTCAAAAATAGATAATTAAAGTGAAACTCATAAAATAATAATAATATTGATGTAGATGTTAAAAAACAAGCCATAAAATATAAATGCAAAGGAGTTAGCATTGTTTTGAAATTTGAACAAGTGACTTAAAAGAATCTAAAGAAAAACAACCATGAAAGCATGATTGAATCTTAGTTCTCTTGAAGTCTCCCACCTGAGAGATTTATGTCCCTGTGGATGGAGAGTGGGATTTTTTTCTTGGGGGGTGTGTGTGTGTGTGTGAGTGTGTGTGTGTGTGTGTGTGTGTGTGTGTGTGTGTGTGTGTGTGTGTTGCTTTAAGATCAACATCATCATCATTGCATTAATTTCCTAATGCATCTATAACAGATTAGCCAAGGGAGCAAAAAAACTCTGATTTTTTATTTCATGAGGGCAAGTCCACACTGGGTCTGTAGGAATATGTTCCTTCTAGAATCTCTGTTGAAGACTATGGTTTTGATTTTCCCAGATGGTAGAGGCTGCCTACATTTTTTTTATAGCTCCTTCCTTGTTGCATTTCTGTCTTTGGCCTTCCTCCTCCTCCTCCTCCTCCTCCTCCTCCTCCTCCTCGTCCTCCTCGTCCTCCTCCTCCTCCTCCTCCTCCTCCTCCTCCTCCTCCTCCTTCTTCTGTCTTGGGGCTTGAACTCAGCCTGGGTGCTGTCCCTGAGCCCTTTTGCTCAAGGCTACCGCCCTACTTCTTAAGCCACAGCACTACTTCCAGGTTTCTGGTGGTCAACTGGACATAAAAGTCTCAGTCTTTAGTGCCCAGGCTGGCTTTGAACCTTGATTCTCATATCTCAGCCTTCTGAGTAACTAGGATTACAAGCATGAGCCACCGTGCATAGCTTCCTGCTTCTTTATTTATATTTTAATAAGAACTCACATAAAATCTTGGGTTCCTCTTCCCACAATTCGGTGCACATACTTGTTTCTTGATCTTTAACTGAATCACTGTGCCTATGAATATAGTATCTTTGGGGCTGAGAAATTATTCAGCTTCAACATGATTATCAAACATAGTTCATAATTACAGAGAAGTTTTTATATGCCAAACTGGTATGAACACATCAAATCATTTAAAAACTTATGAAAAAAGATAGATTTTTTTTAAAGTTTATGATATCGTGGCATAGAAAGGTTAAAGGATTTGTCTAAGGTCACCTGGTAAGGACTTTAACCTGAGGGGAGCTGACTCCAGGACCCAAACACTCTGCTGATATCCTCTTCAGAAAGGAATTGGTTGTCTCTCAAGACTTTGAGGAAACAGAAGCCCCCCAAATATAATTATTGAAGAGGTAATGGTTTTGCAACAACAACAGTAATGGTAAGATCTTATATATTATATTGGTTTGTAACTTCTAAAACTTGTTTCTAGCAATTTTCCATGAAATGCTCCTTTAACTCTGTAGCTCAAAATAATGTTCCTCTCCACTGTTCTTTCCTTTTGTGATTTATTTAAATCAAAAGGATTCAGATCATGCCTTTCAGTGGAATTTATGAATCTATTTGTTTGTTGTATTCCACTTGTGAGCCCTTTAAGTAAAGATACAGATTAACCTACCCCTAAGAAAAATACTATAGTGAGCTAAATACTGAAGGCATTCAGTAAATGTGTGTTCAGTTGAATAGTATATCCAAGGCAGAATATTGTTTTGAGTGTAGTATAGAATTTAAAACAACACAGTGGTAGATGCTATTTGTTTTGATGGCACTTAATAAATCATGATTTCTGATAATCATGTTCTTGAGTATTCTTATTTTAGCTCCAGGGTAACTCTACAACTTTAATCAACTGAATTGGATGATGGGATATATTTTTTCTCAGTCTAATCTTCCCTGTCTCAGATGTTTCTAGTTTTTGTTTTGTTTTGACTTTGGCCATAGGGTTTAGATCAACTCAGGGTCTGGGCAATGTCCCTGAGTGTTCAAGGCTTGCACCCTACCACTTTGAGTCATAGCACCACTTCTGATTCTGGGGTGCTTAATTGGAGATAAGAATCTCATGGATTTCCCTAGGTGTGACAGCTTTGAACCAGGACCCTAAGATCTCACCCTCCTCAGTAAGTAGAATTACAGGTGTAAGCCACCAGCACCACCAGAATGGAACTCTTCCTCATATTGCTTCTTTGCAAACTTTACCTGCCATTTCATGAGGCAGCCCAGGGAACCATGGAATAGAGGTCCTCAAGAGGAATGAAGGGACCCCACCCACAGCACTGAGTTGCAATAGACTCTCAGATGATTACAATCATTCCCTCTGTTCAACCATTCCCTCTGGGCAACAGAGGTATGGAAGAATCACCAGACAATCACAGAAGGATGAGAATGAATGGTTGCTTTTGAGCAACCATTTCTGCACACACATTTCTGCAGCACCGGGACACCTTGCTCTCCTTTCTTTATACTAAAGCTCTATCAATAAGATCATGGATTTGGGGTGAAGGAGGTAGAGATTCTGCAGCTATCTGTCATTTCATAGGGCTGCTCCAGCTCAGTAGAGAACCTTTTTGCAGGCAGAGACTGGGGTGTAAATGCTGCCTCTGCTAGGATTGTTCATGAGGACGTGGATACCATTTTTCTTCATTCACGAGGACCTGAATAGTACTAGGAGGGATTGCCTTGGCCCCCTACTGATATGGACACCCCAGAAACCAGAGACTGGATTTCTGCTGTTCTAAGGACTGACACATGTTTCCTTTTTATTTTCCTGGGGTTCCACCATGTCACTAAATAGTTTTGGTTGTTTCCTGTTGGGAAAAGCAGGCATATGCATGTACTCTTTGGATGCTCTACAGGGAACATGAGGATGAGCATTAGGCCAGAAACACGCCCATGTCAAGTAATGCGCCCTGCTAACTACTGCAAACTTACTCCCTACCCTTTGTTTATGGGGATCATGGTGACTTCTCAAGTTCTACTTGTCTGCTGTCTCTCGAACACACTTCCACCTTTCTGCCTTTCAGACCCCAAAGGGAGGAATGAGACCATTCTACTTTACCACCAAGTGGGGTACATTGAGCACCATTGTTCTTGCAGACTGGAGTATCTCCAACAGACCACAAGGGCAGGGTCTTGCTTTGTACTATTTCTTCTCTCACTATAAAATGCAGAGTCTGGTCTGTGGATCACCTGTTCTAGATGACTTCAAGACATAGGCTGATCTTTTCCTGGGGTGGCACTCACCTTGCCTTTTATGCACTCATATTACATGGGATCTTGTGGTATAATGTGACCACTCAGGAAGGTTGAGATACTTCCTTGTCAGGCTTAGACAGAGGATGTCCTGAATGAAAAAAGAGAAGGCTCCCTTCTCATGGCACTTTCTTCTTTTGTCACCCTTCTCCTGTACCCCTTTCTAAAACTACAAACAGATACTTGTTCTAGTCTTAATGTTTTGTGTAGTGTGTATGTTTGGGTAGGATGTGAGATGAAAGATGGGATGGGACCATCTAATGGATTTATCCAAGGGGCAGGTGGAAGGGGCAGCAAATGGAAAAAGGGGAGCACAACTATAGCCCACCACCCTTCCCATTCTCTTTATCTACCATCTGGTGATGTAACCTGCATTGACATTGGTTGATGGGAAAACCAGGACAGAAGTGAGTGTAACAGTAACAATGGATACAATTGTAGAAACTGTTGGAAGCTACTGTGGAAGGGGAAGTGAGGAAAGTAGTTGAAATCTTCCCACTAGAAGAGAAATTAATTAACCCTGTTCTCTTACCTTCCTCAGAGGAATGTGAATCTGTGTTCTTATAAAACAAGGTAGAGCAGTTGTTAATGTAAAGCATGTATAGACAGCTGGAGAATAATGGTTGGTTAGGATATTCATTCAGTTAACAGTTATTTATTAGTGTTTATTGTCTGCCAAGTCTTTCTAGCACTTTATACATAATAATTCATTGGATCCTCATGACAGTTCTACCAGATAGTCAGAATTCAATATTATTTTTATCTCCATTTTGCAAATGAAGAAGCTAAGGCCCAGAAGGATCAAAGGTCTTATATAAGATAGGGTTGCCAGATTTAGCAAATTAAAACACAGAATGCCAGCTGAAGTTGGATTTTAAAACAGCGGTCAGTTATTCTTTATTAGCTATGTATTCCATATATCATCTGCTCCCAATATTTTTTGACTAACAAACCACATATATAGTGCAATATCTAGAACAGATTTGTACTGAAGCATATACTTGAAATTTAAATATAACTGGGACTATTGTATTTTATCTGGCAACCTAAGCTACAAAAGCAAATTTCTAATATGTGATAGACTGAGAATTGAACCCATAGTGTGTAGATTTCTAGTCTAGGTTCTTAAGCACTTGGCAATGCTTCCTGTTTACTAAAGTCTAGAATAAAAACATGGCTTAATAAATACTAATCAAGTTGCCTCTTGTAGGCCCTGTGAGAAAGAATAATAGGCGTGTGTGTGTGTGTGTGTGTGTGTGTGAATATGTGAGTATATGCATGCTCACACACACACAGATACTGTGATCAGGGATGTTTCTAGTGATCCATGGTTCCACAGGCCCAGAAAAGAAGTGAGAACCATTCATTTGTCAAACTCTGGGTCCTGAAAATCATGAACAGCATTGTGTAAAGGTATTTCCTGGGAATAAGCAATTTAGCACGAAGTTTGGAACTCTGAACTGTTCTAGGCCTTGGGTGGTTCTGAGACTAGGGTGTATGTACAGATGGTTGTACAGACAGCTAGAGAGGCTGGAAACCAGATGGCAACATGTGGGAACCTCAGCCAAGAGCCCCATGATTCAAAATCAGAAGAGGGGGCAGAGCCATGTGCCTTCCAGTAGGCCATAAGGGCCACATGCGAGGGAGTAGAAAACAATGTTGTGATCTCATCCTATTCTATTTCTGCCTATTACACAGAGCTTGTGAATGTCTTCAAGAGTTATAAAGGAGGGAATTTTATTCCACATCGTGTGATTCCAAACTACAATTAATCCCGTTAATCCCACACAATATGATTAATAGGCAGGTATGTGCTTGGGATCTATGTATCATGCTTTCTCAACTGAGTCTTAAGACCTCATTATTACAGTTTAGACTAAGTCACAGAAATGGAAAAAAGTTTGACCTTATAAACAAATTATTTTACACTGAAACTCCTGGTCTTATCTACCCACTTGGTGCCAATTGTCCCAATTCAAAATCCATTTTGAACTTGAGCCAAATGTAGCAATTTCACACCCTGAAGCCTAGAGATGTAGTTCAAAGAACTCAGTATAGGCAGCTTTTTCTCTTTGGATCCTAGAGAAGAAAATTATCCTCAAACAGTGTCTGAGGACAGATATCCCTCAAAATAGAGGTATTCTATTTTAAATGAAGTAATTACCTTTCCCCTCCCCCCCAAATTTAATACTTGATTCTTAAAAATCCTGTCTCAAAAATGTAACTATAGATACCTGAACAGATTCCTCTGAACAACATAAACTGGTGTGATAGGGTCTTAGCGCTAAACTTCCCTGCCAGAATTACAGCTGAGTCAGCATTACCAAATAGCATTCCAATGGATGGCATGAAAGGACCATAGAGAAATTCAGTATACTCTGAAAGAGTCAAAAATGTTTACGAGGTGAATCAGCAATTAATAGCAACTTCGCCCCTTAAACATCACATCTTTCATATGAGCAATGCTAATTATGCTGTTTAGTTTTGTTTTTCCCAGGCAAATGACAAGAAAAATGCATAACCAAGGGATTGGCTGACAGAAGTGAAGAAATATGAGACAACCAAAACAGACAATGAAAAATAATGAGAAGCCTGATGAAAAGAATCGAATTGCATGGTTTGCCCCACTGATAATGAGCTCAAAGGAACTAAAGAAGTCACCTGTGCTTATGGAAATTGCAGAAGAAATAGAAGGAAGTAGTTTCCTCCAAATCTGTAAGTGGAGATCGCTTTCAAACTGGTTGATTAAAATGAACTAGCACAAGAACACTGACCTGGGGCCAGCAATGGCCTTGAACACAATGGGGATCGATAACCTTTACCTTTCTCAAGTCTTCCTTTTAATTGTGCTGTCAGAGCTTTCCTGGAACTTCATTCACACTAGCCTTTCTTTCCTCATTTACACATTCTTTGTCTGTGCCTCTCTGCCTCCCACCCCAGGCCTGCCCAACAAGAAATCTACTTCTTTCAATCTACTCTGATTTCCTAGGCTGTGTAATAACTTACCCCAAATTAAGTGGCTTCAAACAACGTAAGTTAATTCTCAAATACTAGAGACCAGAAGTCTGAACTTACATGGTTTAGTGGGCCTCATTCCCCCATAGAGCATTTCTTGGTTGTTTTCACCTTCCTGGTAGCTGCCAGTGTCCTTAACTTGTGGATTCTGGGACTCCTATCTCTGCCTCTGTTACAGCAACCTCCTCATTCCCTGCCTTTCTTCTACAACAGTGGCCATTAGATTTAGGATTTACCCAGACAGTTCAGGATGTTGTCATCTTGGAATCTTCACACCCACAAAGACCATTTTTCAAAACAAGGCCCTATTCACAGGTTCCAGGCATTTAAAAGGAGGTGTTCATGTATCTACTGTTCCCTATCCCCTCTTTTTTTTTTTAATACAGAGAATTGTTCCTCACTAGGTAAAAGACTAATCAGACAAAGAGGAATCATTTTTGGCCTGCCAAGGTATTTTCATACTTCCCCTTTCTTCATCCCCGCCATCCCCCAAGATGTTTGCCGGTGTGTGTGTGTGTGTGTGTGTGTGTGTGTGTGTGTGTTTTACAAGCAAAACTGTTTAAGACCATTCTCTTGTAAACTCCTCCTCATAGCTCTCTAGGAAATCCTTGTTGGTTTCTCAGACCAGTGGCTATACATCTTGGTTTGTTTGACAAAGTTGGGATTTAAGCATCCTTATCTTAGGATTCTATCTAGTTAGTACCTCTTCCTTTAACTCTCCAAATCTTATTTTGGGTGCTACCCTTGGATGGCAGACTTTCCCCTCTGGAGGGAGGATTTGAGGGACAATTGGTAGAAAAGGCTTCATTCAGTGAGTGATGAAGAATGAGGAAGGAGAAGCTTTGCTTGAACTTGAAGTTTTGGAGGCTGACATGAAAGTAGAGGCAGATCTTAAGGAGAGAATTGGCATTGAATGATTTAAAATGACTTCAACTCACTAGATGAAAGAATGAATATCAGATAATGAACATTAGAGAATAGCTTGGGTCTAGTTTCCCTATCTAAAATAGTCTAAGCCCAAGTAGACTCAGAAAAAAATCTGAGTTCTTGTTCCTATTATTTGTTTTGATGACATATGCAAGCTGGCAAGTAAAATACTCCTGAAAAAGACAATTTGTTTTGACTCTTCTACCTGAGGAACCAAGAGATTCTGACTTCCAAGTAATGTGATGCTAGGACTATATCCTTACCCTTTTTGTCTTATTTAGCATACAAAACTCGGGAAGTTGCAGCTGGTGTTAGTGGCTCACATCTATGATCCTAGTTACTTCTTTTTTCTTTTTTTTTGTGGGTCATGGGGCTTGAACTTTGTACCTGGGTGCTGTCCCTGAACTCTTCAGCTCAAGGATATCGCCCTACCCACTGGGCCAAGCCCCACTTCCCATTTTCTAGATGTTTTTGGAGATGAGTCTCAGGTCCTTTTCTGCCCAGGCTGACTTTGAACTTTGATCCTCAGATCTCAGCCTCCTAAGTAGCTAGGATTACAGGCCTGAGCCACCCTACCCAGCTTTATTTACTTCTTAAGACTGAAATCTTAGAATTATAGTTCAACATCAGTCTGGTTCAAAGCTAGTCCATTCAGAAAAGCCCAATTAATCACCAAAAAGGAGTGGAGTTATAGTTCAAGTGGTAAAGCACTGCTTTGAGCACAACAGCTCTAGGTCAGGCTCTAACTTTCAAGGCCCAGGACTAACACACATACAGACACAGACACACATAGACACACACACACACACACACACACACACACACACACACACACACCCCTGAACACATACACACTTCATACACACTATTCATGATAGTCCCAAACTGGGTAAATTTTGAATGCTGATTAAGAATTGATCAACATTTTTTAATACAGTCATGTAAAAGAATGAAAATCAGAATTTTCTTTGGTGACAGGATCAAACCAGGGTTTCATGTTGGGCAAATGCTCTGTATCTCAGACCCCTAATCAGAATGTTTTTTAAAAAGAGCCATTGATTAAATCAATCAACCAATTGCTGGGTTCTATGGAGTATATCATCAAAATATCCTTAGCTAAGGGTCCATGATCACTGTTTCAGGTGATGAATATAACAGTGTTCATCACGCATCTTCTTATCTTTCCTTCCTTTCTCAAATCTGTTCTCCACATCCTGTCCTAGTAAGTGACATTCTAAAAGCACAATGAGCTTACTTTGGACATTCATTTATTACCACCCTTCAGTGGCTACCCTTTTCTTTTTAGATAATCTCTCAAAGTTCTGTAGTCTTCCTAGCCCTAGAAAATTGATTTCTTCTTTAACTGTACACCTAAAATGTCTAAAATAATGAATTGAATGCTATGTAACATTTTCAACAATGCAAAGATATATGAATAACACATTGAATTGAAATTAAAATAAATGAATCATTTAAATATAATCTAATTTATTTTACTTTGTATTCTATTCTCATTTGAGGCTTCATAAATACTTGTTCATTCAAAGACAAAATTATAATCTGAATTTGGTCAAAACTCAGGAGGCTTAGGCAGAAAGATGAGTTTGAAGCCAGTCTGGGCCAGTTTAGCAAGACCTTGTCTAAAATACATTTTTTTTTCTTTTTTGTGGTGGCCTGGGCATTGTCCCTGAGCTCTTCAGCTCAAGGCTACCACCCTACCCCTGGGACTGGGTGTTGTCCCTGAGCTCTTCAGCTCAAGGCTACCATCCTACCCTTGAGCCAAGCCCCATTTTCCATTTTCTAGAGGTTAATTGGAGATAAGAGTCTCAGGTCCTCTTGTGCCTGGGCTGGCTTTGAACCTTGATCCTTAGATCTCAGTCTCCTGAGTAGCTAGGATTACAGGTGTGAGCCACCTCACCAGGCTTAAAATACTTTTTAAATAAAGGCGAAAACATCTTGTTTCAGTTTCCTAGAGTTCATTTTGATTAATCTCATTTTATATGACCAGAGGCACATAGGTGTTGTACTTCCATGTTCCTCAACTAACCGTATCTTCCTTTAGTCTCACTGTGTGTGAATGCCTAGAGTCCTGTATAATTTATTAGGTCCCAGTGTACTAGCTTCCACATATATGAAAACTGTGTGGTTTGTCTCTCTGAGCTTGGCTTACCTCACTTAATATGATTTGTTCTAAATCTATCCATTCCCTGAAAATGACATAATATCATTCTTTGTAATGGCTATGTAAAATTTCGTTGCAAATAGGTACCACCTTTTTTGGATTCATTCATCTATTTTTAAGGCATCTTAGTTAATTCTATAATGACTATTGTGAATAGTGCAGCAATAAACATGGATGTGCAACTATCTTTACATTATCATGGCTTATGATGTTTGGGGTAGATAGATGCCCAGGAGTGGTATGACTGGGTTTTAGGGTAAACAAAAAATTTAAATAAATAAATAAATAAATAAATAAATGAGGAAAGGAAGGAAGCAAGGAAAGAGAGAAGACAAAAAGGAAAGGAGGAAAGAAAAAAGAAAGGAAGAAAAAAAGAAAGGAGAGAAAGAAAGAAAAAGAAAAAACAAAAGAAAGGAAGAAAGAAAGGTGGAAGGAAAATCTGTGTATATAAAAAAGAGAGAGAGAGAGAGAGACAGAGAGAGACAGAGAGAGAATATCTGTTTTTTCCTGTTGTGGCTATGTTTCTATTCTTAGCTAGATTCCCTCTGGAGCCTTATAAGAGAATTAACTTTCTACCTTTTCCAATTGCTAAAGTTCAACCTACAATCCTTGGCTCACAAATCCACCTTCCATCCCCATAGCTCTTAAAATCATAGTTCTCTTTTCTACCTTTTGCTTCACTGTCATTCCTACCTGAGTTTGAGCCTCCAACCTTTTTCATATGAGAACTCTTTGATTACATTGGGTCCACCTGTACAGTCCAATTTTTCCCTTGCATATCTTTAATTTAATCACATCTTTAGAGTCCCATTACTGTCTTAAGGTAACATATTCACAGGTGATTGCGATAAGAGCAAATTATACTGAAACCTACCACATTCGTGTTTTGTTTGTCCCAAAGATTTAGGCTCCCAGATAGGATTCATGTCTGACTTGTTCATTTCTGTGCTATCACTGCCTCACAGGTGCTTCATACATAAGTCATAAATAATTCATTTGCAGGATAGAGCAATGGCATTGACGCCACTATTAGACAAATGGCTTAGAATTTATGTTTATTTTTTTTTGTTTCATTTCCAGGTTCAAGATAGAATTGTCATTTGGAGCTCTCCCCATTCAGCAAGGATCGTTCCATCTAGATTTCCTAGTATTACGGTCAAAATTGTTCAAAACTCATATTAGAAATAACTTGAGTCTTCACTAGTTTTACCCATTATGTTTTCCTGAATTAAATTCTCTTTGTGAAACTATCTAACACATTTGTTCAAGCTCTCCTGAGTGCCTCTGAGTTTTGAAGTGTTCTGGGCAGCCTTGCAAACTCCCAAAATTCACAGGATCAGCATTTAGCCTCCAGTTCACAGGCTTCTAAAAGATTTCTGTCCCAACAGTGCTTCTACAACCCAGAGCTCCTCAAACTTGTTTCCTAACCTCAGCACCACTCTTGCATTGGCAACTCCACAACAAAACAACTGATACCAATATTCTTTTGCCAGGCCTGGGCTTGAGCTCAGGGCCTGAGCATTGTCCTTGGACTTTCTCAAGGCTAGAAGTCTATCACTAGAGCCACAGCACAACTTCTGGCCTTTTTCTATGTATGTGGTACCAAGGAATTGAACCCAAGTCTTTGTGTATGCTAGGCAAGCACTCTACCACTATGCCAAACTCCCAGCCTGACACCAATATTCTTACAGCTAAATAATTGCATAAAAATTTGAAAAGTCATACCTCTGTTCTACTGCCTCTGCCTCGTCCTTGGCCATATTTGGAACCCCTCAGATTAGAAAGAAGAGATGAAAGGACGTGTGTGTGTGTGTGTGTGTGTGTGTGTGTGTGTGTGTGTGTGTGTGATTTACCCATATGCATGCATAAACATTCATATATGTGTACGTTCAAGATGCCATACATCTTATATTGAATATATTCCAAATTAGTAACCTTCTTAGAATTAATTCTTCCAATTGACTAAACCCCAAAAATAGAGAAAAAGAAGCCAGGAAAACCAATTCTTTCATATCTTTTTGATCCAGAAAGGAAAGAAATCCTGCATCCTTAGTCTTTAGAAATATTTACAAGTTTTGATGCAATGAAGATACAGCATGACTGTGCACATTTGACAATCTGGTAAATAAGATTCAATTTTCCAGGTTAGGACACTTTAAAATCTGTTTCTGCCTGTGAGTATCATCTTCTTGTCCCATCTAGTCTGTTGGAAATCTTGTCTGGTCTTGTCTCATAAACTTATGAAGCAGCAAAAAGAAGGAAAGGAAGAATGAAAAAGAAAGAAAGAAAAGAAATAAGACAAAAGAAGAAAAAAGTAGAGCAGTTCTTAACCGGATTATCTTTACCCAGCCTTGTCTGGATTTATAGCACGATGGCCGGACAGAGCATGAGGCTGTGAATCATTATTCATTTCTCACAGACAAATGCAGTTACTTGGGATTGGCATCAACAATGCACCCTTCTCTTTCTCCAGGAGTCAAGCTCTCCTCCAGCACAATGCATGGGCGGTTCAGTGCTTTCTTGTCCATGTACATGCCCACACTCCTACCGACAATGTTTACCACCTAACGTGGCAGAGATCATCCTGGGCTCAACTTCACCACAGCCAGGACAGAGACTGCTCAGTTCTCTGCATTTACTTCATCAACTGTTGACCCTCCATGGGAATTAATTACCTGCACAGAGAACTTGGGTGTTCCCTGAAATCTTTACCCAAACAACATGTGCTCGTTCTGGGGAGATTTCCATTGATACAGAAGTATTCTGATGCATCTTCAGGGCCATGATTTGGATATGCAACGTCATCCAAAGATTCATGTGGTGAAGATGTGAGACTATTTAGAGGCCATTCATCATGGATTAAGCCATTGAGGAGTTCATTGTTGAATGGGTTATTAGAACCTGAGGCCTAGTTGGGTGTCGGAAAGTATGTGTCTGTCCCTGCCCCACTCTATTACTGTGTCACTGTGTCTGTCTGTCTCTGTCATGTGAGCATGTGTATGGGGGTAGGGTATGTGCCCCTCTGCCTTCTGTCTGCCATAAGGTGAGAGTGAGCTTGCTCTACCATGCTCTACTCACATAATATTCTACATACCTCCTACCCCAGAAGAAAAGGTTGAGGGATCATGGGCTGAAACAATGAGCCTAAATAAAGCTATTTTTCCTCCTTTAAGTTGATTTTTCTTATGCATTTTGTCACACTGATGAAAGGCTGACTAATTCACTCAGGTAGGAGCATCATTACAGCAAGTTCACTAACTCAATAGGTATGGAGTCAATTGTTTCCTGCATGGGGAAGTCATGCTGAGGAGAACTGGAACCCAGATGATCATATATAAAGAGCCCTCTGTTTTTGAGTATGCCGACCAGGGTTTCTAAATAAGGATGGTTTTGAGGAGTATATTTAAATTTTATCAAGAAAGAAGTAGGTGTTCTATCAACAGTACTAAAAATATATGATTTCCAATTTCAGGCCATTTTCAATCTTCAGATTTTGTGTTTTCTGGATCCTTCTAGAAATGGGGTGAAGGCTGGGCTGTCCTTCTGATTCAGAGGAAGCCAGGATTGTCCCAAGCACCTGCCTAAGAATCGTCCTTCATTCTAGCCCATTGATTCCAACAACAGCACTGACAGCAAATGGCACCTGCTTTGAGCTTAGGCCCTCATATGCCAGCCAGTAAAGGACATTCGCTGCCATATGCGAAAGCATGCTGAGAGGAAATTTGCTACCCTGGCAACCTTACTTGGCCATAGGAACAAAAGGTAGTCCTTCTGGTCAGCAACTGGATTGTTTTCTGATGGTTACAAATTGTCACCAGCAAAGTGTTATAAAAACAACAACAACACAAGCTAATTGTTTTACAGTTTTGGAAGTCTGAAATCCAAAATAGATCTCGTTGGGCTGACATCAGGATTTCAATAGAGCTTTGTCCCCTCTGAAAAATGCTGGGGAAAATACATTTTTTTTTGTCTTTCCAAAGGTTTCCTTCAATTCTTGACTCCTGCCTTCCCTCTTCTTACCTACAGTCTCATCACTATCCCTCATCACATTATTTTTCCATTTCATTCATAATCTTGCAAAGAAATAGGAAGTTTACATTGCCTAATCTCTGATTTCCATTTTCATATCTCTGGCTCTCTTATCTCCATCTTTCTTTTGTAAGAACCAATTAAGCTACCCAAGTAACCAAATAATCAATACCCAATAACCCAATACCCAAATAACCCAAGATAATTTCAAAACTATATCATATTTAATTGTATTGTATCTGTCAAAGTCTCTCTCTTGCAATATCATTTTCCATGATCAAGACTTGGATATCTCTGAGAGATATGATTTTCTGCATCATACAATCTCCTTTCTCATTCTGAACCAAAAGCAATTGGCCTGTGTTATATTTGTCCTTTCTTATATTTAACCCACTTGTTCGTCTCAACTTGCACCCAACTTTTCTTTTACACCAACGTACTATTTTCAAGAGCCGTGTGTCTTTAGAAGATTAAAAAGCCTTCAGAAAATCAGATATTTGTGTTTTACTTATTATTTCTGACACAGGGACAAAAACTGGACAAAATGTGACTCAGTGGTCCCACAAGACTTTGGGCATAGTGCAGTGTAAACAAGGCAGCCTGAGCAGTACCACTGCACTAGATGGTTCCCTAGAGAGTTTCTGGCCTCAGTGCAGTGGGAGGGATTACAGGAATTGCACAGTGGTCTCTTGGAGCTGGGAAGAATAGGAGTCTATGGCAAGGGTTTCCTGGATTAAAAAAATCAGAGAAAAAAACTAAACGAAGATCTATTGAAGACCCTGCTCCAGTCTTGCACTCTTCAGTGTTGAGCTGAATACTGATGACTGCAACTTTGTAAGAATTCCATCCAGACCTGGAGAGAGAACTCTCTATCTCTTTGTTTTTGTTTATTTTTTGTTTGCAGTGCCAGTAATGGAATTTGCTAGGCAAGGACTCTATCATTGGAGTCCGACTTTCAGTCCTTTCATTTTGTTTTTGTTATTTTGGACACAGGGTCTCACTACTTTTGCTCCAGGTTGGGCTCAAACTTATCATCATCCTGTCTGCATTTTGAGAAACTGGAATTCAAGGTATGGGTCACCAAGTTCAATCTGAATAAAGAACTAACTGAAAAGATTGTAGGATAATTCTAGGTGCTCATACAGAGTTAGAAATAGTTCATGCTTCTACCAGTCAGAACATAAAACCTTATAATTCATGGGACATGTTGTAGTGTTCTCAGAAGAACTCTACTTGAATATTGAGACAAAGGTGATCCTAGACTAAGTGCTGTTCTGGTTTCATGTAACAAGGATCAAAAGCATGTCTGAAAAGAATTAAACTGGAATTAACTCAAATGTAATCCCATAACACATCTTAGGAATATTTACAAGTCTAAGGAATATATCCAGGGCTGGAAGCATGGCCTACTAGTAGCGTGCTTGCCTAGCATGCACAAAGCCCTGAGTTCAAGCCCCAGGACTGGCAAAAATAAATTAAATTTTAAAAAGAATATATACACACACACTCCCAAAAATTCCCAATTCCTGATATCCATTCAGAAATAGCATTCCAAAGCAGGGAAGTGTGACTCTTAATAAGACCCCCCCCCCAAAAAAAATCAATGAATTCAAACTGATTACACAGATGATGAAATCGGTAAACAGAACATTAAGAGAATTTTTATAATGTTATGCAGTAAGGTCAGAAAGCAAAAGGACAGGTTGCCTATGAAGGTTAGAAGACATAAAAAAGACCTAATGAATTGTTAAGAGATGAAACCTCCCATATCTAGGTGAAGGGAAACATTTAACTAAATACTAGAGGGAAAAGATTTGTCAAGTTGAAGACAGCAACAGAAGCTACCCAAACTGAAGCTTAGAGAGGATTTTTTTTTGGTATAATGCTTGAAAAGTAAAATGATCAGAGATAAGTGTGATGAGGTACAACTTCAAACATCAGCATAGATGGAATTGGAGTTCCCAGAAGAGAAAACTGGAGTTGCCTTCAGTTTTGAAAAGCTTTGAATAAATCTGCAATAAATATTCACATATCCTAGGAATATACATTAGTTATCTTAAGCACATACCCAGGAAAGAAACTAGGGTCTTAGGGCTCAGATATGTTTAACTTTAAAAAGAAATAGTTGCCTGGCACAGTGGCTCACACTTGTAATCCTAGTTATTCTGGAGGTTGAGATAAAGCCAGCCCAGACACTACAAAGCCTGAGAGACTCTTATCTCCAATTAATCTCCAGAAAATGGGAAATAGCACAGTGGCTCCAGGGTAGGGTGGTAGCCTTGAGCTGAAGAGCTCAGGGACAATGCCCAGGCCCAGAGTTCAAGTCCACAAGCACACTAACACACATACACACAAATACAAATAAATAAACAAACAAAACACTTCACTATATTAAAGATTAGTTATCTCCAAAACAAGCTAAAAACAAAAACTCTAGAGATACCGCTTAACTATCTGAGCCCTGAATTCAGTCCCCAGTATTGAAAAAAATAGACATGAAGATATGCTAATATTACTAATACCATTGTTCCCGAGTGCATACAAGTTAGCACCACAAAGTATAGCTACAAATCTATTAGAATGTCCAGCTTGAAAAGACTGCTCATATCAAATGTTTGTGGGGCATAGAGGAACTAGGACTCTGATAAAATTCTGATGGCAGTGTAAAATAGTACAAATACTCTGAAAAACATTGGCAGTTTCCCACATCTCTATCATTTGCCAAGTATGTACTTGCCAAATGACCCTACTCCTAAATAAATACTAAAGTGACTCTACTCTTAACTATTTACCAAAATATCAATATGCCTAATCTCCAAACAAATTATCTGACCATTGACCGAAGCTTCAAATTTATAATTTGATTTCTCTCACAAGAAAAGGTTATTTGAATATTAATGACAGGGCAATGCATTATCATTACTTTGGAAATAAGTTTTCCGGTTGCTGGTTGGAGAATTCTAGATGGGAAAATCCTTTTATACATTTAGAACTCACAAGAAACAGCCTTTATTCATTCAACCTTTATCAAGCACCATTAATTAACAGTTTTTCTTCCTGGCTTGCTTTAAGGATCTTAAATAAACACTAGAACAAAATTCTTACTAATTTGGGCATTTTTAGGTTTTCTTTAATCATTAGGGATATTTGCAAAGAGGCTATTCCTAAGTAGCTAAAAATCCCTTACTGCCTCAAGAATCTTTGGAGATTTTTCTCTCTAGTTTCCTCCATTTCTTATATTATGATCTTTACATTATGGTTGGTTTTGTTTAACTGGAAAAAAATGGTTTTTAATAAAATACTTTTTCTTGAGTCTTCAAGATAAAGATTTCAGTTACCAGTGACCTGATTAATTCAAACCTACAAGCAGATTCAGTGCTTGTGTCCTTTGTTGCCATCTTCTGCCTAGACGGCCTAGGAGCTGGGTTTTCAGATCAGCAGGTGTATTCTAAGGAACACTGGCTCCAGCCTCTGTTGAGGCATCAGAAAAAAATCAGGTTGCTTCCCAATAAAAATAGAGCTACTTGTTCTCAAATCCACCCCCTATGCCAGCATGAGTGTTTCCATTTGTCAAAGAAACAGCTCAGCCTCACAGACTCCAGCTGTTGTGACAGTCTTTGTCTCTGACTTAGCTGCACAAAGACCAAAGAAGATCTAAAATGAAAAAAATAAGGAAGTGGGAGGAACTGATAGCTGCTTTCCTTGAGGTGGGAACCCTATGTGATTTCACAGTAAGAAAAGTCATTTGATCTTTGGGCTCTTCTTTGTTTCCTCTCCCCAGGTTTTACAGCTCTTTTTATCTGTTAAAAAACCTTAAAAAACTAACTTGTATATACATGCATTTTCAAAATGTCCTGCGTAATACAACTTCATACATTTGGGAAGCTGACAGCTGCCCTCTGAGGTATAGCCTGACAGGCTAAAATCCAGAAATCAATCATTGAGATATAGTGATGCTCTGGTATGGATTGCAGCACCCAGGAACCACTTATTTGAGATATGCCATCGTAACTCTGATAGATTAAAGCACCACATCCAGGAAACAATTGTGTGTGTGGGGAAAAACGCTATCATAGATCTGCCATGTTCCAGCCCAGATCCCAGCCGCCAGCCCGACAAAGTCTGTGCTACATGGAAGCTTCCAGAAACCTGGGAAGCAGCGGGATGACAGTTCTGTTCTTCAACAGCCCATTATGAACTAATTAGCATACATGAATTGCAGATTTGAAACATTAAAGTGATGTACAAATCATTAATTTTTTGTCAAATCCATGTCATCCTTGTGTATGCCTCCTATTTTAATGTTGCATGACAGTGAAAAGAGGTACAATCCTCTGTATATAAAGAGAGATTTGGTGTAGCTGATATAATGAGATCTATTTAAACACTATGTATTTTTCAGCTTTGAATATATCTGCTTGGGAAAATGCAGCACTCGTCCCATTAGGGTTAATTGTGAAAGGATGTTAATATATTCAAAACCCCAGGGGTAGTTCTACATGTTGTCTAAATGAAACAGGGGATGTAAGACCAACTTTACATGTGAGCTTTCTCTTTTAAAAGCTCTCCTTTTGATTAATAAAAAGAGCTGTACAATTCTCTTCACCAACTTTGGGACATGTAAGGATTTTGAAGGAAGCTGTGTTTATACGTATGTGAGGACTCCAATGCAACACAGCTGTTTGTTATCCCACCGCCAAGCTTCATTTATAAAGATGTAGAAGGCAATGCAATGGGGAAAGGAAAATAGTATCAAAGCTATCAAAGCCAACTTGCATACTGGAAAAGGCTTCTAAATATTAGTGTGTGGTTTTCTGTATTGTCTCAATGTACCTAATTACTCAAGCTATTGTGCTTAAATAAATGCTTGGTGTTTCATTTAAATTTCTTTTTTCATAATACAGTGGCGTCGTAATGCTTAATTTGTTAGTACTATAATGGTTTCCATGGTAACACAGTCTAATGTTATATATAAATATGTATGCAACATGTATATATGTGTACATTGTAAATGAATATGGTAGATGATTGTAACTTCATTCCAAAAGCATGTTTCAGAAAACTTAACTCTCAAGGAAAACCCTAACTAAAAATGCTGATCTAGCAGGATGTTCATGGTTCATGCCTATAATCCTAGCTACACAGAAGGTGCTAGATTCCAAACCAGCTGAGCAGGAAAGTCAATAAGTCTCTGAATTGCAATTTGACACCAAAACCACACCAAACCAAACAAACAAAAACCTGGACGTAGAGCTGTGGTTCAAGAGGCGGAGTACTAGCCTTGAGCACAAAAGATTAGGAACAGTGCCCATGCCCTAACTTCAAGCTACAGAACAAGTACGCATCCGCTCATGCACACACACATGAACACAAAGATATCTGGAAGGAGCCAAAGAGAGAAGCATCATTAAGTGAACGGTAATAGAGAATCATAACAACCACCCATAATTAGAGATGGTCCAGGAGTAACTGCCTCCTCCATAACCTTATTTTACTAGTTTATCTCAAGTCAATCTCTGAACAAACTTGGCCACATATCAAATAAATAAATTCAACATTTATTAGGAAGCAGACACAATACATCTCATATGTTTTATTCCACGAGTCTGATGAAATTCTAGCTTTTGACCTTTTAAATGTTCTGACTCCACCAGTGCATGCAATGTTCACTTGAATGTTCAATGAATCTTATGGTAGATATCAGGATATTGGAGGACTGAGAACTGAGTCAATGGCCTGACTCGGGACACTTCAGGAATCAACCTCCAAACAATATGCCTTAAAAGTATAGGACACAGGATTTTTGACATTTATATTCTGCTTTTGCAAATACTCCTATCTTGTACATCACTATTGTGACCAGCTTAACTCCCTTTTTAGCATCTCCAAATGCTAATTGGAAAGCCATTAATTTTGTCAATGAAAATCCATTTTGATATGAATCATGCTGATTAAGAATATTCTGATATTATTGAGAGACTGAGGTAACTGAACCATCTAAAGAAAGGATTTCTAAATATGGTGAATATTGATGGATGATGAAGTTCAATGTTAACCGTGTTTTTGACCCTGAAACATCTATATTTGTGCCGGTCTTCTCTGATTCTTAACCATTTATGTGCATCTCTTTGGCACTTTATTTGTTAATCAGCATCTACTCCATAGCTTTTTGTTTACTTATATACAGGAAATTATGAGAAAGCAATTCAAGAATTTCCAAATGTGATTTAAGTGCTTTGTGGTGGTGTTGTTCATATTTTCAAAGAAGCTGAAACAGACAGTGTTGGTCTATACACCCCATGCTCATGCTTCTATTGTAGCACACTGTGAGCTGTAGCTAGGCTTAGAAGGCTAGGCTGACCAACCAGCCATCCACACACACCGTCCACTTCATTTGCTTATGGCTTCACACCAATGTGTGTTGCATGCTCTTTGATCACACTGCTGAAGGAAAACATTCTCAACTGTTCTCTTGTTCATTCAATTATTGTAAGTGTAAAGGCTAGATACTGCCAAAAGAGCATGTCATAGTCCATTTTCTGCTCCCAATCACACAATAGTACCCACTTGGTTAGTTATAAAGGAAAGAGGCTTATTTTAGGTTGGCACAAAGCTAAAGGGCTCCATGTGGTTGGTGGTGGCTTCCTTGCTGGGAGAGTCTTGAAGCAGGGGAAGGCATCATGTGTTTGTGGGATGGGGAGCTCATTGGGGATCCACTGAAATAGGCTTTTATAGCAAGTTCACTCTCAAGGTAGTCCATTAACCTATTAATCCATTAATTGTATGAATGGATTATTCCATTCATTACGATAGACCCCTAATAACCTCTTTCAGGTCCCATCTGGTCCTACTTCTTAATATCTCATAATGAGAATCCAATTTCAACATGAGTTTTGGAGGAGAAAGCTCATATTCAAATCATAGTGTAACATATCCAGATTTTATTTTAATGGATAGTTTAATTCAGTAAGAATGAGCATACTGACTGAAGCCAAAGTATAATGAAATTGCTGAATAGTCTTGAAGGTGTGATGTGAGATGGTCAGAATTAATTTCTACCCAAAGAAATTGCTATTCCCTCCCCACTTCAAAAACAAAGGATGAAAGAAAGAAAAGGAGAAAGGAAAACAATTGTGTCCTCATATCTCACACTTTCTCCCTTTGTAAAACCAAGACAATTTTGTCTCCTTTGTTAAAAAAAAGATAAAATAAAACCTCCTGTGCTCCTCTAAAAAGCTTAGTTAGACACTAAATATTAAGTGAATTCTTAATGATAATCAACTCAAGTTTTTATGGCTTGATCTTCTGAGAATTAAAACCCAGAAGGCCTGCCTTGGAACTCTCCTTTGGGAATAACATATGGCTCCTGCATTCTGCGTAATTAAACTTCCTGGAAAGGCAGGAGCTGGAAAATCTTAGACCACTGAATCAATAGATTCAAAATACCAACAATAATTAATAAGTAAAGGGGTTAAGTGGTTAAATGTTGATCCATCTGCATACTGGCCCCTTCTCTATTAAACCTACTATGAAAGGATGAATGCCATGATAAGAAGTTCAAATGCAGCCTGTAAGCTTGCACAGCTTTGGAGAAATCAAGCTGGTTAACTGATATAATTACTGTGGATTCATTGAAGTCTGAACAGCAAAGTATTTAAAGCCCTGTCAGGAAGTATTAAATCTCCCTTCTGAGACGGGGTTTTAAAGAAGGTAGGACAGCTCATTTTTTATGTTAAAGCAGGATTGGGCCTGATTAGTATTTGAAATATTTCTTTCCCAATTTGGGGCAGCATTAGATTTTGGCTAGTGAAATATAAATGAACATCAATTGTACATGACAACTTCTGATCCAAACCACTTAAAATTCCCGGAATGTTCTTTCCTCTCCTAGACTGGCTGCCAGGGTCTCCTCATCAAAGCCAGCACAGGGACCAGAGGCTGCTCTAAGAAGGCCTCCTCTCTGCTGGGAGGAGTTAGAGAAATAGCTGTTTGCTTTGTTGAAGATGTGAATTACTAGAATGACTATTACAACATTTCAAGCTAGACCATGGTACTGCGTTTTGTCACTGCATTGTGCATTTTGTTTCAGGGGGATGATATCCACTTACTAAGTAGGTTCTCCTGCTTCAGGTTAAGATCACAGAGTGTATAAGAGAAACAACAAAACATCAGATATTAAAGTCTCAATAGAGAAAATGGCCTTTTTACCTAATATCTTTTTGCTCATTATTTGGAAAAAAACTGAAATCATGATTAGTTATTGGGCATCATAATGAGTTATTTGAAGAAACACCTCCTGGCCAAAATAATCAATGAATTCAAGAGATAGCTTTGATTTGGCCTTTTAGAATGAATGTCTTTCTCTCTCCCTTAATCTAGGGTAGAAATGAAGTAACCAAATTCACCTAAGATGTAAGCTCTCCCTCAAACTCTCCTCCCTTCCACAATCTTGACTTCAGGTTCCTATCTATAAAATGTATCTGAACCAAGAGCCACTAATTAAACAGCTAGCCACAAGACTGTGCTGTGAGCCTAGGGGCAAGGGGACTTGATTCATTCCATGGAGGACAGTTACTTTATATCCAAGGTGTAATTGGTATAAATCTATCTCTACCCACTTATATGGAAAAAGATAGAACACTTTACCTTAATTTGAAGTCAATATTGTACCAGAGTTAAAGTTGGACCTTCTCCTGTTTTTATTTGTTAGAATATTTTAAAAAGTTTATTTTTTTTGGTATTTTGTGAGACCATTCCATTTCCAACTATTACCCATGCAAATATTTTGTGTCTAGCTAAAGCTGTAGCTAATAGAACCCCAATGCTTAGGAGATTTTGGATTGATTACTCTCTCTGCAGCCCAGTCTGCTCTCTGCTATCTGAATTGAACATAAAAGGTCACAGTGAATCAATCCTGGCTTGGATTTGAAAAAAAAAAAATAATAAATGTGAATAGAAGGTAGTCAGTCATGGTAGCTCCCTTTTGTGAGAAGGTTATTAAAGTTCACTGGAAAACAATTTCCCCAATCTCACATTTATAATTGAATACTGTTGTTGTGAGGTTTCAATGAGATGAAGTATGTGAAAGTGCTTTGTAAACCCTGTAAAATCACAAGTCTGAAAGGAGAGCCGCATAACTACCAACCGTGGCACATACTAAAGAGGGTAGCTTTGCAAAGAAAACTACTAATTTACAGGCTCCTCTGATTTAAAAAATTTAAAGGCACAAGTATGCTTTATTTATAAAGAATAGAAAAATATAGGAGACACATTTTCTTTTATTAAATGTGTTTTCCACCAGAAGTAACTTAATAGTAGGCTATGCCTTACCATTATAACACACTGTGCCTTGGATTTCAAAGGACTACAATGGTAGTAATTTGAAGCCATTTTTCAAGGCAAAATCATTGAGTATCATATATGTAGTTGAGGAGAAATGATTCTAGATCTTTCTACAATCACGACGTAATTTGCAGTTATACATTTTGTGTATGGGAAGGGGGGCAATACTGGAGATTGAATTGAGGGTCTCATGAATGCTAAGCATAAACTTTGCCACGGAGTGACACCCCCAGCCCTGCAGTTACAATTCTGAAGTTGCTTTTCACAGAATTTGGATGAAGATATTGTGCTTTTAGTTTAGGGGGTGCAGTTAACACAATCTTGAGTATTCTAGGGAGCTGAAGCTGAGAACAGTTTGGCAGCTGGACACTGAGTTATCAAGAGGATTGTCCTGAGGCTCAGTGTAAACATAGCTAGGCACCCCAGTGTCTTCAAAGAAGGCCCCCAGTGAAGGGAACTCCTCCACTACCACACTCACTCCTCCTTTTCCTTGTTTAAGGAAGTCTTCAGCCGGGTGTGGTGGCTCATGCCTCTAATCCTAACTACTCAGGAAGCTGAGATCAAGTCCATGAGACTCTTATCTCCAATTAACCACCAGATAACTGGAAGTGGCACTGTGGCTTCAGGGGTGGGGTGGTAACCCTGAGCTGAAGAGCTTAGAGGCAATGCCCAGGCCCAGAGTTCAAATCCTTTCTTGATCTTCAGTGTTCTCATTCTGAGCTCCAGACAGCCAAGGCATCTGGTTCCTATCTCTCTCTGAGGACTAGAGTTCAAATTCTAACTCTGCCAATTTTGGAGTTGTTTGCTGTAAGGCCCTTGCTTTAAGCTTGTTGAGTCTCTTCTGTGAAAGAAAGATCTGAAAAAAATGAAATGAGATTGGAAACAAAAGGTATCCAGAAGGGCCTACCCACAATCAAAAGTAAGGTGGAATTTCATTTTTTCTTTACCCTATTAACCTGTTGGCGAACATTTTGACAACTGATATTCTTACTGCCTCAGGATCTTGTTTTCTGTAGTTAATTTGGGAGCTAAACATTGCTGCTTCGGTGTTGAGGGCAAGAATAAATTAGCTTAGTGTTTGGCTCAGGTAATATATTTACATTTCAAAGAAACAGAGCAGAGCTTTTCCTACTTAAGTTTGGGAAAGGGGAGAGAGCTTGGGAGTCTTGTTTGCCCTGTGTTTCCATGTGCCAGATACTCTGCTACTAATTCCATATTCCTTGGTTTTTAAGTCCGTACAATAATCCATGAGGCTTGCACAGGTGCAAGATTTCATAACCAATATTGGGCTATAGGTGAGTAGATTGACTCATTATAGAAATGTTAAGATTTATAATATGATTAAATCAGGAACTGACACCATGATTAGGAACTTGCATCTTAGGAAAAGTACTGTTTCTTGCAATTTAATTGCATTATTTGGTGCTTTGTTTATCTTAATAATAGGTAATCTGAGTTATAAGTAGGTGTGTGATTGTGCGGAAGAGGATAGGAAAGAAAAAGATTGTGTTACTTTTGTAAAAATTTCAAATGTTAAAACAAGAGAGAATAATATAGTGAAACTCTACACAGAAGATTCAGTCCAAATTCAACATTTATCAAGATTTTTTTCTCACTTGTTTCATCTATCCCTCTTTTATCCTGAAGGATGTTAAAGCAGATCAAAGGCTTCACAGTATTTCAACTTTACAAAATGATGTTGAAAACTGATCATTTTTCTTTAAATAAAGGCCTTTCCCTCCATCAATTAGGATTAATTGATTAAAATATAGTTCACGTAGGAAAGTTAGGTTAAGTGATTTATTTTCCTTCTGAGTAATCAATTGTCTAGCAGAAGTATTATCCACAAGTTAACAACAGTGGTGACCAAAGCAGTTTGTGTGCATCTCTGGGTATGTGCATGTGTTTCATGTTTATTTTATTGTTATATTTTTGGCTACTTCACCTTATTGGAGTACAATAATGGGCTTGGTCCTTTGTCATTGTTATTGCTACTGGCTTAAATTACTTACCAGTTTTTGGAACATGGTTGTGTTTTATTATATCAGTTTACAGGGTTTCAAATACACACACTCTCTCACACATACACTCACACACACACACACACACACACAGAGGAATATATTCATTGTAGCAGATATTGTCTGTGTCATGTTAACATCATCTCAACTCTTACTCTGTATATGAAAATGTAAACACTTGTAACTGCCCATCTAAGTTTTATCTCATCCTAAACACAGGCCAGATCCTTGGCAGTATCCCTTTGTTGATAATGTAGAAGGACAACTCTGAAGTATGTTCTACACAGTCTCTTAGGATAACCAGTGGGGCTGAGGCTCAGCTGTCCTCCACAGTAATATGCTTATTAACCTGCTTTATATTAGCTTCCCACTTACCTTTCTTCCTACCTTTTCTTTTCAGTCCTGGGACTTGAATTCAGGGTCTGGGCACTGGCCCTGGGCTTCTTTGTGCTCAAAGCTAGCACTCTATCACTTAAACCACAGCACCACTTCCATCTTTTTTTGAGTAGTTCATTGGCAATAAGAGTCTCATGAGGACTTTTCTGCCTGAGCTGGCTTTGAATTGTCATCATCAGATCCCAGCCTCCGATTATTTAGGATTACAGGTGTAAACCACTGGCACCTAGCTTACCTTTTCCTATCTTGAATTGCTACTCTTGAATCTTTTTTTCCTCTAGAATCATCCACCAAAAAACCACATGCACTTAAACCCTTGTTTAAGGGCCTACTTCTTGGAGAATCCAGCCTCAGAAAGAGGATCCAAGGGTGGCTATAAGAAGCATACACACTGGCTAGAATGCTAATTGGGGATTTGGGATAGTCTCCACTTCTGGCCATTTAGGGAAATGGCTAGCTTTGGCACAACATATCATCACAGTTCTTAGATTTTACCAATGGTAGATTTGAACTGAGGAACATGTGCAAGGAAGGGTACTCTAGGTCTTGAAAAAACTCTAGGTCTTGAAAATAAGAAGGAAGAGTACTTAGAACAATAGGACTCTTATTTAACTATTATAAACATCCCCTGGGAAAAAATAAAATAATAGAGCCAATGGTAATATGTAATAAAGGAGCTTAGCCTTTGCTAAAAATCAGTTCCAGAATTTGTAGTAGAACTATAAAGAAGCTGATCTAATACTCCGATATCTTCTGTACTGAAGTTAGAGCCCTGAGACTTAAAATGAGAAATTTTTAGACTTAAAACGAGAACTTTGAGGGCTGGTGCTCTTGAATACTAGATTCAATCCCCAGCAATGCATTTGAGTCCTAGACACTAGTTTTCCTCTCCTTGTGACTAGAGGAAAATAACTTTTCATTTCCTGTAGACCATGCAAAATCTACATATGAGGCGGAGACACCTGAAGATGGTGCTTGTTCTAAGATTACCATTCTTTCCTAATTCTCTTCAGGTTTCTAGAGTTGTACTTCCTAATCCAATCTCTACCAGCCACATACAACTATAAATAAAGTAACATGATATAAAATACCAAGGTCTCTTGGTCATACCAGCAGAATTAAAATATTTTGTCATCACATGAACAGTGTAGATGATGGAACATTTCCAGCCCTGCAGAAAGCTCTATTCTGTAGGAGATACACTAGGCCTCCTTGGCACAGGTCGAAACTTTCTTAATAAGGACCAAGAATCACAACAAATCAGAGAAAGGCTGGATAAGTGGGACTGCATTAAACTGCAGAGCTTTTGTATGGCAAAGGACATAGCTAGAAAATTAATTAGGAAGCCTACAGAGTGGGAGAAGATCTTCACCAACCAAACAACGGACAAAGGCATCATATCTAAAATATATCAACAACTCAAAAAATTGAATCACTCCAAAACTAATCTCCAAAGTAACAACCATCCCATTAAAAAATGGGCCAAAGGCTTAAAGAGAGTCTTCTCTGAAGAAGAAACAAAAATGGCCTATAGACACATGAAGAAATGCTCAACATCTCTGGTCATAAAAGAAATGCAAATCAAAACAACTCTAAGATTCCACCTCACTCCAGCTAGAATGGCCAGGATCAGGAAAACGAATGACAACAGATGCTGGAGGGGATGTGGCCAGGAGGGATCACTACTACACTGTTGGTGGGAGTGCAAACTCGTTCAACCACTATGGAAAGCAGTGTGGCAGTGCCTCAAAAGGCTAAACATAGAACTCCCCTATGACCCAGCAATTCCACTACTTGGCATTTACCCAACCACCCAGAAACAAGGGCATACTAAATCCACTAGCACAACAATGTTCATTGCAGCACTATTCACCATAGCAAAGATATGGAACCAACCTAGATGTCCCTCAGTTGATGAGTGGATCAACAAGTTGTGGTATTTGTACACAATGGAATTCTATGCTGCTGTCAGAAAGAATGACATCGCCCCATTTGTTAGGAAATGGAAAGACTTAGAAAAAATCATATTAAGTGAAGTAAGCCAGACTCAAAGGAACTTAGGCTCAATGGTTTCCCTCATTCGTCATAATCAGTAGAAACCTTGGGCTCTACTAGCAGAGATCTGCAATAGAGCAAAATCTTGATACATAAGGCCATATAGTATGACACTAATTGAAAGGACCTCCAGGATATTGAAACAAAAGCCATAAAATGAATGATTGTTGTCCTTAATGTACTATGTTGTCTCTTATCTCCTTTGCTGTCCCTCGGTTATCTCATATTGTTATAGTATGTCACTTTGTTATCTGATATATTGAATTTATTTGTATTTGGATATTTGAAATTTGATAGGGAAGGAGGGAAAACCAAGACGGGAGGGGGGTGTGGGGGGGAGGGAAATGGGTACCAAGACATATGAAAGGGTATCAATGTATGTGAATTAATGCACCTTTTATCTGGCAAATATCATGTAACCCTTTTACTAATTACAATAAAAAAATGCAAAAAAAAAAAAAGCTCTATTCTGTTGCACTGAGCTGGACCAAGAATCAGCAAACTTGTGAACAAGTCAGGTAATGTTTACTGCCTCTACTTTTCTGCCACTGTAACATGAAATCAGCCATAAACTACACAGAAACAAATTAGGGTGGCTGTGGGCTTAATTTTCCAGCATTTTTCAGTGGCTAGTCCATTGGTCTTATGGGTTAACCCCTGGACTCCGAGCATGGTGTTAGTAGGAACCATTTTCCATGCTATGGGAAGAAAGGGAATTATTTACCAAAGATTTAGCTGGGTCAATGCCTTTGAGGACAATATGCTTGGGAATAAAACTTAAAGTTGCCCAGAAAGGATGATTATCAGGTTAGACAGTAAACAGTATTGACTTGAGTACAGGAAAGATTTAAAATCCTGGCAAGGACTCCTGGAGCCAAGCCTAATAGACTACAGGAATGGCTCCTTAACTCTCAAGCCTATTTTCTGGAGGCCAATAGTAAATGAAGTGGAGATGCCAAAACTCTCCTGGCAGAGTATTAAGGAAAGGGTCAAAAGGATCAAAGATGTGGACATGTTTGACTAGATTTACAAGATCACATCAAAAAGCTTAGTAATCTGTGTTCCCTATGTGGGCCTAGAGGATATCGCTTCACTAATGCTGCAAGAAAATGAGAGAAGCTAATGCCTGTTGTCATGTATGGGCTAGGGGGTACATTGTTAGAGACCTGGGAGACTTAGTATGAATGGAATGAAAAGCTTCTGGCAGACGAAGGCGAAGAGACAGCACCTAACCATCAGAAGCAACGTGCATATAATTTCCATAGTGGGTACCATAGCTCAGATGACAATAGCAGCCCTTGACCTGCAGAAATCTGTGAAGGTACCTAATAGAACATGTTCTCCAATGGTATTTTGGGGGATAAGAACACTGGGCAGCTGATGATGAGGCTGTTTGAATTATGAACCCCAGGCAAAGCCAGCTGTGGAAAAGCAAAAAGCTGTGTCCAATATAACGTTGGAAATTCACGATCTCCCAGAGTGCACGAGCTGAAAAGAAGGCTGCTTCTCTTAGAAGAAATACACTACAATACCGCAGAATGTATGGACAGTAGCTATTTTCCCCAGGTCTCCCCCAAACACTTGAAGTCATCTACCATATAAAAATTCAGCTAGAGCAAAAAAATCAGATCCATCAATGGCTGTTGAAGATTGGATTATAGGTGATAAGGAGAAAGAAAACCAACACGCTCTGGCGTTTTGGAGGCCATATGACACGAGGCATGTTATCCTAGGCAGATCCCAGGCAAATGGCAGAGACAAGCACTGTTCTTCCGAGTGTAAGGCTGCTAAGGTGGTACATTGTGTGGTCTTCCCATGCATTGTCATGGTCCCTGAAGAATCAAATGGGTCATGACAGAGCATGGTAAACTAACACAGACTTAAGCAAGTAGGATTCCCAACTGCTGCTGCTGCTGTGGCAAATGTGGAAGAGATCTGTAAACAGATCAAAACAGCCTTCTGGGATTTGTGTGCAGCTATTGATCTGGTGGGTACATTCTTTTCAACCTCTATCATGAAAGAGGATCAAAAAGAGTTGAGACTCAGCTAGGGATGACACATTAGTTTACAGCAAGGCCTGGGGCATAGCTGTAATGCAATATCCCCTGTATTCTAAAGAAACTCATGTTGGTCTAACACATCTATGATGTCATGGTAAGTAGACCTGATGAGCACGAAATGTCAAGCACTGGAAATGCTTTGACATAGGCATGCACCAGGCCTCAAGGAAGGCATTGCCTAGATCAAGACATCTTGTATTCCTAAGCTGCTGTGTTGAAAGGCAATATCTGTGTACAACTACTTAAAGGTAATAAAAATATAGAAAAGAGTCTGAGCCAGACCCAAGGACTTCCCACATTGGTTCTGTTTCTAGGGATGTATTTGTCTGACACTTGTCAGGACTTTCCCACCATTGTAAAAGCCAGGTGACTGGCCCTTGAATCTTCTGTCATCAAAAAAGGCATGTGCCTCTTAGGTTATTTGGTTCTTTAATTTTTCTGAATAATAAAAATATAAAACTTAAGTCTACAACTTTTGTATTCTAATTAAATTTATTGATTTAGTTGTAGGGCTTTTTTGAGAGAGGATTTTATGCTGCAGCCAGGCTAGCCTCAAATTATTGATCCAACAGTAGCTTCCTTGGTCCTGAGATTATAGGTATGAACTACCATGTCAACCTAGTTAATTTTTTTTTTGCCAGTCTTGGGCTTGGACTCAGGGCCTGAGAACTGTCCCTGGATTTTCTCAAGGCTAAGGCTCTACCACTTGAGCCACAGCACCACTTCTGGCTTTTTGCTACGTATCTGGTACCGAGGAATCGAACCCAGGTCTTCATGCATGCTAGGCAAGCACTCTACCACTAGGCCAAACTCCCGGCCCTAGTTAATTTTTTTATGTGACACATTAACACATAAAATCATACATATTTATGTCATACTAAATTATAATGCAAAACATGTATTATTTTACATGCACATGCACACATACCTCATTTTAACCCAAAGTCAAGATATAACACATTAAAAATATTCCTGGGCCAATGGCCTAGTGGTAGAGTGTTTACCTAGCATCATGAAGTCCTGGGTTCGATTCCTTGGTACCACACACACAGAAAAAGCCTGAAGTAGCATTGCTGCTCAAGTGGTGTTAGTCTTGAGAAGCCCAAGGACAGTGCCTAGGCCCAAAGTTCAAGCCCCAGGACTGGCAAGAAAAAAAGAAAAGAAAAAAAACAAAGAATGTTCCTTTCATCCTAGGTAATTTTTCCTCAAGCCTTTTCTAGTCAACAAATTTCCGTAAAAGTAATAATTGTTTGGACTTATTGCTACATATTAGCATGGCTTTTTTATGTCATCTAAACAGAACTGTAGTTTATACTTTAGGCACTTTGATTTGTCTTTTTATTTGGGTGGAGGGGGTTATAGGGCTTGAACTCTGGGCCTGGGAGTTGTCCCTGAGCTCTTCAGCTTAGGGCTAGAGCCCTACCACTTGAGCCACAGTGCCACTTCCAGTTTTCTGTGGTTAATTGGAGATAAGAGTCTCATGGACTTTCAGGTCAGGCTGGCTTTGAACCATGATCCTCAGATCTCAGCCTCCTGAGTAGCTAGGATTACAGGCACGAGCCACCAGCAACTGGTTATGTTTGTTTTTTTAGCTCAACATATTTTAAAGATATAGCTAGGCTTTTCTTTTTTTAAAAAAAATTTGGGTTATTTATCCTTTTCCATTGTGGCACAGTATTCATATCTGATACATCAAAATATCTTTTTCTAATGTTTTATGGATGGATATTTAGGCTGATATTGGTTTCGAAATATTGTGAACCACACTTCTGTAAGCACTCATGTACGTGCCTTTTTGTGGGTATAGATATTCATTAATCTTGAATATATAGTCAGGAAATAAAAATGGCTATGTGAGGATCAGCATATATTTAACTTTATTAGAAACTGCCAGATCATTTTGCAAAGTACTTTGCAAAAATACCCTTTTCTACATCCATTGGCACATGGGATTTTTCTAGACATAATAACTTCTCTTTGTCGCTGTGATTTCCAGTTCTCTAATGACTGATGCCATCCAGTGCCTTTCCATATATAAATGGCTAGTTGGATATCTTATGAAATGCCCGTGAAGACATTTTCTTCCTGTTTCATTAGAATATATGTCCTCTTTTTAAAATTTTTTTCTTATTTATTGATGCTTTTAAGGTTACTGTCTCAAAGACTAAATGCAGTAAAAGAAGAAAAAAAAGTTAAATTCTAGATATACTGTAACACCAAATGTAGCACAAGAAGAGAAAGCTACATTGAAATCCTAGATCTGTTGGGAAGCAAACCTGAACTTGGCCTCTGTGGAGGCCACCAGCCTCACCCGCTGCACGACAGTTTTCTAGAGTTGCCAGAAGATTGTGCCTGAAAGCAATAGCAGTGGGTTCAACAGTAAATACAGTAGAAGAGGTTTGTGATCTGCCCAGATGATCCTGGCAAGTTCATCTAAAGAGCTTCTGGGGAGTCTGTGCACTCTCTCTACCTGCCTGCTTGACATTCTAGTGACTACTTGCCAATCAGGATCAAACCATCCACTTCCTTCCAGACCTTCCTGATCCAAGTTTGTTTCTCTCCCAGAAGAGCTGGAGTCACCTTCTCAGAGTCAGGTTCATGTCCTATTGTGGGATAGCTAGAATATATGTCTTCTTATTGGTATGCTGCTTATTCTATTTTTATATATTAATCCTTTGTCAAATATAAATATTACAAGTATTATCTTATAGCCTAAGGCTTCCATTTTTACTGTCCTTGGACCTCTTTTGCTCAAGGATAACACTCTACCGCATTCAGTCACAGAGCCACTTCTGGTTTTCTGGTGGCTAACTGGAGATAAGAGTCTCACAGACATTCTGACTGGGCTGGCTTAGAACCATGATCCTCAGATCTCAGCCACCAGAGTAACTAGGATTACAGGAGCGGGACAGCAGTGCCTGGTGATTTTTACTTCTTAAATTTTCTTTTTGATGAAAAGTCTTAAATTTTGATCGAGTTCCATTGTAATTCTTTGTGGTTAGTACATTTTGTAATTTCCCCAAGAAATCTCCCTGTATGTCAAGGTCACTGGTAAGTTCCTATATTTTCCTCTACAATGTTTAGAGTTTATATCTTTCGATCTAGGATTATATCCAATCCAAACTGATTTATAAATTGGTGGTCAAGTTTTGCTTTCTCCTTATAGGGATAAACTGTTACTTCTGTGCAGTTTATGATAAAGATTTTCCTGTCTTCATTGAAATGCATGCAGCTTTAGTTGAAAATGAAGTGATTGGATGCATTCAGGTCTATTTCCAAACTTTTCTTACTGTTCCATATCTGAACAAAACACTGTCTGAATTGCATAGCTTTATTTGAAGAAGCTTTAAAAACTGACAATGCAAATACTGCAAATTTCCTCATCTTCAAGATTGGCTCAGCCACTCCAAGTTCTCTGCTTTCCATGCCAAATAAAAAATCATTTTGTCAATTTACATAAGTAAATCTTGCTGGAATTTGATTGGGATTATTTTAATCTACAGATAAATTTGGTCCTTTTAATAGATTGTTTTAATAGATTACAGGTTCCTTTTAATTCTGTACACAATCATATCATATGTAAATAAAGGCAGTTTTACATCTTTCTAATCTATATTTATTTCCTATTCTCATTTTGTAACACTGGTTAGGACCTCAATTACTGTGCTAAATAAAAGTAAATGGTGAAACCATTGCCTTGTTAACAATTTCATTAGATTTATCAACCTGTAAAAGGATCCCATTTCCAAACACCAGAGTAGAGAAAGTGCTAGGCTCATTCAAAACTATTCATTGTATGTGTCCATTCATTTTCAGTGGTCTCCCATTTTTGTGTGTGTGGGAGGAGTCATGGGGCTTATACTCTGGGCCTGGGCACTGTCCATCAGCTCTTCAGGTCAAGGATACCTCCCTACCCCTGGGCCTGAGCATTGGCCCTGTGCTCTTCAGCCCAAGGCCCTACCCTTGAGCCAAGTCCCACTTACTGTTTTCTAGAGGTTAAATGGAAATAAGAGTCTCAGATCCTTTTATGCCCGGGCTGACTTTGAACCTTGATCCTCAGATCTCAGCCTCCTGAGTAGCTAGGATTATAGGTGTGAACCACCATGCCCAGTCTCCTATTGTTTTAATTTGGCATTCCCCAGTAACATCTAACCTTGAGCATCTTTTCATATGCTTGTTGTCTGTGTATTTTCTTTGGTAAGGGATGTCTTTTCAAATGTTTCTCATTTTTAAGTCAGGTTGATCCTCCTTGTATTGCTACAAACTGAAAGTGCTCCCCCAAATTCCTGTATGGAAGCCTCATATCCAAGTGATGGCATTTGGAGGTGTGGGGTTTTTAGAGTGTGATTGGGTTATAAGAGACATCCTCTCATGAATGATATTATTGCTGTATATAAGAGACACCCAGTCAGATGCTGGGTGTCTCATGACTGTGATCCTAGCTTCTCAGGAGGCTGAGACCTGAGGATCAAAGCCAGCCCGTGCAGGACTCCAATAAACTGCTCAGAACAGGCCAGAAGTGGTGTTGTGGCCCAAGTGGTAGAGCTCGAGTCTTGAACACAAAGAGGCTCAGAGATGGTATGCAAGCCTTGAGTTCAAGCCCTAGGACTAGCCCAGAGGAGAAAGGAAAGAGGAGAGAGGACAGAGGAGAGAGAGAGAGAGAGAGAGAGAGAGAGAGAGAGAGAGAGAGAGAGAGAGAGAGAGAGAGAGAGAGAGAGAGAGAGAGAGAGAGACAGGCAGAAAGAGAGAGAGAGAGACAGAGAGACAGAGGGAGGGAGAGAGAGACAGAGAGACAGAGACAGAGAGACAGAGAGACAGAGACAGAGAGACAGAGAGAGAAACAGACACAGAGACAGAAAGAGCGCAGAGAGCTCCCTAGATACATCTTTTCCAAATAACTTTTCCCAGTCTATGACTTTCTTTCATTATTTTCACAGTATTTTTGTGGAGCAAAATTTTTTTTATAAATAATTTTTATTGTGATTAATAGAAGGGTTACATTATATTCACCAGATAGAAGGTGCATAACTTCACAAACATTGATACCCTTTCTCATGACATGGTCCCCATTTCCCTCCCACCCTCCCCCCGCTTATCTTTTTTTTTTTATTGTAATTAGTAAAAGGGTTACATGATATTTGCCAGATAAAAGGTGCATTAATTCACATACATTGATACCCTTTCACATGTCTTGGTACCCGTATCCCTCCCCCCCCACACCCCCCACTCGTCTTGGTTTTCCCCCCTTCCCTATCAAATTTCAAATATCCAAATACAAATAAATTCAATAAATCAGATAACAAGGTGAGATACTATACCAATATGAGATAACCAAGGGATAGCAAAGGAGATGAGAGACAACATAGTACATTAAGGACAACAATCATTCATTATATGGCTTTTGTTTCACTATCCTGGAAGTCCTTTCAATTAGCTTCACTTTATATGTCCTTATGTATCAAGATTTTGCTCCATTGCAAATCTCTGCTAGTAGAGCCCAAGGTTTCTATTGGTTATGACGAATGAGGGAAACCATTGAGCCTAAGTTCCTTTGAGTCCGGCTTACTTCACTTAATATGATTTTTTCTAAGCCTTTCCATTTCCTAACAAATGGGGCGATGTCATTCTTTCTGACAGCAGCATAGAATTCCATTGTGTACAAATACCACAACTTGTTGATCCACTCATCAACTGAGGGACATCTAGGTTGGTTCCATATCTTTGCTATGGTGAATAGTGCTGCAATGAACATGGTTGTGCTAGTGGGTTTAGTATGTCCTTGTTTCTGGGTGGTTGGGTAAATGCCAAGTAGTGGAATTGCTGGGTCATAGGGGAGTTCTATGTTTAGCCTTTTGAGGCACTGCCACACTGCTTTCCATAGTGGTTGAACGAGTTTGCACTCCCACCAACAGTGTAGTAGTGATCCCTCCTGGCCACATCCCCTCCAGCATCTGTTGTCATTCGTTTTCCTGATCCTGGCCATTCTAGCTGGAGTGAGGTGGAATCTTAGAGTTGTTTTGATTTGCATTTCTTTTATGACCAGAGATGTTGAGCATTTCTTCATGTGTCTATAGGCCATTTTTGTTTCTTCTTCAGAGAAGACTCTCTTTAAGTCTTTGGCCCATTTTTTAATGGGATGGTTGTTACTTTGGAGGTTAGTTTTGGAGTGATTCAATTTTTTGAGTGGAGCAAAATTTTTATTTTAACCACATTTAATCTATCAGTTGCTTTGTTTACTCAGGTGGTATCTTCAGCGTTGGACCTAAAAGGTCACTTCCACATTATCCAGGTTTTCTCCTGTATTATCTTCTAGGAAGATTTATAGCTTTCTGGTTTACATTTAGGTCCATGACATATTTTCAGTTAATTCTTGTGAAGATTAAGTAAAATGTTTGTGTATGTGTGTGTTTGTTGATGCTAGGAATCAAACCCTGTGTTTCATGAATTGTGGGGAAACATTCTACCACAAAACTTCATTCTTAGACATTCTATAAAAGTGGAGTTGTTCCCACTTATTGGACAGACTATCTTTTTTCCAAGAAGATGTTTGTGTAATATATGTATATATGGACAAATATATGCACATATATACATAAACATGTATATATACATACATAGTTTATAGTATTATTGCTGTTTAAATTCAGAGCCTTGTGTTGCTAGGAAAATGCTCTCCTATACCTCCAAGTTGTACATTTGATTATCTTTCAGACAATAGCTCAACCCTGGCTGTCATTAAACTTTGATTCTCCTACCTAGCTAAGACTATAGAAATGTCACATCTATAGAATTGTGACAAGGTATGGTTAATGTTTTGTCCCAGGGTGGCCTTAAACTTGTATCCTCATCTTTGCCTATCAAGATTACAGTTTGAGCCATCTTGTCTGGACCAAGGTCATATATTTTGAAAATACAGTAGACTACTGTGGATGCAAAGTCTAAAGAAAGGAAATTACAGAGAATTTTTTTTTTCTGATTGTCAGAGGTTTCATAGACCTTTTATAACAAATCTGTAAAATAGAGCTTATTCAACTATTTGTTCAAGGCCTTACTATCCCCCTTGTTCTTAATAATTGGTTAAAAAAATCACTATTGACCTCTTATTTGTCAAAACCAATGTTGTCAGCATTACCAGTATTTGTTCATATCTTCTCCCCTGCCTCTTCCATGATTAAAACATTGAACTTGCCTCCTCTTCTTTTTTTTCCATATTGTAATTAATAGAATATTTGCCAGATAGATGATGCATTAATTCCCATACATTGATACCCTTTCACATGTCTTGGTCCCCATTTCCCTCCCCCCACCCCCACCCCTCATCTTGTTTTCCCCCGTTCCCTATCCAATTTCAAATAACCAAATACAAATATATCCGATATATCAGGTAACAAAGTGAGATACTGTAACAATATGAGATAACCAAGGGACATCAAAAGAGATGAGAGATAACATAGTACCTTAAGAACAACAATCATTCATTATATGAGTTATGTTTCTATATCCTAGAGGTCCTTTCATTTAGCATCCTACTATATGGCCTTTTGTATCAAGGTTTTGCTCTATTGCAAATCTGTGCTAGGAGAGCCCAAGGTTTCTACTGATTATGACAAGTGAGGGAAACCATTGAGCCTAAGTTCCTTTGAGTCCGGCTTACTTCACTTAATAGGATCTTTTCTAAGTCTTTCTATTTCCTAACAAATGGGGCGATGTCATTCTTTCTGACAGCAGCATAGAATTCCATTGAGTATAAATACCACATCTTGAGGATCCACTCATCAACTGAGGGACATCTAGGTTGGTTCCATATCTTTGCTATGGTGAATAGTGCTACAATGAACATTGTTGTGCTGGTGGATTTAGTATGTCCTTGTTTCTGGATGATTGGGTAAATGCCAAGTAGTGGAATTGCTGGGTCATAGGGGAGTTCTATGTTTAGCCTTTTGAGGCACTGCCACACTGCTTTCCATAGTAGTTGAACGAGTTTGCACTCCCACCAACAATGTAGTAGTGATCCCTCCTGGCCACATCCCCTCCAGCATTTGTTTTCTTGATCTTGGCCATTCTAACTGGAGTGAGGTGGAATTTTAGCGTTGTTTTGATTTGCATTTCTTTTATGACCAGAGATGCTGAGCATTTCTTCATGTGTCTATAGGCCATTTTTATTTCTTCTTCAGAGAAGACTCTCTTTAAGACTTGCCTCCTCTTCTATCTGGACCTTCCCCCCCCCCTTTTTTTTTTTGCAGTTCTCTGCTCTGATCTTCGGGGCTTTGGTATTTTGAAGAGATTCAACCTCAGCCTTCTTATGTGTGCCTTCCCTGGGGATGACATTTCTCCCTTCCAGGTGCCCAATACTAAGGAACCCCTCCATTTTCATATACTTCTACAAATTGTCTAGTCAGATCTCTATCTGGGTTCTGTCTTCCACAACACCCCAGCCTTAACATGCCTAAAACTGACTCCCCCATATTCTGGAACCATCTGTAAGTTTGTCAAGCTAGAGAAGTGGCCCCATGCTTGTCACACTCTCCCTTTTAGTCTTCCTTAAGCTCTGTGGCTGTTTCCATCCATTTCTACTTACTCACATCTAGTGTTCCATTTTGTGCCTTTTTCTTGAGATGATCCCTTAACATCCCTCTTGCTTCCAGCCTAGTCTCCCTCCAGTCCATCTTCTGTCATATTAGTGGGATGACCTTTCTAAAGTCATGTTCCTCCCTTGCTTAAAACCTTAAAGACTTTTCCCACTGGCTTTGGGAAAAATAAAACACATCTTAGAATATGTTTCTTAAACCACATTCAAGGTAGACTCTGATTTTTATCTTTGATGCTATTTCCCATGTCTCTCATTTTCATTTCTTTGAGAAAGCCATGCTTCTATCACCTAAGGAATTTCTCCTCTGCTGTTATTTCTTCCTGGGCTTCCCTTTATACATCCATTGCTTCATGTTGTATTAGAAATTATGTTTTCTTTTCTTGGTATGCTTATATCCCTCCTACCACCTGTGACATATACACCTCTGAGGGGCAATTACAAGCTGCATCTAGAATCTCTAGCCTCACTAGCCTGGTTGGCATCTACCCAATAGGTGAGTAGTTGAAGTCCTTTCATGTCAGCTGAGCTCCTGCTCAGATGACTGTAATTGACTATTCCAATATTTGTATCTGGTTTTACATGCCTTGACATGTCATTCCAGAGCCTTCTTAATCCTTAGTGGCCTGATTTCATCATATTTGAACAGACTTGCTGTGGTTCCATCACTCCCTGACATCAGAATTTCATCTTAGAAGACCTACAAACTCCATTGCAGATTGGACTTCTTTGTAGACAACAGTTCATCCCCTGCAATCCCCAGCCTCAGTTTCTCTCAGATTGGAGCTCCCCTAAATTGCATACTAAAGAAAATGTTGGACAGCTTCAACCCAAAGGTCTTTCTTTTTCTACCTATTGGCGTCTGCTTGCCTCCCTGTAAGTAACTGACTCTTGGAATCCAAGTTGCCTGGAAATAAATGATCATTATACTAAGATCTTGGGATATATACATATCTATTCACACATATATAATACTATATATATATCAAAAAGTCTTTATATAAATTTAAAGAAAAACCTTCATAATTCACAAGTGTAAAATCTAAAAACTAGCACCACCACAACCCACACCTACCACCATGTGCCTCTGCTACAAAAAGGAGAAGATCCAGGAATGAATAAGCAACACAGTAAACAAAAGCAGTAGAAAGAAAGCGAGCCAAGAAACATGAGCCAGGATGGGATAGTCATAAAATAACTTCAAAGAAGACACTCAGAAATTTCTAAGTCTCAAGCTTGTCTGCCAATATACGCTGAGCTCCAGGTCCTTGGTCCCCTAAGAAATGGGACTGAGAGAGCAGGGAGCTATGAGTGGCATATGGACCTTGTGAGCCAGGTGATGGAAAGGGTGAAAAGTAGGTTCTTCTAACCAGACTATTGGTGTACGAACACTGGTTCCACCACCACTGGGACCAATCCCCTTAACCTCTCTGTATTTCAGTCTTCTCATGTCTTCATAGGGTTATCATGATATATCAGATACAGTGAGGGAAGCATGAAATCACTGGTGTAAAGTACCCAACATGTAGTTTTGTAAGTTTCCCTCTTGCTAGTATCCTGAGCACTGAGTAACCTAAGAGACTTGGGATTTAGCCACTTTAAATTGCAGACTTGAATGGTTTATTCCATCCAAGCTATCAATCCCTCCCACCTTCTGCAGTCTGTGCTGGCTCATTTGTATTTAGATCCATCCCAGACTTTCCTTTGTTCCCTTTTTTTTTGTAGGGTGATATTCTGGCTCCCAGGTCTGCTCTGTTCTGATCATTTAGTGAGAGGCACAGGAAGATTAGAGGATGGAAGAAAGGGAAATCACCATACATGTTTTGTTCTCTGACTGGCCAGAAGGTTTCTCTGGTACCCACTGAGTCTCTTGAAAATTCCATCATGTTCTAACTTCTGCCATTGAGATCCAGTACTTGGTTTCCCTTTTCCTTTCACTCTAAGATGGTAGTTGATTCCTTCTCTGGCTTTACAGGACTTGTCACCAATCCTGGGTATCATATTTCCTCTTTGAAAGAAGAGAATGTTTTCTGTTTTCTGGCTTGGATTCTGACCAAGAACCCTCCATTCCTGTCCCAGGCATCCTATCATTGCCTACAGGCTGCATGGAACTATGGGACAGTATCTGCAATCCAATGTAGCTTTAGAAGTAGACTGTGCCTACCAGCCCCTTCTGCCTACTCCAGGAGATTCTCAGAATCAGGGGTGGAAAGTCCTTCAAAGACACAAAGGCTGTTCAACAGTATCCCTCGCCTGGCTGTGTGGAATGATTCCCCAACAGTCCCAAACATTGCTCCTATATACATGACAGCAAGGAAATGTTTTGGCAGAAGCCAGTCTGGGCATCAAAATGCTGAGGCCCATATGTTTCTGCTAACTTCCTGCCAAAATGTTGTTGTTTGAGTTCTGAAGAGTATAACTTTTAAATTCAGGATAAAAAGGGAACTCTAACCCAGGAATACATTTTAAGCCAGAAACAACACCCCCCCAAAAAAAAAGCAAACAAAAATGAGCTTAGAATACAATTAAAATGACAAATGGTAACAGGCGATTGAGAAATTGTAAAAGACTAGTAGCTCTACTGTCTTCATGCTGGAGCTTTGAACCTAGGGATTCTGAAAGGGAAGACATAGCATTTCTATGCAATTATATTGCCCCCAGGTACACTCAACCAATACACCTTCATCTCTGGTCCCCTTACTGTTTGGATTCTACATGCTTTCTAAGTGTATGTGTTTCTTTGCCCTGGGGCTTTTGTGATTCTCCTGTTCAGTTTACTAACCATGTGTCAGCAATTCTTGCTACCTGTCAACACCTGTTTAGGCCCAAGGAGAAGAAGTTTCTTGCACTCTCCAGGAACATACTAACCAGGCAAGGTCTGAACTTTTTGATGCCCTCCTGTTAAGGCAAATTAAAAAAATAGAAAGCTCAAAGCTGGGCTGATTACAGGTATGATTATAGGTATGATACTGGTAATCCTGCCTGCTTGGAAAGTGGAGAGAGAGGGGGAGAGAGAGAGAGAGAGGGAGAGAGAGAGAGGATAGTGGTTTGAGGCCAGCCACATAAAAAAAAATCACAAGACTCCAACTCAATCCATAAAACCTGAATGTGGTGATGCACATCTGCTAACTGAGCCATGAAAGAAAACGTAAGTAGAGGGATTTCAGTTTAGGCCTGCCCGGGAAAACAAGACCCTACTGGAAAATTAACAAGAGAAAAACGGGTTAGGGACATGGTCATGTTGAAGAGTACTTTCCTTGTAAGGGCCTGAGTTAAAACCCAGTATGAAAGAAAATTTAAAACAAAGAAGAAAGAAAGAAAGAAAGAAAGAAAGAAAGAAAGAAAGAAAGAAAGAAAGAAAGAAAGAAATTTATGAGTTCTCGATAAATACACACAGAGACAGACACACACACACACACTCACACACACACACACACACACACACACACACAGTATGTTAATCTCTAGACAATGTGAAGCTGATGCTACATCCTGACTTCACAGAAATAGATGAATACATATCACTCACAGATATGCAGATGAAGTGGGCTTGAGATGGGCTCTGTTGATGGAAGGGAGGAGAGGGTGCCTATGTGTGAAAAGAAAGGAGTAATGGGTTATGTGAAACAATAATGAAGACTGGGCAGGGCTGTGATGCTCTCTGTACATGTGGGTTTCTCAGCCTCATGAATGGTTAGGTTGGAGAGATATGACTACCCTGTGACACTGTGTGTAGGTAAAATCAGACCAAGTGATTTTCCATCTCTCTCTTCCTCTGTTGTAGTGACCTTGGAGGCCTTCATTCCTGGTAATATGGGAGGAAGATGAAGGAATACTGTACCGTACACACTCATCAAGGTCATGCACCCAGGCACTGAGATTTTAGGGTTTATGTGTAACCATATTATTATTTAGCCTAACCTTCAGTTTCTAGCCTCTGCAGTTCAATCAGCGAATAGTATTAAAAGAATGTTAAGATACTTGTTAGGGCATGCCAAAGTATCTAAGCAAATGTGGGGTGGATCTTGTTTTATTTCATAGTAGATATTATATGTAAGATGAAATAAGATCTTAGAATTTTGTGGGGTGACATTTTATAGAAACTGAAAATTAAATCCAAAGACTTATTTCCAGAGAATTTTGTAGAAAAGCTATTTTGAAAAAGGTTATCTTCTTCCCATTTCTTAAAGTATTGCTTTAATCAAACATTACATTTCTCCTGTTGCCTCACCATCAGTTTGTTTTTTTCCCCCCAACATGCTTATAGTAGTCTCTCTTCTGATGTACAAATCCATGAATTTTCTCAAGAAACTTTTTTTTGCCAGTCCTAGACTTGAGCTCAGGGTCTGGGCACTGTCCTGCGACTTTCTCAAGGCTAGAGCTCTACCACTTGAGACTCAGCACCATTTCTGGCTTTTTTCTATGTATATGGTACCAAGGAATTGAATTGGGTCTTCGTGCATGCTAGGCAAGCACTCTACCACTAGCCAAACTCCCAGCCCCTCTCAAGAAAAGTTTTGAGCCATGTTCTTTCATCTTCTGAGTCAGGAATTATACTGGCTCAAGAGCAATGTCAACACTGTGTTGAGAAAAATAAACAATGTAGAGATATTTAAACTGTAAATATCTTAAAAATCTTTGCCACATCAATACACTAACATGGAATTCTGGACTGTAGAGGAACCATACATCTACAGTCCACTGAATCTTATACCAGGCATCTGGATGTAGCATTCCTAGTTTAGATATTATATTAATTAACTTTTCTATTTTAATAACTTTTATTTCTAACTTTTTAACTATTGAAACTAGAAGGGAGACTCTTCATTAAAACAATACTATTGGTCTTTCCTACAAAAGAAATCTGGGACAAGGATTGCATATCCATTGCTATAACCCTTATCATCCATAGATGTGGGATATGGTTTTTGGCAGCTTAATAAATCTTGAATGACAACCACAGCTTTTCCTGTGCTAGCCAATTTGTTGATACCAATTTGTTGAAATGTTCACACTGTATTACATACCCCATTACTCCATACTACGATCTTACAGCTGATGTTATACAGAAAGAAAGAGCACTGTCAGCCATCAGAGTAATCCATGCATTTCTTGTTACAAAATTGAAGTGCAAGTCAGAAATGATTGGTTCTAGTCAGTGGCCTGACACCTGGTTTCTAAACACCAAGAAAATGGACAACAAAAACAACAACAACAAACTGTGAAAGGTCCTTATTTTCCCCAAACTATGTTGTTCTGTATTCTGTTTCCCTTCCTCTGTCAGTCCTCTGGGCTCCTCAGGGACATTTCTTCTTCCAGGAAGCTACTTCACATTCTTACTAAGAAACGAATTCCTAAGGCTGACTATTGGCAGCCTATTAAACTTCCCTTCTTTCTTTCCAACTCGTTGCTCTTGTTTTTTGGATATCTGACCATCTACTCCAGCTCAGGCATTTCCTTTTGTTATTGTGCTTCCTACCTTTATTGCCAAGGCTTCCAGGATCTCTACCTACCCCCTACAGAAACCTCCCCTCTGATTATGAAACTGCTGATCCTCATACCCAGTCTCCAAAAATTAAAAAAAAAAAAAAGTCTCTTCAGGCCCTTTGTTCTTCCTGGTCTCTGAGTATGGAGCACTTCTCCCTCAAATAACACATCTCTTGCTTCCCCACTCTTCAAGGACTTGGTTCAGTCACTATTCAGTGAAACTTTACCTGCCTACTCTACTCAAAAATCTCAATCACTCCCTTTATCCTTTGGCTCCCATAATCTTCTTGTCTTATTTTCTGAAGTAACAAGTATTTTCTTCCTTTGTTTTTTTTTTGTCTGTTTCCCAAATTCAAATTCACTTTTCATGGAGGTAAAGTATCTGCAATATCTCTACCACTTAATTGTGTGATTGGTATCTGTATGTAATGCAATTGTCAGAATAAATGACAAAAATAAGATGAATAATTTATCATTGAGGTAACAGGATATACACTGAGACACATATGGGACACTATATCATTTTATTTGATGCAAAAGGAAAATCAGTAAGAGTGAGTGTGTGTGTGTGTGTGTGTGTGTGTGTGTGTGTGTGTGTACAGGCACTGGATCATGAACTCAAGACCTCCTGCTTTTTGCTTGACTTTTTCACTGAAGGCTAGCATTCTACCATTTCAGCCACAGATCCACTTTTTGCTTACTGCTCACTAATTGGAAATCAGCATCTCATGGGTTTTTCTGCCTTAGCTGAACTTTTTTGCCTGGGCTAGCTTTAACTGCAATCCTTAGATTTCAGTCTCTGAAATAGCTAGGATTACTAGTATGAGCCACTAGTGCCCAGCTCCAATTTTGCTCTTACTTAACAATTGTGTATCTCATTCATTATAGATGTGGGGGGCAAAATTTTTGAAGTATTGCATTGAGACACTTAGGTTTTTTGTGCTGTTAAATTTTGTGCCTAGAACAATTTCTTCACTGATGTCACATTTGTTTCCTGTCTCTTTCCCTCCCTTTGCTAGTGGAGGTGAACAGAACTAACTATATAATAATTGATCAACAATATCAGAGAGCCTTGCTTCGGCCCCTGAGAAAACATCGTAGGATGGTTCTGATCATATTGTTCAGACTTCACAATCTAAGGGACTTTCTAAATACAGCTTTTAAAGAGGAAATCTGTGCACAATGCCAAAGAGGGGATTCATGGCATGCTATTAGTGAGGAGTATGCTAATGATGTTGATGATGGTGACATGATGGCACTTAAAGTGCCAAGACATCTAATGAAAGAAGTCAAATATCAGATCAAACCTTAAGGCAAATATTACATTTCAACAAACTTTTCCTTGCTAGCTCAGAGAATCATGCTGGAGACAAACAAAACAAAGAAACAGAAACAAAAACACAACTGAAAAAAAAAAGAAGAAAAATCTCATAGCACCACATAAGCCTAACACATCTAATTTTTCTTCCAAAATCAGAGCAGATTGGTGTGTCTTCATGTGCATGCCAGATGAAGTTAACTGGCTTCTGTTTAAAGGACATGGCATATAGCAAATGCATATTTTGCAGATCTCCTGGGGGTGGGGGAGGGAGATATTCATGCTATGATAAGAGGCCTTCAGAGGCTGAGACTGACCAAAAGACCCCAATCTCAAGACTCCCTTTTCATGCTCAGCTAAGTCATGCATTCAGTCAGTGACCACACTAACTAAAAAAGATATTTATCTTTCTCTTCCTTGATCTGTTAAGGCAATATGTTGAGCCCAATTCATCTGAGTTAATGGGGTTTAGATCTAACCCTGCTATATGAGTACTTACTGTGCACTAACTTGTTCTGATGGCTTATGTGAATTATCATGAGGAAACCCTCATTGTGCTCCATTTACAGATAAGAACAAATGAGTATCAGAAGGTCTATTTTTCTAAAGGCCATAAACACATCTTAGCATAGAAATTCCAAGTTAGAATTCAAAGACTTATGTCTTCACCACTCCCCATCATGGTCAGTTTTTGCCTTGAAGTTGCTCCATTTTGATTATCTTCCTATGAGAAAAACCTAACACTGGCCTGACTCACTACTGTGTCCGGAACTCTTTCACTTTACCTGTATTTCTGCTGTGTAGTATCCAGAAAGGCTACTTTTTTTCCATGGCCTAGAAAATGAATGCAGATTTGTCTTCTTTGCTCTGCCACTGGTTTCACTTGTGACTGAGCTGGTTGTGAAATTAAGGTTTGCCTAGCACATTATCTTTCATATCATCTTCACAGCTCAACCTTTTCGTTATTATTCCATTTCATGATTTAATGCACTTGTAGTTGTCACAAAGCCCTTTATAGGAAAAGCCTAATGGCAACATTGTTACTGAATCATTGCCACTTTCAAACCATTTTTCCAGAGCCAAGGCAGGATTTAAAAAGTGAGGTAGGAAACAATTATAGACGAAAGAGAGCTTCAGGGAAGAGGATACACTCAGCCTCAAAGACAGACTTCGTAGGTGTGTGCTCTAAACACCAAGAGTATCACACCACTCCTTTAGTACAAAGGCAGAAGATATTTTGAGAGAAGAGAACTCTTTCACAAGCATAGAGTTCTGTGGGTCTCCTACTGCTCCAAAGTTATAAAGCTGTGGATGAAAATAACTATGAATAAGCCTGCCATTGCCTGAGTGATAGAGTCATAAAGACTAAGGCTTCAGGGGTGACCATTAGTTACCAAGATACATTATCTGAAATATATTTATAAACAGCACCAAAGCACCAGTGCCTGAGCAAGATCTCCATGGCTTAGAGTTGGGAGGGAGATGGAGAAGCAGCCGTGGTCACCAACACTTCCATAGTGATGATACAACACAAAGAACTACACTCCTCAATATCTGAATTCTTTTGTGTATGGGAGAGTTTAGACTTTACTGTGATTTTGCTCTGTGCAGTTTCCCTTTGGAGATTTTTCTCCAGTGCTTTCAAGACTTCAGAATATCCTTCTTTCCTTCTGTTCATTCTTTTTTCTTCCTTCCTTCCCTTTGTCTCTAAGCACATGTTTGTCTCATTTGTATTCAGATGCTAGGTATACATTGGTGAATAAGACACAGGATCCTTCCTATTTCATAGAGATTTTGGATTTAGGGGCCAATCCAAAAGTACTTCTTCTAACCATATTAAGATGGACCGGGAGAAAATAATTGATATTTTTATTCACAATGATGGTCTTCGGGACATCGCTTTGAATAGCTTTCCTCTGCAGGACATAATATCATATTCAACTTTCTGGCAGCAGGCAACTTAGCTAAAAATTCATATAAAGTTACCACAGGCCAGGCATTGGTGGCTCACATCTGTAATCCTAGCTTCTCAGGAGGCTGAGATCTGAGATCACAGTTCAAAGCCAGAGTCCAAAGGACCAAAGCCTTTGGTCCACAGGCACCAAAGTGCATGAGACTCTTATCTCCAATTAAACACTAAGAAAATTGGAAGTGGTGCTGTGGCTCAATTGGTATAGCACTAGACTTGAGCTGAAGGGCTCAGGGCAGCACTCAGAGTTCAAGTCCCACAAATGACAAAACAAAAAAAAGTTACAACAGTTATGTGTACAATAGCAGAGAAAGACTCCATACATAGTATTTTAAGAGAATATCCTCAAAAAAATGACTGAACAATTTTAGTTCTTTTTTTCTAGACATATTGAATATTTGCATGGTATTCCCTATCAGAGCATCTTCTACACATTAGTAATTGAGTGACTACTTCTATTCATGGATGGACATCCAGAGATGAATGAGATAATACTCCTTGCCTTTGCTATTGCTCACAGTTTAGCTCACAAGAAAACACATGCACAAATCATTACAAGAGTGTAAAAGGGGACAATAATCAAACGGTTGTAAGCTGTTGATGTAGTGCTGAAAATAAAGTAGTAAGTCTATTCTGGGTAGAGAAATATTCTTGGAAAGGGGTTGAAAAGTTGAATAGGAGCTTTCTAGACACAGGGACTGAAGAGCCAGGATAAAGGAAAGAGGAGTTGTGGGAAAGGCATTCCATATACAGAGGACATCATGTATGAAAGCATGGAGTTAAAAAGGGGAGGAAGAAACATGAGGCTGGGTGAGCTGGAAGATGGAGTTCTGATCCTTGTATGCTCACGTGCAGCTTGGACTTCTACCTTCTATTTTAAGTAAGGAGGGAGCTACCACCAAGTGAATTGAATCCTGGAGAATGACAGTGTCATACTGGCTTTTCCCAGTTACCTGACACTTGGTCTGATAAGAGTATTTGCAAGAACCTTGTAGTACTCCCTCAGAATTGTCTCAGCCTCATAATTATCTACCAGGTTCAGTGATCTTGAGGCTTCAACTGCTTACCCTGATAAGCTCATTCCAGAGGGAGTCCAGGACCACACCTGATATCCTTTGAAAAGCAGCAGCTGGCAGGTGACTCAAGTCTGGTGGCCCGGTTCCTGGCCCTTCCTTTGTCTGTTCTCATTTCTCTTACAGAACCCATCAGGTCCTTATCAAAAGAATGTTGGGTCCTGAGAGAAGCTGAATGATTTCAGCATCCCCTTGGAGGTGAATCTCTATGCATTATCCCTTAGATATCATCTTGTGGATCCTAGGTAGTAAACTCAGCTCACCCTAGTTTGGTATATGGAAACAAACATTTAAAATAGATTATTTAACCATATATCAGTAGCTCAAGGAATATAATAAGTACAATGACACAATCACTTCAGGACATCTCAATTATAAAACTAAAGTCTTTGCACATACACGGGTACTATAATGTATTCCTTTATGCCATTTTTATCGGTGTTTATTTTATTTTATTTTATTGCCAGTCTTGGGCTTGAGCTCAGGGCCTGAGCACTGTCCTTGGACTTTCTCAAGGCTAGAGCTCTACCACTTGAGCCTCAGCACCACTTCCGGCTTTTTTCTATATGTGGTACCGAGGATTCGAACCCGGGTCTTCATGCATGCTAGGCAAGCACTTTAACCACTAGGCCAAACTCCCGGTCGGTGTTTATTTTTGTGTATGTTTTTTTCTTTCTTTGCTTTCTTGGCTTCTCAGTTTATACTGAAGCCTGAAGAAAACTTTGGTTCTCACCTTTTATATTATAGATGGGGCCAGTTGAAAAATTACTTGACTTTGTGACAATTCCAAATTCTCAGGGATAGATTTGATGGCCTGTCTTAACTCAATCAGGCATCTCTAAGACCAGATGTTACAACATGGCTACAGGGTCCCATACCTATGATTTTGAGGATCGAATATAAGTTAGAGAATAGTCTCAAAACAATGAAATTAAGAGCTAGAAGTTACCCTGAAAGTACATCCTATACAAGCATACTGAATATATTTATATTGAATGTATATAAATGTTGAATATAAGTATATTAAATATATACCCATATATGTGCACATACATGCAGACACACACACAAGAATACATATAACACAAACAGTATTAAATGTTCCCAGTAAGAAGTAGTAGTAATAATGAAAGTAGTTGTAGTTAACCAAAATTAGAATCACTTGAACTTTTACGTCAAGTAAAAAGTACTTTTAAGTAAAATTGTACTAGTATAGCCTTTTTATTTCCTCCACTGAGAGGTTGAAATCAGTAACCACAATTCTCTGGTTAAAGACATAGGTATTTTTAAGTATAGTTAGTATGAATTTCTAGTAATAAGTTAACTAAGCTCAGTAGATATTGTACAGGAACTTATTTTAACTAATGTCTTACTTTAATTATTAGCTGTTAATTCACTAGTTAACCTTGGATCCAGATTAACCTTTGACATTTGCTATCAAATCTACTCTCAAAGAACAAATTTTTCTCCATTCACTATAGTCAATCGTAAATACTGTGGGCTTTAATAGTGAGTCCTATCAAGGGGCTACAAGAAAAGAAAGTTATAAACAAAAACCACTGTTGAAAACTAACACCTTATCCTTTTAAGATGTCTACCTTTAAGGCATTTATATGTAATGTCTGCATTGCAGATATATAATTCAGGTATGTTTACCTGAAAAGTCAATAATTGCCTTATTACTTTTTCAATGTATAGGCACTGTTTAAGTTAGTAATTATATGGGATTCAAATATTTGCCAAGATAATGCTTTGTACTCTGCTTACCATTCTCATTTATTAGTTACCCACTTGATTTTGCAAAGAAAAACAAGATAAGGGGTTAAGAAAATATATACAAAGATCTTGAACTATACATGAATTGCCAGGAAAATGAAAAAGAAAGGGAATGGACAATGTGCATTAATGCCATTTCAGCATTCTGCATAATTTAGGCCTCTCTGCAGGCTGATTTGGTTTAGATCAGTGGTGCTTCATATGACTATTCACGTGTCCTTACATTCTAAATCTACTTATTAATTTTTGCAGGAAAGTATTCTAGAGGCAATTTCTATGCAAGTTCTTTACACAGCTGATAATGGTATATATGTCATGTAAAATTCTTCTGATTTTCTGTATTCTAACAAATGGTTTCTTCCTATAACAAATTTTGAAGCCCTGGGGCATATGGGGCAAGCATTATTTTTTAATGGACAAAACAAAATCTTCATCATATATATATATCCATTAGGAAGAAAAAATATGCAAATCTCTTCTCAGAGTGCAGCTGGGGATATATAGGCAGTTGATGACATGACATTCATTTGAAATACAATTTCTCTGTAGTTGTTGGATACCCCAGGCCCACCCTCTTCCCAACTGCAGGGACTAGATGGGGGAGAGGTTACTGAGCTATGAATGCATTTTCCATATTGGAAAGGAAACAGGGATGGAGCTAATGTACTGTGTATTCAAATGAGATTCTTTAAAGCAGAGCTGAATTGAACTCAAATGCAAATCGCAGTGGCAGGAGCACTTTCTGCTGCCCTTTGTCCTTTCGGTCTGTGTCCTTAAGCACACAGTCAAGGACTTCCAGCTGAGATGTTTAGCCTTCTGAGAAAGTAAACAACCATGTCCTCCCTCTCTAACTATACACATAATCACAGTGTGCCCTGGCTGGGGTGGCCCAAGTGGTCTCATCAGAGGTTGGGGTAGGCTGGGATGTGGCTCTTTAGGGTTGACCAAAAATAACAAGCAAGCAAACTCCATGTTGGAGGTCAGAGAAGCAATGAAAATAAAGGACAGACAAGTGCTAAGTGAGATGAGGACCTGAAATGCATTCCTGAGAATGGAAAGGAACAATCTTAGAGGAAATAATGTGACCTAAGTATTATATTACATCAATTTTTCTGCCCCTTATATCCAAACACAAGACAGAAAAATCCACACCAGCCAGCAGCTCAGTGAGAAAGGCCTTTTCCTAACTGAAATATTTAAAGGAATTAAATGAAGAAAATTTACTTCCCCCATCCACCCCTCCCCATCAAAGGTGGCATATTTTAATTTAAATGATTCACTGGGCTTGAAATGGGTTGACAGAGGTAACAGGCTGCTTCCTCTGGCCCCTCTCCACGAATGCTTCCATCTCTGAAAGACTCTCCTCACTTTTCCCATCACCCAGGGTATTCTCCCACTGGCTCAAGACAGGCTACCACAGCCAATCAAGGGGAAGCCAAATGCAAATTTCAATTCTACAGGCTCCTTTGACCCTAGTCTTTCTGCCACGCCCCATCTTCTGTCTCTTTCTTCATGTAAGTTAAAGATTCACTGGAAAAGTGATGCATTGAGATGAAAACAATCTGGATCATTTGGCTGGAAATAAAGCCCTAAACAGCTTGTGAAAGAGAGACTGAAGTCAGGAGGTGGGGGTGGGAGAGGGGAGGGAGGCTGCCCTTGTGTACTATGGAAGGACTGAAATAATACAATAATAAAGTAACATGTGATCTTCTTAAAAATATTGCTGAATAAAATTCAGCAGGCCTATTTAAATACATGAGCTAATTATCTGTTGCAAGTGAATTAAAAATATGGAAAGTTTCCCAAAGCATAATGATTTTTTTTAATAATAATTTTGTTCCTGCTATTTCTGCCATCTAAATGTCAGCTCCACTGGCAGGATCCTATCATATTCTTTTAGTTTTCATGATTCTATTTATTATTCATAAGAAAGAAAAGCTTCCCATTTCCTCATGCTGTAATGAGAAGCATCGTGCTCTAAGTGGACATGAGAAAAAGTATTTGGAAGGAAAGACACAGGGTGAGCTCTTTCTTTTGCCACACTGGGTGCCCTGTGGGTGCAAGTTATGTTGGGTCAATTAGACCTATAGATAGAATCCAGTACCGTATGTATACAAGACACAACTATGCTGGAATGTAACCCTAGCAAACACTGTCCCAGTTTCTTATCCCAGTGATAAGCTTTGTCCAGGACCAGCCTCTGGCAGAAAAAAATGCTGCCAGGATTACAATGCATGGCGCTGGAGAACAAATGTAAAAGTTGGCCCCTGCTTTCTAGTTTTTCAATCTTTGGTGGTAGCTGACACGAGATGAAGCTTCATTTCACTGAACACACACACACACACACACACACACACACACACACACACACACACCTTCTTATCGATTATGGTAAGCTGATGGGTTGGAAACTACTTGTTATTCCGATAAGGGAAGTTATCCCCTCTCTTTCCTTCCCCCATGCCAAGTAGCATTTATGTCACTTCAATTATTTTTTGTTTTTCAAATGGAAAACAAGGAAAGCAAAATTTCCCCACATCAACAGGTTCTGCAAAAATAAAAAAGTGTATGTTTCTTGATGGGTGAAGGACAAGAAGGAAGGCAGAATGGGCTAGAAAGACAAGTCTCTGATCCCTAAATGAATGCGGCAGCAGAGTTCGAGCTAATTTACAACATCATCAATGGACACAACTCAGCACCAGCCTGCTTGGCCACAGAAAGTACTGGCTGTCAGGCACAACCATGCTTTTGTTTGGGGAAGCCAAGAATAAAAGTGATGAGAGGGAGGTGGATTTGGGCGAGCAGCGTGGGGGTGTGAAATGAGGCTTCCTGCAGAGTCACAAGATGTAGCTGGTTCCCCCAAGGCTTATGTACACAGAAAGGAAATAGTGCTGGGATCTAGAACTTGGTATGAATGATTTGAATAGGCTCTGTTTCTCTCAAGGCAACATAGTTTTCCCCAGTTTTCATTTAATCACCTCTTTCCAGAATCTTCCTTGGGTGAATGAAGACCACAACAAGCTGTTTTGTAGGGTTGCCAGGAGGTCAGGAGTCATTTCTCAAAATAATGTGAAAAACTAATTAATTGGCGGACATGTTCTGAGGAAACTCACTCTGGGAAAAAATCTATTGCAACACTGCAGAAGGATTAGGAGCAAAGAAACAGGAAAAGAGAAAGGAATGATGACAGAGGAGCTGGAATAGCGTGGAGGTTTTAAAAACAAACAGGACACATTGAAATTTCCTTTATTTGTCCTTTCAAAAGCAGTTCAAAAGATTTCCCTTCTTCCTATCCCCCAAATATCCCTGTTCTGTTCTCTCCCTGAAGAGGCAACAAACTGTTTCTTTAGGAATTAACCCTGTTTGCTGCATACACAATTAACCCTACTGTTTTTCTCATTCACAGTGAGGAGGAATCTGGGAATATAGAAATCATGTATACTCAGCAAAATGGATTCTACATTATACTCAAGAAATCTGGTCTGCTCCTCCAACAGCCTTCCTTGAGATGGCAAAGAGGCCAGGACCCTCCATGCTCTAGGAATATTAAAGGTCAATCTCTGATTATCTATCTGACTTGCTAAAACTCTCCTTTTCTTTCTTGAGACTCAAGATACCTGACTCTAATCTCCCAGGATAAAGGGTATGTAGTGGATACTTGACCTTTCCATGCCTCCTCCTAATGATTGCTCAGTTTTGAAGGATGCCCTAAAACTGTGAGATGGATGGAGGTCTCCGAGTTGGGCACTGAACTTTCTCCTTAGTCCTAACTCTTTCTCAGTGTTGTGTATATGTTGTGTGGCATCTTCATCATCACTCCTGACAAAAGCTGATGCACAAGAAAAAAGGATCACTCAAAACTGATTACTATTTAGCTGCTTGCTTTTTAAGTTGGAGTTTTAGGCCCAAACCAAACTCCAGGGTTCCCACATGTCAGGTCTTGTCATTTTCCTTTATATGCCACGTAAAGAGACAGGATGAAGGCAGAATGAGGCTTATTACATTGTATATACAGCAGCTATGGAAAGAGGCCAAGGGAGCAAATTAACCTACCTTCAGGTACAAAGCTAAGCTCTAGATGTGAATAGACAGAGGATTTAAGTCAGAGTATGTAAGCGCTGATAAACATTCCTGGTTACAGGTGTGTGTCACTGAGGAGGACCTCAGCCCATGCCCTTGTTTCTCTGATTCCAGATTAGTTATTGCTGTCACCACCGGTCAAGATGAACAAGTGGTTGTTTCCTGGTGTGGTCTGTCCTGAGGATTCTTTCCTGGGGAGCAATCCATTTTCTCCATCTCTGCTTGTACATATGTTGACAGTCTTGTCCTTCCTGGATTGCAAGGTGATTACAAAGTGACTTCAGTGAGAAAACCCCAGAGCAAAGATGGGGGAGGTAGGGAAAGGGGAGGCTAAGTGTTCTGTTTAATTCAAGGGTCCAAGGAAAGTGTCAATGTGTTACAACAAAAACAGATAAGGAACCTGTTTCATTTCACTGGGCAAATGGAAACAATTAAGGATGGAAACTTGCCCTACTAGAAGGAGCAGAAATCTCAGATGGAGATCCAGAACAATTAATTATCTGTGAAGTTTCCAGGTGACTCAGGATGGTGAGATCTGAAGATCACCATTTGAAGCCAGCCAGGGCAGGAAAGTCCATGAGATTTGTATCTCCAATTAACTACCAGAACACCAGAAGTTGCAGGTACAGTGGCTCAAAACAGTGGAGTGTTAGCCTTGCTCGAAAAAGCTCAGAGACAGCACCTGAGTTCAAGCTCCATGCCAGACTCCCCTCCCTACATACCCCCCCACCAAAAGACATAGTAACTTCATCTAAAGTGTGTTGGGGGGGATTTCCTGGATTTAGGTTCCAGCAATAGTAATAATTGAAGTGTGTAACATGTATTTAATTACTTCATCCTCATAAGACCCTCATTCTATCCTACAAAAGAGATGATCATGGATCAGGGGGTTTTAGTAAGTTGTTTTCTATAGCTGGTGATTGATAAAGACAGACTTGAACCCATACAGGTTGCTTCTGGATCCCATAATTGTGGCTGCTACCTGAACCAACTGAGATATACAAACATAAACCCTGTCTGTGTTGAAAGAGGTTTCCCCACAGCAACAATGAACTTGAATGCTTAGTGCTTGCTGAATTGAGAAGAAGGTTCTGACATATCACAGACAAATTGTGAATATTCAATGACAGGTACATGCTATCAAATAAAATAAGATGATTTTCAGAAATCTCAGTGAAACGTCTAGCTTTCTGGATATTAACTCCCAAGTCTCTTGTTATTCAAAGAAGGCTTACAGTGATTACAACCTTGTACGTTTTAGCCTACCCTTAAAGAGAAAATATAGCCTGCAACCCAGTTAGACTACATGGTTCTTTCTCAAAGAAGTTATTACAGTTGTATAGAATTAGGCGTTCTCTTATTCATTCAGTGTTTGCTTCCTTTAAAGCTGCATTTCTATGCATATCCTATGCCTGGCACTCTGTAAATGCTCAGAAAATACTTGTGGTGTAAATGAATGAAGGGATGAATGAATACAACCTTCTAGCACCTTCCTAGTTCACCAAAGTCAAATTTCCCTCTAGTGGGCATCAACAAACTCATGGAAATGAAGGTGACATGTGGAATGTTTATCCTGGGGCTCTTCCTGAGCAATTCACTCAGGAATTTTTCCATTTATTAGCAGATTCACATGCTGGCTTTGTTTAAGAGGGGTTTCCATGTGTTACACAGGGACATTTTTTTCCTAAGAATATGCTTATTCCCGGCTTGATCCTGCTGCTCTGATCTAGCCACATTTGGCCCAGAGCTCACGTGGCATAGGATTAGGCTTCCCTCATTGTATGAAGTGACTTGGACACGCTGCCGTGCTTATTAGAGTGGGTATTGTGGATCACTTTACAAAGGCAACAGCTGCAGCCATTACTCCAACAGTTATGTCATAATTTGGTGTGTGCGACACCTCTGCACAGCGCACGCAACAAAAACACTTATTCTTTTCATCTGTCAATATATTTGTGCCTCTCATCTCTCTCGTTCTCTCTTTTGCCTCTTTTCACAAGTAGGAGAATGCATCCCAATTCCCAGACAATTAGTTTCTCTGCAGAACCATCCTTGCAGCAGCTGCTTTCTTATAGCACATTTTTGAATGATTATATACATTTTTTCCTTAAATAAAAAACAGGCTTTTTGAAATGCAAGGATAGTTCCAAAGCACATAATGATATTCAATTAGCCAAATATGGCCCACATTCAGTTGTGTGAGTTCACATGAATACTCCTATTTGACTCTTGAAGAAACTGAGACTTTCATGAGATTATCAGGCCTAAAAGACACCGACTCCTTAAGACAGGCCAGAGGAGGGCACTCTTCATAATGCATTCATTCCACTTATGCCCCCCCACAAATGATACAGGATCTGAGACAGTGTGAGATAATCCCCCAATTAGGTGCCAGAGGAAACGGAGCTGAAATGGCTTATCTGAAGTCACACAGTTAATCAACACTAGAGCAGGATTAAGCTCAGGGTTGTTGGATCACAGCCATGTATTTATAATACTTCTTTAAATCCATTAGTCTGTGAGTGAACTTGACAATCATTGGTGTGACCAGGATTAAAACATTCGGCTTAGGTGCCCCAGTCAGGCATGACATGAATGTATGGCAAAGGCAGCACTGGTATATATGAAAGCATACTTTTCTCACAACTCCATTTCTCCTATAAAAGGTGACATATTTGGGCCCCATGAGCTATTGTGCCTCTTTTTATTTTAAAAATCAGACTTGTACAGAGTCAAGACTTGCTTGGTGGGCCTCTTCAGCTAAGCTGAAATATTTTAGAAAAAAGAGGTGGTGGTAGGTCAGAGAGATCAGCTAAATGGGAATGGGAGGGAGAGAGAGAGAGAGAGAGAGAGAGAGAGAGAGAGAGAGAGAGAGAGAGAGAGAGAGAGAGAGAGAGAGAGAGAGAGAGAGAGAGAGAGGAAGAAGAAGAAGAAGAATGAGGAGGAGGAGGAGAACAGAAGAGGAGAGGAGAGGAGAGGAGAGGAGAAAAGATGTTCTTTATTCAGTCCCTGTCATGGGCCATGCACAATGGCAAATTTTGTTATTCTAATATTATTGACAAGACATCTCAGAGGATGTGTTGGCATGATTATCTTCTGGCTTTGAAACTTAGTGTATCTGATTGCAATATTCTTGACCAGAGTGTTGTTTTGGGATATATCAAATGTGTCCTGATTTCCCAAGAGCTAGATTCAGCAAGAAACTGGGAGATGAAATCTGGCCACTCTCCTCACCACACTGTTTCTGTTGTTAGAGCAGTATTTCCATGATGCCTATATTTTATCCCTCTATTGCTCAGGAACTGAATCTCCAAGGGGGTCATTAACACTGTTACTGTTTATTGAAGAAGGAATAGAGATTAATCAAATCAAACTATTTTTAATAAGTAAGAATAATCAGTACTCAAAATTTAAGTCAGACTCCCAAAACTACTTTAGGAATATAGTGAAGCTAGCAAGACTGGCTTCAACATAGGGAAATCTGTTATTTCAAACAAAAAGAAGCAGTTGGGAAGACTTCTGGGTTTATTGGATTCCCCAGCTTAAAGATCTCTTTGGCTTTAGGCTTTGCCATCAGTGGTGTCAGCTCTACCCTAAAGTTGGCTCTCCACATGATCACGTGATGTTTCACAGCAACAAGTAATATACATGTTTGTTTCCAGTTGGATATACACTGGATTTCTATTTCCAGAAACCACAAGCAAGCCTCTCCTGGCATCTCATTCACTTATCTTGACTTAGTTCTAACCCAAGTCTGAATTAGTCTTTGGTAAAAGAGAGAAGGAACTACCACATTTGGCATTGATTCATTTTTCTGGAGTAAGGGTGAATAAATATAAGAAGTCTTTCATAATAATCTGAAATTCTCACCTCAAGCTTACTTGGCATACTGAATCCAAGAAGCCACATTGATATAAATGGTATTAAAATATAGGATTAGTTGGAGAGATTAGATCTTGTTCAGTGGTGAAAGGTAGCAAAGCCATACATAGGCCACTGCCTCTGTGTGTAGTGTTGAGCCTAAAAAGGCATGATGACACAGCTGGACCAGAAATTAGGGAGGAAGCCCTTGAACTGAATCCCCATCATTAAAGAAAAAGATCTGAGGAGTGTCAGTAAGAAGTGACAATGAGTACAGCCTGTCACAGGGCCTAGCACTAGACAAATCTCAGGGCATAATGAAAGCTCCACTTCAGCCCCCAAATAGTACATAGGATGTTTCCTGTGGCAAGTCCTAAGCTGGAAAGGAGGAAATTCTGGAGGGAACAAGTTCTAGTTTACCTAACTTGATAAAGCACAATGCAACCTCCAGTGTCATAATTCCTCAGCTTGGATGATTGTGTCTCCCAGAGGACAATGTGGCTGTAACTTGAGACATTGTTTGGTTGTTACAAGAATGGTATCTAGTAGGTAGAAGCCAGATAGACATCCTATGGTTTACAGGTTATGCTATCACAGCAAAGAATTTCTGACCAAATTGCCTATAGGGACAATGCTGAGCAAAGGGTAATCATCAATTGAAAAAAAAAGTTTTATTTAAACTTTGTCTCCACTTTAAGCCATGGTGCATGCGAGTAATGTTTATTTAGTGGTGGTAATGAGTGACATACTAGAGCATATGGCTGTTACATGTGGATCTGTCCCGTGTAGCCATTCTTAGAAGGTCTTTACTTAAGATGGATGGAGTGATAGATGAGTAAATGGATGGATGAATGAATGGATAGATGGATGGATATATAGTAACATTTTATTATCAGGTTGGTTGCAAAACGCATGAAAATATAGACTATCTCCTATATTAGCTTGCCCCTATGCTCTGCCCCCATAATGACTCATATGGTGATGATTTTGCTACAGTGTGTGAATTCAAATAGCCCTTTGTGTATGAACACAGTGCCTTCTACTTGTGGTCTATTTGTGACTAGAAATGATACATCCCCACTGGAAGATGGACTAAGCCTACTGAGATGTTTATAAGTGCAACATGGATTCATTTTGGGGAGGATTTTTATCCTGTTAGACAAGAGGTTAGGATGTCAGCATTGATATTTCCAATTAAGTTCTCAGCAATCTTTTCCTGGCATCATTGGAGGCATATTTCATTTGATGGATGAGATAGAAGCTGGAGAAAAAGCTAAGCCAAGAAAGGTAGCATGCTTCTTCAAAGCTTCTTTATAAAAAATAGATTGTTGGCACTTTCAGGGAATTCCATGATATTCTATCACAGGCTAAGAAGCAGTAGAATATAAGAAAAAATGGAAAGAGACTGATAGCAAATTACTCATGGAGTTAGTGCTGTAACTCACAGACTTTCATCATCTTGCTCAAAAGTCTCAGCTAAATGGTTGCCAGAACTATGTAAGTAATAAGATGAGCTATACTTCACTGAATCATTTCTCTATTATTGGAATTGGGATTTTGCTAAAAAGAATAACTATAAATAATCTCTGCTGAATACACTTGCTATGCAAATCATTGCATTACTGTGCACTTGAGTATTTCTTAAAGATAAATTACTATGAATAGTATCACTGGGTAAAAGGCATTCATAGTTTAAGGTCTTAGATATTCATTTTGGAGCAGATACTTCAATATCTATAGGCTTATTCCTGGAGGAGGATTGTATCTGAATTTCCATGATGGGTTTTGCTGGGTATAAGTGGCCCAGCGTTATGCTTGTTCAAAGCTTAAATATGTCTGAATGCAGAAACTATTAAACAAAACCTCCAGTTCTGCAATCTGGCACTCAATTGTTCATTTCTTCAACACAGCAGAAGAAAAAGTGGTTTTGATAGTGTAGCAAATACATGGATCTAGTGAGGTATGACGACAGATCTATGTCATTTCGGTGAAAATAATGGGTATGCAGGAATAATTATACCTATCAAATTGTTTCATCAAAAAAAAAGGAAAAGGGATTTAAACCATTAACTATCAGAGTTATAGCCCTTTTGATTCATAGGAAAATGGGAGGGGGTGGTAGGAACAAAGGAAGAGGGAAATCCTTATGGACTTATGAAGTGTCTTCTTCAATGTCCAAAGATATGGCAAGTTCTCAAGCTCCATCTTTCAGTTCTTTTGTCTCCTGGTCTTGAACAAAGGCTAAAAGGTCATAGGTTGATGCCAGGGGAGGCCTTAGAGGTTTCTGCTTTCTGTATGGCAAAGACAAAATCCACATGGCTCATGGTAATAAACCTACGGATGAGCTTTTACATGTTCTCTTTTTAGTCACCACAGCTATCTCATGTAGTTTGTACCAGTAGGTCGACTTTTTAGCTAAGGGAATAAGTTTGCCATGACTTGTGTTTATCATGTAAGTTACAATAGAATTGGAAACTAAGTTTGAATCTCCATTCTATAAACTAGATGACCACACGGGAAATTCTTGAGATAAACAGTATAAAGGGAGATTTATTTTGGCTCACGGTTTCTATGATCTTAAAGTCATCACAGCAAAGTGTTATAGCAGAGTGGAGCAGATCCTTTTATGGTGGCCAGGTAGTAGAGAAAATGTCTGTTTCTATACTGCATGCATTTGTCTTTTCCTTCTTTTTGTTCATCCCAACCAATGGGATGATCCACATTCAGGATGGGTATTATCCTCTTTAGACAATCCTCTCTAGAAACACTACCCAGGACAAACTAAGAAGTGTGCTTTACTAATCAACAAGGTCCTTCTCAAACTGATGACCAAACTGATGGTCAAGATTAACCAGTACAAGTCGGTCGCAGTGGCTCACGCTTGTAATCCTAGCTTCTCAGGAGGCTGAGATCTGAGGATCGTGCTTCAAAACCAGCCCGGGCACTAAAGACCCTGAAACTCTTCTCTCCAATTAAACCATTTGAAAAACAGAAACGGGGCTGTGGCTCAAGGGGTAGGGTGGTAGCCTCGAGCTGAAGAGCTCAGGGACAGGGCCCAGGTCCAGAGTCAAAGCCCCACAACTGACAAAAAATAAAATAAAATAAAATGATTAACCATCACATTCTGACACTCTGAAACTCCAAGCATGTGATTTTCTGATAACTTTTTATCTATGTTTAAAACCTGGAAAACTCCCCTGAAGTTGATGTTATCTACATTCATTTTCCATTGCCTGACATAAAAAATATCCCCAATTGCGTGGTTTAAGTTAAAATACACACTCACACACACACGTACACACACATCTATATCTATCTATATATCAATAGAACTGTCACAGTGTGGAAGCTGCAAGTTCAAGAATAAGGTGTTATCAGGGCCACACTCCACCTAGGTAATAGGGGAAAAACATGCCTGTGTCAGGTTTCTTTCCCACTGCTTTTGCTACTACCTTTGCTAGTTCTTAATTTGTGTTACTGTAACCCCAATCTTCACACTGTCTTCTACCTGTATAGGTATGTCTGTCTTCAGATCTCCCTCTTTTGCAAGGACTAGTCATTTTGGATGAGGGGCCCATCCTATTCTAAGATGAAGAGCTTGAGTTAGGAAAGTATGAGCTCATCTTAACTTAACTAATTATCTCTTCAATTATCTTATTTCCAAATAAAACCACGTTCTGAGGTAATAGAGGTTAGGACTTTAATATATACTTTCAAGGAAGGGGGGAACACAATCTAATCCATAACATCATCTTCATTTCGCACAAAACTAAATTAATTGACCTGGGGTTGCTGAGCATGTCAATGTCAGGGCTAGGATTTGGAGTCAGCCTTTCTGACCAGAAGCTCATGGCAATTTGCTTTTAGAGTCCCCTTCCTCCCTACATAAACATAGACTGAGAGCTCATCTGACCAACCCAGGCATAAGCAACTGTCATGCAAATTGTATATTAGAAATGCAAATAAAATGTAATCACAGAGATGATTTAATCTCAGGTCAGTCACTGGGTGGACTTAAAAGCACATGGGAGATTCTTTATGTGGAAATCATAGGGCTTTCAAACTTGTGAGACTACTATAAAGGGGGGAAAAAGATTGGAAGCCAAGAAAATAAGAAAATGACTTTTTTTTTTATACCAGTTCACAGATCATTCAGAAGAGTAAACTGAGGACAGTGTGCTATATAGCCTGCAAGGAGTCCATATTGGAAGCTTACTGAAATAGACTGAGGATAGGGGCTGGGGAGGTAGAAGTAGGAAGAAGCCAAATAATCTCTGTAGAGGTACAAATAATGCAAGCCAGATATTTTATGTTGGGTAACAAGTGCTTTACCTTGTCTGAGACTGAGAGATTTTCCACAATGGAGTTTGCCATGCTAAACCCCAGGTAATCCTAGGCTGAAGGGGATGGCTGTCCCCTACCAGGAAGCAAAGCCTGGAACTTGCTGTGAAGCTGGACAGTAGGTACAGGACAGCCTCCTCGTTTTAGTCCCAGGTGCATGTGTCATCTTGTGGGTAGAGGAACGCAAGAAGATAGCACAGCCAGTTTCTAACTCCAGAAACACAAACTGTAGTCTGGATACATTGCTTTCCCCATAGTTGAGTTAGAAGTGAGAGGAGACAGGAGTCACATCCTTGGTTGACCACTATGAAAAATGTCAAATGCTAAAGTCTCTGTAAGGGAAGGGTCTTTGTGTTTCCACTCTTCTCAACCCCTCACTCTGGTCCCTCATTTGAACAGCAAGGAGAAAAGATGACTTCTTCCATTTTTTTCTGATCATTGAAGTCAAATAAGGCCCTTATAAAAATATAGAGGCAGAGACTAATTTATTCAGAATCTCCAGGGAGTAGCCCAAGATACTCTTAAACAAACAACAGTAACAACAAAGTCGGATTTCCCAGAGGATTACTAAAAGTGAGCAAGCCCGGAAACTCAGGACTAGATGTCAGTAAATCAGAATCTGTCCCATCCTGGGTGTCTCTCCTTGCTTTGCCAGCACAAACAAGGTACAGAGGCTGGACACAGCGCTGAGAAGGATGAGAGATGCCAGATGCATCCACTCACTGTGTCCATTTCCAAAGGTTTTCTTTTGTTTTTCTTAAAACAAGCCCTTAGGAAAGAAGGCACTTAGAATGTTCCTTTTCCATTTGTAACTTCACTGGGGAGGGTCACTAACTCCAGGTTTACTTGAACACAGTGATTGGGGCAGCCTAAGAGAACTCCGAGAGAAAAGGAAGGATTGATCTAGGGTACTAACAGAATCTCTGCACATGGGCCCCTGTTCTCTGAGTAATGAAAGTAGGGGGTTGGTTCCAGATTGTTAACCAGTGGCAGCTGGCAGCTTTATTGTTTTTTAATTAAATAACCCCCAGCCACAGGAGCACACACCAATCCCCCACCTCCTCCTCCTCTTGAAACCTCATTAAGCAAGAGGACTATAATTAAACCTGGAATCCACACCGGTTGACACTCCTCCTTTCCGTCTATTGGGCTCTGGGCAAAAAAAAAAAAAAAAAAAAAAAACAGCTACATTTTATGGGCAGAGGCGATAACAGAAAAGGCTATCCTTATTTGTCACTTAATGGGCAACTTGGCCCTCCCTCTAGGGCAACCAGATGTGTCTCAGGTCCTTAACCTCCTCTATGGAGGTTGTCTGCTCATCAACTAAAGCAAGATATCTGCCCAGAAGGGCCAATTTACCCCAGACAGGTGAAGACTTTAATGCTGAGAGCAAGGGAATTTTCCTGATATAACTTTGTCATGATTTGGGCCCAATGTGTCAGGAATATTTCACATGATGGGAAGGGGAAATGCCATGAACAGTTTTAACTTATGTCTGCTGGCTTCTTGCCAGGGACCTATGGATGAGAATGTGTTTTTCCTTTTCAGTTCTCATCCTTTTCTTCTATCCTCACTTTTCTGGCTTCAGCTCTCAGTTGACTTTTGGGCCAGGTCTTTCTCCGTCTGCCATCTCCAGTTTTCTAATTTCTACTGGCAGAGTCTGTTTAGGAAATCTGTGTCTTAAAATGGAATCCTTTAAAATTCTGCTTTGCCCTCCCCCTCCCACCCCCATGGGAAGGGTGGAGAGGGAGGAAATGAACACAGAGGGGACCCTCTTTGCTCTTTGTCGTAGCTGCTATTGTGCAAAGCCACATTCTTTTCCCTACCCCCAGAATGGACAAAGCTGTAGGAATATTGTTTCCAGCCAAGATCCTAAACCCAGTGAACTCACATTTATCATTTACATATCTTCTCTTTGTAGCTCTGACAATTCGTATTACCCCAGAACCTGACATCTCCACTTTCTTCCAATTGATAAATAATCCCTTTTAGATTTCTGTAACTGAGAAACATCATAAACCCAACATACAAAGGAAGATTCATTGTTCTTTTATTTCACATGTTGAGCTCCTTGAAAAATGGAGTCTGCCTCGCCATTTGGGCATTAATTCCTGACATACCACTTATCATGTTTTGATTGTTTCTGAGAGAACACCATATTTTAACTCTTTGGAAATGCTTTAACTGATCAAATACATGGCATCTGGTTGTTATGGTAACTAAAGTTCTAAAAATAATATAAAGAAAGGACCACCTTTAATTGAAATCACAAGAAGTTGTTATGGTAACTGGATTTTTTTTTTTAAGTAACTAGGTTAAACTCCATTTCATTTTATCTAGCGCTTTGCACAAACAAATTCTGATTAAAATATCAGGTTTAATTTAATCAGTTAATTAATGTCACTAAATGTCATTTATCTTACAAGTCTCATTTACATGCACTGCTGAATTATCCAACTTGCTAATTCGTAACCATTCTGCCTTCAATTTAACTTTCTAGGACCCAGGGCAATGTGTAAAGATACTGCCAGGTTAGGTTTGGATGCCTGTCTAAGGTCTGAATATGTCTCTCCATAGGCTCCTGGAGCCTCTATTTCTTTATCTATGACTGGACATGATATGACCTGTTCTGTTCTGACTTCATACTTGTGTGGCACACATAAAATCATGTACCTGAACATGTTCTGGTATCTCACAGTAGACTTTGATACAGTTCATTATTGATCATATTCTTTTGTTCATGCATTTCTTGGATATTGATGTTTAAAAAGATACTACATGAAAATGAGCTAAATATGTTACTGACCACAGACATTTGACTCTAGTGACTGACTTAATTAAGGAATGGAATAGTCTTATCTCATACGCTAAAACTCCCCAAACAAAATGGAGTTGTGTTGAAGATGTGGAGAGTATTGAACCCTTCTTTATATGCCAGATGGTGCCTTGCATATAGAAAGTACTTAAATGCTATTTAATGAATCTGTATTAATACACTGTTTTAATCATGTATATTTCATGAACAGGAATCTGGGTTGAGATAAACTCTTACAACATGGACATGAAACTATCCTTTGCAATTTCCATGATATGAGAGTGGATTTAGGAAAGACCTAAGAATACAGGAAACCTTGAAGAGAATGTTTCAGACCTGGATAGTGAGTAGCATGAATGGAAACTCTTACCTGTTCCAAAAGCTGTCCTTGGTGATGACCAGACCTGGGTAGAGGAACGGTAAGTGGAATACACACAACTCTGGGCCTTTTTCCCATCAAGTGTTAGAGAGGCCAGAACTTCCTGCTTCCAACCTGAAGGGAAAAAAAAAACATAGTATTGGTTCCAAAAAGAAAACTGTAAAACTGAATTCAATAAATGTTTAAACAACTACAAAATGTAACATTGGGCCAACCTCATTAATTACCATGTTTACCACTCCTAAATATTTCATTACACTTAAAACAACTTGAAGCTTCCATTTTTCTCACTTTGCAAGAATTTCCAGCTATGCAAGGTGATTTGCCAAGAAATCACAGCCAACCTCAAATTAAGTTAGTTATCTGTAGCCAAATTATTTCAAAAGCAAAATTATATTATTTGCCCCCAAAGAAGATACACATTAATACATTTAGTTTACTGTACAGTAGGTAAAACTTCAAGAGAAGTTTCAGTATGAGGTTTTTAATAACACAGGTGCATCTTTGATTGTTTTGTAAGACAAATAAGAGGATATAATGAAGCAAAACCCTGATAAAGACTTCAGTATATCTGTCAGAACATTGATAGTGTACATTTATTAAGAAGAAACAAGACTTTGTTTAGAAACGCAGGAGAAAGGAATAAGACTTGAGTTCTACATTACCAAATGAATACTTGATAAATTACATGCCTTTTTTGGAGCTCAGTTTCATGCTTCAGTTAGATAGGATGCTGCGAGCAATACCAGCATTTTGTGTTTTTTTTTCTTTTCATTTCCTTCCTTTCTTCCTTCCTTCTTCTCTTTCCTTCTTTCTTTGTTTGTTGTGATTTTTTTTTTTTTTGCTTTTGTACCAGTTCTAGGGCTTGAACTCAGGTCCTGAGATATCCCTTAGGTTTTTGACTCTAGGCTGGTGCCACAAATCTGCTTCTGGCTTTTTGGTAGTTAAGTAGCAATAAGCATCTCATGGTCATTTCATCCTCAGATCTCAGTTTCCACTGTAGTGAGGATTACAGATGTGAAACACCAGTGGTTGGATCAAAACAGCAAGTCTCAGAAATCCTTGTAACTTCCTTGCCCTCTGAAAGCTAATATTGGAAGTTGATTTCTCTGGTCTTACCATCAGCCTTTTCTATAGATTTTTAAATTACCCAATCCCCTCCATTAAGCCTCATCTATTTAACATATCTGTAGCTGATTTCTGTTTTTTTTCTGACCATACCATGGTGTTGGAAAATCAGCTCAATTCGGGCTACAATTCATAGCCTATTATCCACTGTTAATGGAATAATCCTCCATTAGTCTTGAGAAACAGAATTTTGTCATGGTGATCATAATATTTCAAGCACCAAGTGAAGTGTCTTGTGAAGAGATGGCAAGTCCACTTTGGCAGCTTCCTTTTAGGTTAAGAGCAGGATTGGTTGAAGATCAGCTACTTGGAAAGATTATAGTTTGGGGCTGAAAAAAAGTTAGCAAGTCCTCCTCAACAAAATGTTAGCAAGACCCCCTCAACAAAATACCTGGACTACTTGAGAAATAGAGGTGGGAGGATTATGGTCCAGGTCAGCTGGGGTTGGCCAGGATGATAATGTGGCATAATTTTTGAAAAGAACCAATCAAGAGAGGGGCACAAGTAATCCAATTAAGGATATCTGCTAATTACAGAGGTAGTGACAAGAGTGAGTTTTTAAAAAATAAAAGTGAAAACAAAAGGTAGCTACTTTGAAGTAAGTCACTGAGGGAAATCCATGCAGATCATTAGTCAGGAATGCTGAGGCAAGGTAGAGGGCTAACGCCTCAGAGCCCTGGAGAACGGCTCTGGAACAGGGATCCCATGATTAAAAACAAAAACTTGAAATGCCATCATATTAATAGAACAGGGATCCCATGATTAAAAACAAAAACTTGAAATGTCATCATATTAATAGGACTCATTTCTAAAGTGTCACCTCCTTGACACTCTGCTCCTAGATTTTAAGCAAAGGAAAAGGAACGCTTCCCTCCTTCAATCTGTACTGCATGTCTGTGTGTATTTGCCACATGAGCTAATTGAGGGCTTAAATGTAAACTGAACTGGAGATAACCTTTGGTGAGACATTGTCACATCGTTATCATCTGATTTTTAAAAGGTAGCTGTTCAATCTTGAGTCCAACTCTTTTTACCAACCTGTTATTTCAGTTATACTATTTTTTTAATAGGGAGGCCTCAAATATAGCAACAAAGACAGGTAAATTTCATGCTGTTTAAAAATATCCTTTGTTTAAGCAAAAGGCCTGGGATTACTGGTTCTGTGTTGCAAATGGCATCCAACCATGCTGCTGCTCGAGTGTTATCAATAGTAAATGGCTGTGGTCCATTTTGGTTCTCTTGTAGTTGCTGGCAGCATAAGTGCCCTCTGTTGTGAATAACTAGGAACCAAGACATTTTTTCAGGTACTTTCAGACACTACACAAGAGGCGACATCAGAGTCTCTTCCATGGCAAATCAACAGGTGAACTGTGAATTCACATTGGGTAAGTCAGTCATTAGTCTTCCTGACTGGTGATTGAAAACACCATGTCCATAAAGGAAACAAACGTGGATGCCTGTAACTCTAAATGGATCATATTGTTAAACCTGAAAGCTAGACATCATAGCCTTCAGTACAGTCAAAGGATTTTGCTCTTCCTAAGTATATGTTGTGAAAAAATATATAAAGGCAAACCAACAATAGCGGTTAGTATTAATCACACATATATCTAACAGAAAAACTCATTATCACAATGTAGAAAAGGCAGCTACAACTCAATCATGGGAAGACAAGGAAAGGAAATATGAGTAAAAGATTTTAGCCAACATTTTATAAAACAAGATATGTGAATGGATTGAAATCAGCACATGAATGGAAACCTCTGTTGCCTGAGTCATCAGGAAAATGTTTAAAAGTTTAAAATGTGGAAGTGAGTATAGTGGAAAAGACCGACACACCAAGTGTTTGCAAAGAGTGGGGCAACTAACAATCCTGCCACACATGTAGATTGGGTTATCGCTTTGGAAAATAGCTTAGTAGAAATCTCAAATTTATACTTCTAAGCTTTGACCTGAGAGAGTGAAAAACATAATCATGAAAACACTTGTAAACTCATATTCATATCTGCTTTAAGCAATTGTTAGACCTAATAGATAAGAACAAGTCAAATGCTCATCAAGACATGAGGCTAAACATAATATGCCAGTAAACAATAGCATTCAGCAACAAAAGGAACTCCTCACTGATAAACTACAAAAATCAAGTCAAATTTCAAAAACCCACTGAGTAAACAAAGCCAGGTGTTAGACAGTATGTTCTGTCTGATTCCATTTCTATGAAATTTTATAAAAGTTAAACCTGATCAGAAGACAGGAAGATCAGTGATCTTCAGGCCCAGGTTGGGCTATGGTACACAAATTAATTTGGGGGAGGGGGCAGCAGTGATAGAAATGCTTGATTGTGCAGGGCACAGTGGCTCATACCTGTAATCCTAACTACTCAGGAGGCTGAGATCTAAGGATCGAGGTTCAAAGGCAGCAAAGGCACTAAAGACTCTTATCTCCAATTAAATACAAGGACAGTGCCCAGGCCCAGAGTTCAAGCTCCATGACCCACCAAAAAAAAAAAAAAAAGAAAGAAATGCTTGATTGTATTATCTGGTTAAACAAGTGTGCATGTACATGTACACATACATATATGATACATATGATGCACTTAAAATGGGTACATTATGTTGTATGCGATCATATATTTCAACTGAAGTTGAAATTGTGAAAGTGGAGAAATATTTCTAGTTTCTCTTCCAAACTTACTCCCTAAACTTACTCCTTTTCTGTTTTAATTCAGAAATCACGAATAAATATGTTTGATTTATCAGGAATTTTTTATTCCTTACACATATGTTATATAAATATGGGAATTACTGCAAATGACAATAGGCTTGACTGCTGCATTTCCTGTCACCTCCCTCCCCCACCCTTCCTCGCCCCTCACCACCACCAGAGCTGAGGATAGAACTCAGGACCTTGCACTTGCTTGGCAAGTGTGTGTCCACTGAGCTAAATCCCCAACCCCTTCCTTGTCGTTTTTAAAGAGAAAACTCTGCATTCATCTTGCCAATCTATCCTGAATACAGTACCTTTTCTTGAAATTTATAGGACCATTCGGTTATGCCAGACCAACTAAAAACTATGCCTTTTCCCCTCCTTACACATGTGATACCTGAGAGCCATCTTTTATCCCATGACTCTGTCTTCTGATCATATTTGTGAGCCTGGCTGAGGCTTGTTTCAATCAGTTATGGGCAGAAGTAATGGAACCCAGCACAGTACCACGACCCTGTGGCATCCCATTCTCATCATCTGCAGAGGTTCCCCTAGGGAAGCTTGAGGAATTCTTTTGTCTCTTAATACAGGGCTTTTCCAATTGTGTTTGAATCTAGAGAGAAACACAACAAACAACAACAACAATGAACACCTTTTCTGAGATATCTATCTATCTATCTTAGATATTCTTTTCAGGTACTGGGGAATGAACTCTGAGTCTTGAGCTTGCCCTGCAAACTTTTTCTCACTTGAGTCATACCTCCAGCTTTCCTTTCATTTATATTTATTTTGGATAGGGCCTTGTGCTTTTGCTAGACTCAGACTGCTATTCTTTTTTCTATCCTAAGTAGCTGGTATTAAAGGCATGTGTCATTACACCAGGCCTGAACTTTATGATTCTTTTTTGCTCCTTACACCAGAGTGAATCAGATAATGATATCAACTTGCTGGATGTACAGTAATATGGAGGAATGGAAGCAAAATTACACTAAGAACAATGACTCCTAATGTGAAGGGCAAGTTGCAGCCAGGACATGAAAGTAGAAAATAGTATTCTTCACAGAACTGGTACACCTTTGCAAGTTACGACTTTCTTTTCTCTATTCTCCACTCACCATCATCTTCCCTTTAGCCATCTCCCCTGCTTAGCTTCTTTTCTCAGTACAAGTCTGAGCCTGAAGAGATTCAATTTGTGGTTTATATCAGTTGTGTATTGAACTTGACCAATGGGCATAAGGATATCATATGAATAAATTCCTTTAATTCCATCTACCTTGTATAATAGAAATAGCAACATCTTGTCTTGAAAATCATTATCAATTATTTAGACTAATATGTTTTCTCCATTTTAAACATGGACTATCTTTTTTTAAATTCACTATAGGAATTTTTTAATCCTTATAGCCAAAAGCAAATAAAAGTATATAACAAGATTTCTCTCTTTACCCTTACTATTTTCTTCCCACTGGTAGCTATATTAATAGCTCAATATGATTTCTTACAGATTGTTTGGTGCATAAAGAAGTAACACATCTGTGTTTCTGGTAAAGTGCCATATCAAGACTCAGGGCTGGATGCACTTGATGTTTTTGGTGTGTGTTTACAAACATTAAAATGACCAAAGGGTTAACAATATGAAGTAAATGTGTACCAGCAAAGTGCCTGGTTAATTTGGCCAATCAACTGTATCCTCTGTGGCTCTGGCTCTGATATACAGTCTGCTGCAGCTCCCAGCTGGGTGGAAGAAGAGAGTTAGTGATTGGAGTAATGAGCTGGCCATCACGTCCCATTGGGTCCGATTCATTCCAGGTCCCCTGACTTCAGGGGTCTGATTGGACAGCATCAGATGGGACATAGTTGAAAGAACCCTGAGAAGTAGCAGCTCTTGGTTTTCCTCCTGGAAAATCGGCAGGGATGATGCCAAGATTGCTGACGGTGTTGAACACAGTAAGAGTTTCAGCCTCTCCAGGTCAGATTAAGAGCCTGGCTCTTGTTGGTCAAGCCTCTGTACTGGTCTATTCCAGCCAAGGGTCTGGGTAACACAAAGGGAAGCAGGTGCCATTAAAGGAATATCCATGGAATTGAACTCAGTTTTTGTACTGTAAAAGTTTTTGTGGGGTTTTTTGTTGTTGATTTTTTTTGTTGTTGTTATTTTACATTTTATCCTAGATGTTTCAACAGCCTAAATTATTATTGTTAAGTTACATACACTAAGATTTGCTTATTTTGCTCTGAAGAGCTGAGCTTGACAAGTGCCCCATATCACACATTCACCATTACAATCATACCAAATTATTTCATCTTCCTGAAACATCTACTTTGCCTGTTTGACTTCCCCGCTCACCCCTCATTCTACAAATCAGCAACCACAGCTCCATTTATCATGTCTTGGTCTGGCCTTTCACAAAAGATGATGTAAATGGAATTACATAGTAAGTAGCCTTGTTTCAAGCTGGCTTTATTCACTTAGAATACATGTAACTCCATGGCTTATTCCTTTTATGGCTGAAGAGTAATCCACTGTTATCAATTAGTCAATTGAAGGACTGTTTTCTTCCAGGTTTTGATGATTATGAATAATGTTGCTGTAGTTATTTACATACAGGTGTTTGATTGACCATATGTTTGCCAATCAGTATATATTTAGGCACATAATTGCTGTGTTCATATGGTAAGATGGGTTAGTCTGGTAAAAAGCAAAAAAAGAAACTGTCTTCCAAAATGACTATACATTTTGCACTTCCACTAGTAATGGAAGAAGATTTTGAATCCAGAATTTTCCATGAGGAAGAAGATTCTATATCCTTACCCGTTGATGTCAGCATGTTGGATTTTAGTCATTTAGTTATAGTTTTCTACCTGGAAGGGTACTGTTGTTCAGTTGTTTTCATTTGCATTTCCCCAATGAAGAATGATGTTGGATAGCTTTTCATATGCTTATTGGCCATCTGTGTATCTTCAACAGTGAAGTGTCTGCTCAGATATTTTGCCCATTTTTCATTTGGGCTGTTTGCTTTTTTAATGTTGAGTTTGAAGAGGTTTTTGTGTATTTTGGTTAAAAGTTCTTTATCAGATATGTGGTTTGCAAATATTTTTCTTTCAGTCTGTGTCTTTATTAGTTCATTTTGCTAACATCACCCTCACAAAAAAGAATTTTTAAATTTTAATGAAACCCAGAATTATTAAAAGTTAAATTTTAATAAAGCCCAATTTTAGTAATATATGAAGTCACTTTTTCCCCATAGGTCATGTTTTTGGTATTGTCATCAAGCCAAAGGTGATACACATTTTCTCATATTTTCTAGTAAAAGTTGAATCTTTCTGCATTTTGTATTTACTTTTTTTTCTTTCTTTCTTTCTCTCTTTCTTTCTTTCTTTCTTTCTTTCTTCTTTTAAGGTATTAGAGATTGAATTCAGGGCCTTTTATGATTGTGGTGCCAGCTGTCTATGATTTGAACCACATCCTTAGTCTTATATTTAATCTTAGCAATTTATTTATTTATTTATTTTAACTTCATTTCTTATTTGAATTTTAGGTACTGGGGATTGACCCTGGACCTTGTTCATGCTAAGCAAATGATCTGCCATTTAGCCACATTCCCTACCCTTTAATTTTTGAACATTGTAAATGGATTTATGATGTTCTGTGGGTACATACAAGTTTTAATTTGCTATGATATATTGTTTTTAAGTTAGCTGGGCTTGTGGGAAATGGTAATTTCTTTGAAAAGGTATATTTTTCTTTCTGTGATTTTGGAAAACAGCAACCCTATCTCTTCCCCTCTGGAAAAGTAGACTAGGCCAGAAAAGAAGTGATTAGCACAATATAAATACTTTGATGAGCTCAGAAAGAACCTATTTCTTACAGGGTTTTAGGAGCTATACTACAACAATCTCCATATGCTAATTTAATTTTATATAAATAAAAAATAAAGGCCCATATATAAATTCTAAATTGCTTACCTGTGCTTGGATTGACAGAGGGTGGAGAGAAATATTACTGGGTTCCAACGAGGAAAAGTTGCTCAGGAGACACAGGATAATTCCATGTGGTGAACTTACCATGGCCTCTTTCTCCTACAACATCTATTGCTCTAATTGCACAGTGCATTATTTCCCTTTTTCTCCTGTTCAACAAGTCATTGGAACTGCTGACTTTGCTTTTCAGTACTTCTTTACCCACATTCCGTCAATTTTGGTGTGTATTATTCTTACTCTTCTTCATTTGTACTTTTTAAAATAATTACACTATTAATTTTCTCCTTGACTTAATATGGAGTTCTTTCCAAAATGAACTTTACATTTTACCCTTTTAAAACTCTATTGATGCATGCTCTTTATTAGCAATATTTTGTTGAAAGTAGAAGTGGCATGAACTTTGATTTCCATTTTTATCACCCTGCCAAAAAGAGAATGAAGTATATTTACATTGTATTTCTGTCCATTTCTCCTAAATTAGACTGATTTCACTTGTTGTGTTTTGATCTGATGTTGTCTGATGCATAAAATTTCATGAGAGCTTTCCATTTATTGTGAAATATATGTCCAGACAGGACATATTTGTCATATTCAATATTTCTACTGTAATTTCTATCATGTTTATTTTTAGTGCTGGGATTATTTCTTTACTTTTTAATCATTTGATATAATTTTCTGTTTATCAGGTAGATCTTTGGAAAATGACAGAATTCTTTCTATACTTTCTTTAACTTTTTATTTTTGGGCAATTATAAATTGTCATCGCAAGAAATAATGCTTAGGGATCACTGTTACCAAGTTCCTCTGAGAAGTTTGTGCATTTTTATTAGCATATATTAACTGTATAAGGAATTTTAAGGTGACCTTTCCATAAATGCCTATAATGTACCTTAATTTGACTCCCTTTCTGTATCACTCTCCCACATCCACTCTTCCTTCCCTTCTTAAAACAAGTTCATCAGGTTTCATTGTTCTGTTTTCATACATCTTTGACCCTCACACCTCCCACTAGAAGCCATCGGTTTTACATTTCTGATATTCAGTTTTTAGTGTTTTATGCATTACTTATTTTACTTTTAAATCTCCCCAGAGATGGCCCACGCATAACGTCCTGCTATCCAATTAGTGTGGAGATCGGGAATGGGTCAAAGCTATTTCCACTGAGTCCTCAAGCAGTCTCTGTCAATTAACAAGGATAGAACTCAAAGCTGAAATATACCTAGCCTTACTCTTTCCTACTTAACTGCTTGAGCCAGTGGTACCCAAAAGTTGATGTATATTGGAAGTGGCAGAGGAGCTTTGATTTGTATCCCAAACATTAAATTAGAATGTGAGGGGATGTGGGTTCATAAGATGTCCAGTTGATTCCAGTGGGGCAATTTCTTCTCTTTATACTTTCTCTGTTCTCTCCTTTCTAATATTTCTCTCCCAACTCTCTCCCTTTTCATTTTCTTCCCTCATTCCCTTCCTCTCTCCTTCCCCCTCTTCCTTCCTCCTTCTCTCTCTACCATTCCATATTTTCTAATTTGAAAATTGGTTTTGAAATTGGCATCAACTTTCATAATCATATTTACAAAAATGAGTTTGGAAATCTTTCAATTCTAAATGGCTCAGTGCCTGTGGCCAGTTTTTCTATACAATTATCCTCACATTTTGAAACTGTACAGAATGTTGGTGTCTATCTCAAACATTACAGTTATGGATTTATTTATTTTTCAAAGAGTTTATACGAATGATAAATATTTGAAACTACCTTCTTTTCTTTTGCTTTACTCACAAAATTTGGCTAGATACAAGTCCTAGAGGAAAATTGCTTCTTTTTAAAAACTTTTTATCTTCTATAAAGTCAAGTTGCAAAGAAAGGATGTTAGATTTACTCTTATTTGTGTTTATATGCATAATCTTTCATGGTGGGGATCACAAATTTCCTGTTTCTTTCAATTATCCAAGTTTGCAAGAATGGACTTTGATTTGTGCCTCTAAATTTTCATTCTCTTGGGTGTAAAAGGTACATTCAGTCTGCAAAAACAGGTCCTTGTTCAGCTTAGGAAGGCAATTTTCTTCTTTGCTTTGTTTAATTTCCTTTTGTTGTTGTTGTTGTTTTCCACTTCCATTTATACCGAACACCAAGGATTTGTGTTTGTCCCCATTTCTGTGATTTCCATACCTATCCTGTGCCTACTATTTAAATCTCTCTGACTTATACAATCAAAGAAAGCTCTTCATTTTACATCCCACCTAACAGATTCAGAGTCTCATGGCATCATGTAGGTTATTGGACTTCCTGTTTTCCCAGAGTCTTATTTCAAAGGTTCTTTGTTTGTTGCTTCTTTACTCCATTTTGAGAGCATCCTATTCTTGTTTTGTATGTGCAAATCCTTTAGGCTTTGAAGATTTAAGTTAAGGATTACTCTTTTATATCCTCTGGATTTTTTTCATTTTTCCCCTTTCCATTTCTAGTACACTGGGAACCCTTGTTGCACTCATGGACATTTTTGATCATTTGTGCAAATTCAAGAGTGGGGGTAAAAGTCTAGCAGAAGAGTATACCTTAGCCTCTAAAGCACTGAAGCTTGGCATGTGGGGGCTTGTGGCACCATGAGCTAGTCACATTCTCTTTTGAAGACTCCTCCTTCTCCTAAAGGTCTGCACTTAGGGGCTCATGGAAGAAGAGGAAGCTCCTTATTCAGGAAATAAACATGTGCTTAATCTTCTTGCCAGTGCTAAGGATCTCATTGTTGACCCCAAGCCTAGAGACACTTGCATCATCCCATCTGTACTAACCATGTTCAGCTTCCCCAGTGGAAGGAGAGGAAGGCATCCCAGAGCAATGTGGAGATAAGGGCTGGGAAGCAGACAGCCCTAGAGACGGGGTCTCACTCTTTTGCCCCTGCTGATCTTGAATGTTATATGATCTTCCGGCCTAAGTATCCTGAGTACTGGCATTGCAAGAATGTGTCTCAGGCTATCACCAACCATCTTCACCTCCAGTTGCTTTCTTAGATTTCGGAATTCTCCTACATTTATTATTATTATTATTATTATTATTATTATTAATTATTTTGTCCTGTCATCCTTTGTCAGATCTTTTGGGAGGACCAGTTGCTAATTTCTCAGTGTCCTGTGGCACAAACAGTTGAAGATTTGGCTTTCTCAAATCCATTAAGTCTTCTGTCTTGCATATATCTGTTTAATGGCGTCAACATTTTGTCACTAATTTCTTTTTCCTCTAAGTAGGTGACTTTTCCCCTCCTTTTCTTTCTTTCTTCATGTCTCCTTCCTACTCTGTTTCTCCTCTTCTTTCCTCTCTCCTCCTCCTCTCTCTTCCTCATTTTCTTTCTTTCCTGTACCTCTCCCCTTCCTGTACTGTAGTTTTATAAGGGCTTGGAATGTAGCAAATTAGATTTTGTGTTTCAGGTTTCATTTTTACCAGGAAGTCGGATTGACAGTTTTGTGTTTCCCTGTTCATTTCACCTTCTTCAAAGTTTAAAAGGTTGTTTGTTAACATGTGAATTTTAATCTCACTGTTAAGCTCTGCATTCTTCTTATTCCTGGCTTCCTGATTTATTATGGCCTGCTTCTTGCCTTTTGTCTAAACTTACAGATATTTTCTTCTGAATCCTGTTCTAGACCATTTTCAGGGATGAGCTCTTTTTTTGGAGCTAATGTTTCTGTTTCTCTGTGCTATACTATTGCATACAAAGTCTCATTCATGTTTATGACTTCTCATTCTAGATAGAACAGGGGAGGGGGAGAGAAAGGGAGAATGGGAAGAGAGGGAGAAAGAGAGGAAGAGGGAGGAGGAGAGGGGGGAGATATTTAAGATTAGAGTTTGGGGCTCAAAACGTTCCCTGAGTCATTCAGTCACCTTGATCCAGATATTCATTGTCTGCCATGAGATAGTGATGGACCCTGCAGAGGAAACACATCAAAAGCCCGAAGGGTCTTCCACTACTTTTTCTCTTAAAGAAAAGCAAACATCTTTACCCAGGAGCTCCATAGCCACCTTCTCTTTGGGTTTCATGAGCCTTGACTGGATCTGAAGGATTCCAGATGAGTATGTTCATCTCCTGGTGTGCTTGTGGTGGTGGCCAGGCATGTCTGCATTGAGGAAGGAGACAAGGAATGACTTAGATAAGCAGCTAACAGTCTTTGCTACTAACCTATGAGAATCCCTGTTAATATTGTATCAACTCCAACAACCCACCATCTTTTTAATTTTTGTTTTGTTTGTTTGTTCTTTTCATTTTTTGGTACTGGGGATTGAACCCAGGATGTTATACTTGCTACGTAAGCACTTTGCCACTGAGCTACATCCCAGCCTAACGCATCATCTTTTTCTATGAGAAAAATTATGTCATTTGCCCACCAGATTTAACCCTCCTTTCCCTGAGATAATCCACATAGACACTGTCAATCAAAAAATAAATCATCTTGTTTCTGGTTTTGTGCAAGCCATTCGAGAAGCTCTGAGACAAATTTATGGCTCACCACTGGCAGCTCTATTTCCCACAGTCTGTATTTTCTAAGCTTATTTTACTTCTAGCTTCATTTGAACTCCTCCACCCTTAATTTCCCCCCAAATCCTCCTCACATAATCCTCTTTTATGACATTTTGGCCCAATATATGTATTTTTGTAAGTAATCTTACATTTTAAATCCTTTTTTGGAACAAGGCCAAGTCTAAATAACAATTAATTAACTACTGATGTTTTTATAACCTGGTATTAAATTATACTCGAGAACTGGGACTATGTGTTGCCAATCTTTATATACCCTAGGTTTTCTTGTATGTCATAGCACCCAATAAATGTTCATAGAATTGACTTGATTCATCCCTAGGGTTATTTGACTCTGGCAATCCTCTAAATGTGACCTTCCCTTTTATTTTCCAGGGGAATCTTAAGTTTACAGGTGCCATGCAATTCATCATGTATGCATAGACAGATGACAGGAAACCAGTCATCTCCATCCATGTGGTTCAATGTGTGAATTCATGGAGTAGCTTGAGATTATTATATCAAATAAATACTTCCTAGTATTGATCTGATTTGACTAAATAACAGCTCAGCCAAGCCAGCACACAGCTGCCAGAGTCACACAGGGCCACAACAGCTGGAGACAGACATAGGAAACTAGGAATTATTCAGTTGCAGCCCCTCCAAACCATGTTTGACATGCTATTTATCTTCTTCCACTGAAACTCTCTCTTTTCCAAATAAATGGGGGTGGGTGGTAGCTTGGGGGTTGTTTACCTTCTACTGAACAAACAAGTCTGAATTAGGAATTAGAATCAGTGCGTCTAAAATGATGAACACGCTTACCCTGGCATTACTTAGAAAATGGGAAAAATAAATTAGATTACTACTTGGAAGGACTTATTGGTTTGAAGAGCAGCAGGGACTTAATTGCAGGTCGAAAACAGCACAGCCTTCATTTTTCTTCAGTTCAAGCTGGGACTCTCAGAAGGTGCTAAAATTTGCAGTGAACCCAGGCAGGCAGAGAGCAGGCTGGGACCTGCAACAGAGCCTCTAATGACAGGGTGATGTCCCATGGGCCCTGAGATTGCTCCCTGGTATCTTATTGAATGTATTTATTGGGTTGGCGATATCTTCAGGACATATCTTTTCTTCTGTGGGAGGTGTTAGGAGCTATCTGGTGAGGGAGCTTGTGAAGTGCAGGAGAGGATTTTTATGTCTCCAGCAGAGTAAACAGGATGCTTTAGTCCATCAACATCTGTCCTTGATGTGGAATACTCTTTTGGAATAACGCATAACAACATAATGCAGTTTGCTTGAAATTCTAATTAAAATGAGGTACTTGTCTCCTGCCTCTGCCAAATGAAATTATGGAATAAGACTTACAAACAGCAAGGACTCATTTCACCAAAGCAACTAGCCTGCAACAATGTCAGCTTTCAGAATGATGGAATGTGGAGGAGGGGAATATTAGTCTCAACATCCTGCAAACACAGATGCATGTGGATGCTGTGTGTGTCTTTCTGTGACTGTGCAGGCATGATGTTTTTGAACTGCACACAGAGTTGAAAGCCAGGGCCTCTGAATAACATTCACAGAACAGTAATAGAACCCAGGTTAATATTGATGTGCAATATAACCCATTAAAGTCTTCTATAATGCCAGCCTCCAGTTACATAGCAGGGCTGACCTTTTAGGTAAAACCACCTCATAATTAGGTCCATTTGTTACTTCAGGAATGACTGGTCTGGCTGAGGCCCAAGGTTCACTGGTCACAGGTGGCCTCATCAATAGACTCTAATGCATTAAGAAGGAATGACGTTGGGTGCCGGTAGCTCATGCCTGTAATCCTAGCTACTTAGGATGCTGAGATCTGAGGACTGTGGTTCAAAATCTGCCCAGGCAGGAAAATCTGTGAGACTCTTATCTCTAATTAACCACCACAAAACCAGAAGCGGCACTGTGGCTCACGTGACATAGTGCTAGCCTTCAGCTGGAGAGTTCAAAGACAGTGCCCAGACTCAGACTTCTAGCTCAAGACCACTACCACCACCACCAACAAAAATAAATAAATAAATAAATAAATAAATAAATAAATAAATAAAGGAATGGCATTCTTTGCCTCTGGATAGTGCTTTGTAACTTGCTGTGTTTTATAACCAAACCCTACATGAAACCAAAAGATGTAAGAAATTCAAGAATCTATGATGAACTCATACCAAGTGAATTTGTTGTTGTGGGTAGCCAGCATAGTTTACCAAAAAAAAATTAACTGATACTATATTTATGTGGTGACAGTATTAATGGCTCTTTATAAATGTCAGATACTGTGTGTACCATTTATTGTTTGTCCATGAATCTTGTGATGTACAAACAACATTCTCACCTAAGACAGGACTAAGGCAATTCCGAAGAGTTTAGTGGCTGATCAGAGCCCTGCAGTGGTACGTGGCAAACCTAGGGCTGAATCCAGGCAGGTCATTAGTGACAGTACTGATAGGCAACATGTCCACAACACTTCCTGTGGGTGAAGCACTAGTATTGAACACACTTAATCCTCAAATGAAGTTACTAGGTAGATACTATCATTAGCCTTGCTTTTATGAATGAAATTTCTGGAGGTCATGTGGCCTTCCCTGGGTTGTTGAATAGCAAGGTGGAGTGGGGGCAGAGAAAATTTTAACTATGATTCTCCTTTCCTCTCCACATGATGCCATCCTGAGGGCTCCCAACACCTCTGTCACATGTCTGTTTGAACAGAACTTGGTGGGCTCTGAGTTTTCAGCACTGTTTATATTTCTTTTTTTTTTCCAGTCCTGGGCTTGAGCTCAGGGCCTGAGCACTGTCTTTGGACTTTCTCAAGGCCAGAGCTCTACCACTCGAGCCTCAGCACCACTTCTGGCTTTTTTCTATGTATGTGGTACCGAGGAATCGAACCCGGGTCTTCGTGCATGCTAGGCAAGCACTCTACCACTAGGCCAAACTCCCGGCCCTATAAAACCAAAAAGGCAGGGCTGGAAGCATAGCCTAGTTATAGAATACTCACCTGGCTTGTACCAAGCCCTGGGTTTGATTCCTCGGTACCACATACACAGAAAAAGCTGGAAGTGGTGCTGTGATTCAAGTGGCAGAACAGTATCCTTGAGCAAAATTCTCCAAGGACAGTGCCCAGGCCTGAGTTCAAGCCCCAGGACTGGAAAAAACAACTATTATTTTTAAAAGCAACATAAAGAAGCTTTCCATATTTATGCCACTGTATCTGCCTCAGCTTCTCCTCTGTGGGTATCAGCTGGCACTGTGCAGAAGCGTTAAATGAATGAGGTGGGCTCACAGCAATGAGAAGTTATTGGACATAGAGATTCAGGCACTCTTTTTCATTTGTAAGTCCCAGATGGCTTCTTGGAAATAAGTGAGTAGTCCTACTCAGCTATTAACTTAGGCTGATATGACCAGTATTTCTGTCCATGTCTGAGCGATCAGGTGTGTGAACAGTTTTGCCATAATAACTGAAATCTAGGAAATCAGATAAGACCAATTAATCTAAAAGTAAGAGTGGTCTTAGAAGGCTGCCCCCAGTGTAAGGAGGTCAGCTGATGCCAGAAACTATGCCACATACAAAGCCAAGAAACTCAGGAGAAGTCAAGTGAATAGACAAGGCTATTACCGAGACCCTGTGCAGGGGGATGGGGTAAGACGAGATTTGCAATAAATAAGATTGGAGAATGACATCAGTGTATGTTCAGGGTCACCAGTTCATCTCAATATCAGCTGGGAAAATGTAACTCATATGGCATCACACTTTTCACAACTCTCTACCACATGTAAAACAGAAATAAAGTAGGAAAGTGATCTCTGCTGGTTACTTCATGGGATTAAATTGCAGATGGCATTCAAAGGTTGAAGAAACAAATTAATTAGCAGTATTTCATGGTTTGAAATTTTAAAAAGTAGAAATGCTGGCAAAATTCAAAACCCAGCAAAATATAGCTTTGGTATGATTATATACAAAAGATTCTGATGGAAACATATACTATACACAAATGTACACAAATATATTTATATGTGCCTCTGGATATTTTTCTTCTTGAGACAGCACTTCTCTTTTACAAACCCCTGGTTATAGCATTCCTTCCTTCAAATTGTGGAATTCATGTCAAATCTAAACTCATTAATAATGACTAGTAATAACTATGGCTTATGGGGTACCTACTATGGATCAAGTGTTGTTTAAAATGTATTATCAAGCAGCTGTGCAAAGAGGTTATAATTCCATAAGTAGGTTTATGAGTACAGTGCATCTTGATCAGTGTCATCCCTTCCATCATTCTCCTCTATTTTTCTCCCTCCCACCCCTATCATCAAGTTACATAGTACACTTTCGACATAATGTACAATGAATGTAATGATGGCATTTGCTCACTCTTCCTCCCTCTGTTGGGCCAAATGTTTTTAAGATGCTATCACATTTATTCCTCCTAACAACACCCAAAGGAACTTTAATGGTATTCTAATTTTGTGGGTGAGAAAACAAAGCTTAACGAGGTTAAGTAATTTGCTGAGGGAGGGAGCTAAGTGTCAGAACTACCTGGGATGTAAACTGAAGTCAGCTTGGTCCAGAATACTGAGTTTACTGTTTCCAGGAACAGCTATTCAGAAGAGTACAGCTTTTCCCCCATAAACCTGCAAAACCACTGGGATACCACAAAGTCCTTGAGGAGCTTCATGGAAGGCAAGTGACTATAGCCACAATCATCATATTCTACACTGGAAATGCATGCTAGAGTTATCCTTACACAGGACGACCAGAAAATCCAGAGTTCTCATAAAATATAACAATAGGACAAAATGTAAATATGCCATGATTCAGCTGTGACACTGGACAGGAAGCAGCTACGGAGGAGAATGATATAGTGATCTATGACTTAGTGTTCTGAAAGGGAAAAATAATCCTTCAGTAATTCCATGAAATGCATTGGCTATTTGGAAACATCTTATCAATTAATTTAGAAAGGTGAGAGTAAGGTGAGACTTAGTGGTTAGATTCCTGCCATTTCCTGAGAAACACTCAAAGTCCACTCTGCAAGGAGCTTCAGGTAGAAGACACAGCGTGGTTTTCTCAGAAGAATTGTTGTGGCCTCTGTACAATTCTCTGGACCATTACAGAATCCTCTTTCATAGGCACTGGGGTGTTAGGAAAACCTGATCTAATGGTTTGCCTTAAAACTGATCAGCCTTGAGGGTGGGATGTGTTGGAGGGATAATCTGTGTGACATGGGAAGGTCAGGGGACACAAGGAAGGTTGTACCATTTTGGATTCACTTCAATAGGTCAAATGTGACTTTTCCTAGCTATCTGCAGAGCTGTTATCAGATCTTTCCTAGTGTCACTGGACTTACAACTCAAATGGACTAATAGATTGCAGAAATGATCAGACAGGCTGAGCCACCATCTCATTATCTTGATAGTGCAAACGTGCCCTTTCACAGTACATTGTCATTGTCATATTCGTCTCAAAAGACATCAGCCCCCCTCAGAGGATGGGGGCTATTAGTAGGCATGTTTTAAAATACATCTGAGTATCTGACAGGGTTTATAGACAAATTAAGATAATCACAAGAATTCAGGCTGCTGGTTTGTCCTGCAATTGTCCAGAGTGATAGGATAACCCAGGATGGCTTTAATCCACCCTCCATTCATCCCTAAAGTGATGAAGAAAAACCTCTGTAATAATAGTTCTTTTGGCCTTGAAAATATGAAATCTTTAAAGGAACAAATGGACTGCACTATTTCAGACAGGCTCTACAAGACATAAAGAAACTGGTTAGGTTTGACCTCAGTAATTAAAGACTTGCATATGAAAATGTCTCATACTTAACAATCCTAACACATTATTACTATTAACCCCCCTAAATTTGGCTTTTGTTTAAGTTGCTAATTGTATTTCTTCTACTCTTGAATTACTATTTTGCCCATCCTGAATTACTTTATCCTATTTTCCACGTAAGCATCATCTATTTAAGATTATTATCACATGGAGAGCCACCCTTGGCAATATTTTTTGCATTTGTGAGCCAGAGGGAGCAGAGCGTGTATGAGAAAGGAAAAGGAATAAGGAAGAAGAAATAGAATAAGCAGTGGTTACAGTGGCTCTGAGAGGTGATTGCATAGATGGGACCCTGCTGTCCTTCTGTCATTCAAGTGGAAGTAGCAGCAGAGTGCAGACAGGGAGGAGCCCAGAAAGACATCTGGCAGTGAAGCAGAGTATGGAGGATCTGGAAACATCATGACTTGGGAACGAAAGACAATATAGCATCAAATACCATCCTCAGCTGTAGATGCTGCTCTCTGCCAAGGGACCCAGGGCTCAAACTCTCTCATCTGTTTTATGCATTGCTCATGGCATGCCATGCACCGGGAGTAGGTTCACATATGTAATAATGGTAAATACAGATTAAAAGAAAGTTGCTGAAAAGCCATGCCTATTAACTCACCTTGAGGTCCTTGCTCTGCTAGAAAAGCCAGACAGAACAAATGGCCCCACAATGCTCCAAGCCCAAAGCCCCCCGAGGGAAGACTGCCGTCGGTGTGTGTGAGGAATTAACTACACATGCTCTTTAATGTTTATCAGAATTGAACACTGCCAATTTAGAGCACTTCGGCACTTCGGGGCCCCTTAGAGTCTTTCCAATTATGCTAGTGGGGAGGTGACTGGCTCACCATCCCCATGGTGAGACTGTGGAAGCAGAACTTAGCAACCGAGTCCTGGGGTTCCTATGTGCCTGTCCTAATGAAGCCCCATGGTTCCCTCCATTCTGGCTGCCCAGGGCTCCTGCACTTGGCCTGCATTACCCCTGCCCTGCTTTCCTGTACCCACGCTGGAAGGGAGAGAGAAAAACCATCACACAGCCAATCTAGAAGCAGAGGGTGTCTAGCCTTATATTTCTAGTTAAAAAGCAATAAATCTTAAGTCAGGTAATGAATTCCATTTTGAGTAATTTCATTATGGACATCTATTCAGAGTCTATACAGCACCGGCAGGATGGCTGGCAAAGCTGGTATAATGTGCTGGCTTTCTTCCCTGTGCCAAATTAACAGTGAAGGCCTTTAAAAGGATGCTTCATTTAGGCACTCTTATTATCAGAAATATTATACAAGCTGGAGCTGGGGCCTGAGTGCCATCTCATTGCTGCTGAGTTGATGTTTACTGTTGGATCAATGGCTGGCAGGAATCCACCTTTAGAGGAGATCTGAGCAGTGATGCAGGCAAAAGGACCCAGGACCCAGGGCCCAGAGCACTATTTCCTGTGGAGTCCAGGAGAAGGAAAACACGGAGAAGGAAGGTATGGGGAGATATAAGCAATCCTTCAAAAACAAGATATGTTGCGCATGACATATTTTACTCATCCTACATTACATTCAGGTAGCAAATGGTTCTTCCTAGAGCCCTGATCAGTGAAGGCATCACTGTGTAACCTTCAACTACTCCTCATTACTATCCCAAAAAGTTTGAATGTTTTTTACCCTGAATTTCAATGTGCTTCTCAAACTTTAATGTCTACATCCATCACTCTGGGCTCATGTTGAACTGCAGTTCTGGTTCAATAGCGGTGAGGGGAGGGCCGAGGCTCTGCATGTGTAATAAGCCTCTTCACGGGTAACATGTGGAGAGTCTAGACCTGAGAATGCTGGGTCTTGACACTCATGATCCCGTGAAGACATGGAGGAAATGACGACACAGATTCTGAGTCAGAGATCCAGGTTTATAGGCTGCTACACTTCACCCCATCGTGCCAAGCCAAATACATGCTTAATTGCAGTTTACAAATGAACGATGGAACAAGTGTGATGGTTTGAAATGTTGCTCCATATCTTAGACCTGCACTGTAGCCTTGAAGATACTGCGGTTTCCACATTGCAAAGCTTGCCAGTCTGCAGATGAGCAGATGCATTTCACAAGCAGATCTGAACACATTTCAGTTCAAATGTCACAAATAGTGGTAAGAAAAAAAAATGTATGTGCTTTAAAAAACCAACAACATTGCAAACTTGGACTCGAATTAGAATCACCAGAGCATTTGTTAAAACAGATTTTTGGGAACAAGAGCCATGTAATGTGTGATTGTTGTTCTTAATGTACTATGTTATTTCTCATCTCTTTTGTTGTCCCTTGGTTTTTCTCATATTGTTACAGTATCTTACCTTGTTATCTGATATATTGTATATATGTTTATTTGAAATAAGATAGGGAAGGGGGGAAAACAAGATGAGGGGAGGGCACAGAGGGTAGGGAAAAGGGGATGAAAACATGAGGAAGGGTATCAATGTTTGTGAAGTAATGCATCTTCTATCTGATGGATATAATGTAACCCTTCTATTAATTACAATTAAAAAAAGAAAAAACCAGATGTTTGCTTATTTCACTCCTAGACTTTCTGATCCTTTATGTCTGAGATGTAGCCTGAGAATTTGCATTTCCCATAAATTCTCAGGTAATGTGTATGTTGCTGGCTCTGGCAGCTCTTTCAGAATCAGTGCTCCAAAGCAATGGTTGTCAAGTCTGACTGCATGGATGTATCATTTAATTAAATGAAATCAGAATCAGGTGATGGGGGTCCCAGTATCAAAATCCTTTTCTACTCCTTAACTGAATTTTAACATACATTGAGAATCATCTGTCTGTGCATGTCTTCCTGCATACTTTTCCTACAGAAGCCAAAAGGAAAACTACATGACTATGCCCTCATCACCAGCTTTGCCATCACTGTTATATACTACAAGTTACACTGGGATCCCTCCATGACAGAATATATATAAAAAGCCATTATCTATCTGTCCTGTCTAGCTTTAAACCCCACCTACCTCTAATCAGGTTTTCTTTGAGGCTATGGGCAGCTGAGAGCTCAGTTCCCTGCCCTGGTACATTGCTTTTTTTTTTTTTTTTTGCCAGCCCTGGGCTTGAGCTCAGGGCCTGAGCACTGTCCTTGGACTTTCTCAAGGCTAGAGCTCTACCACTTGAGCCTCAGCACCATTTCCGGCTTTTTTCTATGTATATGGTACCGAGGAATCGAACCCGTGTCTTCGTGCATGCTAGGCAAGCACTCTACCACTAGGCCAAACTCCTGGCCCCTACATTGCTTTTTAATTCCACTGATGATACAGATTTTTTCCTCCCTGGCCTCATTCCTCCTGCTGTTCCCACAATCCTCTTGGGAAGCCCTTGTGAAACCAGTACTCATATTACAGTCACCTGTGAGTCCACGGGCCTTCCCACCAGCTTGCCTGCACCGTGCAGACAGGAACTGGATCTTGTGAATCCTGCTCATCCCTTTGGGGTATATTTGCTGCCCTATAAACCTTTTATCTATGGAATTGTTTTGCATCTGTGTCTCTGTGGTCTTTGGTATGCATGTTCTTTCCTAACACTGTTATCAAATACTTGCTTTAAAATTTCCCACTAACACAACCTTCTCAAGCCTGGAAATTCAGACTTGGAGTCATGGTTCAAGTGATAGTGAACCTGAATTCAAGTCCAGGTACCAGACATCCCTCTTCTTCCCCCATACAGGATAAGCGCAGGATTATGTTATGCATATCTGTATATTCTCATACATATGCCTTTTAAGGATCTTGCTGATCAAAATGAGGTCCATGATCCAGGAGCATTAATTTTAGCTGATGTTTGTCAAAAAATGCAGACTTCCATTGGGTGCTGGTGGCTCACCCCTTGTAATCTTGACTACTCAAGGAAACTAAGCTCAAAGTCAATGTAGGCAGAAAAGTCCATGAGATTATTTCTAATTGACCAGCAAAAAGCCAGAGTGGAGATAGGGCTCAAGTGATAAAGCCCCAACCTTAAGCCCAGCAAGTGCTTGAGGATGTGAGTTCAAGTCCCATTACCAGAACAGGAAAGAAAGAAAGAAAGAAAGAAAGAAAGAAAGAAAGAAAGAAAGAAAGAAAGAAAGAAAGAAAGAAAGAAAGAAAGAAAGAAAGGAAGGAAGGAAGGAAGGAAGAAAGAAAGAAAGAAAGAAAGAAAGAAAGTTTAGAAAAGTGAAGAACAATGCAGACTATCAGGCCTCAGCCAACCTATTGTGTCAGAATCTGTATTTTTAGCAAATCCCCAAGTGATGTGCATACCCAATGTTACAGACAGGCCCATGTTTAGTATGTCAAATAGTAAAAAGCAATTAGGAGTATTCTTTTAATCTTGGGATCTTGAGTAAGTCCCATGCCATGACTTTCTGTCTATATAGTAGAGATAATAAGAGACTTCACCTTGTGGAAAGGCAGGAACCCTGACTAAAGTAATTCAAGGAAAACACTCAGGACATTATAAGCACTCAATAATACAGAATCAGCTATTATTACTCAGTTAAAACTGGTTAACTTTAATTGAATTTTAACTGCTACCTAGAATAGACAAGAAAATGAAACATAGTTCTGTATGGATTTCAGAAGCACAAAGTATAAAAATGGTAATAAATAAAAATATTAAGAAACCCTTTAGCAAACATTAAAGACCATATCTAATAATTCCTGTGTTGAGCTTTCAGCAGTTTAGTGGTTAGAGACTTTAAAATGACCATCCCCCAATTTTCTGCTGTGTCACTAGGTTTTTGTTTTGCTGCACAACTCTTTCAGGCTGCCTGTATTCTTCTCTACCTAAAAAACAACTTTATATAGTGTATTTCGTTTCTTAGAGCCTCCCCAACCCCAAGATCTCCTGTTGGCTTCTCAATTACCTCAGAGCCATAAAAATCATAAAGCTCACCTCGCGCTTAGCTGAAACATATGCACACACTGCCCTCTAGGGGAGACCCTCTGACATGATCTTCAAAACAAGGGAGCAAAAATACCTTATTGTGTATGGAACTGGCTTGGAGGAAAAGGCTGAAATCTGGACTGTGATATCTTGAACAGCTTTGATGTTGCTATGGAGCCCCTGCATGATAAGTAATAATAACCTGCACCCAGTTGGGAAACAGAAGCTGGTGTCTATGTTCTGATTTTGTTTCCTTCAAATGTTAGCATTGAATGCAATGTGTCTGAGAGGAAAAAATCACATTTGAAACGAAACCTTAGGCAAACTGTGTTTACTGATATGAACATAACACATTCCTGCCCCATCCGTCCAGTGTGTCCAAACTTAAGATGTTGGAAGGAGGGTAGAGTGACATTAGCAAGTGTCAGCAAAAGAGAACTGAGAGCTTCCTGCATACCAGGAGGAGTTCTGAGCCTACATGGTCTTCACTGACAGCAAAGACAAAGATCTCTGCTCACATTTGGCTGGGGGTGGGAGAGAAGGGAGTGGAAAAGGGGAGGAGGAATGACAGTGGAGTGAATATCTCTGACCATCCCCCCTCATCTCCCTGCTGTCTTTCTCAGCTGCCTTTAAGTTTGCCTTGGATTTGGGGAGGTCTTGACTTGCTTTGAAACAGAAGATAAGGCAGTTATTCCCCCCCACACACACACACTCCATCACTCCAAAAGCATCTTACACGTCTACCTCCATCTCTTTCTTACTACCCTGTGCTGTTGTTTCTTTCTTTTTTGTTTCCTTGTTTATTGTAGGGTTTATTAACGCTATTGCTGAATGTCGTTTATCTTTGTTCATTCCTAGTGCCACTCAAAGCCTTTTGGGAGCCTTATGAACCTGGTAAGAGTTGTATCCTGCAAATTTACCCCCAGCCCAGTGTCCTTGCTTTGTTCTGTGAATCCCCTATGGTACCCGTTGGTGGGTTCCTAGAAATAGTGTCCATTTTTCTTAGAATTCTGATGTGACTGTGAGAAATTAATACTCAATAACATTCCAGTTGACAATAATGTTTGAAGGAAAAAAATACATATATATACACATCTATGAATATGTATACATGCATATATTATGAATACACATGCACACATATGCCTGCAAGAATGCATATGTATATGTGTATATGGCTATAGTGTGTATATGTATACATGTATATATGCATGTATACAGTGTAGCTGTGTATGAGTTTATGTGCATGTGCATGTGTTATTGCGTGCATATAAATGTTCAGTCAGTACATATATGTGGACATATATGCTTATATGTATGTATGCCTATGTGCCCATGTGCATGAGTATGTACACATATAGATCATTTGTATATGCACGTATGAGCACTCACTTGAACGAATGTACATATATACGCGTGTATGTCCACTGTGCATGTGTATATGCATCTGTTTGCAAGCAGGTGTGCATTTATGAACGTGTGCATCTGTGCATGTATGTGAGTATATGCAGGCATGTATATGTAGGTCTGTGTGTGCATGGTATGTCCTATATACCTGTGTGCATGCACATACACATATATGCATGTGTATATTTCTGTATTGATATGATTGGGAACATATGCATGTATATGTGTACATATGAATTGCTGCAGTCCACCTGGGATCTGACATTTATCTTGGAACTGGAGGGGAAGAGAGAGAAGAATGAAGATCCTTAGTGCAAGGTCACATTCACCATGATATTGCCTCGAGGCATTTGGAGAAAATCAAATTGGCTTCCAATTACAAGAAAGTCACTTTTATGACATTGGTCCCATCCACAGATGTACAATGTTTTCTTTCTCTGTACACTTTTGTCACTGTCCTCACTCTAAGCCTGTCTGCTATGCCCTTCAACTGGAGGCTTGATTGTACTAGTTCCCCCCTGGCCACCACTTTGGAACGACATTGCCCAGGCCTACTTTGCTCTGGATGTAGCAGGGAGATGACTGAGTTCTCTTTGTGATGTTGGTCAACTTGCAGTTACTGTGGTGCATCCTTCCTGATTCTTAAACTCTTCCCCATGATGAACATGCAGATGGGGAGGTCTGAGGGGACACTGTGCAGGTCAGCACAGCCCACATGCACACACATGGTGAATTCTTCTTTTTCAGTGTGTTCTGGAGATTGGATGGAGGAGAAACAATGAAAACCTGTCTTGTGCTGCATAGGTCACACTACTTCTGTATCCTCTTCACCAAACAACTGCTAGGACCCACTAACGGCACACCTCAGGTCTTGCTCTGTGCATAGCTTTTTGTGCCTGTTCTCTGCAGAATCTCCAGCCCTAGACGATCTGGACATATGGTAAGGCACTTAAAAAAGTGGAGTCAGATGTGGAGGTACATGCCTGTAGCCACAGACCCAGGGAGGTAGAAGCAGGTAGAATATGAGTTGTAGGACTGCTTAGGTTATACATTGAGCTCAAGGCCAACCTGAGCTATTAACAGTGAGACTGTCTCAACAAACCAAGGACTGAGGATATAGTTCAGTGGGAAAGCACTTGCCTAGCATGAGAATTGCTTCAGTCTGATCCCCAGCAATGGAAAGTAAAGAGTGATACAAGCAAATGAATAAGTAGAAAAGACAACTGATGAGTATATTTGTGGGAGCCTTGACTTTGTACCAATCATATTCATTTTCCCCCTTCATCTTCACCATAATTCTAGTTTCACCACTGAGAAAGAACAATCTTACAGAGCCTAAGAAATTCACTGAACATCAGAGAGCTCGAGGGGTGGCCACATAATTTAAACTCAGAGCATTTACCACCACAGCCTCTATCCACCATGCTGCTGGTTCGCTTCCTTTCTCTTAGCTTGCATCTCTGTTTATCAACCTCCTGTACCTATGTTTGGGGACCACATCATTTCAGTGACAGAGCTTTCTGCAATGTAAACTTTGGGAGTTGGGTCAATAAATGCTTTTCTTTTCCTCCCCCTTCCCCTCTACCTCTCCTCTGGACTAAAGTTCCTTCCCAGCCTTCTTCTAGAAGAGTCCCCCTCTAGCACCTCTACCACCAAGGCAGTGCCCTCTTTCAGCTGTGGCTTCTTGGCTCAAGACAGAATGCAGACTGCAGCCTCTCATGTGCTCCTTGGAGCCAGCCCAATGGGGACAACGCCATCACTGAACACTCACAATGCCTGTCAGTGCTTTCCTAACAAATGATCTCATTTAGACTTTCTCTCCTACAGGTCAGCCGCTGTGTGTCCACCCGAGGCTGCTAAAGGCCAGCTCCTGCAACTCTCTTTCCTGTTCTGGAAAATGACACTGAACAATAATGAGACTGGAGGAAGCCAACCAGACAGGAAATAAAGGCACTTGGGTGTGTGTGCTTGAGGAAGACATTGGGATGACCATTGATCCCCTGGGAAAACAGGTATTTGGTACAGTCGAGGACAGCAATTATTTACCATGGTATTGATAGGGAAGGCAGGTGGGGACTGATTTCAGAATGAACCTGAAGCTAAGAGGGCAGCTGGGGTGTTGGCTTCAGAGATGAATTGGCTAAGGGCCGATGGTCATGTAAGAGGAACTCTGAACAGGATTTCCTAGAGCAGTGAGGACAGAGTTGATGAACCTTATTTTTAGCTTGATATTTTTAGTGAAAGTTCAACTGATTTTCCATTTGGTGGGGGTGGGGATTAGTAGTGTAGAGGGAGAAGGGATGATTTCCGGGAGTCAGTCATTTCCTCTCTGCTGGTAAAAAGATTTTATTTTGTGGGGTTCCAATGTCACAGGAAGTGCCTGGCAATGGTAAACACTGGTGACATAATGGGAACTTACACTGCTGATGTGTCATGACACACATAGTCCTTCCTGTCCTCTAGGCCAGGTGAGCTGGGAGGCGGGGGCGGGAGGCATGCTTCCTGTTTTCAGTTCTAGGGGAGTTTTCTACTTCCAGCAGTTACTCTGGAGGATAAGTCAGAATAAGTGCTAGGGTAAACAGCCAGGGCTGCAGATGGGGCTTGGTGGTAAGAGTTGTTGAATGTGTCCCGGGAGCTCCTGGAAGTGCCAAGTCATTCTTCCTTGAGTGCTGTGCACATGGAAGCTGAGGGAATCTACTTTCACTGCCATAAAGCATTTCTCATCTGAAACTTGCTCACTTTCCAGAGAGAGGCCAGGATTGTATCCATCCCTGAAAATATCCAGCCAGTCCCACTGATTTCACCTCTGAAATCTGCCGTGACCCAGTCCTTCCACTCTCTCTCTGGGACCACACTGATGTCTGCCATCTTTCCCATGGATCAAGAAATCACCTGCTCTGCTTGACTGTGATTTTTCCCACCTGGTCCCTCCACACTTCTGCAAGTAGTGGCAGTCCAGAGAGCCACACAGCCTCCCTGTCGCCATATCCCTTGCCTATAAAAGGCACTGCTAATTGGTCATGGCACTCAATGTCTAAGTCCCAACATAGGTGACTGCACTGTCCTAACATTGTCCTTCAGCGTTCCTGGCCAGTCAATTGGAACTGTCATTTGACACAAAGTCAATTTCCCATTTTGGTACTCATTTTCGCTTCTTGAAAACTAAATCCTGCTGTTGTTTTTTTTTTTTTTTTATCTTGGTAAGAGACTTCCTCTGTCTCCCTTACCGGTACCTGTAAAATGAATTCCAAATTCCTCAGCAGATGACTCTGCTTTCACAGTCTCATTTTTCTCCACCTGTGATGATCAATGTAGGTCCCAGATGTACTAACAACTCTCATCCTCTGACCTCTTCTTTCTGAACTTTTGTGGTCCTCTATACCCTGGCTTTGATGAATTTGATATCCTTCTCAAACACATTTTGTTGTGTACAACTCATCACTTATTTTTCCCTTTTTCTCCTCTATGCAAAATCTCACTTACTTTCCCAAATCCTCATAAACTTCTCCAATGTTGTCATGATGCCACTGGGAGTTTTCCTCTCCTCTGTGGTCTCATAGGCTTCTGCTGTACCCCTTGTACAGCATATATTAGCCATGTATGGGGGCATACGCATTCAGGAAGTTGAAGCAGGAGAGCTATGAATTTGTGGCTAGCCTAAGCTTGACAGCAAGACCCTTTATCAAAAACAACAAAAAGTATATATTATCATGTTGTATTACATGCCATGATATATTGTGGCAATTAGAATGTGTGATATAATTGTAATCATACATGTGCTCATTAATTCAATATATTTGTATTTGCTTTCTATGTGCTGTGTTACTAATATGCAGATGAGGACAGAGCATAGATGTGTAATGAACATTTAATAAGTAAATGATACAACTTTGCTAATCTCAGATACTTTTAACCTATCTCAACAATATCTTCATCAACACTACAGCGTCATTTTTTTTCAGTCCTAAGGATGCGTTTTGTTACAAATGCTAGCCAGATAAATCTCATAATTTGATTTTTTTAAATTTAATTTTTTATTGTAATGTACAGAAGGGTTACAGTTATATTCCCCAAGTAGAAGGTACATTGTTTCCCACACATTGATACCCCTTTTCATGTTTTTGTCCCCATTTCCCTTCCCCCACCCCTGCCCCGCACCTTGTTGTTTCCCCCTTCCCTTTCCCATTTCAAATAAACACATATATAATACGCCAGGTATCAAAGTCAGATACTGTAGCAATATGAGGTTAACCAAAGGTCAACAAAAGAGAAGAGAAATAACATAGTACATTAAGAACAACAATCATTCAAGATAAAGCTCTTGTTTCCATATCCTGGAGATCCTTTCATTTAGCCTCATCCTATATGGCCTTATGTATCTAGGTTTTGAACTATTGTGATTCTCTGCTAGGAGAGTCCTAGGTTTGTACTAATTATTACAAATGAGGGAAAATATAGAGCCTATGTTCCTTTGGGTCTGGCTTACTTCACTTATTATTTTTTCCACGTCTTTCCATTTCCTTACAATTGGGACTATGTGTCAGCATAGAATTCTATTGTGTATAAATACCACATCTTGTGGATCCACTCATCAACTGAGGGGCATCTGGGTTGGTTCCATATCTTTGCTATGGTAAATAGTGCTGCAATGAACATCATTGTGCTAGTGGCTTTAAATCTCATAATTATAATCATAGCTCTTCCCCCAATTTTGTTGCCTTTGCTTTCCTTGTCCAGGCAATATATTGGCATCTCTAGGGTCACCATCAGTTCTGGTTTACTTGAGATTGTCCCAGTGAACATGCATCCTGGAAAACACCCTCCACTTTTTTTTTATGGCTAGTCCTGGAGCTTGAACTCAGGATCTGAGCACTGTCCTTGAGCTTTCCCAAGGCCAGCTCTCTACCACTCGAGCCACAATACCACTTACAGCTGTTTCTGTGTATGTGGTACCAAGGAATCAAACCCAGGGCTTTGTGCATACTAGGAAAGCACTCTACCACTAGGTCACACTACTGTCTGGTCACCTTCCACCTTTTCTTTTTTTTTCATATATTTTTATTGTAATTCATAGAGGGTCCAGGATATGGAAACAAGAGCTATATGATGTGTGATTGTTGTTCTTAATGTACTACATTATCTCTCTTCCCTTTTGTTGTCCCTTGATTATTCTCATTTTGTTAGCAGTATCTTACCTTGTTATCTGGTATATTGTATATACATTTATTTTTTTACCTTCCATTTTTTTACTCTCAAGTTCCTCACCAAGTACTCATTTCAAACATATAATCAGTGATCTTCCAGATTTTGACCTGTGCTAATATAATGTGTTCCATTATTATCAGTTTTACAAAATGAATTCCTAGTCTTCTATCCATTTTAGTCTACTATTATATTCTCTCTATTTTCTTGTATATTCTTTCTATTATTTTATCGTATCCTACTTTATATAATTTTCTTCAGTCTGACTTGCCTACTAACAAAAGATCAATCAGTCTAAGTCAATTGGTGTGATTCTAGTTCATTTTTAAATTAGTTGTTTAATACTCCAAATTGTAAATATCCCATAAAACTTTATCTATTAGCTTTGTGATTAGAATTTGTTTTGTTTCTAGAGGTGTTTTTTTGGGGGGGAAGGGGAACACTTGAACATGTATAAATAAATGTTTTCTTTGACTATCAGTAACTTTTATTTCTTGTGTTATATTGCTGAGTTGAATAGCAATTGTAAGTTACTTTATTATTGCTGTAGTTATTAGTTGTTATTCCTAAATAGCTATAATATACCATTTTTATCATCATATGTATGGTTAGTACTTTTATGCCATTTCCCTCTAACCCACCATCTCTGGGTGTGATAATTCCTACTAATTTGAATATCTGATGGTTATAAAGTAGCCTCTTATTTTTAATTTTAATTTGCATTTCCTGACTACTAGTAAATTTAAACATTTGAATTTAAGTAGTACTTTTGTCTGTTTGATTTGCTCACAAGTTATTTTTCTATTTGTATCTGCTGTCTGATTTTCTAATGAATTATTTAATTTACTTTGTGTAATTTAAAGAGCATTTTGTACATGATAGGTAGTAACCCTTTACCTCTAGTTTAAATGTTTTAACTATCTGTGATATTTACCAGTCATTTCTATTTATTAAATCTTTTGCCATATAAACATTTCCTTTGATTTCATATATTCAAATATACCCCCCCATCCCCAGTTTCTGAACTCTTACTTTTGGTCCTCAAATTCTATTTAACAATAGATTATATAGGTAATCTTTTATATATAAACCGTGTGTGTGTGGGGGGGGGTAACTGGAGCTTGAACTCAGGACACTCTCACATAGCTATTTCACTGAAAACTGATGTTTTATCTCTTGAGCCACACCTCCATTTCTGGCTTTTTGTTGCTTAATTGGAGATAAGAGTCTTAGGGACTTTTCGCCTAAGCTGGCTTCAAATCTTGATCCTCAGGTTTCAGCCCTCTGAGTAAGTAGGATTACAGGCTGGAGCAAGATCCTCCTGCTCAGCCTCCCAGCATTAGAGGAAAGCAGCATCCTATCAGCTAAGTGAGGTTTTGTCTTATTTAGATTACCTGCCTTGTAGTTGATTCTTTCCTCATCTCTGATCTGATTTCTCCTAGTAGCACTAGACTCTCCATTTTCACTATGTGTTAAGTAATTATTAAATCCCGTATGAGGTATCCCCAGACCCTGGTGGGCCTGTTTGCTTGCACATTCCCCCACATCTTCCACTGCGGGGAATTCTTCAACATAAAGACTCATGTCCATCAAACTGAGGTTATGCACAAGCCACATCCATCATGGGAATTGAGAGAAGTCCAGTCCATGGACTGATGATAGGATAAGCCTACTTTACTCTATTGTGTTTGCACAAAAAGCAGAATTAAGTCTTCACCAAAATACATATGACAGAAGCGGGAACCATGGACAAAAGCTTGGCTTGGTTGGAATAAGTGTCATGGGAATGATTACAGTCGCCTGGGACTGTCTCTAGTTCTCCATGCTGAAGTCTTCAGATAGAATAGAACATATGCAAAAACTAGAACTCCCAACTACAAATGCAGTCATACCTCACCTAACATTTTGATACCAGCTAGAGCCTAACTATCTCCAGGTTTGAGGACAGGAGAGGAAGAAGAGAAGACTAGAAGGAGGCAGACATGGAAACAACATCTCAAGGGAAGATATTGTCTGTAGGAGGACGAGTGCCCATTGTGACAGATGGGGCCTGGCAGGAACAACAGAACACAATAAAACTGGCAGTGGTGCCTGTAGTTGTGGCAGAGCCTGGCTACTTCAAGGCCACCAAGCAGAGGGAGCCAGAGTGAAGTGGAACAAAGGGCATGGATGCCTTAGGACAACTCACTGCCTTTTCATGAGCACATATGACACTTTCTGAATGCTTCATGAAAACCTCTGTACATGAAGGGTCAGGGGAATGTGTTGGAGAGACATGTGGTTCCGCCTTGGTGTTGGGAACAAAATCTTACGAACAAGTTACTGTTGTAGACTGCTTTACCAGGATACAGGTAGTGTCATATTGTTTCTCTCCTGCCTTGTACTCCTTAGGCACACGTGCTTGCTGAAACCCTCCTTTCCCTGTAACCAAGTGTCCCTAGATATCTGTTATGTAGAATCCAACACATCTCTATTCCCATGACACCTCTGAAATGTCTCTGCTCTTTACCCTTTTCATGCTTTCTGTAACATACCACTTCTTATTACACTCTGAACAAATAGTGGAGCCCTGAATAGCATACCGTATCTAGTACATATTAGCTGCTCAATAAATGTTGGTAGGATTACTCAGTTCAGTTTACACAACACACACACACACACACACACACACACACACACACACAGCTTTCTTTGTCTGTCTTTGAGAAAGAACATATTAAGAACCAATGTCTGGTTAAATTCAATTCAAAACACTTTTGTGCATTTGATTGATCCTGAACATTTCTTATTGTTTCTGCTTTACTGGGAAACCATACTTTCTCTTGTTATTTTCCCGGACAAGAGGGGATGTGGCTAGAAATTGGGGGCACTTGACTAGGGTTTTTAAATTAGTGACCTTAATCTTCCGTGCCAGAATTAATCTTTCTTTTGTGAGGACCCATTTAGCCAACAAAGAGTTAATACTTCTAATACTTTGTGGACAAAATTGCCTCATTCAGGAAAGGGGGGAAATCTCCCAGAAAATTGGATGTTAGTGGATTATTCTCCCTCAGATCCACAGATTAGTGTGTATGGGGAGGGCATCCAAGTGGAAAAAAATGTAATACCAATGCATTTGTGGGCAGCCCTGTGCTTTCACACCACCTCAATTATGGGCCTCTTTATCACAGGCATCATGCATCCTGTCTCTTCCCTGCTACACCTAAGCCTATTATGGAACTTCTTGATTATTAAATACTTGAGAGCTCTTTAGAATTAGGATAGACTGCATCCGTATTGACTGAACCAGCTTCCTCATTTCTTTCATACATACTTGGGCAATTCCAGATTTCTTTAAGATGAAGAGGACCTTAAAATATCCTACCTTATGGCCTCATCATGAAATACAAGTTTTATGTACTGCAGGTACATGAGCTTATAAATTGTGTAAACATGTGGTTTTTTTTCCTTTAAAAGAAAGATTCACAATTTATGATGCTCCTTGAAAAAGATAAATATTAAGCCTAGAAAACCAAGAGTGAAGTTAGTGAATATATATATATATATATATATATATATATATATTCTTTTTAAACCTCTGAGATATGAGTCCTCATTTTCCTTGATCATTTAAATCGCCCTGGATGCCTTGTGGAGAGTCTCTCTCAATGCATTCTTCATTAGTAATGACATTTTCATGAAAGCAGATATATTTTATTTAACAGTCCATCTATCTCTTCCGCGTACTCTTCACCTTCCACAACCAAAAGGCTGAGGACAAGAGTAAAGTTTTTGCAAGGTGACTAATGAATAAGAGGCCTGATGGATATTGTAGGACTTCGTATTGATATGTTGAGATAGGCGCTAGCCAGAGGAAACATGTGACAGGAAAAACAATGGATGAAGAATCATTGTTCCTTCCAAGAGGAGCAACGGCTGCCACTCTGCAAGCTCCTGATCACGTCTATCAGAGTAAACATATGGCATCATCTCGGGTGTTTAAAAAGCCACCCTTGGGCAGTGATGCGGCACCTTTGCTGTGCTGCAGAATCACAATGACATTTCAAGAAATCAGAGCTTTTCTATAGGAATGGAGAAGTGCAGCTCAGGGCTGTGGCTACATTGTGCTCTTGGCATAACCCCTAATTTAGAGCAGAAAACACGTCACCTATTTTCTACACAGAACGACATCTTTCCCAGAGAAACCTTTCACATGCTGGCTGCTTGTGTATGCACATGTGAGTGGTTTTTCTCAGGTGCTGTATCCACTGAATCAAGAAGGTTCGCTGGCAAAACGCTTCAGTGGTCTCTGGATGTTGGCAAAGGGGAGGCCTGCCAAGCCCTCAACTAGCCGCAGCCCCAATTCCTTGCCAAGCACACTGCCCTGTGGAAAAATGGCATATTCCCAGCTCCCTTGCATCTGAATGAGATTAGACATACATCTCACCAGCATGCAGAGATGAAAGTGAAAATAAAGTGTGAGGAATCAAAAGGAAGTTGCAGCATGCATGGCAGATGTTGTTAGATTTGTCTAGCAAAGCCCACGTGCCAAGCGCATGATAGATGACATTAGCAAGAGAGGTTAATAGCTCTGGACGGGGCTCTTGAAAAGTACGCAGAAAATGAATGCGAGGGGCACAGCAGGAATGGCCAAATGAAGCAAGTGGGATTTTCAAAACAAATAGCATGTCACCTGCCGATGGAACATCACTGCAGAGGCAAATGGATGGCAAAATGTAGTCGGTACCCACGAAGGTGAGCAGAGAAGGGTCCTTGGCTTGCGACTGCCTTGAAGGTGACAGCCTTTTGAATGACAAGCAGGTTGCTATGAATTCTGCAGGAGGCAAGGGTATGCCTAGTTTACACCGTGAATATTCTGGCCTTAATTTATGCTGTGAGCCCGGGTCCATTATGTGCCCACTGACGATGATTTATGTGGGTTTCATGTAGTGGGACTTTAATTATTCACATGATTATCAATAAAAAATAAGGTCAGTACAGTGTTGAATGAGAACAGGTTAGCAGGGCAGTCAGCAGTGGCAGAGACGGCGTTTAGATCAGGAAGGCCAATCACGGCCTCTTCTCTCCACGACAGGCAGGAGAACACATTCATAAGCAGCATTTCCACTTTTCCTCTTTGTTTTTCTTCACAAACATCTAAACTGCCTTCTTGTTAATCAACTCCCTGATGGCAGACAAATGTCTCTGAGAAACATGTCGCCAAGTATCAATTGTTATTGGCTGAAACTCAATAGGGTGAAATGAACTGATGCCACCATTCTCTTCCATGCAAGGAAATCACTGATCAATAGTGAGTAATTGAACATCACTCTGTGACAGGGAGAACGCAATGAGTTATGCAATGTATTAATCACTGTCTAACCACTTCATCAATATGATTTCCTTCCACCAACTTGCCAGGGAATTCGACTCTAGCACGGGGCAGGTATGAATTTGATGGTTTAGATTACATGACTCAAGGGATCCTGGTCGAGTCTCCTCACACTTGAGCTGGTGTGGGCTTCATTATGTTACGTTATAACTACCAGTATGTGCAATAGGAATTGTTCTCCACCTGAAGGAGGAAGGGAGCAGGAAGGAGAAGGAAACTTTTTGGTCAGTAGCAATTCCCCTGGAATGTACCTTTGCCCTAGAAGCAGCATTTGTCTTAGCTCTTATTCTTCTCTCACCTAAGACATTGTCTGAGGTCCATGAGGAAAAGAGAAGAATATTTCCACCTAGGCCCAAGAAAAAGTTGAACTAGTCTGAGGATATAAATGGGAATAGTCAGACATGTTTCTATCTGAGGCTCAGTTGTTTGGTTCAGAGGTGCATCCAAGCTACGGGGAAGCTGAGTGAGTTTGAGGTTTGATGGCCAGCTGTATTTGTGATCAGGCACTCTGCTCCTGCCTGCCAAAGTGTGTGTTGAATCAGGTAGATTATGCAATGTGCTTCTGCCATGAACAAAGGAGCCCTGTTTGCCATTGGCTCTACCTTTAGAGAGCAGGATTTCCCTGAGCCTAGAAATGTTGATGGTTAATTCTCAGTTTAATATGCTGGCTATTAACCAATTTCTGCTATTCAAAATGTTATTTTCCTTGAGCACTCAGGAGATGAATCTGAAGAATTAAGCATTTGAGTCAACATAATGAGATCCTCTTTAAACATGTACACAATACACAAACCCAGCTTTGTTTTTCTTGTCCATATAGATATATACACACATATGTATATATACATACATACATATGTATACACATACACACATAAATTCTCTCTTATCTCTCTCTCCTTTTAAAATCTCAGCATTTGGGGACTAAAATAAGAAGCACATCTTGTCAGAAGAAGGAAGGCCTGGAAATAGACATAATTTGATTTTTCTAGAATAGAATGCAAGACAAATTTGTTTGTTGTTTTTTCTAGTAAGATAACATTAGTACTTTGGAAAGGGGTGACTCCAGGACCCCAGGAAATTTTCTCATCACAGGAGGTAGTTTGGAAAAAACCCAGAATGACAGGGGAAACTAGGAGGGTGTCAGGAACACACAGCCAGTGGCGGGAAGGTGGCTTTCCCTCTGTGCTAAAGTCAGGCCAGTTGGGAACAGGTTCAGAAATAGTGATGTGTGTGTGTGTGTGTGTGTGTGTGTGTGTGTGTGTGTGTGTGTGTGTGTGTATGTGTGTGTGTGTGTTTGTGTGGCCAGTCCCAGGTCTTGAACTCAAGGCTTGAGCACTGTCCTTGGGCTTTCTCAAGGCTAGAGCTCTACCATTTGAGCCACAGCACCACTTCTGGCTTTTTCTATGTCTCTCACATTGAGGAATTCAACCCCAGTGTTCCTGCATGCTAGGCAAGCACTCTACCACTAGGTCAAACTCACAGCCCCATGTTTGTTTATTTGTTTGTTTTATAATCAACACTTTCCCAATTAGTGAGTCACTGGTGGAGTTAAACACATTTTAAGAGAAGAGAGGAGAAGGCTGAGTCTCTAGGGGCCTCTGCATTCTCCTCCATCTGACTCCAAGCCAAGCAAATGGCACCAGCCTGCTATATGGAACATGAGCCATTTTCCAGAACCTGTTGTGTGTGGGGGGGGAGGGGAGGTCTCTTGGGCAACTTTCCCTGGTGCCTTTTAGCTTTCTGTTCTCTTCCAAGTCTTTTTGATGAGAATTGTTTGGAAATGGTTGGAACAGGATAAGAGCCTGTTCACCTGGACCCAACAGAGCCAAGTGGTTCAGTGGGGAGTTCAGAGGTTTGAAATTCTAGTTGGAAGTTCTTGGGTTTGTCAAACTGTACTTCAGGGCCAGGCTTCAAAGTGAAATCACTCCATTTCCTCTTGACAGTGTATTAGAGATGTGGAGAGAAAGCTTCAGCTTTCCCCTGTCAACTCAGATGTCTTGGTTCTTACAGAAATGAAATGTGAGTGGTTTATATAAAAATACCTTTCCATAATGATGTTTTACATTGGCATAATTATTTCCTCTGTTAGGTATTTCTACATTTATTTGATAGTCAGTAATGTGAGATAAGCAATACAGGTAGTTTGGGCTCCAATTTGTAGATGAGGAAATTGAGGTTGTAGTAATTACTTTCTCATCCCCCCAAATAAACAATTTAAAAAGATGGAACTAAATGAAGTCTTGTGCCTTAAATACTGATGTTTCTGTTATTTTTATGTTGCCTCATAAATTTTACATAAATTGACATGAGAGGGCCAGTGGTGCTCTAGTTTAAATGTCTTTTAAAAAAACCAAAACCCTTCCTTTTAAAATGCCTTCATAGTTTCAAAAAAAAAAAAAAAACCTAAAAGATACTCAGAAGAGATTATCCGGTTATATCTTTTCCTCCCCCACCCCAAGTGTGAGGCAGAACCTTTAAATCATTCAAGACAGTTCAGAAAATCTCCTATTTTTAAATATCCCTAGAGAAGAAGATTCTTCAGCTCCAATGAGTAACTTTTCCTGGTGTTTAACATTTCTCAAAGTCAGGAAATTCTTTCTTGTGTCCTAAATCCCTAATGTTGTAGCTTGAGCCTGTTTCCTCCCGGTTGGTCTTCTGTAGAGATGCTGAACAGCTGGCTGCATTCCTGAACATGGGGGATCATTTCAAAGAGGAGAAGGAGGCTGCTAAATTGCTCCACAGCCCATTCTTCCACAGGTTCAGTAATCCCTGTTCCTTTCACTATTTCTCATAGGTCTCATTTTCTAGCCCTTTAATCACTCTTCTGCCTTCTCTCACATAACTCAAAGTTTCTGTTGAGATATTGGGTTGAGAGAAAGGAGGACCTTTGTCCTTGGGGTAGGAGAATCTGGAAGAGGGAGTGAATCCATTACAGCCAACCAGCTTCCACCCCCACCTAAGTCCTGATGAGTGCCCTGTGCTGACACTCAGAAATAATCATTTTCCTCAAAAATTGAATAATGCAATTAATAAATTAAGTACTGACCTTATAACAAATCTATTCAACAGATAGTTTATACCTCTATTAGTATCCAGTGCACACACTTCTTTGGGGTGAGAAAGTCTCTAAAATTATACAAAGACTGTCTCAAAATAACAAACTGGAAAACTTTTCTGGGTAGAAGTTTTCATAACACCATTGGAAAAAATAGCATATCACATGCTTCTTATGTCCTCATTTTACTACAAAACAGACCCACTGAGGCACAGGCTGTCTATATCACCACGTATATTATCCTGAATTTCACATTTATCCCTTGGCTTAATTATAAAAATCACATAGTGCATAGGCCCAAGATGTCAAACAGCTTTAAATAAAAGAACAAAAACTGTGGGATAACTTTGAACTTGAGACTATTTTATGTTCTTGTTGAATTCCTTGAAAGATATCTACAGGTGCTCCTGGAACGAGGTCGAATGTCATATGGAGGCCGTGGTGATGGGAATGAGCGCATCAAGGGGTAAATCCTCAGTATGCCATGCATTTGTTACACATCTAAGGTTGGCTAGATGCATAGCAGGCTTCAGGAGCTTAAAAAGATGATGTAAATAGCCACATAATAACTTTGATAGGGATCATGTTGATACCTGCCAATGAGTTAAAGACTGAAGACATTGTCATGAAATTCAGGGTCAGATAACTGAAGAAAAGGAAATGTGCCCACAGAAGGTCTAATGGTTTCTGGTTAGAATGCCCTTGTTAGTGCTAATTTATGCCAGCAAGCTCTGCCACACTTAAAAAGTTCATTTACTTGGCCAAATATGGTTATGGAAAGCCTTTTGAACTTCTGACATGCAGAAATTTAATTTTTTATTATGAAATGTGGTTTATAAAGAAGATAAAAAGCTTAAAAGTATCTATTGATAAGGCTATTTCCCCAGGTCATCCAAATGACCTTTCCTTGGGCAGGACACAATTACCCACTGTTTATCTTTTTCATTAGGACCAAGTGACCCTCTTCAAGCTGTGGTCACCTTATTTCCACTGGCTCTTTGGTCCCTCCCAAGGGGTTCAATAAGAAGTGAAACCCTGGGGCTGATATTAACCTGAAATCTTATTCTCCACTCCTATTCCAGACATTTGTGGAGAACAACACTCTGTCAGCTCTGCCTCTCAGTTCATACAGACTTCAACTTCTTTATACTTGGTACCAGAACTACATGCTGAACAGAGAACATCAAAAAAAAAAAAAAAGACAATAGGCCAGAAGAAAATTTCTTAATCTTATTGCTATTCCTCTCAAGTAAGAAGTAGATTCCATGACTTTACTTTAAAGCAGGTTCATTCCTGGGATCTGGCTGCTTGTATTTAATTCAGTTTGACCACTAACTACATAGTGACTTTCCCAAGTTACTAAAGTTTTCCAAGCCTCAATCTTCTCCTCTCATCTGGCTTGAATAAGAAGCCCAAAGAATTGTAAAAACCATATTTGGCAATCCATATAAAAAGTTCTTACTCTACTGCCTGGCATGACAAAAATGGTTAGTATCTGCTATTATTATTCTTTTTTTTTTTTGGCCAGTCCTGGGCTTGAACTCAGAGCCTGAGCACTGTCCTTGGACTTTCTCAAGGCTAGCACTCTACCACTTGAGCCTCAGCACCACTTCTGGCTTTTTGCTATGTATGTGGGGTACCAAGGAATCGAACCTGGGTCTTCGTGCATGCTAAGCAAGCACTTTACCACTAGGCCAAACTCCCGGCCCCTCTGCTATTATTATTAATATACCCAGACACATTTGCATTTGTATCAGGCCGAGGCCTGCCTTCATTTTCTTTGTACACCTCTCCTTTTTACCCCCATTGTCTCTTCTTGTGCAGCTGTGCAGGCATCAATTACCTTCCTCTTCTTAGTTCCTTTCCTTTTGGAAGGTGACCTACCTCAAATCTCCGAATCACTTCCGCTTTCTGCCATTACCTATTATCTCATCATTAAAGGTTGTGTTGTATCTGAAATCATCTGAATAAGAATGCTATAGAATAGAGAAGGGAGTACATAGATTGGCTTGCTCTGGGTCTATTCAACCTCTGTGATAGCCTTGGAAGACAGGTGGATTTAGAAGTAGACCTGACACATGATATCATATCTTCAGGTATTTTTTGTTTGTTTGTATTTTTACTTTATGTAGCAGTGAGTTTATCACCTAGATATTGCTAGACTTCCAGGGTAGATGATTTGATGAATGAGAAAGGATAATACTAAATGATCTGACTTGGGATAGACTATACTAAGTCATTTGGCTGGGGAATGTCAGTCTAAAGCCATACATCCCTCCAGAAATTATGTTTAAATGATGCATGTCTTTCCTACTACTTGGAAGAAACTCAATGTGGTTTTTCCTGTCTAAAGGCAAGAGGCAGCATAAAACATACCCGTTATTATTCTTTTCTTTTATAAATCTCTGATCAAAGTGAGAAGAATGTCCCTAGAGTTCAGAGCTCATGAGGTACTGGAGTTGAGAATCAAATCTCTGTAATTTTCTTCTCCAGGCACTTCTAGGGGAAAATCATTTAGTCTTGGTATAAGTGAAAGACTTAGTTGGGTTTGACCTGCTTAATTTTCCCTGAGTTAAACTGTATGTGAATAAAAAAGCCTTTTTTAAAAAGTTGATCCAGACTGTACCAGAAAATCACAGCTCATTAAAGGAATCCTTGACAACATTCCTTCCCATCACCCTTTCAGAAAACCTTATTTTGAAGATAATAAAGTGATTTTTTTCAGTATAACTCCAGCACCACCACCCCGCCATTGAATGAAAGGGGCACAGGAGATCAAACCCTATGAATAGCTGAAGTTTTAAATCCAGTATCTAGGATATAAAAGCAAATTCACATCTCTTTTCCTTCCCCACGTAACAGTGTACCTGATACTCATTTTAATGGAGCTGAGAAGAGTGGTAGGAAAGAAGAAAATTCCTGGTTTGTTATCAGTGGATCACCATTTGGAGTTGATCATCATTCACAGTTACATATAGCTAATGCTATATGTACGTTTATTTTTAGTCACCATTGTGAAAGTCTCAGTCCATGGTAAGTTGCTCACCTTGCTGTGTGTGGCATATCAAAAGTATTCACTTCATGGCCAGAAAGCAGACAGAAAAAGAAAGAAGTATAAGCTTAGGTTCTCCTATTCCCTCCGAGGATACACACGTAGGGCAAGAAGAACACCCGTGGGGATTCACATGTTAATGTTTCTACTATCTCCCAATAGCTCTGTGCCTTTTAACCCATTAGCCTTTGAGGAACATTTAAAATGCATGCTATAACAGTGATACACCTTCCTCCCCTTTGCTTTCTTCATAGTAGCTTTTATTCAGTCCTATCACATCACTGCCATTTAGACAGCAACTTCAAATCTCATTGTGAAGGAGATTTTTAGACCCTCCATTCTTCCTTCTTCCTTCTTCTCCACATACCACAGAATTGAAAAATACAAGGGGAAGGGTGGGCCAAAAAGGAGGTGAAGATGTTGAAGAGATGATGCAGATCAAGCTGCATTGTACATATAAACTGCTTTATTGAATGGCAAAAAAAAAATCCATGTATATTCTAAGTTAAGATAAGTAAGGAAAAGGGGGGGGGTTGGGAGAGGTGAATGAGAATGTTGAAAGGGTGACACTTATAAACAGCTTTGGTGAATGGCAACTCTTACCCAAACACTTAAATACAAACTTTTTAAATTCTCCCTCACTCTGAGATTTGGCTCTTTTATCTAAAGCAAGGGTATATTTTCCACATTCTCTTGGAGTAAGAGTAAGAGTATGTTTCCTCTGTCTCATCTTAAGATAATATTCTAATAATCATTTATGGAAAGAGCATGAATTTGGATGTATAGACCTAAAGACTGGACATTTACCTGTGTTATAGCCTTACACAAAAAACTGCATCTTTGCAAGACTTAGTTTTCCCACCTGAAAAATGCAAATGATGCTTCATTAGTCATGATTTCTGGAGTCCTTCCTCCTCCTCTCTCATCCATTATTTCTTGGTTGCCAGAAAACTACAGATCTTCTAGTCATTTGATCTCTATTTATTCAGGAAAAAGGCAAAGGGGGTGGGAGTAAAGCAGACAAAAAGCACATGCAGCAGAATCTGTCCCATTGGTCAGAAAGCAATCACTTTCCTGCGGGTCTTGTCCACTGATCTGCGCTACTGACTCACTGGCCAAGTCCTGTCATGTGGTGTCCTATGGCTTCAAGAAAGCCTAGGACCTTATTTACTTGTTTAGTTCATATGTATCAGCCTAAAAACAACAGTAGGGTGCTGTTAATTTGAGGAGACAAAAGGGAAAAATCAACCCTGGAGAACTCTGCATCCTTGCGAAGGTGACACAAGGTATTTATGTCGAATCCCAGTCTAAGGTGCTTGTTTAGCAGCCCTGATCACAACACGGCTCGTTCACATGAATGTGAGTGTTCAATCAAGCACATACAGATGACTTCCTTGAGGGACTCAGATACCTTCCGCCAACATCCCTGACCTTTGTTTGTAGACCTGAGGTGTTTCACATTTGTGTGGTTGAACCTCTCTCCCTAAGAGCTCTCCCAAGAGTTCAGAAATGTAGGGCTGCCAAGACCTTGGCTGGCTTCCTGGGCTTGTCTACATCTGAATATAGTAATATCTTGACAAAATACCTTGTCAAGCTCCACAGTAGCTCTCTGCCACCCAGCCTCATTACACTCCTGCTTCGTAATTATAATTGAAAACCACAAGCCCACTGGACTTGTCCTTTAGAATAGCTTCTGCGGAAGAGGTGCCATGTTTTACTTCTGGTCCTGAACACATAGGTTGGCAGAGGCTTGGGGTCTTTGTTCTATGTAGAGATTCAACTGCCTCCAATTTCTTATCAAGCAATGTGTGTGCATGTGGTTCTGTTTTCTTGAGTTACTAGGGAGCTGGTAGGTAGAAAGCTTTTTGGTAGAATGAGAGAGGAAATGACAGAGACTAGAGAAAAGAGTGACCTGGGAAAGATGCTAAACCATAGTCTTATATACTCGGAAGAAAAGAACAAAACTGCAGCCCTTTGAATGTTCCCATGACACAAGGGCAGAACTTATTCAGAACATCATAGCTTACATTTCTGAAGTACTCAGAGGGCTGGGAAAGAACAGAAGAATGTACACATATACTTATTTAGGAAAGTGCTTCATTTTTAACATGAAGTTGTCTATGCCATTAGAATGTAGATGAGCCTTTGAGCATTATGGCATATAATCTAAGCATGGAAATATCCACCTCGTAAATTTAGCTGGATGCTGCCTGCCCCTGAGAAGAAAGACAAAGCAATTGATAGCTTCCACATCCAGATACATCTTTCTGTCCTTTCTAGGCCTCAATTGAACATCTAGTCTTCTCCAAGAACAAAACTCTGCTGTAGCTGATGGAGACCACATGATGTACCCTGCAGGCCATGCTCTGTTACTTCTTTTCTAAGAGGAGAGGATAGATGTGACAATTTGGACTTTTGGAGAAATTTCAACTAGAAAACAAGATCTTGAATGCCTTCCAAAAAAGCATCTATCTGGATGAGAGCCATTTTTCAGGCCCTAGAGATGGTAATGCAGGAAGGAGTACAGCCAAGAGGTACAGAACACATTGAGATGGCATAAATGACACGTATTAGGCTAGGCTATTCTTGTTTCTAATGACAGAAACCATGTTAACCAGAAAGGTTAAGGGAATGTATGGCCTAGTAAGCTTCACAGGTAGACCCATATGCTTTAGGCAGTGCCCAGATTTATGGATCAAGTACATTTGTTTTTCACTCTGTCTCTATTCTGCTAGCCCACTAAGCTGTCTCCACTGGATAGCTGCTGCTAATCTGAGTGCAAGTTTCTCTGGCTTAGCAACTCCACAGAAAGAATCTGCACTGGTTCCCTATTGCTTTAAAAGGAAACTGCTGTGTAACAACTACAGAATCATAATAGCACAAGGAGCATTCTTTTTCTTTGTTTCACCTTCAAGGTTGATTATGGGGAGACCCTGTGTTAGTCTCAGGTACTCAGAGCTGTTTCACATGCATTCATTCTTGGGCCAAAGATGACAAGGCATAAGCTTTCCCAAGGAAGCTTTTCTCAGGTCAAAAAACTGAGGTTCAAATGAGCAAGGAAATCCCAAAGCACAATTATATTTCAAATTCTTCCTTGCCTGATATTTACTAATATCTCACTGACTAAAAGCAAAGTCACTGGGCCAAGATCAAATTCAAGGGACATACACTCTCCATGTTTAATGGAGGAAATGCATAGTTACATGTTAAAAAGTACAGGTATAAGGAGGGCTAAATCATTAGAATTAATAATTCAACTAAGAAGACATGTATTTTCCAAGGTACAGATATAGATTTTAGGGCAAATACAAACATTTTTCTTTCCTGTGATACTGAGGTTTGAACTCAAGTGGGTACTCTACCATCTGAGACAGGTGGGTTTGTTTGAATAATGTGATTATCTTTGAACTAATCTTTAGATGCAAGTCAGGAACTCTGAAAGACTAAGTTGAGTGGTCTAGTGCGTTCAATGGAAGTTGTCCTGATGATGGGCAACTAGACCTAAAAAGTAGCTCCTGAGCCAGGAATTGAAGGATCACACCTATATCCTAGCAACTCAGGAAGGAAAATGTCTGAATGTCTGAAAGAAAGAATTCTAACAAAATCCTGGTTAGGATGTATTCTTTCTTTCTTGCTTGCTTGCTTGCTTGCTTTTGCCAGTCTTGGGCTTGAACTAAGAGCCTGTGCACTTTCCTTGAGCTTTCTCAAGGTAGAGCTCTACCACTTGAGCCAAAGCACCACTTCCAGCTTTTCCTGTGTATGTGGTACTGAGGAATGGAACCCAGAGCTTCCTGCATGCGAGGCAAATACTCTACCATTAGGCCATGCTCCCAGCTCCACTAGGCCATACTCCAGGCTGATTAGAATGTTTTCTAACCTTCTAATATTTATATTTGATATGTATATGTTAGTACAAAAATGTCGTCTATTGAGCCAAATGTTTATTTTGGGACTCTGCTCACTCCTTACAAAGAGCTGTTCTTTTAAGACTTCTCAAATTATTTTTTCCTTTAAAAATACAGTTTTCTTTACAGTAGATAAAATATTATTGCCAACTGCTTCCCTACTATTCTATTTTTTTTTTGCTTTTAATGAGTTACATTCTTTCAGGAAAGGATAAATAAATAAAAATGTGCAACCCTCCATGAGGTAGCTTACTAGGACTTTGGAAAACTCACAATCCTAGTACCACGTCTTTCCCTGGGCCTCCATTCTTATAAACCATAGCTCCCCACTGACGGTTTCTGTCTGATTCATACAGGCCTAGAGGACTTCAAGGAAAAACAGGTTTGACTGAGGTTATCTGAAGACTTCTGCAAAAATATATTTCTAGGCCATCCTAAAAAACAAATTCTCTCCCACTGATCTCATTTCTTCAAGTTCCGTTAGCTTGAGATCTGCCTAAATCAGGCTCAGAGTCCAAGAACTAACCAACCTTCAAACTGAGGTTAAAGAATGTTCAGAGGAAATGCAAAAGAATTTGCCATGATAAATGTTCACCTAGACACATGCCCCTACCAGAAAAGCAAAGTCCCACTTGGAATGCTGGCTGGTTGTGAAATGACATACATACAGAATTAGTTCCTAGATATCCCTCAACAACTAATTTGTCTCAGGAAATATGAAATCTAATTACCCATGTTGGAAATACTTGCATAGTCACATATTTCTATTGCATAGAACAATTCAGTTGTTTTTTTTAATACAAGGCCAGAATCCTGGATACAGAAATGTCTTTGACATCAGATTTGTCCAAGTAGGCATTTAGTGCAAATAGCTCTTCTAGTATTGATTTTCCTGTTCTGTCTTTTGCAAGTATTGGGCATCCATTGGACCTTTAATTTGCTTGTTATGTTGACAAAGGGGTACCGACGAGTTCTTATTAAACCTTCCCAGTGCAGAGGCCTGCTAACAAATCCATCCTTATCTTTTGCTAATCTTATTCTTCACTACTTCTCAGACTACATAAATCTTCCTCGACCTCTGCACAAGATCATGCCCTTCCTGAGCATTTCTCAACCTCAGCTCTACTTCTTGAAACAATGTGACCAGAAGTGAAAATGATATTCCCCACAAGGACAGTCACACCACTGCTCCGAGGGGAAGCCAATTAACTGTGAAATGACCAGCCATATTTCCAGTACTCGCCTCGATGTTGTAAAAGACACTAGAATGTCATATATACTTGGCTAATGGCTAAAAGTTGAAGTTATCCTGAAAATGTATAATATATATATATATCCTGAAATGTATATATGTATATATAATATATACATATTACATATATATGGTACTAGGGCTTGGTTAGGTAGAGGAAAAGGTAAATAGCCAAAGAACTGGAATGGCAAGGGGAATATAAATATCAGCTAAGTATGTAGAATTTATTTTGTGCCAATGAGTAGAAGGATATTTGTGGGTGCTATTCATTTAAACATTAAGAAGTAGGAATTATTATCACAGTCATTTCATAGAGGATATAGAATCTTGGATACGATTTCTGTAACTCTCTAAGCCACTGATCTTAATTAATGTCTTTCACATCAATAGGTCGTTTGGATTTCTCATCTGCTCTTTGCTTTTGTTTTTCTGCTGGCACCAAGCCTGAAACAAAGGACCTTATGTTCTTGCTTAACTTTCCTGCATTTGGCTGGTGCTCTGCCACTTGAGTCACATCTCCAGTCCAGAATTTTGCTGATTCATTAGAGATGGAATCTTGCAGACCTTTCTGCCAGGACTAACTTTGAAATGTGATCCTTCAGTTCTCAGTCCCCTGAACTAGGTGTGAAAAAGGTACTTTTCTTTGCTAGAGAAACACCAAGCTCCAGAAAGGTAATGCCATGTCCTCAAGTTCACATGCGTAGCCAGTGAAGCTCAAGCCAAGTTCTAGCCACAACACCGCCTTTCTCAGAACAGAAGTACAGGATTGCTGTGGGATGGTGAGTGGCAGAGAGCCAGCCAGAGCGTGCGGCAAGTCTATGACCTGCATGAGGAAACACAGGAAGTCTGAGATGCCACTGGAGTTTGCATCTTTCTCAGTTTCTTGCTTTCCCATCTTTGGACCTCTGCAGTGTTTGACTGGATGAAATGCCTTTGGCATTTTAATCACTTTCTGTTTTCTTGGGGAGCGCAAATTAGCTTGTTAGTTCTTGCAGGAAGCCGAGTTTGCAAGCCATCAGAGTCCAGAACCAGTGTACTGCCAATCAATAAAAACAGAAAAGCTGGGAGGCAGCTGAAAGGAGGCTATCTGCAGGTGATTATAGGGTCACTCCCACTCTACCCTCACCCATTTGTGAGATTTTCAAATGTAGTGAACTCTGCTCCTTGGGGGAGGAGGAGGGGATAGAGAAATGTCTTTGGAAAGTGCTCACTCTGTAAGGACACCGGTAAGTGCAGCTTTCCATAGATTCTTGCTTTGCAGTCCTTGGGTTTGAACACAGAGCCTGGCCACTAGCCCTTGTATGTTCCTCTTAATTTTCAGATAGAATTTAGCACTTTCATCTGGGCTGGCCAGCTTCTGACAATGATCCTTCTACCCATACATACCTCTTCCATAACTGGACTACAGGCGCTCGCTATCCTAACTGGCATAGTTGAGATGGAGGTTTTCCTACATTTTTGCCCAAGCTGACTTCAAACTGCAATCCTCCCCAGCTCTATTTCTTGAGTAGCTGGAATCACAGGCATGGGTGACTACATCTGATCTCTATTCTTCATTTTGATGTGAAAACTGAGCATCTGGGATATTAAATAATCAAAGCCAGTAACAAACCATCAACATTACATCACATGATCATACAGTTCTTGGTGACTCAATGAGCCACATTGGAACCCAGGCTTATTCAAGTCCCAAATCTTGTTTCTAGGTCCACAGTACTGAATAAAGTTTCTATTCGTTACCTGTCTGCATAATTTTAGGGAAATAGTTATCTGTGTCTTCTTTTCCCATTTCCACACTGCCCTGAGGATTTATCAGTCATGAAAATGCAGAACAAAAGCCCTGTCACTCTTTCCTTGGTTTCCTATTGTCATGGAAAATACAATTGTCATCCTTTCTATTTTATATTTTTTCAGTGGCTGCAGCCACAGTTCTCAGGTCTGCTAACTGAAGTCCACGTATGGCTGGTCTAGTGACCAAGCGCACAGAAAGCTACAAATTATCTACACAGAACATTAATCGAAGGTCTCTGCGCTATCAAATCCTTCTCTCAATTAGAGAGCTGTCTCGGGAGTAATGTTCTCTCTAAAAATCATGATATACATGGTTCTATAAATCGATGGAGGACTTGTGACCATTAAACTTAATTGATACTGAATTTAGAGAAATGCATTTCAATCATGTTGCCATTTTACTTGGAAATGAGATGCTTACATTACCTCTTTCTTCTCTGAACATGCAGGAACACACTGCATTCTCAAATGAGGAATCCCAGACCTTGAGTGGAAGCAGCTTTAGTTAGAAGGCCTCAGAACAGGACAAATAAATACATGTTCCCAGGTCATGTAAACATGTGGACATAAAGCAGGAAATAAAAACAGATTTTAGGCCTGAGCGTATGGGCTAGTAGTAGAGTGTTTTTCTAGCATGCACAAAGCCCTGGGTTCTACTCCTTGGTACCACATATACACATAAAAAAACTGGAAGTGGTGCTGTGGTTCAAACAGTAGAGTTCTAGCTTTGAGAAAGCTCAAGGATAGTACCCAGGCCCTGAGTTCAAACCCCAGGACTGACAAAAAGAGATTTTAAGCCAGGTATTAGTGATTCCATGCCTGCTATCCTAGCTACTCAAGAGGCTGAGATCTGAGATCTGAGGACACTGGTTCAAACCCAGCCTGGGCACCAAAGTCAACTTCCACAAAGCTGGCACTAGAGCTGTGGCTCAAGTCGGGGGGCGGGGGGCGCTAGCTTTGAGCAAAAGAAGCTTAGAGACAGCATCGAGGCTCTGAGTTTAAACCTAAGGACAGGCACCAAAACAAAACAGATTTCAACCAAAATTCAGCAACAAATTGGTTTTATATAGGACCATGGCCTTTCATAGTGAAACAAGGTAAGAAGGCTACTACTTTGAGGCTCAGGGTAGGAAAAAAAACTTTCTGAAGATCTTTTCAGGCTTGAATAGCTACAGTCCTTTCGCTGTGATTGAGATTACTATCAGAAAGGAGTCAAGGGAGGGGCTACTTTCTGTAATTTGCTATGGATGGAAAAGCCAAGCTAAAGGAAAGAATTAAGGCAGAAGTTAGAAGGCTCTGTGCACACACACGTACACATGCACACACATTCTTATGTGTATTTTAGGATCTGGTCTTGAATGAAAACCCTGCTGAAATGTGATCAGATGAACAGATCCAGAACCACCAGTAGCAGGGTGACCAGTTCTAAGGGAACTCCAGAATTCCTTATGTCCTGGGCACTCCAGTACACCCCTTCCCTCCCTGTCACATAACCTGTGCATTTACAGGAGAGGATTAATGCCAGGAGAAAGCTATAACACTGTAAGAACTATGTTTTGCACAAAACCTTCTGGAAATGCATGGATTCTTTATCTCATCTTTTATATCTAGAAACTCTATTGTACCATGTCAGTTATTAATGGTGCACAACTATGCTTGCTTCAAATCTATTTCCTCTGGGAAATAAAATATGTGAATAAGGATAATTGACTTTCTTGCTTAAATTTGTCTAATTCTTTATTCCTTTCTTTGGTACTCTGTGTATATCAAAGAATAAGTGAACATTTTTCACTAGAAATGAGCTCTCAGTGGCAAAGGCTTGCTGCTACGGGACCCATGCTTACATACCTACATATACTGGCTAATGTTATTCCACTTAAGGAGGCTGGCTATTTGCAAAACACCTAAAGTATCCCCAAGTTATAGTGAGTGTCTAAATAGTACACATGAGGATAAGTGGGATAAGTGAAATGAACTCCAGGATATGGAAATAAGAGTTTTGTTGTTCTTAACCTACTGTGTGGAGTTATTTCTTCCCCCCCCCCCTCTCTCTCTCTCTCTCTCTCTCTCTCTCTCTCTCTCTCTCTCTCTCTCTCTCTCTCTCTCTCTCTCTCTCTCTTTCTCTCTCTCTCTCTCTTTTCTTCTCTGGGCTTGAGCTCAGAGCCTGAGCCCTGACCTTGGACTTTCTCAAGGCTAGAGCTCTACCACGTGAGCCTCAGCACCATTTCTAACTTTTTTTTTCTATGTATGTGATACCGAGGAATTAAACCCTGGTCTTCGTGCATGCTAGGCAAGCACTCTACCACTGGGCCAAACTCCCAGCCCTCTCTTTCTTTCTTCTAACTTTATGGTTTATCTCATATTGTTACTGTATCTGACTTTGGTGCCTGGTATATCATGTATATGTTTATTTGTGTATTTGGAATAGGGAGAGGAAAACTGGGAGAAAAGCATGGGAAAGGGTATCAATGTTTAAGAAGTAATGTACCCACTATCTGACAAATGTAATTGTTATCCTTATATACATTCCCCCAACAATAAAATACAATTGTGGGGGCCGGGAGTTTGGCCTAGTGGTTAAAGTGCTTGCCTAGCATGCACGAAGACCTGGGTTCGATTCCTTGGTGCCACATACATAGAAAAAAGCCAGGAGTGGTGCTGAGGTTCAAGTGGTAGAGCTCTAGCCTTGAGAAAGTCCAAGGACAGTGCTCAGGCCCTGAGCTCAAGCCCAGGACTGGCCAAAAAAAAAAAATACAATTGTGAAAAAAGAAAATACTTAGTTAATCTAGTGGGTGTTAAGAGAAAACACCTAATTTACTTTTTCAACCACCGAACATACAATTGTTAAACTTTAGGGTTTTTTTTAAAGTGTTATTTCATTGTTAAAGTAGCGATTATGGGGTAAGTTGAGGTACTACTATATTTTTTTAATTTTTTGTTGTGATTAATAGAAGGGTTACATTATATTCACCAGATAGACAGTGCATAACTTCACAAACATTGATACCTTTTCTCATGACATGGTCCCCATTTCCCTCCCACCCTCCCCCCATTGATCTTGATTCCCCCCTTCCCTATCCAATTTCAAATAACCAATTAATCACATATAAAATATATCAGATAACAAGATACTACTATATTTTAAGTTGGCCATGGGTGGGTAAAAGTTTAGAGATAGGAAGGTAAGTAAAAATTATAACTATTCATTTGTTCATTTGAGTAAGGAAGATTGGTGAATATCCATTTTATTTGTCCATCTCATCAGATTATTCCTAGAAAATATGCATGTAGAAAACAAGTAAGATAGAACTTCAAACGTTTTTCAGGGAAGGGTGCAATACTCTAATTTGAATACAGAGCCTTGGGTTTGGTAAAGTATTTACCACTTGAGTCATGTTGTCACCAGATTTCTATGTTTTTTGTTTTTTTTTAATAGGGCCTCATTCTTTGCTCTGGCTGACCTGAACTGTAATCTTTCTATTTTAAGTTTTCATTGGTTCAGATGGAGGTCTTATAAACTTTTCACCTGGGTAGACCTCACACTGAAATCTTCTTGGTCTCAGCTTTCTGAGAAGCTACAATAGTTGAAATTAACCAACACTGCAAGGAGCTCCTAATGTTTCTATCTAGGAGAGATTGACTATAAAAGTAAACAGCCATTCTTTCCAATGTGGAATATGGATATTTGACAGAAAGAGCACATGAAATGCAATATAAGGTTACAAAAGATCAAATTTAAATTTAGTTAACATAGCCAACAAGGAAGTGTTTGTTGTATATTAATTATAGAAAGGGATTTAACTATGGCATTTCTATAGATGTGTACAATGAACTTTGGTCAAACTTACTATATCTATTGTGCTTTCTTAACCCCCTCTCTCCTCCTCCAATTTTCTAGCAGTATTTAGTGGGTTTCATGATACGATAGACAGACAAACAGACACAGAGAAAGATGGACGGATGGACAGATGATCAGAAAGACAGATGGATGGACAGATAGATCATGTACACTCATCAGTATCCACTCTTTCTCTTTCTTCCTCTCATAAGGTCTCCCACAAACCTTCTCAATCCTCTTACCCTGCCAGACAACTCCCCCTTCACACTCATGTCTTGGGAAAGTCTTGATGGAGGGGTTGACATGCAGAGTTGTTTGAAACCTATGGTAACTATGACTAGAATTACATAATAAATTCATATATTACCCGAGTTTGGAAATTGACTTGAATTGAGATATATGATTAGAAAGAGTGTGGTCAGAGCATGTTGACCTGGTCATTGTTTCTGCAAGATGGGAAATGTGGAGGATGAAGAGAGAAGTTACATTAAAGAGACAGTCAAAGCTCCTAAATTTCAAGGATGAAGAGAGCATAATTTTGTACTGGGGAGTGACATAATCAGCACTGTAAAATTGTTTGCAAACAAAATCTTGATTTACTTATGTTCGAAAATGCTTCCTTGGAAGTATATGTGGTTGCTCTGAGAATCTACAAGCAGGCTGAGAGTGAATGTAGGGAAATGGGCAAAGACGGGTAACACAGCTGAATGTGCTGCAGAAATAGTCAGAATCTAAACCCTTCTTCCAACAAACTTTCACCAGTGGGCCATTCTGGATCCTAGGCATGCCATCACCACTGCAGATACTGCTTGTCAACTTATCAGCCCTACAGTGGATGTTCAATTATTCTTGTCTCCACATCCTCGATCTAAGAATAGAGTTCTAGATGGCCACCATTTTGGCTAAGCTCAAGTCATGTGTCTTTCCCCAACTGCCAAGTGTCTGGCAGAATGTTTATCTGGATTTCAATATGCAGATATACTGCATACTCAATATTTCAGATACTGCAGGTGTCTCCAAATAAAAAATGAAATTGAGATCTCAAGTGCTGAAAAATATACAGCAAATTTCATAAAGCAATAGATGAGACTATATTTGCACAAGTCAGAGAATAGAGACAACTTCCAAGAGAAGAGTAATTAGTGTTACTATGACATAAATTAAGTAGAAAATTTCAGAAGGAGCCAGCCATGATGGTTCATGCTTATAATTCTAGCTACTCAGGAGGTTGAGATCTGAGGATCACGGTTCAGAGCCAGCCCAGGCACTAAGGTCCATGAGACTCTTATCTCCAATTAACCACCAGAAAACTGGAAGTGGCACTGTGGCTCAAGGAGTAGAGCAGTAGCCTTGACCTGAAGAGCTCAGGGACAATACCCAGATCCAGAGTTCAAGTCCCATGACTGACAAAAAAAAAAAAAAAGAAGGCATTTGGGTGGGGAGAGGAGTGACCTTTGTAGTTGTTAGGTCATGCATGCCTTGGAATATTATAAATATTATTTGCATATGCTCAGAGCATATAATGCATATTCAAATCACATGATATGCAAATATGCAGCTGTAATTTTTTGCTATTCAAATTTACATCTTAAGAATTCAAAATTCCACCTAAAGAATCTGATGTATCCCTTGAACTTGAAATGTTATCTGCTAAACAAGAAAAATAAAAATGCAGAAACAGAGAGAGAGAGAGAGAGAGAGAGAGAGAGAGAGAGAGAGAGAGAGAGAGAGAGAGAGAGAGAAACTTGGTATTGTAAAGATTATTGACTTTCCACTCAACATGGGACCAAACAATTGAATTCTTTCATGTGACTAGATGTGAGAGTTGAATGAAAATAATTTATCGACCTGAAAATATTACAGGAAGGAATAGGGAAAACACTGGGGCTCCTTGGCACAGGCCAAAAACTTTTCTTAATGAAGACCCAGAAACACAACAAATCAAAGAAAGATTGGGCAAATGGGACTGCATTAAACTGCATTAAACTTCATGGGAAAGCACATCACTAACCAGATCATTTGAAAGCCCACAAACTGGGAGAAGATGGTCACTATCCAGATAATAGACAAGGGCTTTAGCTCTAAAATACACTTAGAGCTCAAAAAATTAAATCCCCCAAAGACAAATCCTCAAAGAAACTATCACCATACTAACAAGTGTCCAAAAACCTTAAAAAGAGAATTATCTGAAGAAGAAATAAGAATGGCCAATCAACACATGAAGAAATGCTCAACACCTCTGGCCATAAAAGAAATGCAAATCAAACCAACATTGAAATTCCACCTTACTCCAGTAAGAATGGCCATTATCAAGAATAGTAACAACAGATGCTGGCAGGGATGTGGCCAAAGGCAACACAACTATACTGTTGGTGGGAGTGTAAAATTGTTCAACCACTGTGGAAAGCAGTATGGAGCTTCTTTAAAAGATCAAACATATAGCTCTCCCACTCCTGGGCAAACAACCACAAACTAGGTCATACTAAAGACACCAGCACAACCATGTTCATTGCAGCATTATTTACAATAGCTAATATGTAGAACCAAACCAGATGCCCCTCAGTAGATGAATGGATCAAGGAAACATGGTATATATACACAATGGATTTCTATACTTCCAATAGAAAGACTGACCTTGCCCCATTGGTAAGGAAATGGAAAGACCTGGAAAAATTATTTTAAGCAAAGCAAGCCAGACCCAAAGAAATGTCCCCATTTGTATTAACTAGAATACATCTATGACATTCTTAGCAGGGGATCACAAAAGTCCAATTGCTAACTGCATAGGACCATATAAAATGAAGCATTTCAAAATGAACATTGAAAATTGGAAACAAAAGTTTCTTATTATGCTCTGTGTGCAGTTATTTCTATATTTGTTTTAGTCTTCTGTACCTTTTGTCATGTATATATTTATCTGATTCCTGGAAGGGAAAGGGAATCACAGAAATAGCAAGACAAAGGATGAACTAATGCAACAATGATACTCACTAGACACTATGTTGCAAATGAACTTTACAAATTGTGAGGAAGGGGAGTGGGGTGGGGAAAGTGAGAGAAAAATAGAGAGGGGATAACAGTGTTCAAAATCAAATGTACTCATGTAACTGTAACCCTCCCCACACCCTGTTCACCATCTTATAAAATATATATATATATATATATATAAAGAAAACAATGTATACACATAAGATCAATCCATAGGATTGATCTGTCTTCAGTTTATCACTTCAAAAGCAAACTCCATGATCCTGCTTAGCATTCACATAGCTTTTCTAAAAGAGTTAAGCATCCTTTGTGGCTATAACTTTAAATCTTAAGAGAGAACTTTGTTCATATTTCCTAATTTGAATAGAAAGCAAAGCCAATGACAAATGAAAACTCACAACTATGCTCAGGAAATTTATAACATGAAACATCTCAGGCATTGCCAATATTTAAAGGTTATATCCATCACATTGGGAAGTGGCACCAAGTTTTCACCCTTTTCAAATAATTAGGCATAGTACTGATGGGTAAAATCATGCACGTCAACAGCCCTTGCACTGATGTAAGGAAATTGACAGACACTGTTTAAAAGGACCCAAGTTTTTGTGCATCAACATGTCATGCTGAGAATAATTATACAGCTGTTTTGTTACCCTCAGCATTGTGCCATTTATTATATTATCCACTGATTATTCCAGAGTTCTTTTGTTTGTTTTGCACAGGGCAGCAGTTCTGGGAAATTTCTGTTTGTAAAATAGTTTATGCTAACATACTTTATAAATGAAATTCTAAATCTCAGTAATACTGATAAACATGGTCCTTATCACCATGGATTTTTTTAGACACGGATTCCACTCTATCTTCATAAGGTCATCAACCTGAAATTATAGGCTAATAGGGCAAGAAGGGACCTCAAGAGGTCAACCAATATTTGCTCCAACTCTCAGATATGCCTGCATGAATCCAAATCAATAAATTCTTTAGTAGCCACTGTATATATATATATATATATATATATATATATACACATATATATGTGGTTGTGGTTATGTGTGTGAGGTCTTGAGTGTGTGTGTGTGTGTGTGTGTGTGTGTGTGTGTGTGTGTGTGCGCCTGGGGAAGCAGCTGGTTCCAGAATTCTTTAGCAATGTCTGTTCAAGTGGCTTGTTATTATTTACACAGCATCTCATATTTATAAAGGGATTTCTAACCCTTATTAATCCTGAGAGCACAAGTGTAAGAAAGGGCATTCGTACTTTTCTCTCCACACATGAAGGCACAACAATTAAGAGGCTTGAAGAGGTTTGTAAACTGATGACTGAAGAAGGATTAGAATCAAGAGTCCTTGACCCAGAATTCTTTTCAAATCCACTACTTAAAACAAGTTGACCTTTCACTTGGTATTATCTTAAGATGATTAGGTCCTGAAAAAACCCAGTGGGACCCAAGGGATCAGGGAAAAAGGGAGCTAAAATGAGACTTCTCGAGCTGAGATTGTACGTCTACCTGGTACTGTGACTACAAGAAATTCCTTTCATCAGAGTGGCTTGTACCACTTTGCACAACTGTCAGGCTAGCTTACTTCTGGCCCTGGGGAAAGAAAGCCTGATAATAGGGTTGTAAAGGCCTTGAGCTTCCTCTCCATGAAGTGATAGAGGTGGGTTTAAAAGTATATTTTTGACAGGCTGAAAGTAGAAAATGGGTAATATATCCATGGTTAAAAAGAGGATGTATTCTAACAAATAGAGACATTTCTGACTTTCACTGTCAACATTAAACAGTCTTGTGGTCTATTAAGTCTACACAGGTGCAAAGCAAGGGTGGTGGATACTTCACATTGCAATAATTATGACCAGGCCAGCCAATTGGAATGAGGTCTGGATACTTTTGATTCCTGAACCTTGCTTCAGATGTCCCTTTGGAGCTGACAGATTGTTCAGGTGAAAGTTATCTCCTGCCAGTTTTCTGTGATTTTTCTCAGCTTCACACAACTTTTTCATTTTCTTGTTTCGTGTCATGGGCAAAGAAATGGAGCCACCTAATACCTCTGGGATGGCATTTGTAGTTTGGCTGCAAAGTAAAAGCACTAGACAAGTCAGAGGAGGGTTGTCTTTTACAACAGACTTTTGGAGTGTGTCAGCTGCTTTGCAACTAGCTGACAGAAACCAACACAGGACGATTTCTGTTACTAAAATGAAGCAGTGCAGTTCCACTGGTGGTAGCACGGCAGCTCTGATTTAAAACTCTGTACCAACTATGTATATTTACCAAGGAGATAAACAATGAAGGTGTGACAAGACCAGGGCAAGAAAAAGAACTTGCAGTCACAAATTAGAAGTCTTAGCTGTGGAAGATAATCAAATACTCTCAACATGGGTAAGGAAGTTGTTTCAGAAACCGACATTGCTCTAGTTTGAGACAGCTCTTTTCTACTTCTGAAGTGAACTGAATATATGTTTAACTATGTGTAGCTGTGAAGAGAAAGATGTAATACTGAGAGGCTCTCATGGGCATGACACCCAGATATTTGAATCTGGGCACTCGTGATGTTCCATTGCAATGAATGATCGATATATTTACAATTTTCTGAATAGTTAGGACTAGGAAATCACTGACCTAATGGGTCCAGATTTACAAAAATGTTACACTTGAGTTTACTTTGAGTCATATAAATAAACTCATGATCTTTACCTGTTACCTCTCCTCAGCCTTGTCCTCTTTCAAATCTATTTAGCTTGAGTAAGATCAAAATTCAGCCAGTTAGATAAGCCTGACTCCTCCTATATCCAGTATACATTCTGCCTATTGGGGCACACATCCTTTTACTTTTCCATATTCTCAACTGTACTCTTGTTAACTCACCTTGCTCAGAATAATCTTGCTGCATCCATGTGTCTTCTGCAATATACTCTCTACACATTTGTTACTCAATCTCAAATCAAATCCTATCTCTTATGTTCTTCATTCATAACATTCCAGTTCATAAAATATAAGACATACATCCTTAACTTGGCTTGAAGATTCCCTGGGACCTGTCTGTACCTCCTTTACCAAGCATACCTTGTACTATCCTTTCCAAATCCATCAGTACAGACTTCTTTCTAAGCCTTGTATATATCCTGCCTTGTTTTGCATACACACACACACACACACACACACACACACACACAACCTCAGGAGGCTACACATAATATTTTTTCTTCCTAGATTGCCATTATTTGCAACTCCCTTTGTATATAGCTATTTTTATATACCTTTCACATCTCATTAGGAATATTACAATCACAGAAACACTATTCCAGACTATTGATGGTAGATATATCTATTATACCATTTCCTGGCACCTTCCTTTCAAAGATTATGACAATATGGCATTTTGTTAGTGTTACTAATTTTTATGGTTGTTGTTGTTTTTAGTTTTTGTTATTGAAATTCTACTTCCTGCTTGCTAGCCAGGCTCTCTACTACCTGAGTTATACTTCCAGTCCAAATTTGTTTTAAAATTTACTTCTGTAATTATTTTGCCAGTAACTATTTTCATTCTAGATTTTGAGTGCCATGAATATAGAACATGTTTGCCTTCTACTGTGCCTCATAGTTTAGCCCTATATCTGTGCTTTTTAGACAGCTAACAGTTTTATTGCAATAACTGATGGAATCAAGAGAAGCATTAACTGACCAGAACATTTGTTTTTGGAATGGAAAGAATTCATTTCTTTTACCAATTATTCTTTACATTTTTGTTTGCTTGTTACAGTACTGTGGTTCAAACTCTGGGCCTCATGCTTGCTAGGCATGAGCTCTACTTCTGAGCCAGGCCTCCAACCTACCACTGATTCTTTATACCAATATTTATTAATGACCTAGTATATAAGAGGACCAAGTCTTGGCAATAGAAATAGATCAAGCATGGGGCCTGGAGTTTGGCCTAGTGGTAGAGTGCTTGCCTAGCATGCACGAGGACACGGGTTCGATTCCTCGGTACCACATACATAGAAAAAAGCTGGAAATGGTGCTGAGGCTCAAGTGGTAGAGTGCTAAGCCTTGAGAAAGTCCAAGGACAGTGCTCAGGCCCTGAGCCCAAGCCCAGGACTGGCAAAAAAAAAAAAGAAAAGAAAAGAAAAGAAAAGGAATAGATCAAGCAGATCATGTCTATGTCACCAAGGATTTGGGGTAGATGAACATATAAGCCCACAAATACGAGTTTAAGCGGTATATTTCTATCCATTTCAACCACTGGAGATAAACTTCACATTGCCAAAGACCTTTCTTTGACAAAAGAAATTCTATTCTGGGGACTAGTCATCTTTGCTCTGTGTTAACTTGCCATGTACTTTACCTACACAACAACTTTTTACCAAAATTGTTTTCAGTTTGTCTGTTTACAGATTGCAGTGATTTTATGTGATGTTGGCTACTTTCCAATGGCCTATATTGAGAAACTATGTTCTTTTTATTTATTTTTCCATAACATAGTGGGTTTTTAATAACATAGCAAAATAGTATATAAAAGGTTAGCCCATGAAGTTAAATGCTTGAGTGATTTTGATTCTTTTTTAAATTTTTTTTAATTTTTGCTTTTCCTCCCCCCTCTCTCCTTTCCCCCCACCCCAAGATGTAAGGCTCATTTCCAATGTAGTGTCTAGTGAGTACTGCTGTTGCACTGATTCCTCCTTTGTCCCGCTATTTCTGTGATTCCCCTTTCCTTCCCTCAAATCAGGTAAACATACATAAGACAAAGGGTAGGAAAATCAGAACTATGACCCCAGGGAATAAACAAGAGGAGGGAAAAAAAAGACAAAAGAAATAACTGCAAGCAATACACACACACACACACACACACACACACACACACACACTTGTTTCCATATTATGGAGTTCATTTCTATTAGCATCATTTTATATGGCCACATGTGCATAGCTATTGAGCTATTGTGATCCTCTCTTAGCACTGTCCTCAGTATGTATACTAGTTACTACAAATGAGGGAAACCATGGAGGCTATGTCTCTCTGGGTTTGGTTTACTTCACTTAACAAGTTAGACTCCCCCACCTTCCCGCCATCCTGAGGAGACTTGTGTCTTTTAGGCAGGTTTCCTACAGGCAGCTACTGCAGGGACAGAGGTGTACGTTCTATAGGGTAATGGGGTAATCTCTTCAAAAACGGAACTTCTGGGACCATCCACCTTAGATCATAGCTTCATTTATGTTTGTATCTGAAATATTCCCTGTATACCCATGTGTTATCAGCCTTTGAAAAAGGTAGTTTCTAGGACAGTGGAGAAAGCAAGAATTGTCAAAACAATCCAAATACAAAATGGCATTTCTCTGAAAGTAGAGCACATTCAGTAAATATCTGACAACTATGCTACGAAAAGCAAAAAGTGATTTTTGTCTGTGTGTGGGGTATCTAATGAATAGGACTCAGAGAGTTCCTTTATAAAGACAGATGATTCTTGGTAGGAAATTCATTGCAGTTAGATGTATCAAGACTTTGATTCTCTGTTAGGTGGAAAACTTCTGTATTATACCGACTAGAGTTCCTTGGTAAATTATTCTGCCACCACACCTACATATTCTAGAAGTGAAATGAAACCTACTCTGCTACAGTCAAATGTTAATTTTAGGTGCCATGAACTCTCCCTTCTTGCTGCTGTCCTTTGTGTATTTTTATGTGAGTGTAGCTTTCTGGGGCTTGAACTCAGGACCTCACAATGTCATTTAGCTTTTTCACTCAAGGCTAGTGCTCTACCATTTGAGCCCAACCTCCACTTCACATTTTTGCTGGTTAATTGGAAAAAAGGTTCTCATGAACTTTTTTATTTTTTGCCCTAGATTGGCTTTTAAACTTCAGGAGGTTCTCAGTGTGTCTCTGAGTTTTGTTAAGTCCTCACTCTTTGTAGCTCTTTAAGTCCTTATCTCCCAAACTGAAGATAGGTGGGGCTGAAAGGTATGCAGAATGTTTCTCCTCTTACCCCAGGTATGGACCGTAGCATTTCTTTTCTGAGACAGAGAATGTGTATGAGGGCCATTAGGATTCAATTAAGCACCCATGTGGTGATACAGTGATGGCATTGAGATACCAAATCATTCCTGGTGAAATACAGAGACCCATAAAATAGTTTGAGCCTTATATTTTTCAGTTTCCTTGATTTTTACTGCACATATAAACCTCATAATATGCCTTCAAAAGATGCTTTGCTAAACAAATGGATTAAGATAGCTAGTATTATTACAATTATTAATTATGAATGATAAACTCAGAGAAGAATATATACACACAGTTATTCTTAATGAAAGTAAAAACACAGGATTTGATACAATGAAGAAATTCTTCATCTCCATTCCATGTCATCATTTGCTTTACAGTAGGAATTCCAATGTAAATGATTATAGCACATTACACCTGGATGAAAAGCATTTGTGTATACTGAGTATATTTGCTTTGTGATTGTCATACAATACCACAAATGTAGTGGAGTAAAACTCCACCCATTCTCTCTCCACTTTCATGGTTGATATCAAAGGGCCAAAATCAAGGAGGCCCAGGGAAAGATTCCCTTCCAAGTCCATTACATTGCTGGCAGAACATAATTCTCTATAGGAGTCATTTTCTTCTTTCTGATCTAGTACTGGTTGGGGAATTTATTCTCAGCTCCCATAGATGGATCATGTTCCTGATCTTATCTCCCTTCCTCAAGTCCCAAAGTCAGGAACACATGGTTGAATTTTCCCCAACATCTTTCACCTCATCTTTCCTCCATTCTTCCTCTTCTGCCTTCTGGTTATGAACATTCTTACTCAGTAATATAACCATAAGTTCATTTTATTGTATTTAGAGAGTAGTGTCTGAGTAGAAAGACTTCCATATCTTCTACTAAAGTATTCCTTAAACTTGAGAGGATGAGTATTGACAGAGGAGTCTAGGGAGAATGACAGAAGAGGCGACATTGATCAAGATGCATTGTGCTCATGAAACCCCTTTATACAACTATTTAAAGGTAATGCATTTTTAAGCCAAATAGTCCTTAAACAGAGTTAACAAATACCAGATGGTATGTGAGTTGATTTTTAGATACTGCAGTAAATATTTTTCATTTTACTATTTTTGCTTCCCTTTTATATTTTGATTTCATAAATGATAAGATTTAGCAAGATGCTAAATATGGATTTCCCTGAAAGTCATGGCGAAGTGTTCACTTGGAAAGATATCCTAGGAAGCAGCAGGTATCATCTGAGAGGTTAAAATAGGGCTGGCAGTGGGAAAGTACATGGATCCACGACAGAGTTGAGCACTGCTGCATAGAACCAATGTTAGAGCCACGGGACTGTCAACGCCATCACACATCCCTGCGTGGTTTCTTCCTTTCCTATTTCCTATTCCCTGTCCCCTGTTGCTTCTTCCTGGGATGACTTGCTCTGTAGACACCTTTTATTTTCTCAGTTTTCAGCTCCCTGAAAACTCAGCTTTTTCATCCACAATTTCATATTTTAAAATCGCGCATTAAAATCAATGCATAACTAGCAAAGCTAAGCATTGGTATCATGGTGACTAAAAGAACCTTACATATCACAGGTATGTGTGTGCATTTGGTAAGCCTCTCCCACAACCAAAACTCCACATCCAAGAAGCATGTTTTCATGGCCACCTCTGATTACATGCAGCAAAACCATTTTTTTTGATAAATACGTGACTGAAGTTTTAGGAACCTGGTTATTCTTTTTTTTTTTTTGTTTCCTGCGAAACAGACTACTTACATTCTGTTGAAGTGCTAGTTCTTAAAATTTTAACTGCAAACAAGGAAACCCTTGTTTCAGAGGCTGGAGAACAACACTTTGGGGGTAGATTTTGTTATAAAGCTGTTCAGGGCTTAGTGAGTATGTATTTTTTTCCTTTTACTGCTCTACTTCTTTTCTCACCTTCTGGCATTTCCCCCTCAAATCTATAAGTGTTTCTGGGTTTTTACTTTCTAACTTCGTACTCTCCTAGTCAACAGAGGAGATATTTTAAAGCAAACACTAATGAAAGAAAAATAAAGATTGTTATCAGAATAACATTCTTTGTTGGGCTTTATTTGCCTGGAGTGGGAGTAGAGAGGATGGTAGCAACAGCAGACTTATTGAACAAATGCTTATTTAATTATTTCTCCTCTCATACTGGTATGTGAACATGCTACCACTTTCATTCTCTAACTTTGCAGTCAGTGACATGGCATGGCAGATCTAACCTTGATCCCAGTTAAAGTGAAAATTACAAATGCAAAATAAGCCATGTGAATGGTTCTGGGAGAAAGACATGTAGACACTTTAGGGTTTTCTTTACAAAAGATGTTAAATTAGGAACAATCTACAAGGATCTATGAATTCTCCAGTTTTCTATGGTATAAGAACATATTTTGAAAAATATGTACCAATTAATTCAACAGTCAGACAAATACTGAGAAGGATAGAAAATGGACTAGGACAGCCTGAAACCTTGAGCAAGACCAAAGGAACTTTAGTTTAACTAATTTTTGTATACTGTCCCAGAGCTGCTCCAATTCTGCTCCTGCTGGTTTCTCATGCAGACATACAAGAGATAAGGATATGCATTTTGTAATACAGTACATTTTTAATCATTTTCTTATCAAATGAAGTCAATAACTCACTGTAAAATACTCAGGGGCAGACTCTAAATTGTAGTTGGATGTGAAAGAATAGGAAAATTTCAAATGTGACATTAACACACCAAGCTAGGGAGTATGTTTTTGTTTCCCCCTCCCCCAGGTCTAAGGCTTGAATTCGGGGCCTACACACTGTTCCTGAACCTCTGGGCTCAAGGCTAGCACTCTACCACTTGACCCATAGCTCCAGTTCCAGCTTTTTTGAGTACTTGGAGGTAGGAGTCTCACCGGAGATTTTTCTGCTCATGTTGACTTTGAACCATGATCCACAGATCTCAGCCTCTTGAGTAGTTTGGATTACAGGTGTGAGCCACTGGAGACAAGCTTTCAAGTAATATGTTCAATTGCATATTATGGTACTGGAAACATAGGCACCAATTGTTGTAAGTTTTTATCTTTATATTTGGCTATCTCTTAAATTATGAAGCCACAAATTCTCTTGAAGTGTTACAGAAAATTCACCTTTCCTCATCCCCAAAGGACTGTGAGCTTCCAGCCAAGCCAAGGCTTATGGGTGCATTTGTCCTCATCTCCTCTTAGATAGTAGGACTCTGCTTTCCATTTTGGTGTAGCAAAATATAAGTCTTAGAAAGGGAAAATTTGCTAGACGCAAGTGGTTCAGGCCTATAATCTTTTTTTTATTATTTTTTTATTGTAATTAGTAAAAGGGTTACATGATATTTGCCAGATAGAAGGTGCATTAATTCACATACATTGATACCCTTTCACATGTCTTGGTACCCGTTTCCCTCCCCCCCCACACCCCCCACCTGTCTTGGTTTTCCCCCCTTCCCTATCAAATTTCAAATATCCAAATACAAATAAATTCAATATATCAGATAACAAAGTGACATACTATACCAATATGAGATAACCAAGGGACAGCAAAGGAGATGAGAGACAACATAGTACATTAAGGACAACAATCATTCATTATATGGCTTTGGTTTCACTATCCTGGAGGTCCTTTCAATTAGCTTCACATTATATGGCCTTATGTATCAAGATTTTGCTCTATTGCAAATCTCTGCTAGTAGAGCCCAAGGTTTCTACTGATTATGACGAATGAGGGAAACCATTAAGCCTAAGTTCCTTTGAGTCTGGCTTACTTCACTTAATATGATTTTTTCTAAGTCTTTCCATTTCCTAACAAATGGGGCGATGTCATTCTTTCTGACAGCAGCATAGAATTCCATTGTGTACAAATACCACAACTTGTTGATCCACTCATCAACTGAGGGACATCTAGGTTGGTTCCATATCTTTGCTATGGTGAATAGTGCTGCAATGAACATTGTTGTGCTAGTGGGTTTAGTATGTCCTTGTTTCTGGGTGGTTGGGTAAATGCCAAGTAGTGGAATAGCTGGGTCATAGGGGAGTTCTATGTTTAGCCTTTTGAGGCACTGCCACACTGCTTTCCATAGTGGTTGGACGAGTTTGCACTCCCACCAACAGTGTAGTAGTGATCCCTCCTGGCCACATCCCCTCCAGCATCTGTTGTCATTCATTTTCCTGATCCTGGCCATTCTAGCTGGAGTGAGGTGGAATCTTAGAGTTGTTTTGATTTGCATTTCTTTTATGACCAGATATGTTGAGCATTTCTTCATGTGTCTATAGGCCATTTTTGTTTCTTCTTCAGAGAAGACTCTCTTTAAGTCTTTGGCCCATTTTTTAATGGGATGGTGGTTACTTTGGAGGTTAGTTTTGGAGTGATTCAATTTTTTGAGTTGTTGATATATTATAGATATGAGGCCTTTGTCTGTTGTTTGGTTGGTGAAGATCTTCTCCCACTCTGTAGGCTTCCTGATTAGTTTAGTAGCTATGTCCTTTGCCATGCAAAAGTTCTGCAGTTTAATGCAGTCCCACTTATCCAGCCTTTCTCTGATTTGTTGTGATTCTTGGTCCTTATTAAGAAAGTTTCGACCTGTGCCAAGGAGGCCTAGTGTATCTCCTATTCCTTCCTGTAAAGTTTTCAGTGTGTCAGCTTTTACCTCCAGGTCTTTGATCCATTTGGAGTTAATTCTAGTGCAAGGTGACAAAGAAGGATCCAGCTTTAGTTTTCTGCAGGTGCTTAACCAGTCCTGCCAGCACAACTTGTTGAAGAGGCTGTCTTTCTTCCATTCTATTTTTTTGGCTCCCTTGTCAAAGATTAGGTGGCCATAGGTCTGTGGTTTAATATCTGGGTCCTCAGTTCTATTCCATTGGTCTTCAGGCCTGTTCTTGTGCCAGTACCAAGCTGTTCTGAGAATTATACAGGCCTATAATCTTAAGTACTCAGGAAACCAAGATCTGAGGATCACAATTCAAAGCCAGCTAAGGCAGCAAAGTCCATGAGACTCAGCTATCAAAAGGCTAGAAGTGGAGCTATAGCTCAAATGGTAGACTGCCAGCCTTGAGTGAGAAAGCTAAGAGACAGCATGTAGGCCCTGAGTTCATGCTCTAGGACTGGCGCACACACACACACACAAGTTAAAGAAAAAGAAAAAACATGTTTGTCTAAGGTTATCCTACAGGGCTAATCGAGAATAACAGAATAGGAGCAGGGCTCACACCTCCTACCTTTTATTTCAATATTTTAATGTCTTAACCTCCCCTTGGGCATTTCTTGTATATGGAATTCATATCCACATAGAGATTTTTCAAAGACCTATATTTAAGAATATTTAGTTGTAGCCCAGCTATTCAAATGTCCTCAGTACAGCCACTGCAGCAGAGAATGAAAACAAGAGGAGAATTTAATGCCTATTGAAAGCTGACTCAAAGCATGTAAAGGTGAAAGTGTGTGGTCGGAAGGCTTAGCTGCCTGTTGAGTTCTTTTATTCAATAACTCAAGTAGCCTGTTGTGAGCAGCTTTAGCACTATTAACACATCTGGAGCTAGTGGCCATACATTGGGGACTTTTTAGAATGCAAAAGTAGCTTTTGTAGGCAAACGTGTGTTAGAAAGAAATGCTTCTGAAGAACAAAGGCTAACTGTATATAGAGTCCACCCTTCTTTCCCAGACTCAGTTCCACTGGGCTTTTGATGGAGCGTGTGCTAAACCTATATACTTATGTGGAGTAATAAAATTGGTCTCTCTGTTCTGGATTGTGTTTATTTTCAAAGTAGCCCTTTGGATCTCTGAATAGATCAAAAAAAGTCAAGCAAGCCCACCTGACACTTGACGGTATACAGACTCCACTGCTTCTCTCTGTTCTTAAACCCATTCCCTACATTCCTCTGAGCTGACCTCTGAGGACAGCCCTAGGGAGATCCTTTGCTATTTGGCTGCTAGTTGGACTTAGCCGATGGGTGTCATAGCAAGAGGTGAGAGATGAAGAAGAGAGGAAAATGAGGTATTCTGTGTCTGACTCATTGCCACTATCGTTATTATCATCATCATCATCACCCTCATCATCTCCTTTCCCTCTCCAACTTTCTGGAGTTCAGAATAAGAATGCATGGTGTCTTTCTGGTCATAGTTGGAAGATTCTGAATTTTTATATTGAAGGCCAACAGCCATCTCTCTAAAATTACTCTCTTTTGGTCCAGGCATCTGTTTCCAAGGGACTAAAGCTAAAACCAGAGAGAAGTCTAAAGCCATAGAAATCAGGATCAAAATGGATCCAGAGCAATAAAGGGGAAAACTGAGGGGCAGGTATTCTTACTTGTTTATTGTGTGCATTTTAGGGCAGGTTCATGGGGCTTGAACTTGGCCTGGGTGCTGTCCTTGAGCTCTTCAGCTCAAGACTACCACCTTACCTTTGAGACAGGCCCCACTTCCCATTTTCTAGAGGTTAATTGGAGATAAGAGTCTCAAGTCCTTTTGTGCCCAGGCTGGCTTTGAACATTGATCTTCAAATCTCAGCCTCCTGAGAGGCTTATGTGGTGCATTTATGACCCACACTGAAATGAAGTTAGGGGACAGTGTCTTGAAATCAAAACCCACACTTTGTCCCTTCTACTTGGACAAGGATTCTCATTGCATCAGGAAAAGGGTAGTTACTGAACCCAAATTTGTTTTTTCCCTCCAGGGAAATGATAGGGAGCAAAGGTAAATCCACAAAGAATACATGGTCACTCTAGTTTTTCTTTTGACAGTGTTGGGGCTTGAACTCTAGGCCTGGGCTTTGTCCGTGGGCTCCTTTTGCTCACAACTAGCACTCTACCACTTGAGCCACAGCACCACCTCCTTTATCGGTGATTAATTGGCAATAAGAGTCTCATGGATTTTCCTGCCTGAAGTTGGCTTTGAACAGAGATCCTCAAATCTCAATCTCCTGAGTAGTTAGGATTGCAGGTATGAGCCATGGGGGCTTGGCACATGCTTACTTTTCAATTGACTTCTAGAAATAAGGAAACATAAAGAATTAAAAGATTCCATGAAAAGGATAGATAAAAGGTAGTCAGGACACGGAGGAGCAGCTAAGACACTTCTGGCCTCTACCCAATCACCAGGGATTCTTCCGTTATGAGGTCCTCTGCCGACTGAGGTTCAGAGCCACAGTCACAATTGGTCACACTGGAAGCCTCCTTCTCTGAAGAGAAGGGGGCTTTGACAAGCAGGAATTGCAAAATACCACAGTAACCACCACTTAGTGGGATTTTCAATGTCTCCAGTCAGTCTCTGAAAGTTTCTTCCATCCTAGTACCTATAGCATATCCCAGAGGTCTTGGTGGTAAACTAGCTTCTCAGCTAGAACTGACTTTTGGTTTGCCAGACACAACATTTGAAATTCTGAATCCTGATGGCCATTTCTACCCACCCAACATCCAGAACTCCCCTGGGTTGCCTCTAGACCTTGTTATCATTTGTGACAGACTTGCCCCTAGGGGATCTCCTAACTTTAGAAAATCTATTGACACTAAGACACAACACCTTCATTTATGTCCTGTTGGCCTCTTGGAGGCCTTACACATGTTCACATGGTTGCTTCATTCACATTCCTTTTTGCAAAGCCAAGGAAAGCAGCTCGGGAGGGGGAAGGCTTTGATTGAACAGTACAGATGACCAATAGAGCATAACGCACTGACCTCCAGCCAACCTCGCTTAGCTGCTGAGATCTGATGGGATCAGAGCAGAAGGTGACAAGGCTATAAGCTTAATTAAAGGAATGGGTTTGTTCAATCCATGCTCATCCTTTCCCCCTTCACCCAGTAATACTCACACATGCCAAGAAAATCACATGAAGGATGAGATTATGACCCAGTGATCTCATTCAGGATATGACATTATCTCATGTCAACAGCCCGAGGAAGAGCAATGTCATTTTCAGCTCTCGGAGAATTTTGACCAAAGAAAGAGCACATTTTAGCCCAGGGTTTTAGCTTTCCTGTTCTTTTCCAAGGGCAGGGGTCCCAAGCCAGCTGTGTCAGGAAATTCAAACACTTTCCACATCTCTAATAAACAGCTTGCTGACCACAGAGCCTCCAAAACTCCTTTGTTCCACAGCTTAGTTGAATTCACATGTGTCCAAAAGTAAAACACAAATATAGTCAGCACATAAGAAAATAACAGAAAGTCTTCTCAGTTTGTGGTGTTTATGATCCAAGAAAGGCCAAAGATTTCTGCTGTATCACAAACTGGTGACAATTTCAACCTCTATAAGAAGTTTTACTCAGTACTAAAAAGATTTGGCTATGGAGTAGCCTTTACAGAATGTTCCTCTCAGCTTTCTATTCCAATCTGCTTTTGGTCACTTTCATTCATCTGCTCATGGCTGGCTGCCTGGATTAATTTTCTGGACTGAATACATTTCCTTGCATTACCAACATATGTGACAAATAACTAATCTGACTCATCAAAATGCATTAGAATGCAGCGTTCCAGTTACTGAAGGACATTTGAAATTCAGCAAGTTGTCTTCTTACTCTTTACTGTCAGGGATAGCAAAAAAATTATGAAGAAGTAGAGCTCATGTATCTGAGCCCATTGTGTGCCTAGAATCTTCATCAGCATCTTTGCTGTCACTGTTCCAGCAATCCAAGAAAACTTGGACCCACCTCTGTGTGTTTGGTACTCTTAAAATATTTCTCAAATTAAACTTTTGAAATGGGACTGGAATAATTTCTATGAAGCCTAAGACTGTAAATCATCTAAAACAGAGGTAAGTGGATAACACTAAATATACCTACCACTGCCGAAAATATCCTAAATATATAATTCCTTTTCTAAGACTATTTCCATATTATGTATTCCAACATAGGCCTTCTGAATCAGGTGGTAGTTGGGCTGTATGAGTAATAAGTCTAAATGAGATGCACAAGAAGGTGCTGTAAGTGCTAGTGTTTAATCAGCTGTAATGGCCATCTATCAAGAATCTCCTATATGTACATGGAGTCATTGGAAATGAGATTTTTCACAGTACTGCTTTGAATGAAAAATGGGGTGATTTTTACAACTGTATCTTAAATTACATATTAATCGGTATTAGCACGGAAGACTGTCATGGAGTAAGAATTCAAAGGACATTAAACACCATTGCTATGCACAGACAAGTGCATTTAATTTTATTTATTTAATTCTTTTGTGCTGATACTAAGGCTTGAACTGAGGGCCTGTGCACTGTCCCTTAGCTTTTTCACTCAAGGCTAGCCCTCTTGAATCTCAGCTCTACTTTCAGGTTTATTTATTTATTTATTTATTTATTTATATTTTGCTGGTCAGTTGGAGATAGGAGTCTCACAGACTTCCCTGTCTTTTGGTTTTAGATTGCTGAATATCTAGGATTGCAAGCATGAGATATAAGTAGATGATTTGTAAATTTTCATCCATATTTGTCTTGTTTTCCTCTGCCTTATTTTGATAAGTGAATGGGAGCTCATTCCCTTATGCTGCTGCTGCTGATGATATTTAATATTAATATTTTGCAACCAGTACATGCCAGAGGGCTTTTCAGGAAAGGAAAAGCCTGGATTAAGAGACTGCTGAGAATTCAAGAGAAGGAAAGACAAGCGATACTTCCCTACTGACTTTCTTCGTAGGCCTTGTGTGACCTGTTCTTTTCTCTCTTCTTTTATTTATCTGTAAAAGGAAGATTGTACCTGATTTGCCTCTGAGGTGACTGTGAAGGAGAAAGTGTGTCTCAGAAAAATACTACAGATCTCTTTTCCAGTAGAATATGTGAAAATGACAAGGCAGACAGTCGGCTGGGGGCTGAGAGAGGCTGCAGCTGTTCCTTACTGCAAAGGAACTCATAGTTGACTCGTCTCACGTGTTCTCAGAGAGAGGCAGTCTCTGTCTCCTGCTACAGGCAGGTGTAGTAGTTGCAGTGCCCTCAGCTCTGTCAAGAGTATGCCACATGAGTCAGCAGATGGGATCCAGGATCTGGCTGCCACACTTCAGAACTTGTATCCATCACCTTTTAGTCGCATGCTATTTATTTAACCTTCATGATTCTTTTTTTCATATATTTTTTATTGTAATTAATAGAAGGGTTACATTATATTCAATAGATAAAAGGTGCATTACTCCACAAACATTGATACCCTTTATCATGTCTTGGTCCCCATTTCCCTCCCCCAACCCCCGTCCCTCATCTTGTTTTCCCCCCTTCCCTATCCTATTTCAAATAACCAAATACGCATATATACAATATATCAGGTAACAAGGTGAAATACTGTAAAAATATGAGATAACCAAGGAACAGCAGAAGAGATGAGAGATAACATAGTACATTAAGGACAACAATCATTCATTATATGGCTTTTGTTTCTATATCCTGGAGGTCCTTTCATTTAGCATCATTCTATATGGCCTTATGTATCTAGGTTTTGCTCTATTGTAAATCTCTGCTAGGAGAGCCCAAGGTTTCTACTGATTAGGACAAATGAGGAAACCATTGAGCCTATGTGCCTTTGAGTCTGGCTTACTTCACTTACGATTTTTTCTAAGTCTTTCTATTTCCTTACAAATGAGGTGATGTCATTCTTTCTGACAGCAGCATAGAATTCCATTGTGTATAAATACCACATCTTGTTGATCCAATCATCATAACCTTCATGATTATTATATGACCTTTTTAAGTCTCCATTTCCATATCTTCAAGGGTGATGATGAAGAATATAATTTAGACAGCCAGTGGGCACCAGTGACTCATGTCTGTAATTCTACTTCCTCAGGAAGTTGAGATCTAAAGATCAAGGTTTGAAAGCCAACCTGGGGATGGAAAGTCTGGGGGATGCTTATGAACCAGCAACAAGTGAACCAGGAAGTGAACCTATGGCTCAAGTGGTAGAGTGCCATCCATGTGAGAAAAAGCTAAGGGGCAGTACTCAAGCCCTGAGTTCAATATGGGCATAAAAAGACACACAAAAAAATTCCAGAATGCTTATAAATCTCTCAGCATTGTGCCTAGCAAACAGTCAACACTCATACATATTACATACTAAGAAATGTATGCTAAATTTGTAGGGGACAAACAGAAATGAAAATCCATTGCATCCCAACCTCATTTCAAGGACCAACCCTCAATTAGAAAAAAGCATATATAATCCAATATGAAGAAAGCACTATAAGATTTGTGAAGGCTGGAATTAATTTTTGATTAAACCTTTGGAGTTGTCTTATTCAAGAAGTTGAAAGGGTAGAAATATTGGCCATAGCTTGGGTAGACCAAAATTGGATTTGGATTAGGCAGGGCTAATGGTAAGTTAGGTCAGATTTTCTATTGCATGAGGTCAGGTTTTAGAGCCTTTTAAAAGGGAAAATATCCTTTTAGAGAAAATTCATTTAACATTATGCCATTTTTTGTGCTTTCTATGAGCAAACTATCTTTAATGTATACTGTGTCAGAATCTTTAAATGAGTTCCCCCCCCCCCTACAATTAAAATTAGGCCTTTAAAAAGAGAAGGGAATATCTCCCACTGGAAATGACTTTCGGGCCATTTGCAAACTGCTGAGCACTGAGTCACATCTTAGTTTCTGTGTATAGCTAATTGGGCCTGGGACAGTTTAAGTTGGAACTCGACAAGTCTTAATATAATTGAATCAAATTGGCTCTCATAACTGGAGCTTTCAGTCAGCGTTTAGAGTGTACTCTGACACAAAGCAAAACAGATTGGGAAGATGGCTGTTATCCTTTCAGTGGCCCTTTGTGGAGTGTAGGTTGGCTCTGGGGGTCTCTTGACCAACCTTAATCACTGATTAGATTTGAAACATCTTTGAGTACCCAGAGCCTCCCATGCTAATGAGATCTTCACAAAAGGGTTCTCAATTTGGGGAGGAGTAAATGAGAAGTAAGCTTTATCAGAATCTTTGATGGCCATAAGTTATTTGAAAAAAGAAATCCCAGCTGATTCCTCTCCATCTCTCTATCTCTATCCTAGAAATTCAAACCAATGGGCGACAACTGAGGCCAAATGTCATCTTTATCATAAGAGCAAAAAGTTGAGTTCTGTCCAAATCCCTACTACTATGGGACTGAAAAAAATAAAACCATCTTTGATCTAATTGAGAAGCACATCTCCCCATTGTGCCCAAAATACTCGGGAAAACTAAAAACAATAGCAGTAATAACAACAGACACTTAAATCTGAATGTAGAATTAAAATATCCACAGGAGATGGACTGAACAACTGTAAGCAGGTTAGAATAAATATGCCACAAACATGGCTTGGGATTAGGAGATGCAGAAGTGTTAATGTGTATAGAACACAGAGAAGGCTAAGTATAAGAGTTTTAAAAGGATCCTGCTTTTGGCTACCATAGCAACTTCAGCAAGAATATACCTGAAGCTCAGAAATCCTGTGTGAGGCAAAGTCCCGTAGAAAGGAATTCTTGAACAAATAAAAAGGCTCAACTAACTGGTTTTTCACTCTCCTTTACATATTTATTACCTCCATCACTCACCTGACATGGGTAAGATGTAGGCTGGGTATCCTTTCTTCCAAGCAGGCTCTCAGGTAGGCACAAGCAAAGCAGGTTCTTTGCAAGAAAACATAGTAGCCATTCATGGGTAAGGAGAGAGACAACAGACCACAGGATTTTCCTGGGAGAGTGGGCAGAAAGGCAGCAACCAAAATAGAATAAATATGGAGTCTGGAGGTTGGTATCTAATGCCACTGAGCAGAAGTATACCCTGTTCCACTCCCACAACTGACATAACCATATATCATGACAGCCTTGTTCATGTCAAGTAGCTAAAGCCAAAGTAGTAGATAGCTGGATGAGAAAATGACCCTAAGACCTGTGATAAAGGTGAACACATTCCACTGGGGAGTCAGGGAGTTCAGGTTGAGAGAATAGATTGAATCTGAATAGAAAGGCTAGAACTGCAATGTATAACAGGAAGAACACAAAGTTTTTATGGGAGTGAGTCGGGAAGAGGAAGATTTTTAAAAGATGGATTTGGGATTAAGAGTATGTGTGATATGGGGCTGGGAGTTTGGCCTATTGGTAAGAGTGCTTGCTTAGCATGTATGAAAACTTGGGTTCAATTCCTCTGTACCACATACATAGAAAAGGCAGGAAGTGGTGCTGTGGCTCAAGAGGTAGAACTCTAGTCGTGAGGAAAAAGAAAGCCCAAGGACAGTGCTCAGGCCCTGAGTTCAAGCCCCAGGACGAGAAAAAAAAGAATATGTGTGATATGGTCATATGGCAAATATTTATTTTTGTCTCTGCTCCTAAAACCTTTGAAACCCCTAAGTGAGGTGCCTCCTTGTAAAACTGAGACGATTGGTGGCTGGACACTTGTGTAAAGCCTCAGGACAGGAGGCTGGATACCAGGGGTTGGTTGAAATTTTCAGTCCCATCCCCAGACTACAGGGTTGGGAGAGAAGCTGAAAGTGGAATTGATTGCCAAGGACCAATGATATCATCAAGCATGCCTATGTAAAGAAGACTCTAGAAAAACCAAAATCCCAGAAGGCCCAGGTTTAAAGATGTTCTGAAGAGCTGAATACATGGAGCCACTTGGAAAGGCCATAAAGAGCTCCCCATCCTTGCCTCCCACCTGTGTTTTCTCTCCCACTGGTATCCTCTATTGTATTATTTGTTCACACAATAGAGCAGCAAACCAGTATTTCCTTGAGTTCTATGGGCTAGTCTAGAAATTTAGTCAAACCCAAAGCAGAGGCAATGGAATTCCTACTTTACATCTGGTCAGTCTTGAGGTAGTTGACAATATTTTAATAACATTTTATTTGATTGTAATGGTGATGTACAAAGGGGTTACAGTTATATAAGTAACATAATGACTATATTCCTTGTCGACAGTTATGACTGCCTTCCCACACAGGAGAAGTCTTGAAGAACTGGACCTTCAACCTGTGAGCTCTGACTGTCACCCAGCAGACGACTGTTACAATGTGATTATAACGCTACAATTGGTGCCCACTGGAGAACTACTTGATTTGTGTAGGAAAAAGAAATTGTTTCCCCACTTTCTCTACAATTTGGTGACAAAAGGTGACATTTTCAGAATGATACTGAGTGTATAAGGGATAGAAAGTTTTATTTTACTTCTCTCAAAGAAGATGAAAACAGGGAAACAAGCACAAAGATCAAAGGGAAGAGGAGCCTGCCACGTGTACAGCAGCTAATAACTGTTGAGCATTTGCAAGGTGCTGTGTTGCACAGTGATGACAAAAGTCAGTTTCTGCAGAATGGACACATAGTCTCTGGCACTCCCTCAGTGTCCTTCCATACAAGGCCAGATACGTTTTTAGACCTTACAGTATTTCTACAGCTCTCTGCCTATGGGAAGGATGAAAATGAACTAGAATAGATGGCTTATAGTGGTGCAGACTTGACCCAAGGGTAAGGATTTGGCTCAGTAGCTGTGCTGAGAGATCGGCCATATGAGTCTCCACATCACAGTCATGAGGAGGCTGTGAGTGGTTTGGTTCTCCTTCGGCAGGGTCGCTCATAAAGGGCAGGCATGAGTTGCACCTGAAGGAGAATTCTGGCGTGCCCAGCAAAACAGAACTTGACAGTGTGTACAAGTAACCAGCCTGCACCTGATGCATCCAGATAGCCTTTCCATAATGACTAGAAAAGTCCCCAGAGCAAATCAGTACCACCAAGCAGACCATGGAACACTGAAGAGCTAAAGAAGGAGGAGAAAGGAGGCAGTGGCTTTTGAGCCTTTGGTTCCATGTTTGGTGGCACATTCTCTTCACCTGTTGTCCCCTCAATGTGGGCGATGCAAGATTGCCAAGGAGTAGACACGAGGGGCTGGTGGTGTGGGGAAAGTATTGTCAGCAGAGAGAGGAATCTCCAGCCTTAGCTCCTGCTTGCCTGCTAGCAAGTGAACAATCTTGGGTGGTTAGGCAGATGGACCCAGCCTCTTAAGAGATTGCAATCTAGAACAGGAGGTACATAACACATTTCACTGTAGCATGGCTCTTCCGGAAGTGCTTTTGCTGTGGCATCTTAATGATGAACAGATTGGATCATACACTTGCTTGGTCACGTCTTGCATCTGATACTCCTTAAAGGCTAAGGTCTCTCTTTCACTACATCACTGAGGGTTAATTCCCACCTGATACTGGTGAAAATAATTACCACAGTGATAGAAATAGGGTCTATGCTTTAATTGCCAAGAGACTGCTAACTTTGCTCACAGTAAAGAAAACATGGCAGAAAGCAGTTGGAGCCCTAAGACTCAGAGCAATATCACTCCTAGAAGCTCTGTTTTGCCACCATGAGAATTCATGGACCTAATCTGTAATCTGAAGTATCCCCTTATGACTGTCAGTAAACAGGTAATAACTTCCAAATCAGTGACCAAAGCCTGCTACCTTTTCTGAGAATTCTGCTGTGTCAGAGAAAGACAGAGAGAGAGAGAGAGAGAGAGAGAGAGAGAGAGAGAGAGAGAGAGAGAGAGAGAGAGAGAGAGATAGAGAGACATATACACACACACAGAGATTGAGAGAGAGAAAGAAAGAGACAGACACACACAGAGAGAGAGAGAGAGAGAGAGAGAGAGAGAGAGAGAGACAGACAGACAGACAGACAGACAGACAGAGACAGAGAGAGCGTGCACAGCAGTTCTGGCTAGTGTTGGGTGATATTTGGGCCCACACCAGAGTTAAGAGCTTGAAGAGAAGATGCCATTGTGGATGCTTACTAAAGTCTTTAACTGGATTGGTCTGACCTGAGTCTCCCGCGTCACTTTTGTTATCCCCATGGACTATGATTGGCAGGTGGTCTCTCCTGAAGTGCTATGTTGATGTTGTATGGACCCCAAACACTAGCCATTAGCCACCTGTGACTATTTTTAAATTAAATAAAATTCCGTGTCATATTGGTAGAGGACATTTCCACACAGTACAATGTTCTCTTGGATGGTAGTCACCATAGACAGGCAGCTGACAATCTGAACTGGGGTCATGTTGTCCATACACTGGTTACTTACTGATATCACCATTTTGTGTCATCTTGCACATGTTAGGGTCCAACAACAATTTGCCTATCTGGGCTTAACATTTATATAGGAACAAGATAAAAGAAGGCTATATACATCCTGGATATTCAGGAAGCTGAGAGCTGAGGATCACAGTTCAAAGCCAGCCTGGGCAGGGAAGTCCGTGAGACTCTTATCTCCAATTAACCACCAGAAAACTGGAAGTGGCACTTTGGCTCGAAGTGGTAGAGTTGGTACCCTTGAGGAAAAGATCTCAGGAACAGCACCCAGGCCCTGCATTCAAGTCCCATTCCCATGACTGACGAGAAAGAAAAAGGAGAAGGAGGAGTAGAAGGAGGAAGAGGAGGAAAAGAAGGAGGAGGAGGAGGAGGAAAACAATAACAATACAAGCAGGCATCAGTGGCTCACACCTAATCCTAGCTACTCAGGTGGCAGAGACATGATGATTGCCTTTCAAAGCCAGCTCAGACAAGAAAGTCTGTGAGACATTTATCTTCAATTAACTAACAAAATGGCAAATGTGCAGCTGTGCAGCTGTAGTTCAAGTGATAGAGTGCTAACTTTGAGAAAAAAAAAACAACTCAGGGACAGTACTTACTCCAAGAAAGAAAAAGATTATACAAGAAAATGGACCAGAATATTAAGCACACTTATGTTTAGTAAAGGGAATATGACTATCGTTTTGTTTCTGGCCATTTGTACTGAACTATGTAGAGAAAACCCCGCCAGTCTCTTCCATGACATATGACACAGGTGACATTCACGATTTGAGCTTCCTGAACGAACAATGCCTGAAGCTCAGCCCAATTCAGATGTATTTCCCCATTATATAAGGTTTTTTGTTTTTATATTACTTGCAACCAAATAAATACTGACTTCTTTTGCTCCTGTATCTTCTACAATGTACATGAGTATCTCCTAAAAAATAGAAAATATTAATGTTAAAATAGTATGTCATAGAAAGTGTTCTATTTTGCACACTGCCATGTGTTGCTATCCATGAGTCCTTACCAAGCAGTTTATCTGAATAAGCTAGAATTGATTTCCAAAAACGCACAAGGAGCATGCCAAAATAACTTTGCTTATTAAAAGGAAATTTGAATCATCTGTTATTGCTCAACTACTTGGAGCTCTGGCATAAACTGCCTTCCCCTTCCACTCCCCTTAAATATGATTGGAACTTCTTCAGTAACTCCTGTTGTCAGGTTTAGTTGTAAAATACAGAATAACATCTCACTTGACCAACAAAACCCAAATTAGCATAATTTATCATTAGAGAGCATTCTCATTTGCTAATCTGGCTAGTTCCAAGAATGCTAAATCACAGTTTTCCATTTAACAAATGAGGCTATTTGCAAGTCTTCTAACACCCATAGGTTTGGCTGATCAAAGGAATCAACTAGACTTGGCTGTAAGTACAGGCTAGGGAGTTTGCCCTGGATGATATTTTGGTTGGCAATGCAACTGGAAAGATTTTGAATTACTCCATTCAACAGATTCCTCTTTCCTACTAATTGACTGGCTAGAAATAGTCACATAAATATTTAGATCACCTCACCATCTTTTTCAACTCTGCCAGCATCTAATATCCATGCCCTCATATCTATCATCGTTTGAGATACCCAGATGAGAAGTGAAAAGAAAATGGCACCTTATTAAGGCTGTCCAGTGTGGCTTCTCTTGGGGTCATTCCTCTGTGTTGCTAAGGGTCTTTTAGGAGTCTTTTGGCATGGGCTCCAACCAGGCCTTTAAAAGCATTAATCCTTTCCTTGAAGTCACACATTCCACAGTTTGCTTAGAGGTGGTTCCAGTGGCAGGTTAGGATGGGCTGGAATGTGTTGCCTGCTGACCCCAGCTCCCCTCAAGATTTGTCACTGGCTTGCTATAGCAACCACCACCATGGTACCCTGCTTCCCTGCAGCAGGGTCATGTAAGGGCAAGGCCATCTGCGGCTGCGCAGAGGGAAGTGATGGTATTTATTGATGGATGCTCTCTGTACCTGCTCCCGCCACACAGCCTGACTTCCTGCAATTGTTGTCCCTGGATTTTCCCTTTGAATCCCCCAAAAGCACAACTTTTCTTTTTCCTCCCTTATCCAAATTCCCTCCCTTCCTCTGCCATCTCTTGATTTGTGTCCCAGGCTCCGGCACAGCTTGCCAGGACTCTGGTGTTTGTGGCTTGTGTAAATTTGATCTTTCTCCCATGTGGATATGTCAGCTCATATAAATCACACTGCTGTGAGAAGGATGTAGATTTGTCAAAGAATCTTTCTGCTTACTTTGAGCCTCATACTCCCCTCTCTCAGATTTGGACAAGGTAGGATTTGAACTAGTATTTTAGAGATGAACAAGGTTAGTATAACTCTTTCTACTTAAAATGGACCAGAACTTCCCTTTTCTTTTCCCCATCACCCTTTGGCTCCAATACGTGTTATGGAACACCATGAGGAAAAAGAATGGTCTCAGAGTACCACCATCACAGAATAGAGATGGTTTATCAGTATCATCATTATTGAAAGAAGATTTGATTATCTGTAGCTAAGTATTATTGTCCAATTGCTTCAAGGAAGATAAAAATGTGTTTTTCTTATTCTAATTTCCAATGGGATGACGTCATGTGGTCTGAATATTATTATAATTAGTAATGATAGTAATACTTGCGGTATTTTATTATGTGCAAGGAACTGCACATATGTAGTCAGTTCCTCATGTAACCTTTACTACCAACAATATACAGCATTTATCAAGGAAAATAAAGAACAAAGTGACTCTATCATAGACTAAATGAAAGGCAATTTAGCATCTGCTTAAGAACATGGTATCTAAGGAGCTAATTATGATGGCACATGACTATTATACCAGTTAGTTGGGAGATGGATATTAGGGAAATCATGATTTAAAGCCGGGTGCAGTGGCTCACACCTGTAATCCTCACTATTCAGGAGGCTGAGATCTGAGGGTCATGGTTCAAAGCCAGTCTAGACACAAAAGCCCATGAGACTCTTATCCCCAATTAACCACCAGAAAACCAAAAGTGGCACTGTGGCTCAAGTAGTACAGTGCTAGCCTTAAGCTGAAGAGCTAAGGGACAGCACCCAGGCACAGAGTTCAAGCCTCATAACCAAACAATGCGAAACAAAAACAACAAGAAAATAACATCAGTTAGCAAAATCCCATTTCAACCAATAAACTTGGCATGATAGCAAGTACTTGTGATTTGAGCTACTCAGGAGGCATAGGTATGAGGACTCAGACCAGACCCAAGCAAAAGTAGATGACCCTATCCAAAAGAACAAAATTAACTATGGAATTTGGTTCTTTCTTACTCCCTCTCTCCCTCCCTCTCTCTTTTTCTCCTTCCTTCCTTTCTTCCTTCCTTCCTTTCATTTTTTGGTCCAAGACCAGGATTCAAACTCAGTATCTGATACATTCATTCATTGGCTAAAGCTCCATCACTTGAACCATACTTCTGGCCCCAAACTGTGTAATTTGGAACTCAACTTTAGGTTTCATCCTAGTGTTTCCCCTTGCTTGGATATGTGACTTCATTCTCTGTATGATAGTTGTTCATAAAATGGAACAAAAGTTCCATTTCTTGATTGTTTTGAGAATGACTGAACCGACATTTGCAAGGCCTTGCTATCTCTTAAAATGTTGACTCACAGAAAACACAATAATATTGCTCTGGTCCTACGTTCAGGCACTGCTTGTCTCTAGCATCTGAATGCTGCAATGACTGTTGTGTGACACCAAGCAAATTATAAAATCTCTCTGTCTCGGCATTTTTAGTTTTCCTACTGATAACCTTACATTGTGCACATAATAGGGTTGTTATGGGCAGGAGGGAGAGAATTGTAAACTATTAGTGTCTGGCACATTATAAATGCCCAATAAATGGTAACCATCATTGTTACTGCTGATAAATTTGGGAGCTTAAACAATCACAAAGAAGCTACGCTCAACAAGCTTTGGCGGCCTAGTAGCCATATTGAAATGCTGGATCAGTTTGACTAGAGGTAGCTCCCCACATCACTCTTAGACAGGCAAAACGAAATCTTTACAAAAGTTACTTGTGAATGAGGTATCAGCGGCTCATACCTATAATTGTACCTATTCAGAAGGTGGAAGCTGAGGAATGGAAAGTCAGCCTGGGCAGGACAGACCATGAGACTCTTATTTTCAATGAACCAGCAAAAAAGCTAGAAGTGGAGCCAGGACTCAAGTGGTAGAGCAACACCCTTGAGTGGAAAAAGCTAAGGGATACACCCAGGTCCTGAGTTCAAACCTTAGTACTAGCACACCACACATCATCACCATCATCATCATCACCATCATCATCATCATCACCATCATCATCATCACCATCATCATCATCATCACCATCATCATCATCATCATCATCATCATCACCATCATCATCATCATCATCATCACCATCATCATCATCACCATCATCATCATCATCATCATCACCATCATCATCATCATCATCATCACCATCATCATCACCATCAAGAATGAAAACACAATGTGTCCTATTCCTTCTTCAGAGGAAGTTCCCTTGTGTTTTGTCTTTCTTAGTTAAACCTTCCTTAAGGTATGGAAGGTGATCTTTGGAGCTTCTGTCCCCTAACTGAGGCAGCTCAGTGATTTGAAAGCTCAGGGCTGTGGACAGAGTGCCAGGCCTCATGGATCTAGGGATCTGAAGACTCAGATCTGGCCCCCTTCCCCACTCCAGCTCCTACACACGCCAGGGGAGATAGCTGGCTTGCAAAGTGCAGAAGGATCTGCGCATGCGAAGCTCAATGTAACTCTTGGGTTAGAAGAATCAGCATGGATTGAGAAAGGGCTGTGCATGGGCCACCGAACAGAGAAACTCATGTCGGAGGCCAGGGAGCAGGTGTCTGGCACCTCTCAGCTCTGCAGCCGGTTTCTACCTCAGGTGACATTTAGAAGGCATAATGACAGTGCCATCTCTGCCAAGCTGTGAGGATGAGATTTATACAGCCTGTGCCCACCTTCTTGCTCCCTGTACATTCCTGCTTGCCCACCCACACAATGAAGAAAAAGGCTGTAGAAGACCAGAAGGAGGGAATATTGTTCTGTTGTGGTTGGTTTTGGACATGGATCTTTGTTTTATAGCAGAATTCTGGATGACCACCTTCCTGGGAAAGAAAACACAAACAACCTCAGTATAAATCTTCACCCTTTTCCTCTCCAAAGTGTCACAAAATTGGGAATCTTCTCTGACCACCACCTGCAAAAGATACAGGTTAATCTCTTCCTGGTCAGAAATTCAATAATGTGACAGCATCCACAAAGAAGATTAGTGTGTAGTCTTTTCTGCGATGTAGTGTGACTGAATCAAAGTCCAAAGCAGAGACTTGCTCTTCATTGTTTAAGTCATGTCAAGGCATGCTTTCAAAGTGCTCAACTTCACGCTTCACAAAGTCTACTCAGAGTCCAGGCTCTAGAATGGATTGAAGCTCACAGGCCTTTCAAGACTCCTGCCTGGAATTTCATTATGGAGATTCTTCAAGTCATTTCCCAGGGAAGTGCTTTCCCTAATGACCACAAACCATTCAAACTGCAGGGCTGACTGTCCCCACCCCCTACCCCCAGCTGCCTTCTCACCCAGGGCTGTGAGCTACACCTTCTCAGCTTTACCAATGGTGACAGATGTGTTGGGAGATAAGAGGTGCTGTTTTTCTTAAAATCAAATTGCTCCCTGGAGAGGAGAATGACAGCAACCTGGGAAGGTCCCAGACTTGGAACAAAAATTCCTATTAACAAAGACTCTGTGAGACACAAAAGGGAAAGCTAAGTATAGCCTCCCAAACCAAGCTTTTAGATGTGTTCTTCATTCCCTTCAATCTGCCTAGCAAGGTCTGTGGCCTTCATTCTGCTAAAAAGACAGCGCTTTAAGACATCACCAAATCACAGGGTGACAAAAACAGCTAACTGCGGCAAACTCGCCTGCAGTATAAATTTAACACAGACATGGCACCACGAGCTTCCTAATGAATGTGGCCCAGGCTGTGGTTTTTGGTGTTTGTTTCCCAGACACACAATTTGTTAACCATCAAGTTTTATTGATATGGTGAAATCTATAGCTTTCATGCTAGTACAACTATTAATAAGGTGGGTTCTGACAGCTGAGCAAATGCTGCTGAAGCTCCTGACTGAGAGGTGCTGAGTGAGCCAAGCTTTTCGGGCTTCCACCTGACAGCCTGCACCCATTTGTTTTCTTTCTTATGGTAGGATGAGTGACTAAATGCCCATGGTTGTATGTTTCAGGCCAGTTTAATATCCAAATGTCACTGTGGCTTTGTATTTAGAGGCAGACATGCATCCTTCCAGAGCTGGTATTTGGGGTGAGCTGTGACTTCAAAGTTTCTTTGATCCAAGCCCTCTGTGATATGATATCTGCCATTCTTGATTGGTGAACTGAGTGAGAGAGGGGCTGGCTGCTTGTCCACAGAGGACTCTGTGCAACTCAAGTAGCACAGAGGGTGTCCTATTGTGATCCAAAAGGCTCCCAGCTCTCAAAGTCTGTAACCATTAGGAGGTTGCACTTTGAAAACCACTTGGTGATTCCTCCCCCCCCGCCCCCCACCCCGCCACACACATATAGAATGCCAAAAAAAAAAAAAAACTAAAAGAAAACTTCAAATATATCTATAAGTAAAGCATGTTGGAAAGCCTTCAGTAATTAATTTTGGTACTACTTTACAAATTATTCAGGTGGTTGTGGTGTGAGACCTTGAGAATAAATGCAGTGGGGCCACCTTCTTGGGTCTTTACGATGAATAATATCTGCTCTGTCTGTATACTCTTGGTATGTTTACTGAATAAGCAATCTGTCAAAACTGCAATAATGCAAAATTCTAAGCCTCAGAACCTTTTGTAAATACAACACCTAATACCTCTGAATGTCTTGTCTTTGTGGCAGTCTGTTCAGGCTACTGAATAACCCTGAACATAGGAACATCATATTTTGCAAATATAGATTCCTGATATCTTTATGGAACTGAAGGGTTAAGACTCATCGTGTGGTGTGTGGGGAAGAGTGTGGAGGAGCTGCATTCCTTTGGACAAATATAAACAACAGTTCCAAATAGTTCATATCAGTTCAAGTCTGTGCCAGATGAGAAGAAAAACCTTATTTTTTAAAATGAGCATTTAGGGGGCCTGGGAGTTTGGCCTAGTGGTAGAGTGCTTGCCTAGCATGCACAAAGACCCAGGTTCAATTCCTCGGTACCCCACATACATAGCAAAAAGCCAGAAGTGGTGCTGAGGCTCAAGTGGTAGAGCTCTAGCCTTGAGAAAGTCCAAGGACAGTGCTCAAGCCCTGAGCTCAAGCCCAGGACCGGCAAAAAATAAAAATAAAAAATAAAATAAAATAAAATAAAAAAATGAGCATTTAGGGTCCAGAATTAAGAGTCAGAAATTATGGAGTTATATTTGACATAGGCCTTGATGCCTCTCCAGAAGCGTGACTATCAAAACCAGGAGTGCTTCACTGTATTATTTGTTTTAATTATTTCTCCATGTAGAAATATTTTTGAAGTATAATTTGAATCAAATGTATAGTGTATTATATATAGTATATATGCACTATATAATATATAAGTATATTACATACTACACTTATTTATACATAAATATATTAATATACCATATATAAGAATATATATTATATAACTATGTATAATGTATATTATATATACATATATCTATCTATAATATATATATTATATATAATATATATCTTCTAAAAGTTAGCTGCCACTTTAGTAAAGTTATGTTCTAGAATTCTTTCTTTCATTTACAAATAGTTTAGAGTAAACTGTTATTTTTCAAAGGCAAACAACCCTTCAGTTCCATTCGTTTACGTATTCATCATTCATTCATTCATTCATTCATATCAAACATTTAACACAATACCTACACAGCACCATACTAGGCTCTGATATAATCTCTGAAGGATGTGGATTGATTGTAAAATGCAGAACGTAACCATCCCGCATAACGTGACACTGAATGTTTAGAATCCTTGAGTCAGGACAGCCAGCGTAATGGACATCGGGGACCTGGCTTGCTGTGTCATCAGCCATCGCAGACATCAGAAGATGGGAGAGGTTTTGACTTCAGTTATCATCAGGAAGATGTGGTGCAACCTTTGCTGATCCAAAGGGAAAGCAGGAAGGAGAAAGGCACAAAGACAGCTGTCCCCTCCATGTGAGGGCTCATGGCTGGAGCTCGTGCCAACACACACACAGAAATGGATAAGAAACTTCAGAACAAGTTGCCCATCTGTTTTGTTTTTTTTTATTATTGGTACGGTCATGGGGCTTGAACTCTGGGCCTGGGCACTGTCCCTGAGCTCTTCAGCTCAAAGCTACCACTGTACCTCTGGGCCTGGGCACTGTCCCTGAGCTCTTCAGCTCAAGGCTACCACGTCACCCCTTGAGCCACAGGCCACTTCCAGTTTTCTAGTGGTTAACTGGAGGTAAGATTCTCACAGACTTTTGTGCCTGGGCTGGCTTTGAACTGTGATTCTCAGATCTCAGCCTCCTGAGTAGATAAGCACAATGGCTCACGCCTATAATCCTATCTACATTGCCCGTCTCTAATACCAAGGAAGCTTTAAGAAGGCCAGTGAAATCACTCCCAGACACTCTGCTACTGTCCTTAGGAAGATAAAACTCTCTCAGTCCTCATTCTTGCCTCATCTTTGCTGAGAGCATCCTATAATGAATTTTTTTTTGTCTTCAAAATTCATTGAGTGAGAGACTGAGAAAAAGCAAGAAAAGGAGAGTGCGAGAAGATGACTTGCCCTGAGGTTAAAAAACAATAATGAAATAAAGATTTGAGAGCTATTATGTGGGGAGGAGGGGCGTGCGGGAAGCAGACCTCATATAGGAGTATTAGAAATTACAGGGAAGGCAGGGATGAAAAGAAAAGGGCATTAGAGCAAGAAGAAATAAAGCATTGACCTTCGATGGATTTGTGATCTAGACTATAAATTCAACGCTCTTCCCTGTCTGTGATGCAGAAGTCTCCTTGGTTCTTTCAGGAATGTGTGGGCAGCACATAACTCTTCAGGATGGGGAAGGACCAAGTGGCTCATTCCCAGGCCCTGGATACCGCCTAGGAGGGAGCAGATGCGGGCGGCAGCAGCATTCTAGGCTGCCATGTGGTGGGCTGGGCTCCATGAAGAATCCTTTGTTCTTCCTCTCTGTAGCCACTACAGTTGCTCTGTGTTTTATTTTCAATTAAATGTCTACTAATCCCAAACTACAGAAAAACATAGCTGCTGGCATTCCCCATCTCTTCCAAAAGCAATGCAATCTGCAGAGAAACCCTTCTTTGTACAAGCCCCGCCGTGTACACGCCATAAAAGACACATATGCCACTGGTTTGCCCACAAGTGCTTTCAAAAAGGTGCTTAATGGGCCCAAAACCCTGGGCCTGTAACACTGGCTATGAATAGTGCTTCTTGTTAGCATAGTTGCTATAGTGAGCCCTTGTTTTTAATTCAATTGCACAGTAAATAATACTTGATACACAGTGAGAAACAAATGGTCACTATAAATTGCCTTCTCTTCACTGGGTGGAAAAGAGGTATTTCAGCTTTGAGGAAGGGAACCAAACACCTGCCTCCTGAACTTATTTGGATTTCAAATTCTTTTCCCACCTGATGAGGTATTGAGGCTTAATGGGTTCTAAATACTTGCATCAGCCATGAAAGTCAGATTTATTAACATTTAAAAAAAAACATCTTATACAAACATTTCCAATTTGTTTGAGGCTGAGTCTAAAAGTAGAATTTCTACTCAAGCAGAGATCTGGCAAGCTCTCCATTCCAGGACATTGGAAGGAGATGGAGAGTCCGGGAGGAAAAAACTGTGGTTTGTAAGCATTTACATCACACGAAACATAGTTGACAGCTTTGGGAATATCTGATTGTGTGTACATGTGAGAAAATGGGGAGCACGCTGAAAGAAATCAGAGCAGGATCGAAGAAGGCCAGTGGGATTGGTGATATCCAGCTTGGGGTGGGGAGAAGGGAGGGAAATTATACACTGCTGGGGAATAAAAATAAAAGGAATGAAAGGAGTGTAGAGGTTAATAAAATAGGGACATATTCCTCTCTCCAGACACAGGGAGGTGAAAATTACTTATCACCTGCTGGGGTGGATGTGAGAAGGGCCGGTGGCCGAGCATGCGGCAGGGAATATTTTGTTGCAGCTAGGCAATCTAACAGAAGTCTGCCCTGCAACAGGCAGCCCAAAGAACAGCACCTCACTGCCGCTGTCTCCTCGTTAGAGGACAACAGCTGTTTCCTACTATAATTAGCTCACACTTCAATAGTTAGCTCCAGTCTCTTCTGCGCTGTACCACAGGCAACATGGAAATGACAGAAGCACATGTTGTTGTTGTTGTTGTTGTTGGTTTTTCTTAAATCACCTCCACTTACACACATTGTTAAGCATCTAATAGAAAACAACGTTGCCTTCCCCAGGTCCTTTCTTCCTTTGATGGCTTTTCAAAAGCCAAGCTGGGGGAAAACCTTTTGATTTTAGGAGCCCCAGATCCCAATTCCAAACTCACCTCCACGCTCCATAGCCCCCCTCCTCATTCCCAAGGTCCCTAGCATTGTCAACCAATCCACCATACATCAGGCTATAAAATCTTATTTTCAGCCACCTGCAAGATGAGGGAGGGAAGAGGAAACTGAACTGAGAAAGGGGGCGGAGGGGGAATTCCAGCTGGCCACTGAAGATGGTTTGCACAGAATCCTTAGGGGGAGGGGGATGGAAGGGTGCAGAGTCTGGGGTCATTTCCTGCCAGGTCTGGGTTGTGAGGAGGGAGAGTCCACAGTCACACTCTCTCACAGTTCCATTAGTGTCAGAACTCATTAGGAGCCTACTCCACTCCACTCAGCTGCAGTGGGCACACAAAAGAAAGAACCAGCCAGAGTCTGTAGAGTGACTGCCTAGTAGCTGTTAGAAGTAAGGGACAGGCCGGTGGAAAGGAAGGATTGTAAAATTCATGGCTGGGTAATTAGAGTCAGCAGGGGAGCACACAGGCAATAGCAGGGCCTCTCATTTCTCTCCTGGTGGTTTTAAAGGATTGGCAGGGGGCCACTTTCTCCCAGGGGTGAAGTGAGGTTGCCCGTGTCATCATTCATAAGGCAAAATGATCCTCCATTTACACCCTTTGCTCAAGGAAGCTGAGGAGGCACAGGCGTGGCTATTGTTATGGGGTCTGTTCAGGACAAGAAAAGGATCACTGGAGGTGATGATGGCTTTGGCTGTAATTAGCCAAAGCAACTTAGTGGAAAAGCTGACATTTCATATGTAAATATGAATAGGTTCTTATTCTTTATACTTTCTAAGTATACTTTGGAAGGAAACTTATAAATGATTTTGGAGGCATGACAAAATATGACAGTATTATTATCTATACAAACTGCATTATAGAATGCCATTCTGGTTTTCTTCAACTGTAGCAATGAAACTAAGCTGATGTAGACAAAATGGCTCGTTTTGTCTGCTGTATTTGTCTTCCATATCAGTTTTATAAACTATGAAAATCCATGTACCTTCCAAACAGGATTTTAAGCTTTTTTTTTTTTTTGAAGTGTAATTGCCTTGCAATAAAATTCATCTACCTTACGTGTATGGAGTTTTGACAAAGATAAACACCATTAAAATAATACAGTTCTATCTACCCTACAAAGTCTTCTGCTCCATTATAACCTGCCTCTATTGCACCTGACCACCCCTTACCTTCAGAACTAGGCAGCCACTGACCTGATTTTAGTCATTGTGACTGTGTACGTGGTTGAAATCATATGGTAGTGTGTAGTCTTTTCAGTGTGGTCTGTTTTTCATAGCATAATGCTGGTTTTGTGTGTGTGTGTGTGTGTGTGTGTGTGTGTGTGTGTGTGTGTGTTCCTCTGTGTTGTAATTTGTTCCTATTGCCCGGAGTATTGTAACTTTGCATGTGTATGCTTCCATTTGTTTGTGGTGGTTTGAGGTTACTGTTAATAAAGTAGTTCTAAACTTTCAGCTGCAAGTCTTTGTAGGGATGCATTTCCATTTCTCTTGATGATCTCCTCTTCTGCCATCAAAGAGGAAAATATACGAAATCAGATCACCACCCCCCCACACACAGTGGTATGCAAGATCATCCAGCTGCAGAGGAAGTGACTAGCTACCTGGCTACATTACAGAACTATGATTTGGTGTGTTCCATTTAGCACACGAAAGCAGGTTTCCTTCTTATAGCTTATAATTTAAAAAACCTACAGATGGTAAGATTGCATGCAAACATGTCAACTGAAAGTATAGAAACTGAGGAGAAATAATTACACAAAGTATTTCATGGGGCATTACTAAGATACTATGAAAGTCCAATCATGAATGGCTTGTTTGCACACCCTTTGGCTATCATTCACAGAACAAAGTGGCTCAGCTTGTGTGAAGAGACAAGAGAATGATAGCCCTGCTCTACTGAGCTTGCTTTAAAAACATTCTTGAGGCTTCTTTCAGGGCAACATGAGAGACCATGAACCTGAAGCTAACATATGAAGCTAAGCTATGAAGGATGTTCTAGGAAAAGGGGGTCGTGGCTGTTCTTTATCTCTATTCTAGCTCACTGTTGGTCATCATAAAAACTACCCTTTTACCAATAATTCCTCTCATTCTCTAAGAGAATTAAGAAAATACTGAAATACGAAGCTGTTGCAAGCATTGATTTTTAAAGCCAAAGTGCTTCATTTTCAAGAACACCTGAAACCAAAATAATGCTGATTGCAATTCTGTTTTCCTAATTCCTCTGTTTAAGGTCCTGACCTCAACTTTGCTATTATACATTTTGGGATTTCTGGACACAGCTTTACCCTAAGGGAAAAGAAGGAAACAAGCTTAAAAAATTTTTTGACTTAACCCTACACCCTAAGGTCACCAGTGAAACACATCAGATTGAAAATCTGCAAGGTCTTAAGGCCAAGCTCACAGGAAAATCAGGAAAACTAGAAGCTGTGAAGGACATAGATCTGCTGAATATATTAAACTTGCATATGTGTACATGTATGTGTTTTTTAATCCTCTAAGGTAAATTTATACCAATCCATACAGATGTACTCTTTTCTGTTTATTATTCCCAATTGCCCAATGGAGGTTAATGTTGTGAAAAGGTGGGGGGAGGAATTTGGAGTTTGGCAGAGCCCCTTCCCCCTTCTTTTAGAAAGGCAAAACAAAGAAAATGAAAGCTTGTTTTTTAAGCCAGCATTTCTCCCTCCCTAATTCTACCCAGACTGGATCGTCTTAAATCTGATTTGGGATTTGAGCATTATTTGGATTAGCTCATTAGTTGGGCACCGTTCTGACAAGCCACTAATCTGGGGCGCTGGTGCACAGCTCTGTGACAGCATTATGCTGAAAATGAGAAATCTAATGAGATTAGACAGATCCTTGTGCAAATGGTCAAAAAGCACTTTGTACAGCGATCCACAAGCTTGGGAATGCAGGAGGCACGCTGATTGAGGCATCAGTGGAACCCTAGAACCTACAAAATAAGCAGCTGTGTTGTACTCTTCTAAGCAGATTCTGTGGAGTACCAAGGAATGGCTCAGAGTAAGAGGTCATAATGATAAAAGGTCCTGACCTTGGGGTAGAAAAATCAGTGAGCACAAGGATGTTATGGCAGAACTCTGATGCAGTCTCATATCTGAGCTGCAGGAAAAACAAGTTATGGGTTAAGAAGTAATTGGAAGCTAGGACCAACAACATATTACCGTGTACCCGCTCAGTTCTGGAAGTGAAGATATAGGTCTTCCCCTTCCCCCCAATCCAACTCTTCCCTGATTCTTTCCCCTCTGTTACAGTAATGTTCTTTCCTCCTTTCCCTTGTAATTCTAGTTGTTTCTAAGCCAAGCAGAACATGCTGGTTCCCTTTTGCATAGAATGAGGCTATCGCTAAGATCAGAAATGCTAGACTCCAATAATGAGTGATTTATAATGTCCAGATATGGTTGTGGGGCAGCAGACAACACCCAGTGGAAGGGGACTTTGTGCCTCCCCCATGTCTTTCCTTCCTTGTTCACTCCAAGTGGGAAACAAAAGTTTCCATGGCATCTTCTTGCTTGTATGTAGAAAATCAAGCCATTAAGAGGTTAGGCATTGATCCCCTGGGATGTCATTTCTTTCTCATGTTGTGCTGCTCTGCCACCTACTGGTGACTTTTAGTACTTTGCTTAATAAATGCCTCCCCCAATTTAGTATTGTTCCTTAAACCTAGAGGAAAATTCAGTGTCAACCATTTGATGAGCCATTAAAATGATCATGTGTGAGACAAAAAGAAATGTATTTCTAGTTCATGCTAACAACATCTCAAGTTAAACACATGTGCATTTTCTTGTATCCTTTCTTGTGGGAGAATAGTTTTAATTAAATGCAGATTATTACTTAAGTACTTACAACAGATTTCAAGACATAACTGAGTTTTCTTTTTTATTTATTTTGTCAAAGATGTTTAGATATTTGGAGGGGTAAAGTCATCCTGAAACTAACTGAAGATACATTTTAATGAATTATTTCTATTTGCTTGAAATTGAAAATGAAGAAAAGGATCTTGCAGGCTATTAGGGAGAGGAAAGGAATGTCTGCCCTAGCATGAGGTACAAAGAAGAGATTAACTCTTGAAATCATAGAATCATACAAACTTTCTAAGCAGATGAAGTGATTCCAAAAAAGAAATGGAAAATCTGTACCTAAATAATACATATTCCCAAACATTTTAACCTACATTGCTAAAACACATAAAATGAGTCCAAAATGGATGCCAGAGTCCAAAGTCTCAAAATCCAAAGTTTAATGAATCACTGGGAGATGACTTTGCATTCTGTTGCTGTTACTCTTGAAAGCCAAGCATGGACATATCCATAAGTTTTCATGTTTTCTAAGCAGACAAAGAAAAGGGTAGGAAGAGTGGACCAACTCCATGCTTTCATTAGAGCAAGAGGAATGATTCACTAGCATTTCATTTTCCTAAACACCATTACTTACAATGGCAAGAGAAAGGGATTTTAACTTTTTCCTTTCAATGCCATACTTTCTATTTTTTTTTTGTCTTTTCTTCCACGAAAACCCTTTGTGGTTCAACTGTAGCTGAGCAGTCATCTATTATTTCCCTTAAACACACACTTAAATTGGTGATGTTAATTAATCAAAGTAGAAGAAGCAGACATGCCTTGGAAACAAAAACTCTGTTAGTGCTTCAGAAGCAATGCTCATTGGCCACCAGGAACTTGGTTGCTAGGGAGATGGTTCCCAGGCATAGGTGCTTTCATGGCAGCTGCATTTACAGAGGGGCAGCCTTTGACAGCTTGTTTGATACCCTTTGGACTGATGTCATGAATGAAGGGTTTTCAAATATTTAATTTCTCCCATGTGTGTTGGCAAGTAGGGACCAGGCTGTGTGGCTGTTTTTCAAAAGGAGGATTAAGGAAAGAGAAAAAGGAAAAAATAAGGGTATGGAGAACACAGAACCAGATAGCCAGGCTGCAAATGCAATGTATGAGAAACACAAGGATAGAATTCGAAACAACATACTCTGATTGTCTTGAACTAAGAAGGAAAGACCCGTGAGGTGGAAGAAGTCATGATGGGCGACTTGTGTGAACTGTATTTATTGAGGGATAACGGTGTCCCAGCTCTTCAGATTCCAACTGACTTCTTTCCACATTTACCAACACAAAAAGTTCTACTATTGTCAGTGAGCAAGAACACCAGTACTCAGCTTTGCGATGGCAAGTGAGCTTGCAAATGCAATGTCTACCTCGCTTCTCCTTCCAGTCTGTTGTCAAACTCTTTTCCTGCCTCCAGATTTGTTCTCCTTGGAGGTTTTTCTAGATTTGAACTCCCTAAGTTAGGTAGCAAATCTTTTCTAGCAGCAACTTTGCCCAAGGAAATATTTTTGCTTGGTGCATGTGTGTGTGTGTGTGTGTGTGTGTGTGTGTGTGTGTGTGTGTGTCCTTGTACACATATGTTTTGCCCTTACTGGAACTTAGAACTTAGTTAATAAAGAAGAAGTAAATGAAGAAAATGATAAAACATTTTCTGTCTGGAGATTTGAGAGAAGATACTGAAGAAGAAGCTTACTAAAAGTGAAATATTGGACTCAGAGTTGGGTTGAATTTCACATAGTAAAGGACAGAATTTCCTGATCCTAGGCTGGGAAGCAAATCATGTTGAAGAAATGGCTGAGATGACTTCTGTGAAAGAATGACGTCTGGCCATCCTGACTGAGGAAGAAAGGCAGCTAGCCCTAGCAAGGTAACAAAAAGAGCTATTTTATGAAAGTGTGATTTGTACTGACAGGTGAACTGAATACTTATATGAGTTGAGAGGGAGAGAGGGAAAGAGGGAAAGAGAGAGAGCCAGAGACAGAGAAAGAGACAGAGAGAGACAGAGAGACAGAGAAACAGACAGAGAGACACAGAGAGAGACTGTATGTGTGTATGCACATGCGCAGTGGTGAACCTGGGATTGAGGGAGGAAGATAGTAGAATGGAAAGTGAGAGAGGCAGAGGGAAAAAGAAGTGGATAAACAATTTAGCTCTTTTCACCAATTCAGATTCATATGATATATGCTCATTAGGTCTTGGAAGTCCTTTCTTTTAATGAAGAGAGACAAACAACATTATAGCATAGTGGGATTTTGTTATTTATTCATGAGAAAAAAGTATAATAATGTGTTGGAAGAAAGAGATCTTTTTACCAAATCCAGTGGAAAGCAAATGTCACGGAAAGTGGCTCAAGTCCTCTGTCCTTAGCATGAAGACAGGAGGAGCTGTGGTGAGTCTTGTGTGGATTAAATGGTTACGAGCAGCAGCAGGCATAAAAGCACCAGGCCACGAGGCCCCATTAGGCAAAAAGAAAAGATGAGACTGTGAATTATTTTCATAGGTTGCAAATGACATATCTTCATTCAGTCTGTGAATTATTTACCCTCTGGATTGAGTGCATGGCCTTGTGTGTCATCTAAACATATTATTTCTTTATCTTGGAGGTTAGAAGAAGGGTAAAAGGTTGTGCCATATGAAGGGAGGGGAAAGAAAGGGTCAAGTTGATAAATGCTTCAAGGCCTCATTGAGCAGGCCTGACAGGTGGCAGGATGTATTCTTCCTCAGCTGAGCCTCATGGCCATGAAAGATTCAAGGAGCCTGGCATGCTTTTCTCTGGCATAACCTGACAGTCATGAACAAACCCGGGGTGAAGCTGGCAGGGGGAAGGTGCATCCAAAAGGAACATGATTTCCTCTCCTGCAGTTTGGCTGTGTTTCCATTCTAGGAAGACAGGAGAGGAGGGGACCGGCAGGCAGAGACCATCCTCAGGTACGAAAACCACTTCTGTACTTTTACCCAAACCACATCTAAATCCCCAGATCAGACAAATATTTCCTGACCACTATCAGAAGACCTGCCTCATTAGGAGGCTACCTAGGGGCACATCTGGTTTCACCAAACCACCATCTAAAGGTGAAAGGTAATAGCCCAAAACAGAGACTCCCCTGTTCTACTCTGGTAGTGAAAAATCAAACTGCTCTGCCTTCAGTCCCATTTAAATAAAAACATTCACTTGCCTCCAACAAGTAGAATACATTTTCCCGGCTGATTGATGCTTTTCCATTTCTTTTATAATGTATTTTTTCCTCAGCAAGGGATTGTTCTCCCGAATGTCAAGGAGGAAATATTTCCTAAATCATGTGCTGTGATTGGCTGGTATGGACCTAATCAGATAGTGCAGATAGTGAGGAAGGGAAATGGAGAGAAGAGCAGCAATTTGTCACACCCCATTCCAGCTGTGGATAAAGAGATACTTTGCAAAGCCAGCCTGCCTTGTCTCTAGACCACAATCAAAATTCTCCTCTTTTTACTCCCCTTCTCCTTTCTCCTTTCCTTCCTCTCTTCTGTCTCTCACAAACAAAACACACTCTCTCTCTCTCTCTCTCTCTCTCTCTCTCTCTCTCTCTCTCTCTCTCTCTCTCTCTTTCTCTCTCTCTCTCTCTCTGTCTGTCTGTCTGTCTGTCTGTCTCTGTCTCTCTCTCTCTCTGTGTCTCTCTCTCTGTCTTTCTCTCTCTGTCTCTCTCTCTGTCTCTCTCTCTCTCTGTCTCTCTCTCTCTCTCTCTCTCTCTCTCTCTCTCTCTCTCTCTCTCTCTCCCCCTCCCTCCTTTCCTCTCTCTCTTTCTCTTCCTCTCCCTCTCTTTCTCTCTCTTTACCTCGTCAGATCTATCAATGACAGAACAGTTATTAAACAAAATCTAGCCCAGGGAATTAATAATCTCAAGATTCATTTCCTTATTAAATCTTATGGCCTGAAGGAAGAATACTTTGTTCATACAGAAAGACCAAAGTACATTAATCTCCCTGAGGGTGGAGATGGGTTTGTGATTTGCCAGAGTAAGAAGTGTTTGTAAACACAGAGGTCACAAACTTGCTTTCTGAAGAATTCATAGTCCTAGAGCTACAGAGGATTTGGGGAAGGAGAGCAAGTGATTAGGGCGAGAATAGGGACAATGACAGCCAGCCACAGGCTGAACAGCAAAGACCCGGAAATGTCACGTGTCACACTCTCAACCCAAGGATCTGATCATTCTGTGGCCCTGTCAACCATTGGTGAAAGTTACTCTGGGGCTGTGGGGAGGTCAGAAGAGTCACAGATGACAAGAGCTGCAGATGTGAGCTCTAGTATGTGTAGTCACAACAAAAGGTGCAAGATGAATGTTCAGCTCTAGGCTGGCACTCATTTTGGCAGGAGATGTCATCCTGGAGCCCACAATCACAGACAGATGCAGTTTGGGGGCAGGATATTGCTTGTCTTTGTTCCCCTTGACCTTATTCACTGGGACAGTTGTGCACTTGTCACTCTTGTGATACCGGAGGAGAAAGGAGTCAAGAGGCACATGAAAGAGCTCAAATCAGTGCATCCTGGAAAGGAACGCAGGGTAGCAGGCCTGCTGGTTTTTCAGCATCACACACATTCCACTTGTCAATCTGAGCAAAACTGTGATCATCATCACAGACAAAGAGTGTCTTGCAATTTGTGGGCTGCTTCTTCCTGTTCTGAACCTCTGATTATTGTGTAAAATGTGCTACCCTGCAAGTTCTCTTCCTGGTGGCTGGGTGACAATTACAAATCAGAGCTGCTTGTTCAGGGCTTCTCCCATTACCACAGGGTTGAGCGCTGTGGGTAACCTGTGATCTGCAAGTGAGACAAGACCCAGAGATAATGCCTTACCAAGGGGTGAGGGAAGAGCTTATGGCAAAGCCCTCAATCTCCATCCATCCTTTGGAGATATTTCTGAGCAGCTTAAAAGGAAAACAACAGGGGCCGGGAATTTGGCCTAGTGGGGCCAGGAATTTGGCCTAGTGGTAGAGTGCTTGCCTAGCATGCATGAAGACCGGGGTTCAATTCCTCAGTACCACATACATAGAAAAAAGTCGGAAGTGGTGCTGAGGCTCAAGTGGTAGAGCTCTAGCCTTGAGAAAGGACAGTGCTCAGACCCTGAGCTCAAGCCCAGGACTGGCAAAAAAAAAAAGGAAAACAACAAAAGAAAAAACTTCTCCGAATGGAGACTGCACCTTTATGCTGGCCTTTTCTCCTCTATCTCACAAGACTTCTTGTGATGAATTGCTTTCTCTCCCACGTTCTTGTTTTCTGAGCTCTGCTTTCAGGACAAAGCAACTCCAACAACTATGGAGTGAATACAAAGATACAAAGATGCACACACTTCATCTGCTCACTTGTCCCTCCTCACACCTGAGACTCCGCCCACCAATGTTGAGGCTTACATAGTCCACTCCATGGCTGGTGGAGTAGCAGTAGAAAGCCAGCACTGGGTGGGAGGCCCAGAAGCCTGCCAATACCATCTTGCATGGAGAGTTGGCAAATGGGAGGAAAGCCAAGTGAGAAATGTTTCCTTAACCCTCTTAGATTACACATCGGCATCACAAAATAAAACTCATTCAAGTGGCAATTCATCAGGAAAGAAATTGTTGAGTTTACCTTTTATCTTGTCTTTGAAATATCTCTCTTGTTTTCTATTGTATATATGCTTGGAAATTTAACATATACCGCTATGGAAGTGATTATTCAATCTTTCCACTCTCGGGATCCTTGGAGCTCAGTAGTTAAGTGCCTCGTTTCTGGTATGTGTTTGCTTGTATTCAGAGCTCAGCTTCAGCAGGTATAAGCTGTGCATTTCTGCAACTTAGTCTTATTATGTTTCTTGTCTGCTCACTTCGTAAATAGGAAGGAGAGTCCTAATTACTTCAAAGGATTACTGTTAGTAATAAATTAAATAAAACTCAGAAAGCCTGCACAATAGTGCCTGACACATTGTGACACTCAATAAAGGCTAATGATGACTACTGATGCTGTATTTTCTTCAGCTTCTACTAAGCACTCTCTGGTTCTAAGAGTCTATAGGTTGATTCTTTAGAGCTTTACAAGTACTTGAGAATTTCCTGGGAATACTGAGAACTCCTGTATTTATTCCATGTTTCTTTGTCCTATCACACTGTCCATATGATCTGAAGTCATGGGGAATGCATCCTGCGGTCTCTGTGAAGTCAAGTAACATTATATCTGCCTTCAGCACAATTATCTCTGCTGTTTTCCTGTGAAAGTAGGGTATTTGCTATAGAGTTGGACATTACCAAACAAAAGACGATTACTTCTATCCTTAGGCTGCTCAAATTGTGCTGTGTTATATTGTACAGGGAACTCATCAGCACTCAATGACAGAAACACAAAGCTGGACCCATTACTTAAGGAAGAAAGAGCACACCAACTTAGCCAGTCTTTGAGCAAAGCGGCCTTCTGTTTAAGTAGGATTACAAAGTTAGTTACAAACTTAGTTACAAAGGAAGTGATTGGTTGATCTCAAACTTAAAAGATTCATTGGGCAGGGGGAGCTGAGTCATATTAAATACTAGATTCCAGAACTGCCACCAGACTGACTTCTGTTACGGACTGGCTTCTAAAGCATAGGAATGTCATAGTATTGGTTGGCATTTATTTGTGGGCTCAATAAAAGGGAATGTCTGAGGATCAATTAGATTGTAGTGTTTTGTCACTGACAGATCAACTAGTGAGTGTGCAGGTAGGATAGTGTCTGAAAAATATGAAAAAGAAAACTCAAGATAAAACAGTAAATTGTCACAGCACACAGTTACCTTTAGAGATGTGTAAGAGAAATAAAAAAAATGAAACTAACACCATGGCACAGGTGGGAAGATTCCCGATCCAAGGGCATTGGTTTAAGGTTGGACAGTCTGTGAGACAAGACAGAACATACCACACTATTTGAAGAAGACAGTAAAAACAAAACATCCCAGACATTTAGTTGATAGTAATAAAACAGAGCAGAAATGTATGGCAGGTGCTTATCAAGTATCTCACTAGTTAAGCATACTGGGAAGACAGGCCATCAGTTTGTCAACCTTTTGCTGGTTTTGGGGTACCAAGATTTGGGATAGGAGAATTATCAAGAAGAAAGCAGGACCCAAGTTCTAGAGGGCCTATGGTGCAAGACAGATCACCCAGGCTAGACACCAGGATTTTAGGTCACAGAATACACTTCAGCTTAGTGAATGGAGCCACCATATGTTATTGAGAATATGCTGATTATTATTTATTAGGGCTAAAGCACAAGAACAGACCCAGGCAATAACACAAGTGATGAGATGCAGAATTTTCTCTGAGTATTAAAATCAAAATTCCTGAGGCAAGGAGGGTCCTTAGCAGCAACAGGTGGTCCCACCTGCGACTACTGGAGCCCAATGAAGATCTCTTAGTGAAGAGGCAATTCGCATATTCAGAATTAAGGGACACTAAAAGATGCGGAGGCACTTAGTGACTAGGGGAAAGGCACACCTCAGGCTAAAGGGACAAGGAGGAGAAAGTAACAAAACCAAGAATTCACTGAGTGGGACCCAAGAAGAGGGATTTCTTGGTGTGTACTTTTAGTTCCAGAGAGACACAGCTATTGAGAGAGATGATGTAAAGCTAAGAAAGAAGGAAGAAAGGAAGGAATATCTGACCTCCCTGTCTCTAACTCGGACCTTCTGCTGGGCCTAGCTTCTCCTAAAAGGAGACAGAGAGGAAACCCAAGATACAGAGTCATTAAGGGGGTCAGTGCACTGGGCCATAAAATGGCCACTCAAGTGGGGATGAGGAGTCCAGCATGGCAAATCCATTGCATTTCTGACACATCATTTGGATTTCCATGCATGTTGCAGAGCCCCAGGGAAAACCACCTTGCTTTGGGGCTAGTAGGTCCATTTGTGTTGAGCTATGTGCAGAGCTTTCTTCCTAAAACTGTGGAAGGAGGAGAAATGGTGGGGAGTCAAAGCTATAATGGAGGCTCCATGTTCCTGTCACTATGCCAAGTTATGATGACTAGAGGCAGGAAAGTGATATTGTTTCGCCTTGTGGTATAGATTCGGAGGCAGAGATCCTCTGCTCATGTGAATCCAATGAGGCCTCATTAAGTGACATAGGAAATGCAGGAGTTTGCCCTTTTATGCATAAGCAGCTCAAGTCTCTGCCTCCAACGATAGCCTGGGTTTTGTGAGTTAATGGTGTGTGACACAGAAAAGGAGCTGTGAAGGGAGCAAATCTCTCTTTAAAGTGAACATTTTATAGAAATCCCATTTTCTCTGGGGCTCAAAGCTAGGCGGACTTAGAGGATTAAGCTCTGAGGTTTCACCACTGGGATGGATTTCAGGTCACCACCAGCCTACCAATCTGGGTGGGGGATGGGTGAGTCCCACAGTGACACTCCCTGGTGATTTCTGTAATATCACCTCAAGAATCCTGGGGCTGTGATGTCACAGAATTAACTAGGGAGGGAGGTGGTGAGGGAGGGAGGGGGCTGTCAAAATAATGCTGACATTTAATTCCCAAATCTGTGGAATTTCTAACCTAAGGCCAATTACCTGGTGCCAATTCAAAGGAGGGCAACCTTCATTGCATTGTGCCAGTCAAATGCATTTCTCGTCAGTTCCAGACAAACTGGCATAATTATTTCTGTCACCTCAGGATGATTTCTCCCTCTAAGCCGCTTCCCAGGAGGCAAGAAGCATGTGCTTCTTGCCGTGCTTGCAGTAGTTTTAAGCATGCGCTACCTCCAACACAACCAGCTGCCGCAGTCCATAGGAACATGCAATGCATGTTCTGCACAAGAGTATGCTATGGAGGCTGCCTCAGGTGTCTTGAAGTTGGTGGGATTCAAGCAATGGTTGCTCAATAGGCCTGGCATAATTAAAAGGCATCTTGGCATGGAGATTCAATACTCCCTTGGTTCCACTCTCCTATGTCTCAGCTAAGAAGCTGTTTCTGGGTCTGACATAATGAACAAGTGGTACAGGGAATTACAATCATCTTATTACAAGTTCAAAGGTACCATGAGGAAAGCTTTCACAATTCTATTTTCTGCCTGGGATCTCCGATACCCCTAATATCAGAAGAAAATCTCCCTATAAATGTGGTCAGGGGCAGTTACTGAGACTATGGAGGTCTTTGGAAAGTTGCAATTTTTTTTTAGATGTTGGGGACTAAGAGATCGAAAATGTGTTTATTTTCCTGTACCCCCTCTCCTTTGCAGACTAGTAACACTCTGGATATGGCTAGAAAAGAGAAATTCACAGATGAAAAAGTTGAACGGCCTCTATTCTTCAGGCTATACGTCAACTGTCTTGTCCTTGGGCTTGAATAAAATTCCTAATATCCTGTCACACAGAGAGTTTCTGCTCTTTCAGTTCTCTGGAAAAATTAAGTGCTTTTTCTACAGGGTCTGGATTTTTGTCTCTTTTAGTTACTATGATTATTTCCACCACAATATGCTTATTTATCACATCAATAAATATTTATTCAGTGCCTGACTGAAGCTGAAGTTGAAAGACTGATTGGGAGGTTAGGGCATTCATCCAACAAAAGAGGTAATTGTGGCTTAGGCTAGGATGCTAGCAGGGGAGGCAACAAGGATAGCATGTCTCTGAGAGGCATTTTTTCATGTAGAAATGATACGAGGACCTGGATTCCAGACATTGGGCTTGAGATACTTGCTCTCATGGTTGTTATGTTACAGAGAAGAAATATAATAAACACCGACATGTGTGTAAAACTATAGACTTAAGTAATTGCCATCAAAGAAAAGAAGGGTAGCAGAGCATAGAATAATTACAAGTGGAGGAGGTGCAATTAGGTGACTACTTAAATTGAGCAGTCTTCCCATAGATGGGTTTCCATGAGGATAAGATATGAAGAATAAGAGTCAGGGAAGAGCAATTTAGACAGATGGAAGAGCCCCCCCCCATGCCGGTCCAAGGTCCAGGACAAGGTTCACCCACCCTAGGACTTGTCAGCAGGCCAATGTGTCTAGTTGTCACGGAATAGAGTTCAGGGCTTAGCATTCATCTTAAATAGAATTAGAAACCAGGGGAGAATTGAACACACATAAAAGATGAGAAGTAAGTGCTGCTTAGTCTGGCCAGTCTGTTCAGAACAATAGGGAAATGAACTCAAATGGAGGAGGGATTTCAATGGAAAGTTTTTGTAGTAGTTGTGAATGATGGTGGCTTGGATGCAGGTGTTAACAGTGTAGATAGAGAAGAGAATACATTCTCAACAAAAGTTGGAGATAAGTTGACAGAGTTTGTTAGTTAATTGGTGTTGAGGGAATGGAGATTGAAGTGTAGGAAGAGAAAAAAAAGGTAGATTCTAGGGAGAACACAAATAGTGTAATTCCTCAGGCAAAGCCAAATTTCAACAAAATAAACAACACCAGGAGGTGGGTATTTGAAAGAGGTTGGGTGTGGCCAAAGGGAAAGGGGCAGAAGAATGAAGAGAAGAATTTTCAATGTATAGATTACAAAATTAAGGAGTGAAGGAAAGGGTGGTGAGAAGGGTAAGTGAAAATGTTGAAAATGGTCACATTGACCAAAATGCATTGCTTTGCTAAAGGGCAACTCCCTTGCATGATTCTTAAACACAATTTTAAAAAGTCAGGAAAAGAAAACAAGAAAATTAAGTAATTATAGACAAGTGTTCTTTTAACAAAATGAAGATGGGGCAGATCCAAAATTACAATATTGCTCTCCTTCCAGGTTGCTTGCATCATCTTCCAATATCACATTACTATTAGAGTACAAGCCTGGGAGTGAGAGACACGCCATTCTGCTAGCTTTCGCTACAAGCTTAGCTCACGGACATTCTCTGGTTTTCCTCACAGCTCCTGTGGAATGCAGACCCACCATTCTTTGGACTGCATTCACATGTTTGCATAGGCTTGAAGCTCCTTCCCACTTTCATCATTCCTCCTGGATCACCACGCCCCCCAAAAAAGGACATCAGTCTTTATCATCTAATGCAACTTTCAGTATTAGTCATGGTACTTGGAAGGGCAAAATTGTCCATCTCAAAATTGCCTGTAGTTGCTGATCAGCAGCAGAAGTGCTAGAATTAGCACTAAAAGTACAGAATTAGAAGCATTGGTAGGTGTTATTGTTTTGTGAAGCCCCTAAAACAGTAGCTATTTATTATGAGACATTGTTTTTAGGCAGTCATTAGATACTTTTACAGTTAATCTACATGAGTTACGAAACTTTTCATATGTTGATACATACCCTTCTGTCTTTAGAAGTCCCTTACAATAATATTTTGCAAAGGTCTTTCTAAAGGGCTATGTAAATCCAAAATGTTATTAATATTGATCTGTCAATGAATTAGATGCCAGGATAAAGAGTTGGGCTGGCTATCAACATGTGATGTCTATACCCAAGCAAAGAAACTCCTTGAGTTAGTGAACTCCTTCTTTCAAGAATTCAGGTTGGAAAATTCTGACGAAATAAAGTAAGTAGTAAAGGGAACCATATAAAAGCTAAAGCCAAGTCAGGACAACTGAAATGATGAGGCAGTATTTCTGAGTAAAGTAAAACAGTGTGGAAGGGACCTCCTTCATAATTCTCAAAATGGCTCTCATATATTCCCTGTGGTCTGCTTATAACCACTACCACCAACATCTCAGTTCTCACCTTCCTCATCCTCTTTGTAAGAGTTAATACTTTGATGTTTTGTGAGGTGTATACTGGTCCTGGTGCTTGAACTCAGGTTCTGGGAACTATCCCTGAGTATTTTTGCTCAAGGCTACATCTCTACCACTTGAGCTACATCTCCACTTCCAGGTTTTTGATAGTTAATTAGAGATAAATGTCTCATGGGCTTTCCTATCTGTGCTGGCTTTGAACTGTGATAGGATCATAAACATGAGCCACCAGTATCTGGCTTGTGTTGTCTTTTCAAAACTCTCTCTTCTTGAATCCTTTACTTCTTCATCATTTCTATTTCCATTTTTAACTCTGTAAGGATTTCCTCCATTTCCTTGGAAGTTACTGTATGGAAAAGACTCAAGCTATAGTCTCAGGATGAACTAAAGATTCCATTCTTCCGATTTCCAGATTACTAAGTCTCCACCAGCATTTATCTCCCTAGCTCAAACTTTTCCACAGTTAACGATTTCATTGCCATCCTGGCTTCATTTTTCTCACAAAGGCACTTCATTCTCCCACTAGCCTAGGCTTTAAATCATGGCATGATCTTTCTTCATCACTCTGCAACATGTCTTGGAATGTCTTTTCTTTACACTCACACTGATAAGCCCTTTTTCTTCCATATAATGTCTCTCAATCTTCAAAATCTATGTTAAATTTGTATGGGTTGCAGTATAGTTTAGTTACTAATCATGTGGTCATTTCCTCTAAAATGTCTAGTTACTCTGATTCATATCTTGTCCATAACTGAGCCTGGCAAAATTTCTTCCACATAGAATGTGCTGGGTATTTGTTGATTTATATGAGGTGTTTGTGTGCCTGTCTCAACTAACATAATTTGAATCTAACACCATTGATTCTTTACCTGTGATTTCAAGGAAGTGAAATTAATTTTCCTCTGCCAAATGCAGACTTTTATATTTGCTTATTCTAGAACTCTACTTTATTAACACTTGTAACCCTCCAACCTCTATTAAAACTTTTAATGTGTGCAAGTTTATCCAGCATGAAAAATTGTCAATTGTAAGGGTTATGCTATCTTAGGCATGTTGGATGGCTAAGAAATAAATAGGCTTAAAGAATAAAAAAAACATATCCTTAAATTAGAGGATAGTAATGAAAAGAAAATAATCTTGAAAGGATGAAGTATGGGCAGAAGGCAAGCTGATAAAGATGAGGCCATTACTATAACATGGCACTTACCTTTTTTTCAGATGCCTTAATTGGGCCCATGAACATTCTCAAAAATGGTAAGATGTCAACACTAATGAAAATAGAACCATTTATCCTGGAAACATCTATACCTGATATTTTCTACTATTCTTGGTACAGTTCAGAAAGATAAGAAAAAGAGTTACAGGTTCCTTTTAGAAGGAGCAAATACATTCTAGTTATTTCTGAATATGTGCAGAATGAAAATGAAAATGTTCTCTTGTCCAGAATGTGAGAACTTCCAGTTCTCAGGCCACATGAGACCTACAAAATCATACATGGCCCTTATTGGCAGCCTATGGCAATTTGCATGCATTGATAATTTTGTGTAGCCTTTGAATTATGTTATAAATACTCAAATGACTCAACATCAAAAAGTTGCCTCTGGCCAGGCGTGGTAACTCATGCCTTTAATCCTAGCTACTCAGGAGGCTGAGATCTGAGGATGATGGTTCAAAGCCAGCTCAGACACTAAAGACCATGAGACTCTTACCTCCAGTTAACCACTAGAAAACCAGAAGTGATGCTGTGGCTCAAGAAGCAGCATAGTAGTCTTTAGCTGAAGAGCTCAAGGACAATGCCCAGGCCCCAGGGTAGAGTGGTAGCCTTGAGCTGAAGAGTTCAGGGACAATGCCCAGGCCCAGAATTCAAGCCCCATGACCCATAAAAACAAAAAAAAGTTGCCTCTGCTAACGTAAATATTAGGTGATTCTTCTCTTCAGTAATAAAGTAAGTCTACTTAATTTTAAAAAGCATTTCTATTTCCTAATCACTTGCCATGAACAAGGCTTTCTGTTTACCTTTACCTCTTTTGGCTTGGAGAAATCTATACTCCCTTTGCTATTGAAGAACATGAAATTCTTTTATGCTTTTCTACATGGTCTATGCTCATTGGCAATGGTGGTTAGTCAGTCAGTTCTGCCCTAGGACTTTTAAAATCAGATGTAAAGGAAACTTCTTTGGTGATCATCCAGAATTTCCTTTGTCCTATGTAAGAACTAGGGTGAAGTAGAAAATCAAGCTAATTGTCACAAAGAAGCAGATGTGAAAAAGAAACAGTCTCAACAGTATATATATTCTGATGATGGCTATTCCTGAAGTTAGCACAGGTGGTTTCCATAGGTGAGCTAGTAAGTTCTCAAGTTCAATTTTTGTTACCAGGAAACTAAAACACCTCTGATCAAGAGATCCGTCTTTCAAGCACCACAGTGTTCTCTTGTTCTCAATGACTACCAGCTACTGTGGCATGCCATACCTTTTGCCTCCATTTCAAAGTTAACCTTCTAGCCCAATTCATTAACCTTCTTACAATTTTGTTCTTGGCATTATTTCCTATTATTTGATTGCCTTCTTTCAAATAAATCCAGCTCTTCAGAGTATCTCATATTATACTTCTATACTACTACTATACTTCTTTGCATCTTTTCAGGGCTTTGCCTTTTTCCTAACTCCTAAATACTAAAGTCCCTGAAGATTAGGCTGTGACATCCTGTTACTCATTATTTCTGCTCCCCTTGTCAGTAACACATAACTTTCTCCCAGCTCTCTGTGGTTGAATCCAATGTAAAATCACTAGCCCAAACTCTTGTTGAACATATACAAGACCAGAGGACCTGGATAACTAGTCCAGGACTGGCCAGTTGGATAATGTTGCCTGGATAATGTTGATAATGGTCTGTGGGGCATTTTTCCCGATAGTTACATAGTAACATAGCACACTATAGTCTATTTTATATGACACTTTGTGCTTCCCAAATTAGTGCTTTATTATCTATAGTAGTCTGTAACTGTATATGTAGTTAGACTGTGGGAAGACTTATCCTATTTTGACTGTAAGAATATATGGATTCCTATTTATGAGCACAATCATTTTCATGGAATTCTCATTGCAAAAAAAGCCTTTTTTGAATCAACTTAGGTTAAACTAATTTCACTATTTGATTGATTTCCCTCCCATATAAACCACTTTATAATTTCCATTTTCTTACATTTTTAATTACCCAAACTTATTTTTGGGAGACCATTTTTTTTCTCATGAATTTTATGCTGAAGTTCCCAGGCATCCAAAATATTATCTATTATATCTTCTGTTATTGTTAGTTTTCTTTTATGATTCTCACATCTTTTAGGCATAATCGTCAAGGGTCAAATTTCACATAGTTTTTGTTTAGAACACTAGCTTCTTCTGTCAAAGATAAATTTTCTCCTAGCCAGTTTCAGTCATTGTCTATTTTCTGTCAATTATTCTAAGAAAGTCTACTTTTTCTCAGATTCATTTTTGAGTTTTTGATGTTATCCATGAGGTTAGTTCTTTCGCCATTTAAAAATTTACAGTAAGTTCTTCAGTCCCCAAGTCTTAACCTTTATCAGTTTTATTTTGTAAGTTTTCTCTGTTGCACTAATTATAAGTTAAACAAAACCCTGAAATTTTCTATTTTATTAATTCAGTCACAGTATTAAGGAACTACATAGAAAATTCTGTTCTAGACACTTGGGAAACATCTGTAGAGGCAGATAAGGCTTTTGTTGTGATGTAATTTCCTTCCTAATGTTGGTTGAGGGAACTCACAGCAAACAAATAGACATAAAAATTAGGACTGTCAAGAAAATGAGACAGGGCCAGGAATGTAGCCTAGTGGTAGAATGCTTGCCTAGCATGCATGAACCCTGGGTTCAATTCCACGGTACCACAAACACAGAAAAAGCCAGAAGTGACCCTGTGGCTCAAGTGGAAGAGCACTAGCCTTGAGCAAAAAGTGTCCAAGCCCTGAGTTCAAGCCTCAGGTCTGGCAAAAAAAAAATGAGAGAGTAATATGTTCTTAACCATTAAGAAGACTATTAGATGGCTTTTGACCTGAATGGATAAAGGAAAGCTTCAGACTGAGGTAGGACAAAATGATAAGCATAGAACTTTTTCATTGTTAAATTATTAAAAAATATATTCATAAACTTCCAAATACATTGTGTACCACTTCCCCAGCCCCCATAAAGACCAGAGAGTTGAGGGTAGGATCACAAAACATGCTGTTTTTGCAGATTGCGTTCTTACTTTTCTGGCCATTGCCTTCCTGACCAGGTATGGCCAGGAAATGCAAATAGTTGTGCCAGTGTGATAAGAGAATGAGCATTATTATTATTATTATTATTATTTTGCCAGTCCTGGGCTTGAGCTCAGGCCTGAGCGCTGTCCTTGGACTTTCTCAAGGCTAGAGCTCTACCACTTGAGCCTCAGCACCACTTCCGGCTTTTTTGTATGTATGCAGTACCAAGGAATCGAACCCGGGTCTTCATGCATGCTAGGCAAGCACTTTAACCACTAGGCCAAACTCCCGGCCCGAATGAGCATTATTTTCACATTCCAAATTATTTTATATTTTAGTGATATCTGTTTCCTAAAAGTATGCTATTGTTTCCTTTTTTCCCATGTGTGGATGATATATCCAGTCTTCTCAGTGGGATTGAAAAATCAATTATGGGTACATTATACATTTTATTGTTCTTTTTCTTTGCCCTTGAGTACAGGTATTCAGAAAAATCCTTGTGGCGTGATGTTTCCTAAAGATTTTCTATCATCAAATATAAATGAAATTTTAAATATGGATTTTCTGATGAAAAGTAGAATTTTAAAGTCTAAAACAGTTAAGTTCTTGTAGTAGTCAAAGTAAGGTCTAAGCTGATTTGAAATCATTGCTGTGATAGGCGATTATAGACCTTACTCTTTCCGTGAAATAATGATTTACTGTGGTGGTTTCACCTTTTTTTTTTTTTAACCAAATGACATTAAGCTGATTCCTTTTCCAAGCAGAAAGAACTTTTAGAGGGAGGGACTGCCAAACACCAGAACAAACTCTCCTAGAAAAAGGAAAGGACAGCAAACAGCTGTTCATACACAGATTGAGACAACTATGACCATCTGTAGTTTAAATGGCAGTTATGTTTGCACTTGCTAGGACTAATGTACGAAAATGTGCTCTTGTTCCTGTCTGTGGCCTGTATGGAACCACAATGAGAATCTCTGACCTTTCAGCTGTACCTTTACTAAAGTTCAGGAACTAAGGACTAGCCTTTCCTACCTCCCTGTCCACCTTCCCTTTCCATTCTTTGAGGTATAAATACGCATGTTCATCCCCATTCCTAATGGAAACTTTGAGCAAAGTATAGGCTTTGTTTAGAGGATCTCATTTTAAACAAACAGATGAAGTGCACATAATATTTTTACTACTCAAAATCTGGCCTACTTTAGCATTAACACTGAATTATTGAAAGAGCTCCAAGGAAAACCGTATAATGTAATGTACCCTGCCAATGCTTACATGCTTTTTCCCCTTATGGAATCACAAAATATATGATTAAATAAATAAATAAAGTCGAGTCTCTTCAAGGAGTCTAGGTTTCCATAGAATGATATTATATAGAGCAACAGGGACAACAAGGCTTTAAAGTGTTGGTGTTGCATATTTATAGGAAAAACTTAATTCAAAATAATTTGTGGTTATATTCCAGAAAAAGAGCATTTAGACATTGTTCTTACTACCATGACACATTGGGAAAATTATGTATCTCCTGAATTCTTATGATCATCGACTTATTCATTCAATAAGTGTCTTTGGAATATATACTATGGGACAATAACATTCTAAGAACTGAGAATAAACGATTCTAAGTATGTGGTGTCTTCCCTCAAAAAGTAAATTGGCTAGCACAGAGACAGTCATACAAATCAATATTGCTATCTTAAGTATCATAGTCTTTGCATTCATTTTCAGTTAATATTGTAACACAAGACCACAAACTTAGTGGCCTTAAGTAACACAAGTTTATTCTTCTTTAGTCCTTCAGGAACTCAGAAGTCTAAAATGTAGGCATAGAATGAGCTATGTTCTTTCTGGACACTTGGTGGGAGAATCCAATTCCTTGTCTTTCCCAGACATTACATTCCTTGGCTCATAGCCTCTTCCATCTTCAAATCATATCTGATTCTGCCATCACATCTCCCCTTATAGAGATTGGCTCTCTTTCCTATCTGTTACAAAATCTTTTTTTTCTTTCTTTTTATTACATTGAACCCACCTGAATACTCCTCCAGGATAATCTTCCCTTCACTTAGTCAGACCTACAAAATCCATTTCCATGAATGGTAACATAATTCACAGGTCTATAGATTTGAATACTGACTTCTGTTGAGGACCATTGGTTTATTAGATGTATTGACATAGCATAAAGAGTACCCTCAACACAAAGTAAAATGTAAGCTTAGGAGGGGATATATAAATCTAATGAGAATCAAAGAGACAGTATTGAGCTGGGATTGGGAGAAGGAATGAAATTTTGCCTGGAAGGATATCAGAAAATAGCTTTGCAGGAAGAGAGAATAGCTGATTGCCTTATGCACTTGAAGAAAGGGAAATATTCTAGAGGATCAGTTTCAAAATCTCAGGAGAGGAGTCCAGAAGTGTTGACTAATGGTAGAGGGCTTGCTTAGCATGCACAAATCCCTGGGTTTGATTCCTTGATATCACATACTCAGAAAAAGCTGGAAATGGTGCTGTGGCTCAAATGGTAGAGAACTAGCCTTGAGAAAGCTCAGGGACTGTGCCCAGCCCCAAGTTTAAGCCCCAGGACTGGCAAAAACAACTCCTCAGGATAGGAAGAAGAATGGATAGGAACTCTGGTGGAGATCATATTGGTCATTTGAAGGACATCTAAAGGCATCTGATGACTTACTCAAAGGTGATGGTTAGAGAGGAATAGAACTCATAGGGATTAAATCTCAGGCTCCATTCTTTCATCCAAGCCCTCAAGAAACCTTCCAGTACCGTAGACATATGCACAGTTCCAGATGGCTGGAACTTCTGCCTATTTTCAAATTTTAATGAAATAGTGCAAATGTAATCAACCCATTGTTAACTGCCAAACTAGAGTATTTGATTTTTAACTGAGAAACACAATATTTTTCCCCAAAAAAATCTTCAGCGGCCTTCTGGATTGATAGCTTGTAACAGAAAGAAGGATATAAATAAAGATAATGAGACATGCTCATTTTTAAAATGACAACTCTATAAGCTCAGTAATTTCATCTTAGAATATGAATTGGCAGGTGTCAGTGGCAAAAGTTGTCCGACTACAAAAATGGATGTTGGTTGAATAAAACCCATTAATGCTTATGGAATTCACTGTCTGAGGGAGGAGTTCATGACAGTATGATGATCAAAAGACATACTAAATGGCTTTTTATCCATTATTTTAGTCACTGGTGGAAAAGGGCCAGATTTGGCTCATAATCAGCAGCATGAGCACTTCATAAATACTGATTTAAGTGATAGGCCATACGGAGTTCTAATTGTGCTGCAGAACAATGACATTACTTAAGTGTGACTGCATGAATGTCCTGGCTGTTCATGATTATTGCAACACTTTGATGGAAATTCGGAAAACGAATACTAATCTCTTTCCCATATTTCCCCTTGGGAAAGGGACATGTTCATCTACAGGATTCTGTTTTGTTTTCAGCTTGTGGCAATGAAACACTGGATAGTTTTGGCTGGTCCTGCATTATGGGAAGCCTCCATTGCTTCCCGGAAGGAACCACACACACTCCTACGTTCAATGCCTACTTGGGGCTAGCTCCAATGATCCATTTCTCCTTGATTTCATCTTTTGCAACTTGGATACACATGCATATGTGGCAGCGGGATTTGGAGTAACAGGCATTTAAGTCAAAGATGCGTTTAAAGTTCTCAGGAAATAAACTCCTTTGCCAAATTACTGAGAATTTAAAATATCAGCCCTATTTTACAAGAAAACCAGAAGGTGATCACTATAAATATTTTTTTGGAGAATGCTAATGTTGTGAAAAGATAAGAATGACAAAGCCATCTTTCATAGATTCGGAAACAAATATTTAAGTACAGATGGTAGAATTGATAAATGAGTATGCAAGGAGTGCAAGAATCGGCAAATTAGTTAGAAATGAGGATCAACAGTTTGGGAAATGTGTTCAGGCAAACAGCTAGGGAACATGAAGAATGGAACAAACGACTGTGAGCTTTGACAGGAAGAGCCCTGTCCCAGATCAAATGTTGAAGAGAAAGACTAGTACATTTTAATACAGGCAAGGAAAAGACATAAAATTATAGGAACAAGAAAGAGACTCATAGTGTCAGGAGACTGAGAGGCATATACTTTGCTCCTAAAGCCCTAGACTCAAATTGCACCAAGAACTCAGAAGAGACGTGCTGGATCATGCTCTCTTTGTTGAAGGAGGGGGTAGTGAAGTAGGAACTGCACTTGGAGTGCACCTGGAAATTATTATCGCAAAGTGGTATTTACACAACTATTCATAATAATAAAAGTCATTTGAACTAGATTGTGCAGCTGGACATATAGGGTTCAAAGCTAACCCTTTCTATAAGGAATCTGTGACTCAACTCAATCTCTCTGGAATTTAGTTTCATTGGCAATATCTCATCTCAGGTTTGCTGGTGTGAATAGAGTAAAATCATGTTGGTGAAGTATTTGACCCATAGTTAGACTCAATAAATAGTGACTACCTTTGAGGTTCAGAGCTTTAGCCCTCTGTGTAGGCATAATACTGAAATGGGCTTCTATGTTAACTGATACTTTATTCTTGATTCTTTTATATCATCTTTGACATTGTCTACATTTTATGGTATAAAGAGGCATTACAAGTGACTATTTAATGGGCCATGAGTGTGTCACTGCAAAGACAGACACATGCACACTCTTTCTCTCATACACACATCATACATACTCGCCCAACATTTTAAAGTCCAAACTTTGAATTGCTTAAAAAACCTGAAAAAAATTTTGAGTACCAACATAAATGTACATGTAGAAAGTTTCATACTTACCCCAACTGACAGTTTACAGTCAAAACCTATATGCAAGCTGGGTGCAGTGGCTAACTCCCACTTCCCATTTTCTATTGATTAATTGTAGATAAGAGTCTCATGTTTGTGCCTAGCCTGGCTTTGAACCTCGATCCTCAGATCTCGGCCTCCTGAATAGCTAGGATTACCTGTGTGAGCTACCATGCCCGGCAGATAAGTTAATATTTGAAAACAATTTTAAAATCTCAAATTCTGAAACACTTCTTGTCCTAAGCATTTCAGTATACATGAAATACTATATTGGTGCCATTTTTTCTTTTTTATTAAAGAATTTATTAACATTGATTTTTATATCATATTTCAAATGATGTGTTTAACAAACAAGTATTCAAGAGGGGACTCTCTATATACAATCACTGGCACATAGATTTTAGAACATAATTAAAATTAGGCTGAGGGTTTGTTAATATATTTATATATCACTATTAACCTCTGGAACAAGTAGTTAATAATCCCTGAAATTTAACAGATTAAAACACCAAAAGTTGGCAGGGAGCACAATTCCGCTTAGTCTGAGGTACCCTGTCAGCTACTAACTACATTCTACTGCTTCTAACTCTGAAAAAGAGAGCTGGAAGAAGCATATCATTGTTTGAATGTCCAAGCTTTTGATGAGTTTTGCTCTCAGTTTGTTGGCAACAACTAGTCACATGGTCCTAAAGTAGACTACAAATGAGGCTGGTATCAGAGGACATATTTTATTTCCTTATACATTTCAAGTACATTGCAATTAATTTTGACAAAAAGCCATAGAAGAAACAACGTATATAACAAAGGGAATTTATTCTCAAAACAAAGGACTCTTTTCTGTCGAAGCAAGTATTACTGGTCCAGAGGTTCAAATTGGGTAATGAGTATGGTTCCTTTTCATCTCTGAGCTCAGCCTTCTTTTCTTGGCTTCTGTCTTTAGAATATTGTTCTGCATGTGGATAGTAAAAATGACCACCCAAAGCCCTCATCTCATATTATAACCCCTTCCTTCTAATAAAAATATTGGAAACCCTGTTTCTGAAGTATTCATGCGAAAATACTGAAAATGGCTCTGATTGGTCTAGCTTGGGGGCTCAAGTTTGTCTTTGTACCAATGGCTATCAACTCTGGTGTGATGGGCTTGAATCACATGATATGTTATGCTAGAGATTGCTGCAGGATTTTGCTGAATATTGAGTTCTTCTGGAATACTGGAAAAGACTCACAGGCTAATGAATACTACCAGCTGCCTACCATAGCGAGGAGTACTCCATAACATGACCCTTTTTCCCATAGATCATTTTGGGATGGGTAAGTGGCTTCTATAATGCATGCCTGAAGATGTTCTATTGGAAATGACAGGTGCCGATGGGCAAATGCCTCTTCAACCTCCCAATACTTCGCAGAAATAATGATTATGTCTTTTGTAAATTTGACACAGATCACAGCTGGGAGATATTTGAAATAAAAAAGGCCTATGATCAATGGCCTATGCCAAATCATAAAATAGTTCCTCTTTTTAAAGTAAAAAGAAAAAAATAAGGATGCATCACACAGGCAGGAGGAATTTCTCACACTGGCTTTATGGTGTGCTTTATGGCCAGCTTGGATTACTGTGTGGCTGTCTCTCAATCTTTTCCAGGAATCCAACGCTCCATCTCCTGTGCCCATCAGCCTGAATTCAATCCTCTGCCTCTGCCAGGCCTCCAGCTGAGTGGCCATCTAACAAAATAACCAATTACATTGGTGACTCCGGCCTCCTGACGACTTCCTCAGTCCTATTTCAAAAGGCCATTTAAAATACATTTCTCGTTTTACTACACATTCAAATTTTATTCCTCTGGTTATAGAACTATAAATGTCTGCATTTCATATAGACTCAAAATGAAGGGTATATAAGTTTGCATAAATCACACTGCAAAAGTTGCATTTTCTTCATCAAATTGTACCGCAACATGGCTGGTTGAAAATGATATTATCTGGTGGCTGCTCATAGTCTTTCATATCTAAATATGCAAAGGAGGTCCACACACAACCAGGCTACTAGAAACCAGATTTTAATGTGAAATAACATTTCTTTCTGAAATCTAACAATGCTCTAGTGGGTATGTGTATATTTTTATGTCCATATGATTGGAGTTAAGTTTCATTGTATAAAAATCTGGGAAGTTCAATTGTTGGGAATTGAAAATTGATCTGCTGTTCCAAATGTGCAGAATGGGAGCAATAACACTGACCCTGCCTCAGGAAGGTGACTCACAAAACAAGGACATAGCCTCCGATGACATGGTGGAGGAGGGGGAGAGGGATTAAGAGGGAGGTTCTTCAAACATGGGTTTGGATAGCTTTGTATAGGGGAGCTGCCTTGGTGGGGCTTTGAGAAAATAGGAAGGGAGAGATTTTCCTTAATGCCTGCCAGTGGAGAGGCTATTTTCTTTTTACACTTCAAACAAATAATCACAAAAACTCCTTTTCCGTAAACAAATAGCCAGGTGCTGGTTACACTAGTGAATAAGGTAACTGCTTGAACAGTTCAGGTCTCATCCTCTGCAGCTGCAGATCCTCACATCTGTTTTCCTGCAACAACAAAAACAAGTCTTGGGCTGGATTGTGTTTTAGAAGACCAGACCCAGGATTCCTGAATTTAACCTTAGGTTCACCCAACCACTATTGCTGTTTGACAGATCTTTAGATCTATTCAGTTTCTCAAAGCCATCTGTCAATGACACCAATATCTCTGAACAAATGAGGCCAACGTATGGAATCCATCTGAATAAAGATATGCAAGCACCAATCACGAATACCTGAAGGAAAAAGCCCTCATCCTGAAAATGATCTACTCTTTCCCCAAAGCTTTTCTCTGCATTTGAACATCTAGAAAGGATCAGACTTTTCAGCCCACAGGTGCATAAATTTCTGGCAAGGACCAGAGGGCCAGATCTGGAATCCATAACTCTTCATTTCCTGAACAAGTAACAACTTTTAGTAACTTATTTTTATGTTTTCTTCAATATAATTACAACATTTGAACATTCATGAAATATGAACACACATGAAGAAACAAATTAAGAGATGATTGGAACATCTCTAGTCTCCTAACAGCTGGCAAGACTATACAAGTTTCTAATATTCACTTCCTTTCCTTAAGCCATGACAAGCCAAATAAGAGATTCCCACCAAATTACAGAATTTTAATTGTTTTGTTTTTGTAATCAGAGGCTTATAGTTCTAGGAAAGGAGGTATGTGGTTATTCCTAACAATATTGAATTTCATTACTTCTACAGTCTATGTTATGTTTCATAAGTGACAATAAGGGCTAAAACCTTCACTGGACAGTTCAATATCTCTGGGACTTCTGAATGGGTTAATTCATTTGTTTCTGATAAGAATTTAATATTCTTAAAGCATTCTGAACTTTTTACACATGGTAATACCCATCCTCATCAGCTCCCTTGGCTCTTCTTTCTCCTTTTTCTTAGTGCTTTTGTTCCTAAGGATCACGGTTCAAAGCCAGCCTGAGAAAGAAAGACTGTGTGACTTTCTTGCTAACCAAAAAAGGCCAAAGTGGAGCTGAGGCTCCAGACTAGAAAGCTATCCTTGAGCAAAACAGTCAGGGACACTGCTTAGGCACGGAGTTCAAGCCCCAGGGTTGCCCTTCAACTCGCCAAAAAAGTCCGAACTGTAAAGTCTAGCTCTAATTTATGTCTGGGTGAACATTCACATTGTTTCTCTAGTCTCCAGAGATGCTATTGAAAACCTCACAGCATTATTTTGAAATGAATCTCCCTTCAAATCCAGGTTGTCTTTATTTTTGGTATGTGTTTCTTCTGCCCAATTAGACAGGATCTTGGGGATGGTATAGTTCCAAATGTCCCTTCTCAGTGCTCCCAGCACCTGGAATTGGCACATGTAAGAAACCTCCTGGAACTGCTTACATATGTCTCAACATACTTTCCAAAAGCCATTTGTGATGCTCTCTTCCTTCCTCCCCCAGGAATGACCATCCCAGAACACAAGCAGAATTGGAACCTGGGCCATTCAGGACAAGTAGAGGCCAGCTCTGATCTATATCTTCTTACTGTCTTGCTATCCTCATTTCTGTTTCTCCATCACAGGCCTTCTTAATAGAAAGTGCATAGAAAACACTGGGCTCTGCTTTCTGACGAACTCAAGCTATGTAGCACCATGACGTTCTTAAAGGAAGACTTGTTACCTGGCTGAAGAGGGTAAGGGCAGCAAGCAACCCCACCCATCAGCTTCTCCAGCTTCTGCCTCAGTGACATTGCTTCCTCTCTCAGGTCATACCCGGGCCTGCCTCATCTAGAGACTGAGAATGTGGTGGCCAGAAACCAGATGCCATGGACAGGCACCTGCCAGCTTGGTGAAGTTTCATCTCCAGGCTTACTGCTCCACTACTTCAAAAAGTATCCCCCCCCCAAAAAAGGTCTTGAAATTAAGCCTTATTAATGTAGATGGTTGTTTTATTTGTCTAACCCTATACCAAATACCAAGACCACATATATTATTTATGAAGTTAATTAAAAATGAAAATAAAAGGCATCTTGTTTTTCAAACATTCTTAAGAATTTTAAGATGATGACAAAATGGGTTTTAAATCAGGCATACCCTCTGAGTGTGGCTGCAGGGTAACTGTGTGGGTTTCAGAACAACCACAGTGGTGACAGAAGACATTCTCAACTTAGTTAAGACGGAGTCACATGCTGATTCCTAAGGATGGAATTTCTTCAGTGAGAAATTGAAGAGGCTGCTGCTGGTTGTCATAATACTGATGAAAGTGATGATGATAAGGCGGAGGAAGATGAGGAAGAGTAGGAGGATATAGCTTAGAACGAGGATATAGCTTAGAACAATATGTAGAATAGTGCAAGATAAATACTTGAATTCAGGTCTCAATCTTTGAGTAAAGAACTGCTTTCTTGTCTTTAAGTTCCTCCACAATAAAATGAAATTCCATTCTTTCTCATCTCTTGGGATTGTACAGAGGAAAGTAGGCTAGACTGTAGAAGGCCTGACATCACTGCTGCCCTTTGCTAAGTAGGAGAGGCTTTTGGAAAGAAAGGGAAAGCGCTCAGTACTGGAGGAATGCTCATTCCCAGGCCTAGAGAGAAGATTCTTGATATTATGAATAAAGTACAAGCTAGAAACAAGAGCACTAAGCAAAAAGAGAATCAAAAGTAAGCTTGACTGGTCTTGTTTAGAGCTGGGTAAAATTTATATCAATTGGAATGTGAAATCTCTTAGCATTTGATCTCTGGTAGTCTTGTCCACTCTTCTCTGTTTTATATTTTTCATACCAGGATTGGAATCACCAGCAAATGCCATGGGGCCTCACATTTACAAACAAATTTTAATATTCAGCTAATGTTCCAGGAAGTCGTATCTGCATTAAGCACAAATCTTTGAAGATAATACCACAGGTAACTGACTATGGGATAGATTTTTTAAGGCAGAAATTCTTTGTTATAAGTGAATCATCAGATAGAGAGTCCAGTATCCAAATAAATTAATTTTGATTTTGTGTGTGCATTCTCATCATTGACTATTTCTCAAGCATCCAAATTTCAAGAATGATTTCTAGAACGTTTAGAAGGTATAACAACTCCAGCATTCACTAGAGACACTTTTCTAGGCTGAATAGTTTTGAAATTAAATTAGAAAAATGTTGTTACCTCATGCTGGGAATGTAATAAGCCAGTCATATTGACTTTTTTATTTAAAAATAAGATGACAAGAGTTAGAAATATTTACCAAATGATTGAGAAACATAATAATTGATAGTATGTACTACTTATTTGGTTAAAGGAAAATTTAAAGTTTTACTACAGGGAAATTGGCAGTGCTTTATTTGAAAAAAGTAAATTGTTACTTTTCAAATTCTTGTTCTCTTCTCTGTATTCCCCTGATAAATATCATACCTCTCCTGCTGTAATGAGCATGAGAGGCTGTCAGCTTCTCTGGGCTGTTCATGGAAACCCTGAATTAGCTCACATGTTGTGGTCATGTCACGAGTGTTGATGGATTTCCATTTTGTAAAAAAAGAAAAAAAATTCAAGACCTGTCAGTTTGAGTTTGCACAGAAAATACACTTGAGATCAAGAAACAACCCTCTGGCTAGTGCCGACTCCTACATTCCTAAGTATAGGTTTTCCCTTCTTGTCTTGAGAAACTGAAGTTTACATACTTCAAGAACAAGTGGGAAGGTATATTTGTAGGTAAATCTCTACATTCACCTAAAGAAAAATCATTGACTGTAAGCAAAACAAAATGAAACACCAGTGGAGAAATCTCAAACCAGAATCCGCGTGGATTCACATTCAAAATTCAGAATCCAGAGTTCATTGCAAAATCCTTTAGAATGTTTAAAAGCACTATGGCCCCATCCACTGTCCCTCTTAAACCCCATGTTCCCTACTTTGAAAGGGAGGATCCCTATAGGCCAAGAATTCCCAATCTCTGCATCATTGGCTGTGCTCTAATCCCGTGTAATTGTATTAGTGTCAATGGCAGATTAGCGCTAAATGCCCCAACAGAAAAGGAGCTGTCAGCTCTGCTATTGTTTTCCATTTAATGTGATTCCGCAGCAAAGAAGAAAGGCAGCCAGGGCCCTCCATCTCACATTACAGACCTCAGTTCTAAACCAATTAAGGAAAGGGGATTTACAGTCCTTGGGATTACAGACTGTTTATAGCATCCTATATTTCTTTTCATAATACTGTCTATCCTGTGTCTCCTAGCAGCCATCTCTGTCTCTGGAATGAGACTGAGCACTTGCCTGTACGTTTCCCCATTTTCTTCTCTGGGTTTGCTGTTTGAGTGCAGTCACTGAGCTGGCTAATGCTCTTTGATTGTTTTAATTATGTTGCAGCATCCTCATGCCTTTTCTGTCTGAAGAAGCCAGTTAGGAAAATGCTGGGGCTTAGTCCAAGCCTGATACCAAAACAGACCTTGATAAAGCAATGTATTTCTGTGCGAGCCATCATTCCAATTAATTGAATAAAAACATCCTGCAGGATGCTTATCTGAGAAATAAAGCTTGGCTCTCAGAAGGCAAATTGGTCAGCATCCTGATATTGTAGCAAAAGGTGCCAATTTTTTTTTTCTTTTTGCAGTTACATCTGATGGAGAAGGTGAAATGAGATTTGCAATTGAAGCAATGAATAAATGGGAAAATTATATTAGAGAGAGAAAGACAGAGAGAGAGAGAGAAAGAGAGACTGATCATTTTAAATAAGGCATAGCCTGATCTGTGTGGTTGTCAGAGGCTTTCTTTCTGTCTTCCTGTTCTGAGGGAAGCCTTTGCCATAAGAAGTCCTACTGATTTTCTCCTGCCCAAATGTATGTATAATTTTTCCCTTGGCTGGTACTGCAACAATGAAAACCTCCCTCAATGAGTTTCTATTAGAACCAAATGGATTTGGAGAAGCAGTTTTACTCTTAATGGAGCTTTTCTATTGAATTCCATTTTTCAGAATTTTATTTTACTTTCACTTGAATATTTAAACAGGTTTAAAATTTAAATATCTGTGCTGAACAAGCCCCGATATATATTTTTTAAATTGCTGTAATACTTCACTGGGTTTCATTTTTAACTTGATACAATATGCATAATCCATTAGGTTAGCATTACACAAGTTGGGTGTGCTCAGACACCAGGCTAAAGCACCCTCTTAAGTAGTTAAGCCATACCATCGCAATGACTGTCTTATCAAATTATTTTTACAACAGCTTTGTTACTAACAAGGCATAAAGCGGATTCTAAAATTCAACTCAGGGCTCATTACTACAGGAATACCCATTCTGATTAATGAAACTTTTATTTAAGTTTGTCCTTAAATGAAATTATCATATTCCAGCCTTTATAAAAGTATCAAGAAGAGAAAAACTGAGTCTCCTTTGGGGAGAATTATATTTCTATGCTTACTGACTGTATATGTTTAGATTGTTATCCTGATTTTTTTTCCCCAAGATAACTTTGGCCCTTTGGCACTAATGGATATTTGTATGCTTTAGGTATGTAAGTTTAAAAACAGAGACACATAAATGACACTCATTTTTCAAGGAATATGTTTGCTACTGACTCATAAAGGCCTTTTGAAGAGAGGTACAGTGGAGTGGGTTAAAGTTCTGGATGGATTTAAGCTACCTGAGTTTGCAGGTCAACTTTAACTCATACTAATTCTGAGCCTCTGGGCAACTCCCTTCATCTGAACTTGATTTTTCCCCCCTCATTTTTCAAGCGAAGATAATGAATGTGCCCCTCACATCCAAGTATCGTATTAAAGTGTGCTTAAGCCAGCACATTTTGGGAAGGGATACACAGCTATTATGATGGGTGGAGATGCTTTTAGAAACAGAAAACATTTCCAAGTATAGGACACAACTCACAGACAATGTGCAGCCAGTAATAGTTTGAGCTGGCTGAAGGATGGCTAGAAAGTAGAATATGGAGAGAGAGTTTTTTTGTAAGCAGAGTTGAGGGGCCCCTCTGTCCTGGTATTTGGTGACAAGCTCTGGCAAACCTCTCCAGTGTATGAAGCTGGATTCAGGTGAGAAATTGCAGGGCAGAGTTTTAATCAGACCAAGAAGATTGGACCTGGCATGTATGGAGGAGAGGGCAACGAATGAAACTGCTGGGACTTTTTACTCTTGATAGTATTCAAACCAAAGGCTCAGTGTACATTAGCAGTGCTTTAGCGAAACAACTCCCACTTCACCCATCCAGCATAAAATCCACACTCACAATTCATTCGCTAGGCTTATAAGGTTCTCAGGCTATAGCAAATTGGAGAAATGGATGTTTACCTTGAAAGCTTGTACCATGCACGATTTGTAGCTGCCGTTGCCTTGGTACATGTCTGCCAGCATGCCTGGACTTAAATCCCTGCATGATAACCTTTAACTCCTTGCTAGGAGGCAAAATCAATCGAGGGTAGAACTAAGTGAGAGGATAGAGGACAGGGGAAAGTACGGAGACCCAGGCACACACACATATATCTCCAGACTTAACACATTCTGGGACACAGGTGTTTGAGAAGCCAATCGTGCTAAATAGCTACAATTTCTAAGGTCTTTCCTGTGCTGACATTTCTAAAGAGTTTCTGGTCAATGTAAGAGAAAAAGCATTTCTGGGAAATAAGGCTGATCACCTTGGGAAGGGATTAAAAAAAAAGCTGAAGTAAGTGTATTTCTGACACATTCAGAATGAACTAGTCCTCTATGGATGTAGTATGCATGAGTATGGCTATAGAAAGCCTCCATTTCAATATGCGCTTTCTGGCTCTCCCTCCCTTCCTTCCTCCATATCTCTTTCTCCTTCTCTCTTTTGGAGACACTGCATTGATTCATGCCTCAGAAAGCCTAGGAGCTTTCTGCTTTCTAATATATTTTTTTCCCTCTTTAGGTGCTTAACTGACTGCAAGGGCAAGCTGAAGCATTTTGATGTATGGAAATTATGCCCATACTTTGATCCTAATCATTATTTTAAAATTTATAGAGGATAAAACATTGGGCAACATAAAAATAGAATTTTTTTACTTTGATCATGGCAAAGTTATGGGCTTCCTCTGTGATTAATCTTTTTTGGGGGGAGGGGGCAAGTCCTGGAAACTTAACTCAGGGCCTGAGCACTGTTTTGGGGGTTTCCTCAAGTTTAGTGCTCTATCACCTGAGTCATAGCACCAGTTCTGGCTTTTCTATATATGTGGTACTGAGGAATCGAACCTGGGTCATCATACAAGCTAGGCAAGCACTCTACCAGTAGGCCAAATTCCCAGCCCATGATTAATCTTTTATAGGTCTTAAAGATCATGGCAATATGAAGTCAACAATCTTTCTACCTCCAACCAAATATCTTGAAACGCTAAAGGAGTGAACAAAAGCCACTGACATTAGATGAGAACAAACTTATTTGCTGGATGGTTTCAGAATCCATACTGATGGGAAAAGCATAGCAAAGTTTGCTTGTTAACTTAGCATTAGGACACCACACCAAAATGGGCCAAGACCATAACCAAAGAAGAAAAATAGGGGTATCCTTGCCACTTAGGGAACTGGGTTCTCTGCTTTTCCCCACTGTTTCCTTTAAAGGATCCATTTATTCATGCACTTAAAGTGACCTATGCTCTACTCCTTTGCTGGCTTCCTCTCCAATGCTTCTTTCCATGATCCTGGATCATGGGGTTGCTCTTTTGACTCATTGTGTCCTTCTTGTTTAAGATCTGAAGTAATAAAATGGCACTTATTCCTGTAGTGATGCTATAGTTCCTGTCTGCTTTCTTCCAAACAAACCTAGGCTGAGATTTGCCCAGCACTCCAGGGGAACACTCTGTCAGGCTTCCCATGTCAGCATGAGGGTCAGAAAGGCATGAACAGGACAGGATCATATGAGAGGAACAAGAGCATCTGCCAATGAAAACAGGCTTCCTGCTCGAGGAATCTCTAGCCACAGGTGAGGTAATAAGGCATTAGGCCATCTTCCAAGTAAAAGAAGTGTGCTATGTAGGACATACTGCAGACACCCACAACCATTACCTCTACATTTCACCTTAGAGATCTGGTACTGGAACCCTAGTTTAGCAGCGGCTCTCAAAACCAGCAGGAATAAAACAAAAGTGCCTGTCAAAAGCCAGAGTAGAATTCAGAGTGAGAGATGATTTGAAAATTGCATAGCATCTTCATCCTGGTTCTATGACAAGCCTGCTGGGTGACCTTAGCATATCATTGAGCTTCCTTGAGTCTCAGTCAATTCAATCCTAAAATGGAAAGCTTTAAAAAGTTTCTAGGGTTCATTACAGAATCATTCTTCTATAAAAAACAGAAATATAGCTGGTTCTGGTGATTCATATGCCTGTAATCCAAGCTACTCAGGAAGCTGGATTTGAGAATTGCAAAGTCTGAAAGTCTGTGAAATTCTTATTTCTAACTAAGCATCAAAAGAAGCAGAAGTAGAGCTATGACTCAAGTGGTAGATGCTTGCCTCATGTAACAAAGCTCAGGGACAGCACTTTCACCCTGATTTCAACCCCTAAAAACAACATGGGTGAGCCAGGCGTGGAGGCTCATGCCTGTAATCCTAACTACTCAGGAGGCTGAGAGCTGAGTATTCTGGTCCAAAGCCAGCCCAGGCACTAAAGACCCAGAGACTCTTATCTCCAATTAATCAAATGGCGCTGTGGCTCAAGGGGTAGGGCAGTAACCTTGAGCTAAAGATCTCAGGAACAGCACCCAGGCCCAGAGTTCAAGCCCCATGACCTACAAACAAACAAACGAACACCCAACATGGGTACATTACACACACACACACACACACACACACACACACACACACAGAATAGAATAAAAATAGAATAGGATAAGTTCAAAAGGATAAATTATGTTACCACTTCATGCATATATTTATATATGCATACATATGTGTATATATATGAGTAAATGAAATCTATATTACAGAACTGTACAGAATCTGAGAATAACTGGTAGGGGAGAATGGCCCCCAAGTTGAGTTAGCCCCAGAAACATAAGCCTCCAGAGTGAACAGCACACGACACTAAGTCACTGGAGTCCTTGGGATTATATCCTCACTCACTGCCTAACAATGGGGCTAATGAAAGTGAGGGAGTCTGTTCCAGGAACCAGCAGGTAAGATGTGAGTCTAGAAGTAGAAGAATTTCTACTTTTCTTCCAGTAGAAGAACTATCACAAGACTAGGCACCTTTTGATGCCTGCAGTTTCTCCACAGCACGCAGCACAGGCTAAGTAAGTCACATGTCTTCGAAAGCTACCTAAGGCTGAAGTTACAGAAGTGGCAGATCACATGAGTCAAAGGTTACAAGCAAGGCCCGGCCTCTGCCTTCCAGGAATGCTGTGTGGACACCAGGTTCTGTGTTCTGGTGAGTAAGGGAACTTCCTGAGTTTTTCCTTCCTGTAAAGTCCCCATTTACTTTGGCATCAAAAGGCACTGAGCAGCCTGCAGCCAAACAGTAAAGCAGTGTTCACTTCTACTTATTGCTGTGATCACCATATTTCTTTTGTGTCCTTGAAGTCTTTCATGGACATTTATTGTCAGCTTCAGCTTGGAAAGGGGTGAGCTAGAAGATTGCACAGACAGCTTTATGCTGACCTTTATATGACGACCTCAAATAAGCCATCAAATCCTTGCGCTGTTCAGATTCCTCTCAAGTAAAATTAGCGCCATCACAGGAGCTTGAGTGGAGTGGGGTCACTTAAAGTTCCCTTCCTGAAGTCTTTGCCACAGACGGTCCCTGAAATCCTGAACATGTACTACCCCAAAGACTTCCATCTTTCCCAACAAATGAGTCATTTATACACATATCCACTTCTCTGTCACCTTTTTTCATGCTACTGTATGCCTGCTTCAACAGTTTTAGAGAGTGAGCACTTATGGAGGTCCTGCCATATAGAATGTTAGAGGCTCAATTATAAAACAAAGCTGATGAACTTTCTCTTTCAATAGGAATATTGACAATTATACATGCAACTATAATTTGATGTTACTCATAAAGTAATTATTATAATAGCAGCTAATAGTATCATACTAACTACTACTTTCTCAGTCCTTTTATATATTTGCTTCTTTAACTTTCGTAACTCTCATTCTATGTTCAATGTCTAGATTAAAAAACTGAGGTTACAAGAAGAATGTGATACTCAGAGCTCAGCCTCCTGAGTAGCTAGGATTACAAACATGAACCATCAGTGCCCAGCAAAATATTACTTTGCATGCATGCTAGAAAAATATTCTTTCCTTAGCTAGTAGACTGAGTCAAGAACACTACATTGCTTTATATTACACATTTTAGCTTGGAAGTCAACCTTGTAAATTAGGGGCTTGCACCTATTTGTTCAATTTCTTTTCTTTAACTATCGAAAAGTTTAAAGTTTGTGCATTGGTTAAATCTCTTTAGTAAAATCACAAATGTTATGTGAACTGATGGAAGAGGAGATAAGTACAAATATTGAAACTATTGCAATACACTTATGTGGCCACATAGAAAGTAGAGGCATTTATTTGTGAGCTAGCTAAGGTATCAAGTTGGAAATGTTTCATTGCAGTTCTTGAGCTGGCAAACAAATCAAGAGCCCATGAAGCGCCAGGGCCCAGAGAATTCTTATGGGTAGCATTACTGATAGGAGTCTGGCTTGTTTAAGATATTAGGAAATATAAGTAGCCATAGCTATCAAGGATTTGAAAGCCAGAGCAGACTGGTCCATCTGCACAAACAATGTATCCTTTGATGCCCAATTATATCTATCTTTAAAAATCTTACGGTTGAATCCCATCATGAGGACTTAAAGGAAGGTAAACAATCATTCACTGGGCTGAAATTTTCTGCAATCAACATCGCTCAAAATCTCATTGCTAGTGCTTGTAGGTTACTTGTTTAGGGTCAAGGACTGGACATAAAACAAAGCAGGAGCCAACTTTGCCCAAAGATGAGGGTCATTAAAGTTACCCAAGCATGGAGACCATGTTAGAAATGTCCTCTTGCAAAAGCCAGTCTTTCCCCTCTGAGATGTCCCCCTTGGGTCTTTTCCCCAGAGATCTGGGACAATTACAATTTCTTGTAATTTTTTTTTTTAAATTTCCTCTTCTGTACGTACATTATCTAGAGTACTGTGTTCTATTTCTTTCCTGGTTCCAGTATATCATACAGTCAAGTGTTGGATGTTTTCATATAGAGCACCAAGACTCGTAGAAAAAAGAAATCAAAACTGACTGTGAAATACTTTTTTGGCCAGTCCTGGGGCTTGAACTCAGGGTCTGGACATTGTCCTTGGACACTATTTTTTGCTCAAGGCTAGAATTCTGCTACTTGAGCCACAGCGCCACTTCCAGCTTTTTCTGTGTATGTGGTTCTGGGGAACTGAACCCAGGGCTTCATGCATGCTAGGTGAGCATGCTATCACTAGGCCACCCTTCTTGCCCTGTACAATACTTAAATTTTTTTTGTCAGTTCTGGGCTTGAGCTCAGGGCCTGAGCACTGTCCTTGGACTTTCTCAAGGCTAGAGCTCTACCTCTTGAGGCTGGAAGTGATGCTAAGCTTTTTTTTATAGTTTAAAAGCTTTTTTTTTCTTCATATATTTTTATTGTAATTAATAGAAGGGTTACATTATATTTGCCAGATAGAAGGTACATTAATTCACGTACACTGATACCCTTTCTCATGTCTTGGTCCCCATTTCCGTCCCCCCACCCCCAACCCTCATCTTGTTTTCCTCCCTTCCCTATCCAGTTTTTTTCTATATATGTGGGATCAAGGAATCAGACCCGGGTCTTCGTGCATGCTAGGCAAGCACTCTACCACTAGGCCAAACTCCTGGCCCTGTATAATACTTTTTATACTGAGATTTTATGCATATAATACACACTATAAATACATTTACACTGTGTTCATTCACATATGAAAAAAAATCATTATAAAAGACCAGCAAAGTACTTTTGTCAAAGCATACAGATTTTTATTGGACTAAATTTTGAATTTCAATGATGTCCATCAGAGAGCTTGTCTTTTAATGCTGATGTACAAATCCTCCATGGTGGGGTAAAAAGCAAACTGAAAATACAAATATGACTTGAAAATACAAAGATGAAACATATTAAATCAAAGGCTAGTATGTAAGTCAACTGAGAAAGTTAAAATCTATTTACTGATGGTGCTCAATTTTTGATGGTTCAACACATTTTATTCAAGCTTGGGATAATGCAAAAGCATACCTATACAGTTATCCTGTTTGTCTCCTTTTAGTACAGTATTCAATATATTATATTGTGTCCAATACTATTATTAAATGGTCTTTGTGCTAGGCGATTTTGCCCAGCTGTAAGCTAAGGCAAGCATGCTCAGCATATTTATGGTAGACTAAACTATGGTGTTCAGTAGGCTAGGTATGTTACATGCATTTTCTACTTAGATTGTTTTCATCTTACGATGGGTTTATTGTGATATAATCCCACCATAAAATGAGAAACATCTGTATTATGTTTGAGAAAAATACACAATGAGAAGCAGGACCAAAGGGTTTTTTTGTGTGTTCTTCTTTTGGGGGGCATAGAGGGTTGGGAACTATAATTTTACATAGAGTAGAAATAAAAGGCTGCTTGAAGTATGTAACTTTTAAGGTCAAACATGGTGGCACATCTGTAACTCCAGAGGTAGAGATGAAGAGGATCACAGTTCAAGGCCAGCCAGGGCATAAAATTAGGAAGAATCCGTCTCAACAAACAAGCCAGATGTGGTAGTATATTCCAGCTATGTGGGAAGTATAGGGAAAATGATTCTGAAGTTGTCCCTGGCTAAAAGTATAGGATTCTATCTGAAAACTGATGGAGGTATGAAAGAACTAGAGGAGTGACTGGAGTAGTAGAACAGCTATTTACCAAGAAGGAGGCCCCAAATCCAAACCCCAGTACCTCTCTAAATGAGAGAAGAGAATACAACTTTTGAGCAAACACCTGAGCAAATGAACTATGAGGCTTGAGCCCTATAGGTGAGATTCAAACACAACTGTAACCTGCTGTGTTTAAAGAAGTCAGGAGACTAGTAGGGCTAGAATGGAGTTTTCAAAGACTAAAATAGGTGATACTATGCTTTAATAGTCTGACACTAATCAAGGTCTATTATCTTAATGTTGATGGCACTTTGAAATCCTAGTCCCAAGGTAAAAATGTTGTGTTTGGCCTGTGTGTAGTGGCGGTAGAGGGGGGTATAATTGGGTGATTGGTTCATGAGGACTAACTTGGTTCATGAGGACTAATTCCTCACATGTGACATTACTCCAGAAAAATGTCTCACCTTTCTGCCAAGTGAGGATACTGCAAGTAAGAAGGCATTGACTCTTGAGGCAGGAATGGGACTCTTACTAAACACTATATATGACAGCAGGTAGATTTTGGACTCTTTGTCCTTCTCTGTTGTTTATGAGCTACCCAAACTATTGTATTTTGTTATAGCAGATCAAATACATTAAGACATCTCATTGTATTACTTTTGCTATACACGAGTTATTTATTATTAAAGAATTAGAATTTGTTAAAGAATAACAATAGGAAAACAGAACAAATAAAGAAATTATGCAGATGATATCCCACAAGTGGACAAGAGCAAAAAAGCAAATACAATAAAATTGGGGCTGGATCGTGGTGATTGTGGCTCAACTGGTAGTTTGCCAGCTGAGCAAGAAGCAGAATAACCACAAAGCTCTAAGTTCAAGCCTTGGTATAAGCAAAACAAAAAAGTTAAAGGCAAATAAGATGGATAAAATAATTGAAAAGATGCACTTTGATTAAGGGAGAGAGACTAGAACAAAGCTAAGAGAGAATGTGCCATTAGTACATTTGCTCTGCATAAATTGTTGAACCTCTTTAGAGGAAAGCAAATAAGTATATGGTAAAACCTATAATCATATAAAGAGTGTCAGGAAAGAATGAAAGGGATATACAATAAAAATCTTTTTTACTTTATTTTTATCTATACTCACAGAATATATTTACTGAAACTGTTGGCAGTATTACCATTGTACTCAGGCATTTTTGTTAATGACAGGTAACATGAATGGCAAGAATTGTACATGGGGTGGGAAAGGATTTGGGAACTTATTGAGGTACCTACACTACCCATGAAAGAGTATACCTGTGTGTAAACAGGCATTCAGATGAATGGATTTTGACAACTCTGGGGAATCACTTAAAATGTGTAGAAGACAAAAATACTTGATATTCTAATGGAGGACACGACTAGAATCACCTAACAGCCCCCACTAAAATGAGAAGGCAGAAAACAGCCCCTCCCCCCGTGCTTAAGAATATTAGAAGCATTTCACTCTGGGGACCAAACCATCAACAAAAACGCAAAAATGCAAACTATGAGCAGATTGTGAGAGCTGAAACAGTGTGAGGTCATTTGACCTCAGCGAGAATGCATACATCAGATGATTCAAATGTTTTGACTGGCTTCATCTGTCTGAAAGTTAACATGAAAGAGTGGTTAGCATTGATTTTGGAACTGAAAATAAATTCAAATGAGAAAGTGAATTTGTAAATACAGAAGCAAAAATTAATAAAAATTGAATATTTTTCTTAATTAAAAATCCCATGCCTGTTTTAGTTTGTGGCTTTAGAACACATGTTGAGTTGATGATAAACTAACACAAAGATTGAAGGAATGTCTATACTGTTTCAAGGTAAAATTTTTACATTAAATAACATACTATTAATTCTAAGTAGATTATGAAATCTTATGGCTTGTAATCCCTAGACAACCACTAAGAAATTAATTCAGAGAGATGTAAATGAAAAGTCAATACAGAAAAGTAATAGGATACTAAAATATTCCATTACCCTATAGTAATCAATGCTATGAAGGATTGGCATAAGGAGAGACAAACAGATCAATAAAAGAGAATGTAGGGTCCAGAAAAAAGAAAGAAAGGATGAATCGATGAAAAAGGAAATATGTAGGAAATGGCATCACTAAGTCCAATCAATAATTATCTTATACTTGAATGACTGAACACTGCAATCATAGCCAGAGATTGACAGAATGAATATTCAAAAAGATCTACCTCAATACTATTTACTCAACACACAAAAGATACTCAATACCGTTTGCACAAAAGATATACTACCATGCAAAACCTGCAAAAAAAGTTGCTTGAAAAATGATTATAATATTAAATTATGCAGACATCAATCACAATATGGCTAGAGTGGCATTAATACCAAATGAAGTAAACTTGACAAGAACTAGTACTTGAGCTACAACATAATACATCTTAAAAATTAAAAGGACAGTTTATCAGGAAAACATAACAATTTTTAAAGTCTATAGGGTTAAGTTTCAAAATATATACAGCAAACACCTACAGAACCAAAGGGGGAGTAGGCAAAAATAAAATCATACTTTGAGATTTCCAACAGTCTTTTCTCACTAAGTTACAGGACAATAAGACAAAAAAAAATACCACAAGGATATAGAAGACTGGGTCACAATTAAATTTCTTGATGTCATTGCATTTATCTAATACCCCTTAAAACTGCAGTAAAAGAACTTATTTCCAGAACACATTGGTCATTTACTAGAAGAGACCATAAGCCTGGCTTATTTAAATATCTCAGTATATTTTAAAAGATTAAAACCTTACAAGCATACCCTCTGACTATAAAGAATCCAAAATGGAATTTAATAAGCTCTCTAGAAAAGTTACAATATTTAGAAACCAAACAAGAAATTGCTACATAACTCATGGATCAAAGGAGAAATCATAAGAGAATGATACATAACTTGTATCTAAGTGATAATAAAGGTAAAGCATATCAAAAGTTGTGTGATGTAAATAAAGCACTAGCCTTCAGTTCAAACCTCAATACCACTGAAACACATACACACCAAAACAAAAACAAAAACAACCACCCCCAAAACTGGAAGATTCATTCTTGTTAAGATACCAGTTTTTCTCAGATTAATTCACAGATTTAATGCATTCAAATACCCATGACAATGGGTATTTGATAGAAATTTAAAGGCTGATCTCAACATTTATAAGGAAATGCAAAAAAGTTGGAAATGCAAAAAAGTTGAATAGTTTCTCAGTTAAAATAAAAGAAGCTCATGAACTTACATATCTGCCTTCAAGACTTCCTAAAAATCTATAGCAATCAGTGTGATGGGATACTGCCGTAAAGATGGACAAATAAATCAATAGGACAAAATGCAGACTCCAGAAATAGATGCATACTTGCACCAACAATTGATTTTTGACCCAAGTGCCAAAGCAATTGAGTGGGGGAAAAAAATTCTCAGCCATGAGGTAGGAACCAATGGATATGTACAGAGGAAAGGGAGAAGTTCTAGTTCTTTTTTATTCCATTCAAAAGTAGTCATTGAAAACAGAACTATAAAAAGCAAGAAAGCTAAAAGCTTTTAGAGACACAAGCTTTCACAAAGCAAACAGGAAAATGGTAGTTTCTTACAAAGTTACACCTACAGTTTCCTATCAGGTTATATATACATATTGGCTCAGCAATCTCATTCCTCATTATTTATCCAACTAAAATAAAAATAAATGCCTGCCAAAGGACTTGTACAAACATGTTTATAGTTGCTTTTATTCTCAATAGCTGACAACTGGAAGCAGCCCAAGTGTCCATCAACAAAAGAATTAATAAACTCTGGTGTACTCATATAATGAAATACTACCATTACTACTACTACTACACACACACACACACACACACACACACACACACACACATACACACACACATACACACACACACACACGTGAACTACCTATCTATGCAAAACTATAGATAAGTTTCACAAGTAAGATTTTTTTTTTTACTTCCACTGGGGCTTGAACTCAGGGTCTGGGCACTGTCCTTGAGCACTTTTGCTCAAAGCTAGCACTCTACTACTTGAGCCACAGCACCACTTCTGGCTTTTTCTATATATGTGATACTAAGGAATGGGACCCAGGGCTTTGTGCACATCTACCACTAGGCCACACTCCTGGCCCCCACATTTAGAATATTCTTAAAATAGACAAAAGTTATCTAAGAAGGATTAGAAGTACATGGGACATAAAGCTCTCTGGAGAGATAGAACCCTCTGGAGAGAGAGAAATCTACTTTGTCATCAGAGTAGGGTTGCATGGGTCTATCCATTTGTTAGGGTTGTACAGCTAAGATTTATGCAGCTTGCTGTGCATAATACAGTCAGAATGATAAATAATAATGGAATGGAGGGATGCAATGAAATGATAGGGAGAGTTAGAAATATAAAAGAATTCAAAACATAGAATATTGATGATTGTTAAAGTTGAGGTGATGGATATATAGAAGTTCAATATTTGATCCCCTTTATAGAAAGTTTTAGCATTGTTTTTAAAATGTCTTGAAGCAAGTAAACTCAGTAATAGGTCAGAGATAGTAAACTTAGGCCATTGGCCTCAACTTCACACCTTTCTGTGAATATTTGAATTTTCTATTCCTTTGAAGAAAACCTTCTCCACATTAAAATGTATTTTATGGCTTTACTGTATTCTATCAGCAAATATTTGAGTGTCCTTTTCATTCAGGTAAACTGAGGAACACCTTTACCATTGTGAGTGTCCTTGAAATAGGAATGGGGATTAAGTCACTTAAGGACTTTGACGTGACTGTGCTGTGAGGGTTTTGTCTGAGACAAGGGCACATGCAGAAGGTATCCTGAGACACGACTTGTCCAGCTGTGGCTTTCCTTGACTTTCCTCTGTGATGGCTACACAACTGGCTCCGCTGGAGGAAACAATATGTTTGTTTGTTTCTAACTTGAACCTGTACAGATTCTTGTGTGTGTGTTTTTTTCAACCAAAATCCTATGAGGACATAAAAGGACATTGTCTTGTTGAAACAACTTTCTAACATTCTTAGGGCTTCTCCTGAGATTTTTCAGGAACATAGGGATGATGCATCTTCTGTTATGACAGCAGCTAACAGCTGGTTCTGAGACTTTTCTATCCACAGCTCCCCACCACCTAGCTGACAAGTGGTAGTACAGATACAACGTTCAGATACTGTTCAAGCTTCTCACTGAGTCCTTATATAACAATATTGTGAATCAGGAAGAGATAAGGAGACATCAATGATGACAGAACACACTACCCCAGCATATGGCATCTTTGCATTTGAGAAAAAAAATGAAGCAAGAAGGCTTGTCTACCATCCCCCCTGCTGCAGACCTTGAAAGCCTTCCATGACTTTCATGGGACCTTCAATCTCCCCTACACCAGAAGAAAACAATGAACAATAAACAAGAGTCTGAATGTGGAGCCTCAGTTTTAACTTAGATCATACCCTTTTCAGCCTGTTACACTTCTTCAGTCCAATCTTCACACAAGCACAGAAGTGCTCCTTTGTGTCTTCATTTTGGAAGGCACCTATGTCACATAACACTTATTATCAAGTAAATTGGCATGCTTTCCTCCGGTTAATCCACCTTTATTACAGGGGCTCACATGAAATTCGCAATGCATGAGGAAAGCATGCTGCTGTTGCTGGCCTCTTGTGGCTAAAATTACCTTGTCTGGTGCTGAGACAGTTTGAGGATAAACCTGCTAATGCACAACCTTTTCCTCTGATGTTCTTGGGGATGGAGGGAGAGCAAAAGAGGCAGAGAGGAAAGGGTGAAAGGAGAAAGTTGAAAGATCAATGATTGATTCAGCTGCCTGGTAGAGTAGACCAAAATTGTATTCACCTGTGGTAGAAATGATTTTACACATGGGGCTAGGAATGTAGTTTAGTGGTAGAGTGCTTGTCTAGCATGCACGAAGCCCTGGATTTGATTCCTCAGTACCATAGAAACAGAAAAGGCCAGAAGTAGGGAGGTGGCTCAAGGAGTGCTAGCTTGAGCAAAAGCAGCTCAGGGACAGTGCCCATGCCCTGTGTTTAAGCCCCAGGACTGTAAAAAAAAAAAAACAAAAAAAGATTTTACACTTACATTTACACACACACACACACACACACACACACACACACACGTGTGCACATCGAAAAATGTATCCTCCATATTCTCAGCGAGAAGATGCAGCTTGCAGGGGGCCTTGGCCCTCTCCCTTAGAAAATACAGTGAGAACAATTTGCAATGGAAGAGAGCTGAGGAGCCATTACTGCACAGACACAAACTTACCAAATCCCCTGAAACCTCTAGTACCAAAACACTGATCAAAATTTTGCTTTTTTCACAAACGTATTTGAGCTCTCTCTTCGCATTGTATTGCCAAACAACCTGTGTAGTTTCATTTGGGTTTGAAAGCATAATTCACTTTCAGAGTCAGGCATCCCTGAATTTATCCCCTTTCCAGCTGCTCCTCCCGCCCCCACATTAAACCCTCAACTACTTTACTTAAAATTAAGTTTCCTTTGCTAAGAAGGTTAAGAGAATGAGAAAAGAAAATCACCTAAAGGAAGGGCCAGATACCAAAAAGGGAAAGAAAATCTGTCAAAGCAGATGGAAACAGACTAACTTACTTCCTCCTTTGCCCCCTTTTCTCCCCTTTTCCTGAGGATAGTAAACAACTTCTTAACAGATCAAAAGGAATAATTTTGAGACAAGTTGCTTACTCACAAAATTCATTATGGTAATGCCCCATCATCTTCAGCCAAGCCATTCCCCTGGCTTCCCAGCTTTGATCTGTGCTGTGGCCTTGTGTCTGTTCCCGCAGTTAATCTACATTTTGTTGGCGTCAGACTTTTCCAGTACTGATGCCTCAGGTTTGTGGAGAAGCCCAGTAGAATTCAAGAGCCAGACTAGAGATGGATGTTTTTCCCCTCCTTAGTTTAAAAATGTATTTTGAAACACTGGTCATACGACATGTTGGATATTTTGTTCTTCCCTACCCCCTGCAAGTGCAAGCATGCTTTTACTCTCTTCTAGAAAATTTTCCCTTTGGCAGAGCTCTTTTACACTGCAGCCTTCATGTCTGCAATGCAGGTTTCTTGCAGAGCATTATTTATTATTAATGATATAACAATTTATAGACTTCCAGCCTCCTAACCCTCAAAGTACCCTAACGAACAGTGCCAACCACCTAATGTGCAGTAAATGGTGCTACCCTGACCTATAGGGAGCCATCTTTTAAAAAGTCATTTTGCCTGTATGGTCCCTTAGGACAGCCCAGGCTGGCATTTATGCCAGCGGTGAAGACTGAAGACAAGTGCAACGATTCTCTAATTGGCAATGATATAACTTTGACCTTTGTGAAGACAAGAGCATTTCAATTGGATTTCTGCAAATGACTTACCTGGGGTATCACTCTGTTGTTCAATTTCCTGCTCAATAAAACTGATGGAAAATAATCTGTTTTGTTTGACCATCTGCCCGTATCCCGTGAATCATTAATTGCCAAACTCAGCTTCCTAAATGCTTTTTCTCTCCATTTCCACTCTCCTGATAGCTCTGAAGCATTTAGAACCATTGACCATCCATCCCAGAATGCTGGAAGTGTTGCCACCTGCCCTCTGAAACACTAGGTGTCCTATTCTCCACCCCCCTCAGCCAAGCATTGATCCTGTCAACACACTAGGTTGTTTCCTTTCTGGTCCCTCTTTTCCACCCTTCCCTGACCACTAAGAGAATTCCCTCCTTTGCTTGTGAGGATGGTGACAAGTATGCCTGGTGTGTAAGTCCACCATTTCCAAGTTATTTCTTCTTATCTCACAGAGGCTTCCCGAACTAGATGGAACTCGTCATCACAATTTATTGTTTTTACTTTGTCCTGGTTACGTGCTCTGAGAGACAAAGTGTGCATCTGTCTTAGCTCAGTAACCACTGTAGACATTAAGAGGCATGGGCTTGGGAGGGGGTAGAGGGAGGGAAATAGGGACAAAAACCATGAGAAGGGGTATCAATGTGTCAGAAGTAATGCACCTACTACCTGGCAAATGTAACTGTAACCCCTGTATATATTACCCCAACAATACAAAATAAAAGAAGTTATGGGCATTTTCAGCCTTATTTTAGATATAACATCTTATCTTACAGATAATCCTGTGTTTGGAGAAATAAAGCATAGGATGGTAAATACTGACATAGCTGACCTCAAGTCCTTTTTTTTCTCTACTATGTAAACATTTACAAAATACAGCAATATCGCCATGACAGTACATGACTAACAGCCAGTTTTGCTTAATCCATGAGACAACTAAGGATATTATCTTCTGCTCTTTCTCAGGCTTACCTGGTTGCCAGCTTCTGTAGGAATATTGGGGAGCGATGAAGGCATGTAGACGCTAGTCTAATTCTCATGAAGGCGAAGATCCAGAAGAAAAGCCCAGTATAGCTTCTTCCCCACTGTCCACATGATTTTCAGGGTTCAGCCTGACCTGCCTGGCTTCAACTCCAAAAAGGTTGACAAAATCTCAGAGACCCAAGAGGACTCCATTCTGAAGCAGAGATGGAGGGGGAAAAAATAGAGCTCCATTTCTACATCTGTAGCTGATTTTTATTAAACTTAGTAAAAAATTTCAAACCAATACTTCTTAAAATACGGCCTCAGGACCACAACAGGATTGCCTGTTGGAAAGGCAATCACAGAACTATTGGATCCAAACTTGAATCAGAAGATGAGGCCTGACAGGTTTTACTTTAACAGGCTCTCAGGTGATTCTGATGCACCCTAAAATGTAAGAAAGCTGTCCTCCTGTACCATTTTAAATAGATGATGTGATTTACATGTGATAACATAATCTCTTCCGTCATCCTTTCCAATGCTTAAGTCATTTGAAGCCCATGTGTTACTTATTCTGAACCAAGCCCTTAATAAATTCAGCTTTTTATATTCCTTCACAAGTCAGACAGTTCGTGTTAGTATTTCCTCAATGCTATTTTTAAGGCATCATTTTATGGCTTTTTTTTGAGAGAGAAAGCTCTTCATCACATTGCAACATCCAAGTAAGCAATTAAGCAAATGATTTGCCTCTTTGGCCCTCATCTTACACAAACATTTCTTTGCACTGAACTTGATATGGGTAAAGAGCTCAATAACCACTTCTGAATTTCTTAAGAGAAGCCTTTTTGTGCCACCATGGTACTCTTGCCAGAGGCTGTCAGTGGAGGAGAACATAATTCTTAGGGCTTGTGTTCCTTCTCTGCAGTCACTGTTGTTGGCCTGGTTCTCTTTGTTTTCCATTTTCCATGATGCCCATTCCATGCATTTTGCCCCAGCTTTTTACCATTTTTCTTGTCCCCTTGCCTGTGTTGCCCAGATTTGAGAAACTTCCCTGACTTTCATTTCATGGGGTTCTAATCACTTCAGTTCACTCACTCAAATTTCTAATCCTGTTTTCCAAATAACTTGTGACCTTCTCTCCAATTCATCATAACCTGCAGGTATAAATATTGGGTCTCTCTTTTAATTCTGTCCCAGTGAGAGTTATTTGATCCACCATTGTCCATCTCTGCCTTTAGAGCTGAAGTCATGTTCAGAGGAGTCATGTAAAAAGAAAAAAAATGGCAGAGAAGGAGAAACAGGGTTCATGCCAAATTGAAACCTGTGGGGGGTAGTCTGTTATTAACATGCATTAAGCATTTGGACATGCTAAGTGCTTAATTCATGTCAATAACTATAATAATACGGCATATCTTAAGAATATGGCTTTGTGTTTATTCCTTCCTTGCCTGAGTAACTATTTAATATGGTCAGTTGGGCATCTGGACTCAGGCCAGTGGGTACCCAGTCTGATTTTTTTGCTAAGAAGAGACTGCAGCTGTTATAGTCCGTGAACTCCTTGTAATGCTGCCCAGCACGCAGCAGGGAGATACAATTGTCCAGCAAACAGATTTAAGAAATGGACTAGAAATAGAGTTTCTTCACAGCATTTGGAAAAAACTAATCCTTCCATTTTTAACCTCTATGAAGGAAAAATGAAGAAAAATACTAGGCACTTGGAGAATCAGTTGAGATGTGAAATGTCTGGTAATTTATAAACATTTAACAGTGTATTTTGCTCTGGAATTTTATACAAATCGAATCTTCATTTCTGTGTCAGAGAACCTTCCTACCTCATCCTTGCCTGGCAGGTATGTGCTTAGTTAAGCTGGGAGGCTGCAGAGGGAAATAAAGAAGGATACCATTGGAACCATACATAAAATGGAAAGAAAACACTCTGGGCATCAGGACATCCTGCCCTTAGGATAGCCTTCTAAAATTACCAATTTTATACCTTAGATGAGTCTTAGATTATTTGTAAGCTTCTTCCTCTATCAAGTGGAACTAAGATATGTTCTCTGCTTCCATAGCTATTTTGATAAATATAAGGAATCTAGGACACACATAAAATCAATATTCAGTTTTTGCTGTAATAATACTGCATAAACCGTCCCCAAATGTGGTAGATTATGAGTGTTTCTCCCTCGTAAGTGTTGCATTAGCTGTGAATCATGTAAGATGGGTTGGGCATGGGTTCAAGTCTGCTTGGGCATCTCTCATTCAGGGAGCCCAGCTGAAGGTGTAGTAGCTACCCACACTATCTCTACTCACAACTGTTGACTGTGATTGAAAAAGGGTAAGTGGAAGTTTACCGTGGCTGCCCAAGTCTGAGGGTGAAAGTAACACAATCACTTGCTGAAGTCAACCTTTCACAGGGCCACACTCAGTGCCAATGGGACAGTGAAGCATCTTGTATTCACTGGGAAGATATGGTATGAATAGAGGGAAAAGTATGAACGAATATTCTCATCTATAGCAGTGAGTGGGAATGTGTTGGAAACTCTATTCACATTAAATAAGGTTACTGTGGCCTTGGGGCATTAAAAAACAGTCTGAAATTGTCTTAGAAAGGACAGGAGTTGAAGCTTTGTGGAAGCAAAAATATCTAGGCATAGACTTCCTTCTGTAAGTGTTACCATTCTTTGTTAAAGTCACAAAGCGATGGTGCGTTTCCATTTCAGCCCGTATTGAGAGAATAGATATGTGTTAGGAGAGGCTCTATATGGTCAGGATCTAATGAGTGCGTGAGTAGAGCATCAAGAGTTCTCTCAGGTCCTCACAGGACATGCATTGCTGTGTTCCACATGTTTAGGTTGTACCACAAGCTAAAGCATGTGAAAAGCCAGCATGATTTCCTTATATCACTGCAGAACACAAGCCATGTCACCTGGGCCTAACGATTCTGTACTAGGTAATAGAATGAATAGCCATCTTACCTGGTTGCACTGCTGCAGCATGGTATTAACCAAGTGGAGAACACATGTCGTCACGACCTCCCGTTATCAGGCCCAAAGGGCCTTGCCAGGGCTGACTGCCCACTCAATAAATGGTCCTTAACTCGCAAGTGCTTACAAACGAGCAGGAACAGAGTTCCCTAATGTTGAAAGAATAAATCAACTTGGAAAATCAGGGGAATGATTAGTAATTAATAGGATTAGTGATGATGACAAAGCATATTAAACATATAGGAATTAAAACATGACAATGTCATAGGTAAATGTGGGCCAACTCCATACAAATGTGACTAGGAAAGACAGGCAGTTCCATAGCAAGGCAAATGCTTCTTAGGAATGTCCCAAATGACCATATTTCAGTTCCTCTAGAGCATCACCTATGACCCAGCATAGGCCCAGAATAATAACCACAGAGAGCACCTACTATATTTATATTTAGAAGGTGAGAGTGAAGAAGAAACTAAGAGCTTGAACAAGAATCTTCTTAGGATAGATGTAAAATATTCAAAATGTAGTCTGTCCAGCATTTATGTTTCTTGAAGTGTGGAGAAGACATATTCAGGATAGACAAGGCTCCTGGGCTTCCAGTGAAACATGCCTGTGCATGACATGCGGGAGATAGACATGAAAATTACAAAACATTGTGCTAAGTCCTTGAACAAAGTTGACCAAAGCCATGTCAATTTTCTCAGTCATCCCTAACCAAGAGGCAATTTGCCTTTGGGAAAAAAGCAAACAGAACAGTTAGAAATGTGAGGGTTCTTCCTGAGAGACTGTTATGTAAGATAACACAGGGCTACTCTGAGTAGTAGATCTACTCAGAGTAATGATATTAAACTGGGCTAAATAACTTTAAAAAATCCAGTGACAAATTATTTTTTTGCTACAAGTATTCAAAACTATGTTTTTTTCCTGGTGTGAGGGGGAATACATTTTGCTCCTGGGTTCTATAGAAAATATATAGATAAATATGGACACATTGTGGCCCCAAAATGCATGTAATCTAGAATGGCCCACATGCTCTGACAGAATGTATTATACCTGGTTTCCTTTTGTCTTCCTCTCAGCTACCAATGAAGCATCTGCTGATAAAAGATAGTAAATGTGAAAAATATATAAAGGAAAAAATTGGGGGAAAGAAGAACAAATGAATCTAAAAACTATAGAATGTGGTTCTGGTCCTGGGCTATCGATAACTTCTAGAATGGAAGACATATTATGGCTGATATATGGCCCACATTTTTTTTTAGTATACTTCTCTAAGACCACTACCAAGTTAATCATTCTATTGTTTCCATTTGTCACTTGTGGCATAATAATAAGGAGGAAGAAAAGAGATATTAGAAGTTCAGAGCAAAGGAGAAATGGTCTGGTGGGCTTTGAATAAAATGGAGTAGGGGTAGAGGAGTACTAGGCTAGGAGTCAAACACAGAGAATTTGGGTCTTAACCCAATCACTAAGTCACCTCTAGCTCCGCTCCCTGGACTTCTACTTGCCTACGTGAAAAGGAGGATATCTGTTTGAGGAATTGTGACAATTTAACGAGATCCTATGAATGGAAGTAGCCCTATACCTGGTATGTCTTAAAAGATCAACACGCATAGACCTTCCCCTTACCAACATAATAGGGGGAACGAAAAAAAGAAAGAACGAGAAATCAAGCTGACCAGATGTGATTGCTTGATGAGAAACTTTGCTCCTAGGAAAGCTCATTATTAATTTTCATGGATTATTGCCGGACTAAACCTACAAATTCACATCACAAAACTATCCACAAGAAAATGTATATGTGACTAACTATAAGCCCTTAGGAAGATTACATGAGTTAGTGCACTGAAGTGGTTTGAATAATGCTTGGCACAGAGCAAAAGCACAATTAATATTGTTATTAGTAGTAGCATTAATACTGGCTGAGCTGGCCAGAGGAATTTCTTGCAAATAGCTACCCGGTCTTAACATCAGTGGATCTTAAATTTCATAATTCAATGTCCCGGATGGGGTGAGGGTGTCCAGGAGAGAGAAACAGAAATGAATGGCTTGGCTCTGAGCAACACTGTTTCTGGTACTAGGGCACTGATCCTCCTGATGGCTACCGGGAAAATTGAACTAATGTGACAGTCATTTGTGGACTCTTTCCAGGGTGCCAATATGCCGGAGGACTGCACTTGCCTGGGAAAGAAGGTCCTCTGGGCAGTTTCCAGGAAACTCCAGTGACTCAGGTTTGGAATTTAGCTCTCCATTTTATGTAGATAAAATTGGTTTTTCTTTTGTTTATTTTGTTTTAAATGTAGGGTCAGAACCACTGAAGAAATAAGGCACAGAAGAACATAAGAAATTGAAGACACATTATGATTATCACTATTTCCACACACCCTTGCAGCTATCCTATTTCTAAGAGGTTAGACTTTCCTTATTGGCCACTCTGTGCTTAGAGCATCTGTTTTTCTAGGTATGGAAACTGGAAGAATTTCATCTCAAGACATATTTTTCTCACAACTGGAACATGGCTAGATCTCCCTATCTCTGTAGATTCTTGGACCAGCATTAGAACTAGGCCTCCTGGTACTACAGAGGTCCTGAGACTTTTCTCTCTTTTGGGTAATCATTGTTTGTGAACTCAGAAAAGACTTGGAAGAAAACATTGCTATAGGAAGGGAGAGGAAATGAAAAGAAAGGGAAGGGAAGGGAAGGGAAGGGGAGGAGAAACAAGAAAAGAGTTTGAAGAAATTATGGCAGGGACTGGGAGAGTGGCTCACCCCTGTAATCCTAGATACTCAGGAGGCTGAGACCTGAGGATCTCGGTTCAAAGCCAGTTGGGGCACTAAAGACTGTGGAACTCTTATCTCCAATTAACATCTAGAAAACCGGAAGTGGTGCTGTGGCTCATGGGGCAAGGTGATAGCCTTGAGCTGAAGAGCTCAGGGACAGCGTCCAGGCTCAGAGTTCAAGTGGCACAACCAAAAAAAAAAAAAAAAATATATATATATATATATATATAGCAAAGAAGGGAAAAGAAGAGCCAGGAGGGGATGGGAGCTGGCATTACGTTTTGTGACCAGCTCTTCAAAATTATCACAAAAGTTAAAAAGATATTGCTGCCCCAAGCCCTTCATAATCTGAGAAAAAAAGGAATGTAAGGCTACTCAATATCCCCTACCCGCCCAACTTGCTCATGTCTACCTGTCCCTGTTCTCATGAGAGAGATTGCTCTAATAGCAACCTTTGTGAACTCCTAAATTTCCTTGTGGCAAGAACATGAAATCAGTGTTGCCTCTCTGTGACTCATGTGGGAATAAACAATTCATATGGGATTGGTGGGATAACTCAGTGGTACAGAGGTTGCCTTGAATGTGCCAAGGCCTGGATTCAATCCTCGCCAATGTATTAAAAAAAAGAAGAAAGGTTAAATTCAGATACAGACACAAATCCACACTTACAGAGCAACTTACTTCCTTGAGTTTGGAGGACTCAGACAGAACACAGGGGTTTGAGGGTTTAAGTCACTGCAAGGCGGTTATTGAAACCCTGCAGATAGCACCCTCTTTTTGGAGGGCAAAGTCTGGAGTGTTAGTACAGCTTTTAGAAGGCAGCTGCCTCATCTCCCAGCAGTCACTGCATGCTTTCTATCCCGCTCAGGCAGTATGAACACAAAGTCCTATGACTGGGCAGAAGCCATGTCCTGAGGAAGTGAGGCCTAGTGGGATTGTTGGATGTGACTCCACTTTTACAAATACATTTTCCTCTCTGCTTCTTCAGCTATTTGTTCTCTGTCAGCAACTTTTCAGGTAGCCTTGGCTCCTAAAAGCTGGTCATGGACAGATCATGATCAAAGAGAACTCTTGCCGCAGACTACCGACCTCCTGCCTACCACGCTGCAGTCGGCATCTTCCCTGTTCCATTTCCACTGTTCAGAGCTTCCTGCAATTTTCTATTCTTCTCTCTGCTGTGAGCTGCAGGCATCAGTCTGTGTTATTAGATTGAAGCATCCAGGTCAACAGCATACTTCCCCAGCTCACCTCACAGAGGGGAGGGCTGTCACCTGAGTCTCTTCCTTACTTGGTATTTTCATTTCAGCGCATGTCTTTCCTCTTTCAGAGGTAGTGGCATTAAGCATCGTTAGGGTAAGGCAATGGACGGTTTATCATGAAAGCAAAGACTAAATCTCCATGTTCACCAGACCTGGCACGGACTTGTCTACCTCTGCACTTCTGTGTGCCTAGAAAGAACAACTTCTGCTTTAAAGCAACCATTCCCTTGTGGCAAGGGCAGGAGCTGTTAAAATCAGATGTGCTATGGCGTTAATGCTTTGAATTTACAAGGGTTGTTTGTAAAATGCCCTGCAGCTTTATTTCTCTCTTCTGGATGCATGAAACCTTACAAAGTCCAAGAATGGGGCTGGTATTAATAGAGTAAATCCTCCACTAATTACAGTGCACCGGCTGCAATATACTCTTTGATACCAGAAACAATGTTAACAGATGCCGAAGTCATATAGACACACATGGAGGCATTTAGGATGTCAGAAAGAGGGAGTTATAAAAATAAAATTAGTTAAGCTAGCAACAAATGAGCTGGAAATGTAAAACACACATCTGAATCTCTTGGGTCAAAGGTAAGGGAGTGAAGGGGATTGGTTCAAGTTGAGAGAAAGAAGAGAACAGGAAAAGACATGGAAGGGAGACAGGCAGGGAAGGGAAACAGCTAGAGTGTTTGAAGCACAGAAGACATCAAAGAGGAGGGACAACTTAGTAATAAAGAAGAAAAGCCAGTGCCAGGAGCCATCAAACAGATGCATATCTGAGCCTCTAACATTTCCTGAGAAGTTTGATGCACTCAAACACTGGCTCCATATGAGTCGTGAAAATTCATTCTGAACCTAGTGCAAAAGATAGTAGTAGCATGACCTTGAGAACTGATTGGGACTCCTTGTTCTAATTTCCTTCTTGATCTCAACAGTTTAAATAACAAATAGGCACATATGCATGTGTACACACACACACACACACACTCACACACACACACACAAAACTGTGTATGCAATGCACGCACAATACCAATTACTCTCAATGAAGAAAAACCAGACAAGTTGGAGAAGGGAAAACACAGTTTACTAGAACTTAATAGTTAGAGGTCTTTGTTAAGCGACCATTTCCATGAATTGTCTTAGTTTTAATGTTTTCTCCTGAAAAAAAAAAAAGAATTGTGTGAGATTTCACTGTTGCTGTTGTTTTATTAGAAAACAAGTAGAATCATAGTTATGGCTCAGTATTTCCCAACTGAATTTATTAATTTTTCCTAGTACTGTAGATCTGTAAATCCCTTTATTTGGTAGTTTTTAATTGTGCATAGAAACTTGATAGGTGAGTTCAGGTCTAAGTCCATCTCTTCCTGCTCACTGCGGTTTGAGTTTACTTTCTGGAGTTTTTGTGTCCCAATTAGAGAGGAAGATTTTTAAACACACAACCCCAGTTAAGTGACACACTGACTGAAAGTCCTTCATGTTGATGAGTTTATCCATTGGCAAGGTTAATTGGCTGCCTGAAAAATCTTTTCAGCTGGGGTGGACTTGTTTGGAGTTTGAGGATTCTGGATTAAATTTCTAAAGCAGAAAAGGAAGCTGGCATCAAAGTGAGAAAAACAAAAGTGAAGAAAGGTATGTGTAGGGTACTAAGATTTTATTATTATTATTTTTTTGTTGTCTGAGGAGCAGACCAAAACTGGCTAGCAATATTTAATGCACATCCAGAAATGGAGAGTTGCATTATTCATAAAGCTTTGCGTTGTGTCTTCATTTGTTATTACATGGCAAGTTCATTCATTCCACAAATGCTTACTGAGTGTCTAGGTTTGAGCTGTGGTGACAAGGTAGGTCTTGTATTATGTAATTTATGACAAATGAGTCTCTTTCTCAATGTTTTTTTTGTTGGTAAGAACAATGCTGTGATTGAATGTAGATGTTTGGATGAATAGAGGTGGAGGATAATTCTCCAGGATCAGGTTCAAAGCTCACAGGACCCAGATTTATCAAGAATGTCAGTAAGCTGTGGTTCCCTCTTTATTTATGATGTGATCAAGCTAACAACCCAACTTGATATGCCCATACAGAGTGGGGATTATGGGACACAGCTGTAATCTCAGCTACTTGGATGACCAAGAGAGGAAAATCACAGTATAAACCTAAGGCAGGCAAAAATCTCAAGACCCTACCAAAACGAACTCAAGCAAAAAGAACAAAGGATATGAGTCATGTGATAAGGTTCAGGTTTGGCCTTGAATTCAATCTCACTAAATTATATACATGAACACATGCTTATATACTGACAGTGGCAAAGACCACCACACATCTCCTTGTAGAGACTAAGACTATAGTAGAATTCTTTCTTATATTAAACTAAAAGTTTTCTCTCTGTGAGACCATTTTATTGATTCCCAATAAAATTCGTATCCCAGAGGCTACTTAGCATGATTCAGTTTTTCCCCCCAAAAGGCAACTATTTCCCTGCTGGGAGATACTTACGTTCCTACAACCAACCAGGTTCTTCTAATTTCAGTATGCTGTGTTCCTTGAAGTATTCCTGTACATGAGGATTTACAACTCTCTTCACCAGCCTTAGTGAACCATGATTTTCCAATGGTCTTCTGAAAAATGTGGCATAAAACATTATAGACATAGTTTGTGTCCAGTTTACACTGGAGTGAGGACATGGGTCCTATTATTTGAAATATCCTTCCCTTATTAACACAAACTAAATGAGCATTCACTTTGTGGGCTCAGAATACCTCTGTTGTATTCACTACTGAATTTTTCTCTATTGGGGAAAAAACTGTCATTACATGTGATTAAGACTGCTGAGGAACTTTTTATACTCACTGATCATGAGACTCTTTTCCAGCACTATTTCTTGGTTTGCTATATCAGCATGCCATCTATATCCTTGGTGAACTTAATGATAACTATTCAACAGAACAAAACTCCAAGAAAGCCTTCTTTATGGTTTCCCTCATTTGTAGTAACTGGAATATGTCTAGAATCCTCTTAGTAGAGAATCACAATGGCTCAATAGCAATGTGGATATGACCATATATACTGAATGCTTACCGAAATGAACCCCCAGAAACACAAGCAAGAGGGTTAAAAAAAAACATTGTTGGGCTGGGAGTTTGGCCTAGTGGTTAAAGTGCTTGCCTAGCATGCACAAAGACCTGGGTTCGATTCCTCGGTACCATATATAGAAAAAAAAAGCCAAAAGTGGTGCTGAGGCTCAAGTGGTAGAGCTCTAGCCTTGAGAAAGTCCAAGGACAGTGCTCAGGCCCTGAGCTCATGCCCAGGACTGGCAAAAAAAAAAAAAAAAAAAAAAAAAAAAAAAAAAAACATGGTTATGTTTGCAATTATTTCCTTTTTCTTTCTTTTTTTCCCTTCTGTTTATTCCCTTTAGTCACTGCATTTGATTTTTGTGCCCTTTGTTTTTATGTAAGTTCATGTGATTTGAGGAAGGGCTGGGCATCACAGAAATGGCAGGTCAAAGGGTGACGCAATGCAACACTGACACTCACTAGAACTACGTTGGAAATGGACTTTACAGCCAGGGCATGAGAGGAATGGGGAGGGGCGGGGAAGTGGGATAAAAGAGGGAGGGTAACACTGTTCAAAAAGAAACTTATTCATTGCCCTACTTATGTTACTGTAAACCTTCTATACATCACAGTTACAATAAAATTAATAAAACAAAATGTTCTTATAATCTAAAAAAAATAGGAAGAAAACCTTCTTTTTGGCAAAGCCAACCTATCATTGGAAATGATACTGAGATCTCTATCTGGTCACTAACCAGTTCCATTATTAGTATACCAATTACCACTGATTTTAATTTGTAATCTTTAAGTAGTTCTATAAAGGGGATGTCATTTAACAAAAGAGGTTATGAATATAATTCATCTTGATCTATACCACCCCTTTGAACATTCCCACCCATCTCTCCCTTCTTCACTTTTCTTATCATAGCCAAGGTATTGAATCAGCCCAGATGCTCCTCAAAGGACAGATGGATCAAGAAAATGTGATATATATATATATATATATCGTAATGGAATTATACAGATCCATTAGAAAGAATGATATTGTATCATTTTTAAAGAAATGGAAAGTAACTCAAATCCAGAAAGACAAAGATTTCATGTTTTCCCTCACATGTGGAAGCTAGAGCTAGCTTATAAACATAAAAGTAAATATGTTGGGTGGTATGCAAGCGTATCCAAATATATCAACTGAAATGCAGTAGAATCAAGGGAGAACTAAAATAGTGCAACTCCATAGCAAGACAAAATCAAAGTTCAACAAAATAATCTCCATTTATTTGATGACAGAATCCTCTAGCAATTGAAGGCCACTGTGACTGCTTTGTATGGGCAGTCCAATTAGTGATAATCTTAATCACAATAGTTTGTTCAAAAAGACATGCATGCATTGTTAAATTTGCCTGAGATTTTCAATACAATGGTTAATTTGAAATAATTCTAAAGTCACTTCTAGATACAACTTCTCCCCACTTTTAGCCTAAATTTCTAATTTGGGGATGTAATGAAACTTTCTTTTGTATATTATATTTACTGATGAATTTAATACTTTTCTGTGACAAAGGAAGCTACCAGAAGGCAGGCAATGTAGCTCATTTTTGTAGGCTAACCTGGTACTTATACAAAAGGTTCTCAATACATGTTAAATGGTTGAATCACTGAGCTAATGTGGACAAAGAATAATATTCTTCTCAAAGAGGGATTTCAGATATGTGTACTGCTCCAAGGTTCTGAGACAAAACACAACATCCTGCTTATATATTTTTCATTCAGATTTAAAGCATGCCTGCATGTCCCTTAGCGTCATGATCTCCACATAAGAAGTATTACCTTTAAGATAGCCTGAGGCTGCTCATTCAATAAAGCAAACTTGCTTCCTAGTCTCTTTCACCCCAAATCAGTAAATTTTCCATCTCACCTGCCAGAGACAAAGTCTCCCAATCTGCAGTAATTATCTCGACAGGGTCAATTAGTATTAAAAAAATGATACAAGTCAGTTGGCTGCTTGTTTTTCTTGTATCCCTGTTTCTCAGCAGAATGCGCCCAGAATCAATTGCCATAGAAGCTGCATTGCACCAGAGGGGGGAAAATTTGTCTGTGGAGATGCCAAAAGGAAGTGTCCTTCAGGCGGAGAGAGAGAAGGGTTTATGGGTGCTCTGGGAGGCACAGTAGCTCCAGGCAGATCACTCTGTTACTACATAATGTTCTCTGCTGCCAGAGATTCTCCTCTTTGCAGCTTAAATGCCCAAGGAAGTTGCTCAGGTGCCAAGATGAAGTTGAAAATCAAGAGAAATCAGTGCAAATGGGAAATAAACATCCCTTGAGTGGTAGACTTTTAGAAAACCATCACACACACAAAAAGTAGCTCTCCTGCTGACCATTAGAAAGGATGGAAATTAGATCAAGCTTCAGTCAGACACTAAATCCTTGTCTAGTTTTTTGTTTTCTCCATACCACAAAATTCCCCAGGCACTTGCTAAGTCTGCCTGTGAAACATTCTCTTTTGTACTTCCTTATCTGGAGGGAAAGAATATTTAGATATTTTTAAGTAATGTCTTATGGTTTATGGGGGTTTTGTTTTTTATAGCATCTAGAGAGTTGTGTGATTTTTACACCCATATGTCCATGTGATGTTCAATATCACCCTTGAACATGCTACATTTAAGAGTGTACATCAGAAATAAGGTTTCCTTGGAGTTATGAAACCGCCTGGAGTGAGCGGGAGGTAGGAGCCTATGGGAGAGAATTTATGAGACTGCAGATAAAACCAGATTGGGACAACTTCATCTTCTCTTTCCTAGAGTGCTTCTTTTTTTCATGCTGTGTATTCTATCCTCATGGAATTTTCTCTCCCTTTAAACCCTTGGGAAGGCAGAGCAACTCCCAAGAGGAGCATCAGAGAAAGGAATAGTGAGAGAATCTCATCTCCCATATGTGAATCCAGCAGGGCTGAGAGCACCACAGGAACAGCTACTTCCTCCTCCCTGAGTTGGAAGACAGTTATGACCAGTGGGCAGCCTTGCCTGTCTCTGGTGCAGGACAAAAGCTATAGGGCCAATGGGTGATCACCAAAGCACTAGTGATGCTTGTGGAGTGGCCAGTGGGCACTTGTCCCATTGACTCAGCTCAGGGAGAGTTGGCAGAATGAAACAGATTTCACAGGATTTAGACTTGGGACACCAGTCACATCACATGAATAACACAAATCGCAGTACTATCACGAAAAAGATTAAACTTCCCTCAACTCTGAGAAACAGCACAAGGAGAAAATTAGGTCCTCAAGGTAGCTTTCAATATTGATCGAAAAGCTAACCTGCCTACAATCTTGTTTGCTGTTGCATCTCTCCAAGGGTCCTGGGGTAATTTGAAATTCAAACTTGGAAGAAATCCGAAGCTATTTCCTTCAGAGTTATTCTTTCCACATGTGAAATGAAATAATTAAAACACCTCATCTGCTTTTAGAACTTGAGTTCTTTTTATATTAAAAATAAGGCAAGAAATTGCTGACTGAAACCAGATTTCTCCCAATCTTCCACTAATTTAAATTAATGTTAAAATTATTTTCCGTGATGAGCAATGATTTTATACACAATGGGTCTTAGAAAATGGAATTTAAAATTTATTTACTAGTAAACGTTAATGAAATCTATCATTTTCAGCCTTCTTAATCAAGAGGAGTTCTACAATACTTGAAGATAAGAGGTCTCCTGCCTATTTCAGTTCACTTCAGAGATATTAGTTCTGTGAAACCACAAGGGCTATAAGTAATTGATACAATCTCCTAGTGTTTTCAAGTAGACACTTACAATGGTCATTAAACTAAATTAACAATGACCTTATAATCATATCTTTCTGAGACAATTTTAGTTAACAAAATTTTCTTATATCAAAATAAAATAATCGGAACAGAAAGAAAAAAACCCACATCACCTTACTTGCATGTAAAGGCATAGAGTATTGAACTCACAAACGTGGAGAGCAGAATGATAGTTATCAGGGACCAATGGGAAGCAGAAAATGTTGAAAAGTGGTTGGTCAAAGGAAGAATAAGTGCAAAAAATGCCTCCTCAAATGGTACAATAGTGAAAAAGGGGTGACATTTGATCAGAATATATTGTATTCATAAACTGCTTTGTTAAATGGTGACTCCTTTGTACAACTACTTAAAGATACTATTAAATTGCTATGAAGGAAAATCTTCAGTATCAACACTGCAGAAAATGATATGTACATAAGGAAAGGAATATAATTAGCTCAACTCAGCTATAGGATAATGTATAATGTATACTTATTCCAAAAGATGTTGTACATGCTGTCTATGTTTTTAATTTTTGCCAACTTTTAAAAAAGTTAATTAGAAGTAGACAGAAAATTCTGTCCTAAGATGTCTCTAATGATCCTTTTACTTAAAAAAAATTCTCCTTTAAATGGGTAATAAGCAATGTCTTATTGAGATCATGGACTGACTTCCATGGGAACAATTATAAGAACTGTTTTACTTTCTTTAAGTATCCCAAATATTTCTAACTTCAGAACAACTCACACATGTTCTCACATTATATCTGTCAAACCTACGATGAATCGAGTGTATTTTCTATCTGCTTCACTTGGTGAATTGGTTCAATTAATGATTTCTCTGAAAAATAAAAAAAAGAACCACCTCTAACCTTAATCCCTAGAACTAAAAGCAACAGGAGAACATAACTGGTATATCTTATTTTCTCAGTGGGTCTGAACATTTTCCAAATGCTTGCTAGTCAGCTAGTGACTAGTAATAATCCTCAGGAGACAAGCAAACAAACATATGTATAATTATTTGCTTTTACCTTCTACATGAGTAAAAAGTTGATTGGAAGGATTACAAGAATCTACTTAGTGACCCCTCTTTATCCCCAGACCTATTTGCCCTCTTTATCCCCAGACCTATTTGCTATGGGAAACTTCTTTTTCAATCATTACCCACTAGCACCACAAAGGGGCAGGAAGGGAGGACTAGCAGTTATCTGAAACTGTTGGACACTTGCCACCTGTAGAACCAAATTTTATCTCCTTGGTAGCCTGGTATACAAAGTTACGTCTTGTCAACCCTCCGTTAAACCTTGACTCCCCACACCGTCTGGTTGACCCCATTTAGCAAGCTATCCAGGCACAGAAGTCACCTTCCACTTTATGTTCTGTGCCTTGGCCAAGGCTTTTCCAGGTTCTTGCCATAGCTCTGCCTTGAGATGCCTGGCATACTTGTACCAATTCTTCCAAATGTGGCTCCTTAGGGGCTTTCAAGAGCAAGTCCCCTGGAATTCTGGCACATACCTCAGTCCCATGTCTGATTCTCCAGGTATTCTTTAGGATTATACAGGGAGCTCGTAAGACTGAAAAATCAAAACTTAGATGGTGGGAACTAGACATAGTAGGTTTTTAAAAATTTTTTTGGTAAGTTTTCTAATTCGTATTGAGAGCCAATATTTTGTGGTAATCTCTAAGTTTCTTTTTGTGGTTTTATCCATCTTGGTTTTATTCATCTTTCTCTTCCTAGCCCCTGGCATCACAGTCCTGGCATCTAGTAGGTGTTCAAGCATTCCTTGAAGATTCAAAAGGAAATACACAGGAAGACAGAATGTACACATTTGAGAGAATTTAGTATGTTCATCAATTTAATTTACAGTGGATCTTTTAATGGAAAACTTTTCATAGATGTTTCCTCAGGTATAATCAAGAGTGCTTGATTTATTCTCTCCCCTGAAGCATGCTTGGAAGTGATAGCTGAAGTGTACTGATGAAATGAGTAGGCACTTCTTCTCAGAATGATCTCTAAGATGGTTGCCACTTGTTCAAAAACTTTCAAAGCTATTTTGTCAATATGACAGCGCTAAGACTGCTTAGCGAGCAAACAAAGAAATTAGGGAAATGAGTGGGACAATACCCAAAGACATCTGGAGAAGGAAAGCTAAAGCTTTCTTTAACATGTCTTCCCTTCCTTCAAGAAGTAATGAAGGTCCTAATTCCTTGCCTACGTTCCCCACTACTGCTGGGGTACTCAGCCCATGTTCCTTATGCTTTTCCTGCTTTGGCGCAGGCTATGGACAAATGGTAGGTAATACACAACTGAGTCGCTGCCTCTACTATGTGATTTCTCCCTGGGGAAAACGCAAGCAGTTCCTCTGTGACAAAGCAGTTTCCTGGGTGGCTTCTTACAATATTAAATCCTGAGGTGGAATAAATGCGTTGTCAGTGGTAACTGCTGCTACTATGTGGTTGTCCTGAGCATACCATGTCATCACACAGCCAAACCAGCCAGTGCTGAATACCAAAGCAGAATCACTGGCATGTTTGTGGACAAGGGAAAACACTTCCTTATATAAAAACATATTCTTGTCTAACTCCAGACATATGACCTTTTAAAAACCCATTATTGACAATTTAACATACAAATTTAACTTCTGATCTTCAGACATGATAGAAAGAAAGCCACGCTGATTTCAAGCATAAAGGTTTTAGGCATAGGTTTCAAGTAATTCAATCAACTAGAAGGGCTTCCTGAAAAAAATATCGCTCACTCAGAAAACAAATATACTAACTTATAAACAGTGTTGGCACTGGTTAAATATCTGTCCAGGTCAGTCGAGGCAATCACTGGATGACCATGCTTTTTTCCAGGAGACTAGTCCTCTGCCTGCCTTCCTTATCCTGTTTCTCTGGTCCTAGGCAGCAACCAATGGTCTTCTCCTTTGGATCCTAAAGATAAAGTTGATGGCTGCTACTTTTTGTCAGTTTCTTTGTTCAGTGAGGTGAAGACTCCCGCCAAGTGATGCCAGATAGAAAAGTCAAATTCCTTTCCATGTTTAAGTGCACATTGTAATGTGCCTAAAGAGTCCTCCAGCTAAATGCCTTTGCTTTCCCCTGTGGCTCCCATGGATCCAGGTTCAAAGTTTCTCCGGACTGATTTTGTAATTCTTCATGTTCATACATTTCAACTCGAGAACTTTCTCCCCAAAGAACCTCCTCAAGTCTAACCTCATTATTAATATTACTATGGTAAACCTTGAGCTCCTGAGTCCAAAGCGAGAGTTTAACCCAGTAAGGCTTGTTCCCCAACTGAGTTTTCCTAGATCATAAAAATTAGGAGTGTTTACAGGTTTCTGTTAACCCTTCATGGATTTCTTTGGTAGAGATATCATTCGCCTGATGGTCAGCTTTTTCATCATCTTAATGATGCCATTGATATTTAATTTCATCAAAAATCTTATGCAGCCTACTACTGCCACACTAATTCTGTCTTCAGGATTTATCCTAGAAAAATATCAAGATAGGTAGGATTTTACTTAAATGAGATTCAGAGACAACTAATGAAGCTTTGTCACAACGCTGGAAGTAAGAGTAAATGTTCATTTGACATAGTTACCATTTAACCAATTTAATATAATAGCAGACTTAAGTAATAGTTCACAAAAATAATGGAATAATTGACGATTTGCACAGCATTATAGAATTAAAATTTTGCGGCATGAAAGATGTTTGTTAACTTAAAACTAGGGTTCAAAATACTACATTTCAAAAGCTAATCACAGAAGACTTGATAGCTATATCAGAGCAGTAACAAATTATAGAACTAGAAACAGTACTTCCCTCTTCTGTAAGAAATATCATAATCTTCTTATGGTATTAATAAAAATTGGCCAGCAGGCTTATCTTTGAAATGTTAACTCCTATATATTTTTTTTCTGGCATTGCTTTGTTTGTGGCAAGTATTATATAATAGAGCAGATTGGAAAGAACAATATATCTTCATTTTGTTGAATGGTTGATCCCCCAACCCAATGTTACCTGATAAGCCAAAGGATCTTGGAAGGTGGATATTTCTGATCAGAGACGAAGGAATCCTATTTCTAGTTGACATAAAAGAATTCTGTACTTGCCAAAACACCCAGCTATGGGGCCTGCATCTGTCCAGAGAGGTAAACTTTATCCAATTGTAGATAGGTTTTCTTGCTTTTCATGTAGTTGTGTGTTTTGGCAGGGATATGTACAAGTGCACACGAGCTCATGCTTGTGTGTATGTGTGAGTGTGTGTGTCTGCACACACGTGCACATGTGAGCACACACAGTTAACCCTAGATGTCAGGATCCTATTCTTAAAAATGTGTTACTTACTGGTAGTTTCTACATTCTCTCCATTTAACCATAACAGCTTTTAGCATAGTTTTATTTTTAAAATACCTATTTTGAGATAAGGCATTTCCTTTATTCTTACATCCTTAAAATAATTCTTTTTTTAATTTCAATGTAGAGAGAGGTTACAGTTATATTTGCCAGATAGAGGGTGAATTACTTCTCACACGTTGATAGCCCTTCTTATGTTTTTGTCCCCATTTCCCTCCTTCCATCCCCTCCCCTCATTTTTCCCCTCCTATTTCAAATAAGCAGGTAAACATATATATATAATATACCAGGTAACAAAGTGGGATAGAGTAACAATATGAGATTAACCAAAGGGCAACACAAGAAAAGGGAGAAAAACATAATACATAAAGAGTAACAATCACATAATTAAGCTTTTGTTTCTATGTCCTGGAGGTCCATTAATTGGGCCTCATCTTATATACTTAAAATAAGTCTTCAAATTTATATTCTTAAAATGCTGCTAAGCCTAAAGATATCCATTCAAAATACAACATAAATCCATCCTACAGTTTCAAGACTAACCCATCTCTTCCTATCTATCTTCACCTGTCTCCTCAGAAATAGTCAGTGCTTGTAAGAGCACTGACTTCAGCCTTGAACAGCAACTGTGATGCCAGCAGAAGTTTTCCTCCTGGAAAGCAGGCTGAGAGCAACAAGATGGAGTTCCCAAAACGCAGGGAGCATGTCGTGCAAACTGAGTTGCTTGGCTAATCTAACCCATGCTGTCTAGGTTAGTCATAGGTGTGCAGCAGGACATGCAGGTCTACTGAGTATTGTTACCACCCTAAAGAGGAATGGCTTCCTGGTTTTATGTAATACATATGTAAAGATTTTTCTCTAAAATGTGAAAACAAGTGAAACAGAGAGTTAAAAGTACCTGTAATAATTAACTCCTATAATAAATGATGCCTCATAATAGAGAGATTGTTTCTCTTTCCAGAACTCCTTGTTCCATGTATCATAACTACTATTTATTGAGAATATTAAGAGTCAGAAACTTACATATGCAATCCCTTAATATCTTTTTAAAATAAACCTCATGAAATATTGTCACCCACCTAAGGATTAATAAGAATTCTTTCTTATAGGAAAGCTAAGGCTTCAGGAATGAAGATATATTACTGTCATACAGTCCAAGAGCTATGTGTCACTAGGCATGGTAGTATATGCTTATAATCTCAGTTATTAGGCAGTTGGCTATTGGAAGAATAAGTTTTTAGGCTAGCTTAGGCAAAGTTTTGGAGACCCTATCTAAACAATAAAAAAGGCTGAGGGGAAGGGGAGAGAGGGAGAAAGAGAGGAGGGAGGGAGGGATAGAGGAAAGAAGAAGAGGCAGAGGAAGGGAGGGAGCTGAGTTGGTGGGGGGATGCTTGCTATGCCTATAGGGAGAGGGAAGGAGGAAGAAAGGGAGAGAGGTAGGGAGGGGAGTTGACTACCTGAAACCATGGGATGTGACCTTATTTAGTGTCAGTCTTTGCAGCTGTAATTAAAGTCAGGATGTGGAGATGAGATCATCCGGATTAGGGTGGCCCCACATCCAATGATTAGGGTGTTCCTAAGAGAAAAGTAGAGGAGATTGATGCACAGGGGAGAAAACAACGCAGGTGAGATGGAAAAAGAGACTGGCTCTACATCTGCAAGCCAGAGACCACCAAAGATGACCAGATGCCACCAGAAATTAAGGAGAGTCAGGGAACAGATCCTTCTCAGAGCTTTGAAGGACCTGTCCTGATGGCAACTTGGTTCTATACCTCTGGCCACCACAATTCTGAGAGAATTGGTTTTTGTGGAGATTTGCTCTGGCAGCTCTGGGAGATGAATCTATTTTACTACCTAGATTATTTGACGGTGGTCTTTGCCACTTAGCAAAACACACAAACAGCTTTATAAATATATCATCACAAACATGAATGCAGATTCATTCTGTCATAGAATTCATGCTTAGAGGCACTAGATTTAATACCCTGTACTGAAAAAAAATCAGAATAGTATTCAATTAACAAGCAAAAAAAAATCTGTGTCTGAAAACCTAGCCACTTAAGCTGAAGATCAGGAGACATGGACTAGCTACCTTACTTATGAGTAAACAGTCTCTCTCTTATTTGTTGACTTATCTGAAACATAGATATAGCCTCATCAAGACAGTGTAGCTTTAGAGATGAAATCTGGAGACAAACAGGCCGTTTGACTCCTGTTTTCATGGTTTATTGAAATCCTGTTTTCACTATTTATTAGCTATGTGTGCTTGAGAAGTTACTTTGGAGTTTCTAAGTTTCTGATTCCTCACCCATAGGCATGGAAATGTGATGGGCATCCTTCATATGGAGCTGAGATCTTATTATAAGGGGTCTTGAGTCATAAGAGGTGAATCCCATGACAGGTTCACAGTCAAATGAAAACATTCACTATTATTATTATTGTTGTTACTATTATTCATAATAGTCCTGCCATAAACATGGCCAGTTAGTGCAACTGATTGAGAGTTCATGCTCAGGAAGTCAAGGTCATGGGTTCATCCTGTTTATTTGGCTTGATTTTCCTGACACAGATTGCATTCTAGACCTAGCTAGCTGCCACCTAGGCAGCCCATGGATACATGATTAAATCATGAGGCTCCTCTATCACAACTACCCAGGAGGACTGGCAGAATCCGCTCCCACTGAGGACATTGTGAAAAGGGGGCAAGTGAAAAGAGCCTGGTATATTGTATATATGTTTATTTGTTTATTTGAAATAGAGAAGGGAAGGGTAAAACAAGATGAGTGGGAGAGGTGGAGAGAGGGAAAGTGGAAGAAACACATGGGAAGGGGTAACAATGTTCAAGAAGTAACATACTACCTGATGAATGCAACTGTAACCCCTCTCTATATATCACCCTGACAATAAAATTAAAAAATAATAATTAAAAAAATGTGAACCTGGTTCTGGAAAAGAAAATACAGTTTCTCCAGAACAAGAAAAGGAAATAAATAACCAAATGTTAATCAATAGAATACCTGAATAAATTGTGGCATATCAAAGTAAGGATGGGTTACATACAAGGCACTGACTCAACAAACCAAGGAGGGTGAGAAGAAAGGAAAGAGGAGGGGAGGGGAGGGAAGAGAAGGGAAGGAGAGGGGAGGGGAGGGAAGAGAAGGGAAGGAGAGAGGAGGGGAGGGGAGGGAAGGGGAGGGGAGAGGAGGGGAGGGAAGGGGAGGGGAGAGGAGGGGAGGGAAGGGGAGGGGAGAGGAGGGGAGGGGAGGGAAGGGAAGGAGAGAGGAGGGGAGGGGAGGGAAGGGAAGGGGAGGGAAGGGAAGGGAAGGGAAGGGAAGGGAAGGGAAGGGAAGGGAAGGGAAAGGAAGGGAAGGGAAGGGAAGGGGAGGGGAGGGGAGGGGAGGGAAGGGAAGACTGGACAGAGGAGCCAAGAATATGGTAGAAATAAAGTAGAAAGAGTTTAAATTCTGAGAGGGGACAAGCAATCACAACAATACTCAACTAAATGTTTTGTTTGTGCTTCCTACCATCATCCCTGGTAGCTCTTTGAGGGAGCTGGGGCTCAAGTGACCCCTTTATGGATGGAAGGAGACTTAGTAAACTGACTGCTTCCAGATGAAAGCACAGGAGCAAAACCCAATGTATCCTTGCTACATTTGTAATCAATTGTTAGTTTTGTGGAGAAAAGCTGTCAGCACATCTTATGAGAAAATCTGCATCACAAGTTCCTCTTAGTAAAGTGTGTTATCTTTATCCTCTGGGGTAAAGTGGTTAATGGAGGAACATGGATTATTTGAATTGAGTTTTGCCTTAGACACACATCCCTGGAGGGGACTAGTCAAGGCTAGGCCTAGCTAGTTTGGAAGAATTAGAAGTCTCTAGAGATTTCCCAAGGAGAGAAACTTCAGTGGCTGGTATAAAGAAAACTTCATTGTCCTCCAATCTCTTCACAAGTTGCTTCTTTGAAAAATCATACATCAGAGCCGAGTACTGATGGCTCACATTTGTAATCCTAGCTACTCAGGAGGCTGAGATCTGAGGATTGTGGTTCAAAGCCAGACAGGGCATGAAAGTCTGTGATCTTTTCTCCAAATAACCACCAGAAAACCAGAAGTGGTGCTGTGGCTCAAGTGGTAGAGCACTAGCCTTGAGCTGAAGAGCTCAAGGACAATGCCTAGGCCCAGGCCCATGACAGCCAAAAAAGAAGTCATACATCAACATGCCTATTGGTGAAAGCTGTCACAAATGTGCATGATCATAAAAAAGCTGGGTTAAAATTTTAAAATAGTTATTGGGAGCATTTATAGAAAAAATGAACTCTCTATCCTCATTTTGGTACATCTGGCAGGAATGCTGTTTAGGAATTTAGAAACGATGTCACTCAGAATAAAGGACTCACAGGAGAGAATTCTTTCCTATCTAAGTGCCAAGAAAATGCTTGCCTTCCTAGAGACATAGCATGTGGGCAATATGAGGCATACGTCCCTCTTTTGCTTTATCTACCTGGAAGCTCAGAGTTCAATTTTCAGGCTGCTTTTAATTTCTATGTAGGAAGCTGTGGCTTGCCTAGAATTTTAACTTGACTGTGGCCTCATTTTTTGGTTTATCTTTGTATTCTCTTATCTACATTTATTTTTATTTGTATCTTAAAAGTACTTGTGAAGAGCCGGGCATCCGTGGCTCATACCTGTAGTCCTAGCTACTCAGGAGGCTGAGATCTGAGGGCTGGGGTTCAAAGCCAGCTCAGAAAGGAAAATCTATGACAGTCTTACCTCCAATTAAGCACCCAAAAAGCTAGAAGTGTATTTGCTCCATAGTAGAGTACTAGTCTTGGTTACAAAAGCTCAGTGGCAGCTCCCAGGTCCTAAGTTCAAGCCCCAAGACCAGCATCAAAAAAATAAGGAAAAAGAAAACATAAAGTTTTAAGGCCAGAGCAGAGTGAGTTAGGATATAAACAAAAAACAATTTTAGAAGGAGCTTTGAAGACTGACAAAAGCACTGTACTTAGAATCAAAGAACAATTTTCAACTATCTACTTAAGGGTCTGTGAGCTTAGAGATGTCAACTACCCCATTTTTTTATGTTTTCCTCTGCCAAATTGATCATTTTAATTACTGCTGGTCTCATAATATTTCTGTGAAAATAGTAGAGCTACTATACACTACTTAACTCTATAAACAATGACAACTTATACAATTTATACAAATATATACAAATTCCTGATCTGAGTACATGTACTACTGGGCAAGCTGCTATAAATGTTAGAAGAATCAAAACCAATGGGAGAAGAAGCTACTATTTAGCAGTGGATCCCTTTAACTTAGGTATACCTAAGATCCACAACCTACAGAACCAGATCATCATAGTCGAGCTATTCTAGAAGGGAGCTTCATCCTTAAACGTTAGTATCTCTTCTTCTTTTTTTCTGAGGTTCCTCACATTCATTTAGGTGTTTATCCTATAATCTGTCTGTGAAAAGTAGAACCAGAAGGAGGCCCAAGTAGCAAAGGATTTCACCCAAAAGGCTGAAGGAGAAACTATATTATTTTTTAAGTAGCTGTACAAATGAGTTGCCATTTAACAAGGCAGTTTATGAATATCTTGGTCAATGTCATCACCCTGTCAACATCTAACACATCCCTCCCCTACCCACCCCTTTCACTATTCCTTTTATTGGGGGAGGTATGGAGGAGTCGGTCCTGGGCTTGAATTCAGGGCCTGGTACTGTCCCTAAGCTCTTTTTGCTCAAGGCTGGTGCTCTACCACTTTGAGCCACGGATCCACTTCCAGTTTTCTGTTGGTTCACTGGAGATAACGGTCTCATAGAGATTCCTGTCTGGGCTTCTAATGGTGGTCCTCAGATCTCAGCCTCCTAAGTAGCTAGTATTACAGTCACGAGCCACCGGCACCCAGCTGATACATTGGATTCTTAACTGCTTGCTTTCCCTCTTCTCTTCATTCATTTGATCCTTTTCTGTTGACCCTACTCCAGCCCTTTCAAGTACCCACTTCCTGGTGTTACAGTTTGCTAAACTTCGCTTTTGCCTTTCTAAGGCTAGGAGCTAAGGTTACAGAGATAAAGAGGGTCTCATATTTGGAGAGTCATGTGATATAAGAGAATACTAGTAAAGAAAAAAAGTTGATTTCAAGTTTATAGCACTGGCCCTGTGGCTATGGCTCTGGTTCTCAAACCCTCTTCAGGAAAAGGCTAGGGGAATCCTATAATAAAGAAGAAACCCACTGTGAATCTTTTGCCATCTTGATCACTTCAAGAACCTTGGCATTGATCCTGGACCCTGTGAACAGCCTAAGGGAGGTGTATCCCCAGCTCTAAGTTCTTACTTGGAAACAGGATACATGCTTGTGTTCAACTGGATATGTTTATTTGAAACTTTGAAAACTATGCACTGTATGTTCTCAATAAACTATGTAGGCAGTACGTGTATGGTACTTACTTTAAAGATAAGCTATGTACTCAACTTCTCCCTGCCATTAGCCTTCTATTAAATGTGGGCATATGTCAGAGGAAGGAAGGAAGGAAGGAAGGAAGGAAGGAAGGAAGGAAGGAAGGAAGGGAGGGAGGGAGGGAGGGAGGGAGGGAGGGAGGGAGGGAGGGAGGGAGGGAGGGAGGGAGGGAGGGAACTATTAAGCACACAGACATGGAAACACAACCTTCAAAACTCCAACTTCAGTAAGTGTAATTGACCTTAGTCCCCTGCTACACTATGACTTTCATCAATCACCATTTTCACATTGAAGCTACAAGTTACAGGGATATTTCTCAGTCATAGCAGACTTGTCAGACATAGGTGACTGACATAAGATGGAGATGGCCATTGACTAGAAAACACGGCATGAGAGCTAACTTTGTGAGGGTTCTTCTAAACTGTCCCACCAACTTCACTACAATCGAAAATACTTAGGCCAATTTTTTCCATCCCTGCTTTGCTCAGTGACTTATTCGGTCTCCTGACTCCCTTCTCGTCTGCTCTCACAGACATTTCCCTACAAATTGCTTTCACACTTAATTCTTCTTTGGTAAGTCCTTCTCAGCAAATTTACAGAGACTTATACTAACATCATTTCTAGAGATGTGAAAATTAAATAACTTCATAGGATCTTTCCATTTCTAACACACAGTAAATACTAGCCTGACTCCAGTAGCATCGGCCATCACTTTGTTTTACCTGTGGAATTCCTCAGAGCTCCTCATACTTTAGGGTGACCACTTTCTACTTCTTATCACGAGTATTTATGATTTCTAGAACACAACTGTGGGGGAGATTCACATTTTAGGTCACACTCTCCCATTGTTGATTTTTAGAAGCGGAACATCCCACTCTGCTGGGTGGAGGTAGAACGCGTGGCTTTCCAACCACAGGCTACCTTCCCTAGCAACTAATGGTAGTCAGATAGCCAAGTTTGGCAGGGAGATTGGAAGCAGAAGTGATAGAAACAGAATGAACTTACTTGCCCTCCGCTTCTCATTTCTAGATAAAAACCACAGAATGTAGAGCTTCAACCACACGAGAGAGAATGCTTCTGATGGATCTCAGAACAGCAAGAAAAGCGCATGGATCTTCATTTGCTCTTAAGTAGTGGGGCTGCTTTGCTCTATTTATTTGTTGGTTTGTTTTGTCTTGCTTTTGTCAGAAAGGGAAATGAACCATTTCTCTTTATTGTCAGTCCTATTATTGGCATTCGTTGTTACAGCAGCTTAGCCAGTACTTTGCCTCGTACATCTTTTTTTATCTATGGCTATATCCCCTTGGCTTGGTTGACCCACAACTGGTTGACAGCCTGGCTCCTTAATCCATTAATGCCTACTCCTCAATATGGCATTTAATTACATTTGATGACTTTGAGGGACAGCAAAACTAGTTCCCTTTGGGCACAGGATTATCTTAAGTCGGAGTTAATAGCCTTAATGGTTTAAAATGGCACTAAATGGTTCTCTACATTTGGGAAAGGCCATCTGGTCATTTGCAGATAAGCATAATAATAAGTGCCCAGGCAGATTTCCACATATGGGCTGAAACACAGACATGCTCCAAATTATCTACACTATAAAATTTACTATCCCTCACTGAAACTCAAATCACAAACTATCCCTTACTTGATTTGCAGTAATGAGTTGTCACTCAATCTGACTGAAATGAGTCTGACTGCAAACAAAGCCCCACTAAACACTTCTGAGAATCTAGTCAAGGTTAAAATGCAATTAGAGTTCTGAGAACCACTTCTGCCCATGCCTATTAGTGATGGCCCAATGCTATCCATGGCCAAGGGTTTGTTTAAAATTGTGCCATAACAGGTAAAGTCATGTGATCATTATCTAGAAGTATTTTAATCCTGAGTGGGATAGATAAATCCTAAAGAGTAGAAAAATTCTCATTGTAATAACTGTGTTCACTTCCACTTCCTATTTCCCTTGTGTCAATGATATGAATTTTAAGAAACCTTAGTACTGACATTATTATGGCTCGTGGCCCATCCATATTTTCTTTAATAATTTCACAAAAGAACAAAAAGAGAGGCAGTGACTGGTAAAGTTTTGGTTTTATCATGAAGATCATTTGATAATATCCACACATTAGTTCATTTTTTTGTTATTTTTTGCCAATCCTGGGGCTTGAACTCATGGCCTGGGTGCCATCTTCGAGCCTCTTTGTGCTGAAGGCTAGTGCTCGACCACTTGTGCCACAGAACCACTTCTGGCTTTTTCTGAGTAGTTTATTTTATTTTATTTTTGTTACAAAATATAATTTATTGAGCAACTCATCCCTTTTCCCAGTAATCTAAAATACTGTCATTATCATATATATTACAGATCTGTTTCCACACTCTTCCATTTTATGTCTACTTCTCCATAATTATAAGCAAAGTCTTTGTACCAAATATTGCCCTTAAATTTGGCTAAAATTTTTAAAATATCTTTTATTTTATTTTTTTATTTATTTTTTATATTTTTATTGTAATTAATAAAAGGGTTACATGATATTTGCCAGGTAGAAGGTGCACTAATTCATATTGTTACAGTATCTCACTTTATTATCTGATATATTGAATTTATTTGTATTTGGTTATTTGAAATTTGATAGGGAAGGGGGGAAAACCAAGACGGGAGGTGGGGGGGTGAGGGTAATCGGTACCAAGACATGTGAAAGGGTATCAATGTATGTGAATTAATGCACCTTCTGAGTAGTTTATTAAAGACAAGAGTCTCGCAACTTTCCTGCCCCAGCTGTCTTCCAACTGCAATCCTCAGATCTCAGCCTCCTGAGTAGGCAGGATTATAGGAGTAAGTCACCAGTGCCTGCCCCCAATTAATTTTTAAGTATTGACTGCCTTAAGCCACATACTTCAGTTGCCTATTAAGTCATCCCATTATGCCCCTTGATCTTGGGATGCCATTGATTACAATACTCCAATTCCCTTTAAAGCCTCCCAAAACATTGAATCATTTCAAAGGAAGATGTTCTTGTCATGAACAAAGCACCAGACAGAGAGACCAATGACGGGGCTTTTAAATGCCCTCAGCTATAATAGCCCAGCTGCTTAATACGTAAACTAGAGATGGGCCATATGACTATTTAGCCACTCACCTAGAAGATTGTGATAATCAAACCACAATGGAAATAATGAAAGAATATTAGAGACCCATCTTAAGTTACAATGAAATGAAGCTTCTATACATACAAGCTCTTTATTTTTCCTCCTAAAAACAATATATATTGGCTATGAACTTGAGAAAACAGTAGAAGCCTTGTAGACCTGGTAGATGAGTTTTGTTTTATTTTCAAAATGTACTATGTTATCTCTCATCTCTTGCTGTCCCTTGGTTATCTCATATTGTTACAGTATCTCATTTTGTTATCTGATATATTGGATATATTTGTATTTGGTTATTTGAAATTGGATAGGGAAGGGGGGAAAACAAGATGAGGGGTGGGGGAGGGGGGAATGGCAATGGGGACCAAGACATGAGAAAAGGTATCAATGTATGGGAACTTATGCACCTCCTCTCTGGCAAACATACTGTAACCCTTCTTTTAATTGCAATAAAAAAAATATATGAAAAAAAAACTAAAGCCAAAGCAATGAATGGATTGACTGTCTTTTGAAAATGGTTTGCAAGCAGAGAAGGCCACGGCAGACTAGTGCTTTTCCTTTGATGGGATGAGGTTCTTCAGCAAACGAAGCAGGCGAGGGTTGAATGGGCTTTAGGCTGCCTTAGAATATTTTAAACTCCCAACTAATTTGCCAACCGGAATCGCACCTGGGACTCCTTGGGCGCCAGTGTGGTCCAGATTTTTTTGGCACAGTGAATATCTGCTTTTTGAATTATTTTTTCCCCAGATGTAGTTTGCATCTAGCCAAATTTAACCTTGTTCTATCATTTCCTGTCCTTCAGTTTTGAGTCTCTTTGGGGACATTGTGATCAGCTGGGTGTTGACAAGGCTGCCTTATTTAGAAGCATCTGAAATTTGCATCAACAAATGAATCCCTCAGTTCAACTTATTAATAAAGACACTACAAAACAATATTTCTCTCAGAGGCTGTGTTTTGTGTTTGTACACACTGGCGTTTTTCATGGGCCATTTCACTATTAATTCTCAGCCTATTTCCAAACCACATTCTTCTCCAGTCCAACTTGACTCTGATGCCAAGCAAAATATTGAAACACTGGCTTTGTAGAAAATGGTTTGCTCATCACCCAAGCACATGCAACTTTGCCTTTGTGAGTTGTTGGTTGGATGCTACTAAAGTAGCTTCATTTGAGCCGGTAGGGTATGACCAGTGGTTTGCATGGAGCTCCATTTTTTAAAAAATTTTTATATAACAATCCTTTCTGTATTCTGAGACTATTCTTTAAACCAAATATTGAGTCAGCATATATGCTATTTTCTTGTCTCCAGAGGTTATTGAACTTACACAATCTGCTGAGAAAGCAACTTCTCACATTTTTTTTCTTTTTGGTTAAGTTTTGGGGTATCTATGGCCTGGGCTCTTCCTGGAAGAGTACTCAAACCATTTATAATAAAGTTTAGGTAAATGCTCAGGGGTGTCGGCTCTTTTGGGGATTTACCCTGGTTTCCTCCTTTTGGTTCACTTCCTTTCCAGCCTCATAATTTGAGGTTATTCCACCTGGCTTGGGGAATCCTCTCTTGATTTATCTTCCTGCTTCCATGTGGCCCCCTTTCTGATCTGTCCTCCACATCCTCAACCCTGATCACTTCATAAAACATTTAGTTTATTCTGTGGATCTGTGATTTATTTTTCAGAATTAAGACCAAAAATTTTAATACTTCTGACTTGACTCTCCAGCTCCCTATCTTACCACAGTCAAGTTTCTAGTTACCTGAATGTGCCAGTTTCTTTTACTTCTATGCCTAAGTGAAGATGGTCCATCCTAATCTCTTAACCTTCCTTCTATTTGGCTCCTATGTAACACTGCAAATTTCTATCTACCCCATCCTTCAAGATTTAGTTCTCCATTGTTCCTCCAGGAAAGGCAGAGAAATCTCCAAGTCTGGAGGGTACCACCCTGTATTCTAATTGTTTCCTTTGTCTGTTCCTCCCAAATTTCTTCCCATGCTCCTTTGGCTTTGTTCACATCTGAAACAGACAAGCCAGAAAACCTACACATCTGAGACATGAGAGCTATTATGTGCATGGCCGTTGGTCAACTCTTCAATATACTGCTTTTCTACTTTGGTACACCAAAAAATCAATTCCACAGGAAATGAAAAGAGCTCCATAATCCCAAATACAGTCTTGCCCAAGACAGGGTTTCACAAAATAAGGACAGGGGCATGATTTGGTGGGTAAACTGAAGGAAAGCATGGCATCTGCCCTTACGACTAGGTACACTTGACTTGTACTTTGTCAGGAGAGGAGAGAGCAAAAGAGAGCATTCTTAGATGGGTAAATTTTCTTTTCTTGGCTCACTAGTTAAAAGTAGTATAAGCCAGTTACAGGTGGCTCACTCCTGAAATCTTAGCTACTCAGGAGACTGAGATCTGAAGATCACAGTTCAAAGCCAGGCTAGGCATGAAAGCCTGTGAGATTCTTACCTCCAATTAACTACTAGAAAACCAGAAATGGCATCATGGCTCAAAGTAGTAGAGCAGTAGCCTTGAGCTATAGAATTCAAGGACAGCTCCCCAGCCCAGAGTTCAACCAACTAAAACAAAACAAAACAAACAAAAAACTCAAACTAGTGTAGATACTGAGTTTAATGCCCCTATTCCTCTTTTGCAGGTAGAAGTCTTTCCCTCTGAAGTCTTTGCCTATCCTCACAGCATATCATTTCTTAACATTTCCCCCATAGCAGTGCCTCTGAATATTGGGTAAATGCCACCTTCTTCTTGTTCTAATCCCTTTTGCTGGCAAGCTTTTGGTAATCCATTATATCTGCCCGACCCAATTTAATCAAAGCAGGACATTTTTGTTTGGCTCTCTTTCCAGGAGATTTCCCTCTTGTTACTTCCCTTCTCCCCATCCCCCATCTTCCTTCCCTTTATCTATAAACTTTTATTAGACCTTTGTGAAACCAATGGAGATAGCAGGGAGTATGCATTATCATTCATTTGAAAGGAAATCAGCTGCATTTTGATGAGAGCACTCATTCTGCCAGGCACATGGGAAGCACGGCTTTTGTGCCCCTGTGTGCACGCTGGGGTGGAAGCACAGGCTAGCACTTGTCTCTTCTCACCTCATGTTAGCAGTCCAGTCACACAGGCCTCCTGGCACCAATTGCTAGCTGTATCTCACCCTCCCCATGGCAAGAGGCAATCAATAGATGGATTAATCACACTTTGGGGAACTCACACCCGGGAGGGAAAGAAAATGAGGTTTGGAAGAAGAGGTTGCTGTAGACAAGATTGTAGACAGTCGCATAAAACATGGAACTACAAAGAAATCCACTTTTCCTAGAAAGGTGGTTACAACCACTTGCATAAGGAGAAGCTTCTAGAACTATATCATCAGCTTGATTTCAGCTGATCTGCAAAGTGTTTTCTCTCTCTTTTTTTTTATAAAGAGAAAAGGTTTATTATGGCTTACACTTTTAGAGGTTTCAGCCCATGATCATGGCATGTAATGAAGCAGAATGTCATGATGGCAGTATGAAGCCAAACCATTCACCTGTTGGCCAGGACACAAAAGAAGACATTCTTTTTCCCCTTGGTATTTCCCCACTATGCCCTTCAAGAGCACTCCTCAATACTAACAGATCTGCCATAGGCTGAACTTCTAAGGTTTTACCACTTACTAGGTCCTCTGTGGGCTAAGGACTAGCACATGAGCATTTTTTTTTAAATTTTGCCAGTCCTGGGGCTTGAACTCAGGGCCTGAACACTGTCCTTGGGCTTTATCAAGGCTAGAGCTCTACTACTTTATCCACAGTACCACTTCCAGCTTTTTATATGTATGTGGTACCGAGGAATCAAAACTGGGTCTCTGTGCATGCTAGGCAAGCATGCTAACACTAGGCCAAACTCCCAGCCCAGCACATGAGCTTTTTTTTCAATATATTTTTTATTGTAACTAATAGAAGGGTTACATTATATTCACCAAATAGAAGGTATATTACTTCACAAACATTGATACCCTTTCTCATGTCTTGGTCCCCATTTCCATCCTCCCACCCCGCCCCTCATCTTGTTTTCCCCCCTTCCCTATCCTATTTCAAATAACCAAACAAACATATGTACAATATATCAGATAACAAAGTAAAATACTGTCACAATATGAAATAACCAAGGGACAGCAAAAGAGATGAGAGATAACATAGTACATTAAGGACAACAACCACTCTTTAAATTATTATGTAGGCCAAAGATGGTTCAAAGCCTTCAAGAAGGATAATAAGACTGGAGGGTTTCATGAATGAAATTATTCTCAATGATGGGGACCCATCCTGAACTACACAGGCTTTCTGAGAGGGGAGGGCAGATGGTGTGTGTGTGTGTGTGTGTGTGTGTGTGTGTGTGTGTGTGTGTGTGTGTGTGATACTCTCCCTTGGCTTTTTTAAAAATCAGGACTAGCACTCTATCATTTATTCACTTATGCTACTACATCTCACCTTCACTTCTGACTTTTTACTGGTTGGTTATAGGCAAATGTCCCACAGACATTTCTGCTTTGGCTGGCTTTGAACTGCCATATTCACGGCTCAGCCTCCTGGGCAGCTATGATTAAACATTTAAGCCACTGCCATTCAGGCCAGTAATTGTATTTCTGTGACTGAGACTTGAAATGACAGAGGATTTTTGTTGTCTGCTTCCTTTATTTTCCCCTATTTGTAACTAGGAGGTTTACAATAAAGACTAGAAATTAAGTGGGGCAGGTGGGGGAAAGAAAGAAGGTGGCAAAGTCTTGATTATTATGGAAAACACTAGTATGACTCAAGAGTCCAAGGTCTGATGTGATAGGAGGTCTTATAGATCAAGGAGTACCACATTTCAGAACAAAGAACTCAGGTTTGAATCCTCCATGGGCTGCTGACCAGCTAAAGGGAAGGGACTGAACTTCCAGCCTCAGTCTTCTCATGTCAATAATGGGGTCAGTCTGTCCTGTACACAAATGTGCAGGTGGAAGTGTTCCATCAACTGAACAGGCTCAAGAGTTTCAGGAGTTACGCAGAGATCTTCTGGAGGAAGGGTAAGGACTGGAACGGGGCAGTGGGTGGGAATACCTGACTGTTTGGACTGTCATCCCTTCACCGGCCCTCTCACATAGTTATGCAACACACAAGGACAGTCAGCAGAGGAGTCAGGTTATATTTAATAAAATTAATAACTCTCATATTGCCTTTTCCCCCTTGAGTGCTACTATTTTCTTTATCATCACCTATTCTCAGAACCTACTCAGGTTCAAGAGGCCTCAGAGCGACTGCCCCAGGCCTCCTGACTCTCCCACCTTCTACTTTGGATGGAATTGGCAGCATTTGCAAAACGCTTTGATTAACGTTTGATTAAGCAGTTCTGACCTTTTTGGAATTAGTCTCCTAATGACAGGGCTGTGGAGGGTCCCCAGCCACTCAGCAGTGAGTGACAGGCACTGAAGAGCCATGCCTGGATAATGCTATAATCACCAGGTACCATCTAAGTGTAGCTCCCATTCATGCTCCAGATTGGGGACCAACAAAGCTGCTTGTTTGAGGCTTGGAGCCCTTTTCCTGTGAGTCCCACTTTCTGCTTTCAGCAGCTTGGTTCGTTCAATCACCACCCCTAGTCACACAATAGCCAGGGGACACTGGGGGTGGAGGGAAGGTAGTGTGGGGGCTGAAGGGAATTCTTGGTCACGCTGACCTGAGGCGGCCTCATGTGCTAGGAGTGACAAGCAGCTGGGCAAGTTGGCCCAGTGGCCTGGACTGCTGAATGGACAGCAGGTGTTCCCTGTAACATGACACACTTGAACCAGCGCCTTCCTCTGCTTTGTAAGCAGGGCTCCCTTTGGCCTCCAGAGTTTTCAAAAGCATAAGGGAAATGAGTCAGAATGTGAGAATTAGTCTGTTTGGTGGGAATTGTCATGTTTCACTGCACTGCTTTATCCCATTGTTGAGATATGATGAGGCATTAAAACCAGCGCCTGGCAGCCCCTTCCACCACTTCTACAAATCCAGAGACTAATAGAGCATGGCCCCTCCTCTGCAGAGCTACCTGAAGACAATTTCTGTCAACATTAGCATGAACCTCTTCTGACAGCTCCCCAAGTGCAAAGAATCAAATAGGGATCACCAGAGAAAAATGCTTTGGATCTAAATAAAAATGGAAAATTCCAGATGCAATATTTAAACAGGTTGCTTTATTGCAGGACTTTTCAGAACATTCTCTAATTTGCTAAACAGATGGAAGAAAGAATGAAAGAAAGAAAGAAAGAAAGAAGAAAAGAAGGAAAGAAAGAAAGAAAGAAGAAAAAAAAGAAAGAAAGAAAGAAAGAAAGAAAGAAAGAAAGAAAGAAAGAAAGAAAGAAAGAAAGAAAGGGAGAGACAGGGAGGGAGAGAGACAGGGAGGGAGAGAGACAGGGAGGGAAGAAGGAGGGAAATTAAGGAAGGAAAGAAGGAAGGAAGGAAGGAAGGAAGGAAGGAAGGAAGGAAGGAAAAAAGAAGAAGATGGGGAGGGAGGGAGGGAAGGAAGGAAAAAAGGAAGGAAAGAAGGAAGGAAGGAAGGAAGGAAGGAAGGAAGGAAGGAAGGAAGGAAGGAAGGAAAGAAGGCAAAGAAGGAGGAGAAGGAAGGGAGGGATAGAGAGAGGATGAGAGAGAAAGAGGGAGGGAGGGAGGGAGAGAAAGAGAGAGACAGAGACAGAGAGACAGAGAGAGACAGAGACAGAGAGACAGACAGAGAGACAGAGAGAGAAAAGAAAGAAAAGCAACCAGAGCAGTCCAGGACTTTTTATCTACTTTATGCAGAAGAGCCTGGATGTGGCCTGGGCACTGACCCTTGGGAGCAACTTCAGTGTCCCTCTAGTGTCCTACAGCCCCATAGATTTCCTCTTGGAACATGAGCACCAGAGGGAGAACTTCCTTAGGAAAAGCAGATGTGAAGATTTTCTTTTACTGGTCACAAGTCAGTCCCCTTAGGGGAAGAACAGGAAAGTACAACCTTGCTGGGTTCAAATTCTGGTTCTACCTTGTATGGATGTGCTTGGACAATCAGTTTATCTCTACTTCCTGAGAGTGGAGTGTGCAAAATGACATGTGTTATAGCTTGTTGTGAGGATGAAAGGAACAGTTCAGATTCTCACTAAATATCAGCTGCTCTAATTCTATACAGCCTACCAAGGCCAAATACAATAGTGGAAGAATTGTCAGCTGATATTTATTCCACTGAATTGGATTCTCAAAACCTAAACTTCAAGCTACATTTCATTCAAATTCTTTTTCCACATCTAATACAGAAATCAGCAGATGGTCAGCAAGCAGTGTTGCTAGATTGTGGAGGGAGAAGAAATAAATGAAATAAACTCTCCCTAGGGTCATTCAAGATGTTACTCTTGGTAATTTTATAATTTTCTTTGAAGTTTCAAATGTGATTTTGTTATCAGGAAGACAAAAGGAGAAAAGATTCAATAAACAATTCTTCATGAAGAAAGAGGCTCGCCCACAGCTTATCACTTATATGAGTGATAATAAAGCAGAAATACTTCTCAACAATCAAGAAATGCCTAAGTGAATTTTGTTAGAGATAGATTATGGAATATCACATAGCAGTTATTAAAGTTGTTTTGTAGGGAGCTTTATAAAGAGTTTTAGGGTAAACTATTAGAAAATGATACAAAATAGAAGAAAGAATGAGATCACAATTACATAAAAATAAGGGTAGAAAATGATCAGATGAAAAGAACCAAAATTTTTTGTAAAGGACATTTTACTTCTAACTTTACAAAAGCAAACAATTCTATACTACTATAAACCATTTGTCTTTTGGAAAATTGTGTTAATAAACAAAGCAGGAACTTATTTGGGTCCTTCCCAATGTATTGATTATATTTGATTTTTAGGACAGATTATACCTTAGCTTAGTTTAGTAAAACAGTTAGTTGTCATAAACAACTATAATCCAGAGAGGGCTGAGGTGGATACAGGGTGGGTAAGAAGTGTCCAAAATAGCCTCTCCACATAATTTCTTGCCCCATACACAAACTTTCTGGTTCCTAGATCTGTTAGAATGAATAGGGACAAAAAAGCAGAGCAGCTTGTATATCTGAGCTCTCAATTTAAAATGTATCCCTTTGTATCTTCAAATATCTAAGCCACCATATTATTAAACTTCCAGCTATTTACCTCAATAAATAAAACAAAAAAAAACATGTGAATGGTTATTATACAAGTTACATAACAAACAACAATAAGAGCCTTAAACTATTGAATGGATAACTACTCAGAATGGGGCATGGTATTTCATACCTGTAATCTAGCACTCAGGCAGTGGAGGCAGGAGAAAACTGAATTCAAAGTCAACCTGTAGTACAGAGTGAGACCTTGTTTCAAAACAAAATAAACAAGGTGAGGGGGGAGAAGAAAAAAATTACTCATGAACAAAAAGGAGCCACCCACAAAGCCCAAAATATGACCAAATTGCAAGTGTATTGTATAAGTGAAAGACTCATTTTACTTCCATTTATATAGTATTCTGGAAAAGACAACAGAAACAAGATAGTCTTGTGGAAATGAGGAAACATTTAGGGTAATGGAAATATTATATAACTTGAACATGGTAATCCCTGAAGATTCATAACCACACACACAAAATATGGAAAATTTACTGCATGTTATATATCTCATTAAACCCAACTTTTTAAGAAAAGACACCAAATTCTTCTCTCTCTCCATCTCCCTCTCCCTCCCTCCCTCTCCCTCTCTCTCTCTCTCTCTCTCTCTCTCTCTCTCTCTCTCTCTCTCTCTCTCTCTCTCACACACACACACACACACACACAGATAAACACACACACACACACACACACACACCTTGATTCTCAAAGCATATGGTCTCAGTACTCCTTTACATTTTTAAAAGTTACTGAAAAGTCCAATTCTTGTTTATCTACATAACCAAGAGCCTGAGATAAAAAGTTTAAAACATTCATTTAAAAATCAATCCAAATCTATAATTTCACTACATACATTCTAATGAAAAACACTATATTATTTTCCCCAAATGATAAAAAGTGAAATGATGAACAGTGCTTAAAATTCCTGTAAATATCACTAATATCTAACTTCAGAGAAGACACTGGAACTGTCCTCTATATTTCTGATGCTATCTGTCGCTTTGGTTCAGGAATATTAAAGAATGCTATTTTATGCTAATACTTGTTTAGAAAAGGAAAGGATATTTTAATAATTTGTGAGTATACTTGAGAGTATTGATAATAGGTCAACCAAGTGAAAAGTGCAAACATGTATTGTTCTAAGAAAAGTTTTAACCTCCCAGACCTCTTGAAAGACTTCCCAGTCCCCAGGCTCTTGTAACTACCCTGAGAACTACCAAGACAAACCTTCCTCATTCTCATAGTCCTTCTTAAACCCCACTACCTACTACCTGAAATCTTACAGCCAGTCTCCAGCTGTCATCTTTGCCACTTTGGTAATATTCTTCATTTCCAGCAGTATACCTTATAATATCCCCTGTGGATATATCCTGTCTTTTCAATTACTTCTCAAAACTTTTCCAAACTAACATGATTCTTGGAATACTTTCCCCATCCCAATCCCAGTAATTTAGAGTTCCACAGGCAATATACCAGTTTTTGGTGGTCTAGTTACATAGAATAGAAACAATGCAAATAGTGAACTTTAAGAAATATATATTTTTTTCCTTCTTGTTTTTTATTTTCTTTTTGTCATGTTTCTTCATTTATCTGTCTTTGGGAGGGTAAGGAGGGGTATAGAAATGGAAGGACTAAGATGACCAAATACAGCAGGCTCTCACTAGACACTGTTGAAAATGAACTGCACATCTCATGGGTGAGGATGGGAGTGAAAAACCAGGAGAAAGGGAATGGGTGATATTGTCTAGAAAGAAAAGTACTGATTATATGACTTATGTCATTGTAACCACTCTGTACATCACCTTTATAATAAGATATTTTTAATTTACAAAAGCAAACAACAACAGCAAAAACAAATCATAAAAAGAAATATGACTTTTTATGGCATCATTATTTCTGAATATTTTCAAGCTCCCAGCACCTGAGGCTAACCCATTTGAACTTAGGTCTTTCGCTTCTGGCTGTGAAAAATTTATCATTTCTCCTTAATCTGCCCTCATTGTCAGATTAAGGTGAAACAAAGAGACAAAATGTGACATTATGAAAATAGCCAAAGCCTTGGAGAAAAGGGATGTGAGTTCATCTTTTCCTTGTCTGCCATTGTCCTGACCTTCGCGAAACACTTGAGATCTCTGAGCCTTAAGCTATTCCATCTGAAATAAGGATAGGAATGGCTGCATCAACCACCTCATAAGGTTGTAAGAATTAAAGAAGATAATATCTGAAAAGCATGTAGCTCATGGATTTGCTCAAAAAGTGAGTTGCATTGGCCTGAGTTTCCTTTGACCTTCTCTTCTGTCTAGGGAAGAAGCAATTGCTTTCTCCTGGCAGAGTCTGCATGACTGTGACAGCTTGCTGTGCTCTGAGGATGGTGTTTCCTTCTTGGTCAATGGATCCAACAGAAATTTTCTCAATCTTGTTTGCTTGCCACTCTTCCCTTAGTCTCCAACCATTTTGTCCTTGGGTGAGCTGGGCTCTCTCACTCAGTCTAAGAATCCCAGTCTTTGAAGCTTGGGCTTAAACTATGGTCAGCTACATCACAGTCACCATATGGGGACAGATAGAATCCCAGAAATATGAGGTCTTGTATGAAGAGATGTGAATCCTCTTTATCAGAGAAGGGAAGTTTTGTTCCTTAAGCATCTTTTTCAAAAATTCCCAACACTGCAATTATTGCAGGTGTTACTGGGGGAATTTTTCTTAGGATAGTCCCCATTTATAAATTTTATTTAAGACCAGAAGGTTAAATATGATGAGTTGACTATTTTTTCTTTATACTCATTCAGCCAGATACCTTTAAAATGATCAGATATGTGCCTGGCATTGTGTTAGAATAAAAAAGCAACTCTCATTTAGTATGATACAAGTCTGAGCGGGATCCTGGAAATAAAAAGTGTGTCAGCATCTCTCCTCTGTGGTAGTATCTGGTATCATTCTATTACATTTAAATGCTAATCCATATCCCGTAGAATTCTGATTCACCGGAGGACTAATGTGGCTGATAGCTGCACAGATAGCTTAGTCGGATATTACATTCTGAGCCACAGCACAGCAAAACCCTCTCAACTTTCAATTCTTCCAAATGCCATAGACACAGCTTTCTGGCTGTGCTAGAAAGTATCCAGGAAAGAAAAATTGTGTGGCTACATATACATAAGAATGATGAATTTAGGAAGGCAAGCATATATTTTCTGAACATTGCCAATCTCATTGGTTTAAAATTTGGCTAAAGGTTTGCCAAATTATGTGTGTGTGTGTGTGTGTGTGTATCTCCTAGGGTACACACTTAAGTTTATTCCACGCTTCAATTTACAGAATACTGTCAAGTTGGTGAAATTTTACATTTTCAAGCTTCTATTTTCTTCCCTCTACATTGAGAATATCTACCCAAATAAAGCATGTGATATATGTCTTTATGTATAGTCATTCTTATGAAATTTTAATTTTATGCATATATAAACTAATTTATTAAAAATAGTATTATGCCATGAATTTCATCCTATTCCCAGCATTTCTTAAGACTATGTTTTGCTATGTGTATGTGAATGTGTATGTGTGTGTGTGTAAACACAGATATACAAATCTATGCATGCATGCATACGCATAAACATTACTCTTTTTTTATTTTACAGTCTAGACTATGTATCTAATTTGGTTTTATTTGTTATACTACTGAAGGACCCTTAAGTTACCACCAATTTATTACCAGAACTAACAATGTCCTTCCCTACATATGTGAGATGCCTTTAAGACTAGATTACACTTACTAGGATATAGGATATACGCATATGCATGCACACACACACACACACACACACACACACACACACACACACACACCTGTGGTCCAGAGTTCATTCACCAATTTCTAATTACACCCCTACTCCTACCCCTTCTTCCCTCCCCACTACCACCACCCCAGCCAGGAAATGCAGTCTCTCTCTATAATCTCACCAACACTTACCATCATTTATATATTCAACTGCTGCTATGCTGGGTTATTGTGAAGCATTCATTTCCTTATTATCTTAAATTAGAGTTCTTGGTTATTGAAGATCTCCTTAAACTCTAGTTACTCTTTGGAGCTTTCACTCCTGTAACTTGCCTATTTGTCTGTGTTTATTTTTCACATAATTTCTTCTTTAATTTTGAATTCACATTTATGTAAAGAAATAAATATGCTTATGTTCTAATAAAATGTACTAACAACAAAAACAGCAGGCCAACTTTGAATGCTATGGTGATTGGTATTTTATTCTTAAATGAAATTTTCTTGTTTGTTGCTGCTGGTAGGGAGAAGCAGAAAATATTTTGTTAGATAACGCTGTACCCATCAATGTTGTTGAACCGGACACTTCTAGTAATCTATTAGCCCAATTAGATCAAATTCAACTCTAATTCAATTTCTAATGGGACAATCACATTATCAGTAAAACAAAAGATTTTTATCACTTCCACATTCTCTTTTTTCTTATTTAATTGGCAAGAACATTTACGGTTTATTAATCAATACTAATGAGGATATTTTTCATTTCTATCTGGTATTATTTAGGATATATCCAAAGGTTGCCAATTAGTCTGATATTTGTTGTAGATACAGAATATTTCCATTTATCCCTTGTTTGCTGTAAAGCTATGAAAAAAGCATATTAACATATCCTTTATATTTACACATTATATTTACACATGAATGTTTATTTATAGATATTACATATGTGATCTATAGTTTATACGCTTATGCATGCATATATGCATATTTAATACATATAATACACATTAAATTATTATTGCTCTGCTCTGGAGTGACCATTAATCTGACTCTTAGTTTTGAATTTTACTAAATTCTTTTTCAATAGCTACTGAGGTAACCAATAATTTTTCTTCCTTAATCTACTAATATGGTCAATTTTTAAATATTGAGCTGTTCTGTTATTTCTGAACTAAATACTTCTTGATTTATTTTAGAGATCTGATTAGATTGGCTAATTAGTATTTCGAGATTTCACACATATAAATGCAGTGAGCCAGAGGTTTTGTTTCTTTTTTTCTTTCTTTACACCATTGTTATCCATCAAAGTTACACTAGATCTGAAAAAAAATTATTGGGTTGTTTTTCTTCTTTCTGAAACAACACATAGAAGATGATTGGGTCACTTTTATCTGTGAAAACTCTGGACTCAAGGGCTTTAGGTAACAAACAGAGATCATGGATTGTCAATTCAATTTCTTTAAGTCTTTCCTAAGACATAATGTGTATACACACACACACACACACACACACACACACACACACACGTCAGACATGTGTCCTCTTTCAGCTTGCAGCTGCGTAAGTGAAAAATAATTCACATTTCTATGTTTTCCCCATGGATTCCAGTGATTGAATGTAGGAATATTATATCTTAACATGAACAATACAGAATACGTACTTCTTCAATTCACACACGTAAGAAACCAGTGATTATCTAAATTGTTCTTGCTGAAAATTTTACCTGAGGCTGAAAAACAAAATAAAACACTTTCACCTAACTCTGCTTTGCTTGAGCAGACTCTACGTATAAAATCACCCAGATTCTTGATTAAAACGCCGATCCTTTGGCCCTAAACTAAGGAAATCAAGTATGATATTTCTGAGATGGGGTTCGGGAACTTTTTGATGTGACTGACTTAGGAAAGACACCTTGAAGGTTCTAGACTTTGACGTTGATCCAATTTTGGCCACAAAGATACCAAAAAGAAATAGAATATATTGTCCTTAATGTACTATGTTATCTCTCATCTCTTTTGCTGTCCCTTGGTTATCTCATATTGTTACAGTATTTTACTTTGTTATCTGATATATTGTACATATTTTTGTTTGGTTATTTGAAATAGGATAGGAAAGCGGGGAAAACAAGATGATGGGTGGGGGTGGAGGGAGGGAAATGGGGACCAAAACATGAGAAAGGGTATCAATGTATGTGAAGTAATGCACCTTCTATCTGGTGAATATAATGCAACCCTTCTATTAATTACAATAAAAATATAGGAAAAAAAAGAAATAGAATAAATGCTTGCCTCAATTGAGTGGGCTATATAATATCAAAAATTGAAGAGTTAACAATGTTTTGGGGTTTGTATGGTTGTTGTTTTATTTTGCTTTGCTTTAGCCGTAAATCTAGGGATCAAGGGAACTGGCTTAGTCATTCAACAGCTGTGCAGCCTCCCTCATGACTGACTGTCTTTGACTCTCCTTGCTCCCCGTTATCCCACACATAATAGAAAGAATAAACTGGATAATTTTAAGTTTTAACATTTTGTTTAATGTTTTTTCCCAAACTAGCCTAAATCGTGTTCATATAACTCTACTGAAGATCAGAAAAAGACAATGTTTGAAATTGCATTATTTGAAATGCTGACTTTTATCAAGTAATCCCAACTGTTTTTGATACATGAGTGATTCTATTCAAAGATTTTAAGCCATTAGTAAAGTCTGGGATTTGATAGAAAAATATTAATTTCCAATAATAACCCAATACACATGGTCAAAATGGTTTGGCTAGTTACCAAACCTTTGTGAAGAGATGGGTAAAAGCAAGGTTGTCTAAACTGTTTAGGCGAATTCACAAGAAATCACCTACACAACCTTGTAGTTGTATGTCTTAGATACAAAGCTATGTAAGAAGGGACAATGATAATATATATGGACTAATTTCCCATAAAGAAACAAAATATTATCATGTTGATTCTAATCATTTATACAAAAATGCATTGTGACTCAATAGCGTTTACCTCACTATTCCAATGATATTTCAGCCACCAGAAGAAAATTGAAATAGCTTTTTTAAATTTTTTGAAAAATTATCTTTAAGTATTTGTGCAAAGGAGCTACCATTCAACAGAGCAGTTTATGAATGTAAGCTTAATCAAAGTCACCTCTTTCAACATTCTTGTCCATCCATCCCAACCCTTTGCTTTTCTTCAATTTTCTTAATTTTGTAGTATATGCATTGATTTTTTTCTTTTGGGTGCCAGTCCTAGGGCTTGAACCAGGACCTGGGTACTGTCTCTGAGTTTTTTTTTTTTTTTGCTCAAGGCTAGTACTCTACTATATGAGTCATAGCTCCACTTCTGGATTTTTGGTGGTTAATTGGAGTTTTGTGAACTTTCCTGTCTGAAGCACATTCCTCAGATCTCAGCCTCCTGAGTAGCTGGGATTACAGGCATGTAGTCAGTGCCTAGTTTATGCATTGAATTTTAGAACTGTATTCTTACCTCACATTTTTCTTTTCATCCATCCACCTTCCCCTTTCAAGAATTAAGTAGTACCCCCATTTTTTGCATTTTTAGGGTGAACATCCATCAAATAGTTCTTTGCTATTTGAGCCTTTATTAACAAGGGTTAATAACTCACATTAAAGGCTCATGTACTCTGCCCCCCACACACACCCTCAGTGGAGTTCATTAACTCTGCAACCTTTTCAAGTATGATAAAACATTCCATGTTCTACCTTCTCATTATTCTTTCTCAATCCAATGACAATCTCCTTTTATTCAAGCCAGGCCTAGAGTCTCCTTCCTTCAATTTCCTGGACTGGATTCCACTCGTTCTTCTAGTCCACTTCTAGGACACTGTGTCTGGACCTCATTTCTCAGACTTCCTATAAGGTATTTCATATAATTTATGTTTTAGCATTGCATCATACACTGTGTTATTCTGCTAGAATAGAAAGAAGGATTTAAGCTCCTTGAGTGAAAAGTTCAAATCACCCAAGGATTCTCAGAAAGTGCTAAATCCAAAACATATCCAACTAATTCAAGTTCAAATTCTTTATTCCTCTCTCAAATAGTTCCAAAAAACAGTTGTAAATATGTTGGAAACAGAGCAAACCCAGCTTTTCGAGGCATACCTCCAACTCACTGCACGCTGCCACCCCCTATTTCTTCCTGATTCTGTCCTCAAGTTTTATCTGCTCCCTTTCCAATAACAAGATGAAAGCAGACTCTAAAAGGGATAATATTTTCCACATATTCCTTTTTACTCGTGTCGAAGTTTCCTTTAGCATGTTAGACTTCTTGAAAATGTTTCCATCCAAATCTCCTTGGTTCCCAAGGTACAACTTCACTCCTCCTTCCTACCACCTGCTCTGCAACTTTTAACCATGACTTTTATCTATAAGTACATTTGATCCACAAAATAATCGCTATGACCACTCTCTTAAGTGCATACATTCATTTCTGAGTCTTTGCTTTCCTTCCACTGAGGGACCAGTTAAGACTTTGCAAAAATGAGTTCATCAGAGAAGAATGGCATCTAGATGGGGCTAGGGCTTAAGTCAGCCTTCCTGGCTTCACATCCCATCTCAGTTACCAATGAACCACTTAAGAATCACAGAATGTTAATGTTAAAAAAAAACACTCAAGATAATTTAGTCCATCCTCTTTTTTTACAGCTACTTAAAAAAAAAACTCTTCTGTGGTTTATTTAAATAATGCTAATTTAGAAGCACTAAGCTCCATTTGGGAGAAGGTTCAAATGAAGTTAAATTAATTAAGTTTTGTGAAGAAACTATGTTTGGTTTATCTTTGATATCAGATGAAAGAAGGTTAAAAAATAAATCCAATGTGTTAATATCAATTACATTCAAGGTACCTAAGCAATAATGATGAAAGAATGAATAGAGAAGATAGGTCCCTAGTGCAGTGTAAATTTCCTGATCAAATGCGCGCAGACCAAACAGAATAAAAGAGCCAGAATTGTGGTTCCTTAAAAATCTTAGAAACCTTGGAATATTCTGATTTACACAGTATAAATTATACCCTAGAGAGTTATCAAATATGGTGTTTTGTGGAGATGGTCTTAAAATAAATCATAAGACATTACAAAACCTCATCATTGTGGGCAAAAATTAGACAAGAATTTTTTTAAGGATATTCAAAGCTGGGCACAGGTGTGGCATGTGCTGATAATCATAGCAACTCAGGAGGCAGAGATCTGAGGAACTGCAGTTCAAAGCCAGCTGGTACAGGAAAGTCATCAAAACTCTTCTCTATTACAACAAAAACAAAAACAAAAAAAGCTAAAAGTTGAGCTATAGCTCAGTGATAAGAGTGCTAGCTTCGAGCAAAAAGCTTAAGGAGGGCTTTGAGTTCAAGGCTCAGGACTGGCAATAAATAAATAGGTAAGTAGTAGATATACAAATGGCCAACATAAAAGGGTAATCAGTTACAATAATCACTTAAAACGCAACTAAGAATGGCAACAAAGTACCCTATTCTACTCACTAAAATGGATATGTTTAAAGAAACAAGCATTGGCAAGAAGGGGCTAATTGCAACCACCATTCATGCTGGTGGGAATGTAAAACGGAGTAGCTGCTATGGAAAACAGTCTGGCAGTTCCTCAAATAGTTAAACATGGAGTTACCATATGGCCCAGCGATTTCATTCCTTCATATATACCCAAGAGAATTGGAAACATATGTTCACATAAAAAACTTGCCTACAAATGTTCAGAGCAGCATAATTCATAATAGCTGGAAAATGGGACAAACCAAATGCCCATCAACTGATAAATAGGAAAAAAAATATGGTATACCTGTACAATGAAATAAATCAAAGTATATCATTCAGCTGGAAAAAAAGTAAGTGAAGTATTGTTTCACTCTACAGCATGGATGAACCATTAAATCATTGTGCTAATAAAACCGGACATAAAAGACCATCTATTTTACAGTTTCCATTGATATGAAATGCAAGTCCATAGAGCCAGCCAATAGATTAGTGGCTACCAGTGGCTAAAAGACCAAAGGCATGAAAGTGAAGTGGCCAGTGTCAGACTGGAGATGTCTTCAGGGTATAATGAAAATGTCTTAGGGTTAGAGAGTGGAATACTTTCCACAGAGTTGTGCTACTCATAACTCTGTAAATATGCTAAAACCCACCAAGTTATGTGAGGGTCTCACTACAGAATCTAAACCTTAGCTATTACTCAAAGGCCTCTACCTAGAATCAGATACTTCTGGCTATAAAACTTATGAGAAAGGGTATCAATGCATGTGAATTAATGCACCTTCTATCTGGCAAATATAATGTAACCCTTCTATTAATTACAATAAAACATATATGAACAAAACCTGTCTTTCCTTCCAATGAAGATGCCTCTTCTAAACAACCATGTTTCTCACATAGAATGAACCAATACCTGATGCTTCACTTTGGTGTTTACACAAACATTTTTTTTTCTAGATTGTTTCTGCATTTCCCATCATCAGCCCAAGGCTCCAATTCTTTTTAAGACTTTAAAACCAGGTTCCTTTCCTTCAAGACATTTACCTTGCTTAGGATAATACCTTATCATAAAAGTAGCAAAGGGTACATATTAAAGATCTGCTGCTTAAAGGAGACTGTGAAAGGAAACCTGATGCTCTTTATCCTTGCAAAGACCTGTGAGATAAGTAAGTTGGTTCCTGTTTAGAGATGAGAAACCATAGCTGAAGAGAAGTCACAGACATAGGAAGTAGAAAAGAAGTGTCAATATGGACTTTGAGGTATACTTATCACACCCTAAACAGCCTGCTCTCATCTCTTGAAAAATCATCTGAAACATCTTCAAATATTTTCTTAAACAGTGATAGTTTCTCAAACTACAGATTATTCTATGTGAAAAATATTGTGCCTTCTGGCACCAGGCAGCTTTCTTGGTAATGGATCAGTAAAATTATCTGTAGATTGTAAGGAGACATCATTGGATCCATACTGATATCATCTGGAAAGCTCTAGAATCAGGCTTAGAATCACAGAATGACTTCAGGATGATTAAACACAGAAGAGTCCACAGTCTTCTCTAGGAAAATTCTGATAACTCAGTTCTTGGAGTGGTGAGGAGAATCCATCAGATCAGTAATAAGGGTTTAATTAGAGATTTGGGTTTCAACCTCTCCAGGAGAACTGACCATATATCTTTTGGTGAAACAAATTAGACTCTACCTGTGGTTCCATACAGCCAGCCTCACTGTTCACCCCAGTCTAAGCAATTCCACCCTCATGTCTTCAAGCTAAGACAAAAACAAGGGGTGTAAAGAAGTGAAAAATGTTCAAAGTTATTATTTTTTTCAAAGAACACTCTTACTCCTGCTTTAGTTACAGACCAAACAACCAACAAGCATTTATTTATCTCAAGCTAAGGGCCCAGCACTAGACTTCCCTTAACTACATCTATATCAAGAAAAAAAATAGAAATCTACATATACAATGTTAATACATTTCCCAGTCATAATTGAAGATAACAAAATATAAAATAATATATGTTCTGCCCTCTTACCTTGGCAAATACACACACTTCCATGAAAACAAATAACAATGAAAACAAAAGAAATGATACACAGGATTAAATGGCAGGATTTAAACATCTTTTTTAGTCTGTGTTCTGTGGAAGGTTTCTAAAGAGGCACTTACTTCATCCTGGACACAGCAGGATTCTTTCAATTGAAATAGGTTGTTCAGGGTAGAGAACCTTTGGATGTGTATTCACAAAAATACATATTATACTTTGTTGTTGTTTTGCATGTTGGTGAGGTCTTGGGAAAAACAGCGCATAGCATTTTGTAGCTGTAACCAATGTTTCTTCCCACTTGATTGTGATTAAAACATAGCAGGGATGAATGTGTGCCTCACAGGCTAGATGAGTCTCAGTCACCACCACTTCCTTTTAAGGGTATAGGTAAGTAAGATGCAGGAAACGAAAACCTGCAATCATTTTCTCTATGTCTGGAACGTCTCCATCATTCATTGTATGATCTGAAACTCCCGTGTTGAGGGCAACTCTAAAATTTAGTGGGACTCACATATACAATGTCCTATCTTCTAGTGACCTCATTAAACAGACTCATGATACCTTTTTTTTTTGGTAGCACACAATGGCAAACTATGATTTCAATATACAAATGGATCAGAAACATCTTGAAATGAGATCTACTACAGTCCTATCCATATATTAACCAAGCATAAAAGATACATCCAGGCTGTTTCTAGGGAAAATATGCATTTTTATACCCATAGCAGGTCTCCATTTGGACTTCATGCATTTCTGGAACAAGGGCTAGAACGGAGTCCTACCAAATCCTGGGCATAATCTAACCCAGGGCATCCTCAAGTGTGGAGGGTGGACTGGCTGTCTCTGAATCACTTAGAGGACTTGCTAAACAGATTCCTGCAGAATGTGAGGTGGAGTCCAAGGAATCCACAGGGTTAATGGAAGCTCTTATTGATTCCAAACCACAGTAGAATTTGAAAAGCAGCACCTTAAAAGCCGTGGACTAGATATTTTTGTCATGCTTTGTTTTGAATAATGTCTTTGTGACCTGGATAATCTTATCAACTCAGAATAAACCAGGAGTTGATTGTTGCTATGGTGTTCTAAACAGGGCTGCTGCCAGCCGGTAATTAGTACAAACTCTATTCCACCTGTGCAAGCTGAAGCAAATCACAGCAATTCTCCCTACTGGCTTAATTCCTCCATCTGAAACCAGAGCAGTGGCACTAATCTATGACACTCTGCTGTGACTCCCCAGCCCCACTCCCCACCTTCCCCACCCCCCACCTCCCAGATGAATTCTTCATAAACAGAATTTTCCAGTTTTGCCTTTCTTTCTTGGCTCTTTGACTTGTTCCTGTGACATCTCCACTCCAAATCCAGGCCATTGTTTTACTTGGATTGAAAATGGGAATATGGACAGGGTGGTATTTCAGTTCTAGTGCTTAGATTGTGGGGGGCATTTCTCCAGCGGGATATGTTTTGGCTTTGTACAATGTGCCAGGAGGAGGGAAATCAGGGTGAATGCAAGCTCACGGATGCCACAATTGCAGAGGCCAAGTTCCCAAATACTCATTGCCCTGAATTCTCAGCACGCAATTCTGCCAGCAGCAAGCGACTGTCAACCCCTCTAATCTAGTTCTTTCTCCAAAGACAGAGGACAGAAGGTCCTAGAAGCCCCTAGTATCCACTGTATTCAGAAACTTTGCAAATTTGTGGTTGAACTGGGACGGTGACAATTTTAAAGTATTATAGAAAAGCATCTTCATGGATGTTTTTTAAGTCCGTGGGTCCCTAATTCCTCAGAGATGTGATAGGTTAGGTGATAAAATCAGGACCAGCTCATCACCATGTTGTGATATAAACCATTGTTTGACTGTTAGGATTTTACTCAACCAAATTTCTTTCTGTGTGTGTGTGTGTGTGTGTGTGTGTGTGTGTGTGTGTGTGTGTGTGCCCTGGGACTTGAAGTTAGGGCCCGGGTGCTGTCCCTGAGGTTTTATTCTCAAGGCTCGTACTCTACCACTACAGCTCCTCTTCTGGCTTTTTGGTGAAATCTCATGGACTTTCCTGCTCAAGGTTGGCTTCAAACTACAACCTTCAGATATCAGCCTCCTGAGTAGCAAGTATTACAGGCATGAGCTACTTAATCCAGGTCTTCAGGTCCCGAGGCAAAACCACAAATACATGACCTCACTTCCTCCTAGCCAATCCCTAAAAATCCCCTCAGCTTCTCTATTCAGATGACAGAAGGTCCCTCTCCAGTTGGTTCAAAATAAACCTGCTCTGGCTGTTGAGTTCATCTGTCCCCCTTCTTTTGCCTTTTTATCATTTTTCCTCATTAGTGAATTATTTGCAACATCTGACATCTTGAGGGGGAAACAGAAACCCATATGAGCCTTGATATATGCAGAACAGGAGCTGAGCAGAGGGCAAGCAGCCAGGGATGCTGTTCTTTTTTCCTCCTGTTTCTCCTCCTCCTTTTCCTCTTGCCACACCCACTTCCTGTTATTTTGTAGCTTTGTGGCAGTTTCCTGGTGATTCCCCTCCCCCTGCCCCAATAAGGTTACAGGAATTCTAAGCTCCTGAAAGACAATTCTATGATGCTAATTACATGTCTGGAAAATGATGCCCCCACCTGCAGGTGGTACAGGCTAACAGTCCCATGATTACTATTAGTATTGTTATTATTAATGTATCACATGGCTTGGAGCCTTTAGCTTTATGGGACTGAATTATCTCCCTTTGCTTTTGATTACCATGCTGGCTTTGAATGTCTCCGGTTGCTTTTCTACCGGGCCCTAAAAAAAATTGTTATTCCTTTATGTATCTTTTTTCCAGTATTCAGAATTACATGTAGCAAGATATATATATATATATATGTTTTTAAAAATAAACATGCTGGGAAAAGAGGATGTGGACTTTGATCCAAGTCATGTTGAATGGTAGAAAGGTCGGTGAAAGGTGTGGCAGGCATTATCATAACATCCCCACAAATATTTGAGGGCCTATGCCATATCAGGCACTCCCTGAGGACTTCTGATTCTACCCTCAGAACTGGAAAAAAATAAAAGTCTCTGTCTAGTCTAAAAGGCACACAATAAATAAATATACAGCCAAAAGTGGATTAGTGGTGACAAATGCAGTGATGACCTAAAGCAGAAGAGTACAGAGAAGGGCTCAGAATGGGACGGGGTAAATTCCAGCAGAAGCTTTGACTGAAATGTTCTTCCTCCCGTCAACGGGAAAGCAGGTGTCCAGTCTGGAGATGAGCCTGTCTCTCTAGCTGTTTCTCTCCCTGTACCCTCACCTTCTGCTGTGCCCACCATTGGCCAGCCGTGCTGTACTGCCAGCCCTCTACGGCTGGGGTAGGAGGTGGGGAGCGGGGACTGACACATCCTGAACCACAGATTCCAAGCCATCTGCAGTCTGGTTCAAAGCGAGGGATGCTTCGTTCGTTCTGCAGTGACTGGGTCAGAGGGGATTTAAGAAGCATCCACAAAGCCTTTGTCCTTCAATTCACCCTCTCTCTCCATCCAACAGGCCCATCTCACATTTGGATTTTTTTCTTCTTTTCAAATAAACTGTATTGCAGGGATCCTGATGGCTTCCCGCCTACAGCATCCTCAATTTGATTTCTGTACCTTCCCTATCTGTCTGTGAGGTTATGACTTTGTTGTAGAAACCACTACAGCTACTTCTCCATCGAGAAGGCAGGAGCACAGGGACTTAAGTGTATTAATTTTATGCACTATGATTTTTTTCTCTTCTTGCAATTATTGTGTCCTCCTTGCAGCTTCTTTCATATTGGGGTGTATTCTACAACTGATTTTTTTTGTTTCTTTTTTTTGGTGTACCAGGGAGTTAGTTACCCTTCGACAAAGCAGTTTCTGAGTATAGTGAGTCTTGATTGGTGCCACCTCTTTCAACGTGCTTACCCATTCTGCTTACCGTTTACCAAGTAGGGACCTCAGTGAGGAGTTAGCACTGGAAGTTTTACACAAGTCAACCTTACTACCCCTGGCTCCAGCTCTTTCCTGGGTTTATGCTCCTAACTCAGGCTTCTTTGAATCCTCACAATGAGTTTAAGGAAGAGATAGTATTCCTTATTCCCATCCTGTATCTGAGAAAATTGGCTTGGATATGTACAGTCCCATGTTCAGTGGATAAGTGGCCAGGGCAGAATTTGAACCTGTCTCAATTTGTGTCCTCTAAGTGTCTTCCTCCACCCTGAGCTCGCCACATGGAAATGCAATGCAAATAGCCAGAGATTCATGTCAAAGCTGAGCAGAGGCATCAGCCGTGAGCAAAATTTTAAATTTAGGCATGATTCCCTGAGATGTGTCTGGTGCAACCCTGTGTGTCTATTTTTGCTTTTGTTTCCTGTGCTTCTAGTGTTATGGCTAAAAAATAAAAAGTTTTGCCCAGCCACTACCAAGAAGCTTTCCCCTTGTCTTTTTTCTGGAGACATTCTGTAATTTCAGGTCTTACAACAAGTGTTTGAGTTGACTTTTGTATATGGACTGAGAGACAGGGACAATGTCTGTTTTCCCCAATGTTATTTGGAGAGAACATACCTTTTTCCTGTGTGGATTCTCAGTGCACTTAACAAAGCTCAGTTGGCAACAGATGTCTGGAATTACTTCCAGATTCCCAATACTTCCCTGTTAATCTATGTGTCTATTTTAATACCAATACCATATTACTTAGATTATGATAGCTTTGTAATGTGTTTTGAAATTTGGAGGTATAATGCTTGTCCTCAAAATTGCTTTGGGTAGTTAGCATTTTTGGAGGTACCATATAAACTGCAGGATTCTTTTTCACTTCTGTGATAAATACCATTCAAATTGTGATAGATTGCTTTAAATCTATACATCACCTTGCTTTCCTCAGTGTCTTAAAGTTTGTATTATGTAGACATTTCACTTCTTTCATTAAAAGTTCTTAAGCATTTTTGCCATTAATATAAATGAGGTTGTTCTTATTATTATTTTATTATTTATTTTGGGGGGTAGTTCATTGTCAGTGTTTAGAAATGCTACTGAATTTTTATGTTGATTTTAATTTTCTCCAACACAAAAGCTTCTGCACAAAAAAACCACTGGAGTGAAGACACAGTCTTGGAAGTGGAAGAAAAATAAATTGCCAATCAGACATCTAATCAAGGATTACTACCCAAAATATATGCTTCCCCCACAAAAATAAAGAACTCAACGGATCTGATAAAGCATTTCTCAAAGGAAGACATGCACTTATCCAACAGGTATGTGAAAAAAAATGCTCAGCAGGAATACCCATCAGGGAAATGCAACTAAAAGCAGCAGAATCACCTAGCACCAGTCAGAATGGCTTTTATCATCAAGACAGGACAGCAAAGGCTGGCTAGGGTACAAAGAAAAGGGAACCCTTGTACGTGGTGAATTATTGTAAATTATGGAAAACAGTGTGAAAGTTCCTCTAACCTTTGAAACTGGGATACCAAAGGATCTAGCAATACCCCGCTAGGGTGTCCCAAAGAAAGGAATCCATATGTCAAAGGGGTAATGTACACCTATTCATTGTAGTCACATGCACAAAGCCAAGATAAGGAAAGAACTTAAGGATACAGAGACGAGGAAGAAAATGCCACATGCACAGAGTCTTGGAAACACGTATGAACCTGGAGAGCACCACAGAAGGTGAAATAAGCCAAGCTCACCAGAACAAATGCCCCATGATCTCACTCCCCTTGCAGTGGAATTTGCATGCGGTGAGGTTTAGAGCAGCAGGGAGCAGAGTGGTGGGCTTAATGGGCCCAGGGGCTGGAATGGAGATTTGTTGACCAAAGATAGGGGTAATAAGATCTGGAAATTGAAAATAATAATGAGGATAAGCATATCATATAGGGAATGTATTAATATATACAGTAATAATATATACCTGAAAATTTATTTTTTCTTTTTTTTTGTGGTTCATGGGGGCTTGAACTCAGCCTGGGCATTGTCCTTGAGCTCTTCAGCTCAGTCTGCTGCCCTACCCTTGAGCCAAGCCCCACTTCCTGCTTTCTAGAGGTTAATTGGAGATAAGATTGCAGGTCCTTTTGTGCCTGGGATTGGCTTTGAACCTTGATCCTCAGATCTCAGCATTCTGAGTAGCTAGGATTACAGGCGTGAGCCACCGGCCCGGCTATATCTGAAAATTTCTAAGAGAGAAAATATGTTCATTAACCTCAGTGTGGCAATCATTTCATATTGTATGCATATATCTAAATATTGCATTCTTCATCCTATGTATATACTTTTTACTTGTCAACGATCATCAGTAAAGATTAAAAATGTGTTAAATTGAAAAGAAATTACAATGAAAACAAAACATGCAAGATTTGCAAGATGTTTCCTATATTATAACTTTAATTTCATGATATGGTGGTGAACTCCTGAGCTCTTTAAACCATCTGTTAGGGACCCTTGGTTCCATATGTGACCTCAGAGCTGGGTAATCAACCTTCCTCTGTCCCCCTAAAGTTCTGGGTCAAGCAGAGATGCTTACAGGCCTGGTTTGCGCATTCTACTGGGTCATCAAGAGCCACTTGCGCATTCTACTGGGTCATCAAGAGCCACTTCCGCCCTGACTCTGCTTGCTGGCTTTATTTTGAGAAGTTGTCTGATTTTGTAGGAGTTAAGTGCCCTGAGAGTTCTCCATTCCTATGTGATAAGTGCAACATTAAGATTCATTTATATATCCAAATCAAGATATGGAAAGGATTTGGAACAGCTTTCTGAGCAAATTCTCTCCCGCACATCAACCCATCCTGGTCAGTCTACATCCCACAGAGTAAATGTGGCGTGAGCCCAATGGGCTCCTGCGATCTACAGAACCTCGCGATCCTTAAGCAATCAGTTCTCACATAAACCTGCTGACACTCAGTGTCCTCCTCTGTAACATGAAAATCAATCACATGGAAGGCAAACACTGTTGAAAAGATCAAAGGAAATTGCATGTAAATCTCCTAGCAAGGAGCCTCAGACAAAAGTAGGCACTCCAAAAGACCCTGTTATTTCCTTTTCCCTAAGGAGAAAAACCTGCACATATGAAGCAATTAGAGAACAAGACAATAAACACTGAATTCCTAAATTGCTGTAGAGTCGGGAAGCCAGAGAGGGAAGCAAGATCAAAGTGGGGGGGGGAAGGATTTTTCGATGGAGCTTACGCCTTTCACCTCAGAGTTGGAAACTGACACCCTTTGGGGACAGAAGTGCTTTGCTTTACCTGTTCTTTAAAAGCAGTGGGGACAATAGCCAAACCACTAAATCAAACACATAGTTTGAAAAAACCAACCACTAAGCTATTGTGGAGTTTGATGCAGAAAGTGAAATCCGTGTCCATTTCTGTGTGCAGGACCTGAGTCTTGTGGTTTTCTTCTCCTGTGATGTGTGGCTGTTTTCAGGTAGTGAAAACAGGCTGGAATACAAAGTTCTCAGCTGCTGATCTCAGCAGAAATGATTAGAAGTAGGGGGAGGAAGGGCGAGAAATCATCTTTTAGCTTAAATTGTTGTAAATCAGACCTGAAAACTAGGCTATACATTATGCTTTTGTTACTCTGAGAGTTAAATTACAAGCAAATGAACTGTGCATAATAATTCTCCACGTCACTGATTTCCAAGCTAAACTAAATGTGTTCCTGGCCCAAGCAGGATAGTGCTGGGTGCTATGTCTGGGTGAAAGGCGCCATCTAGTGGCTGATTTCTTCAAGGTGACTGGAGGGGTCAGTAAGATTGAGTGGGCCATGGGGCAGAGGCATCCTGTCCCTCAGCTGGTTCTGTCCCTCAGCAGTGGCCTCCAGGAACAATGAATGCACACCTACATCTGACTTTCCCAATGTCCAATAAAGGACTCTACATTCAATATAATATTTTAGTTTGTACCTTTAGCAACTCCTCCAACCAAGCTAGGCAAGAAGAGTTAAGCATTAAAAAGTCATTTAAATAAAGTTCGAACATTAGATCAAATATTTGGTAAAACCTGAAGAGCATACATGTTTTCAACCTTGCATCCCTTAACACACACACACACACACACACACACACACACACACACACACACACACACACACGTGCGCACACTAATTAATCTTGCCTTCCATTCTTTCCTGAGTTCTATTTCTCAACAGAAAACACTTTCCTGCCAACCCAATCCCTGCAAAACAGAAGGAAAAAAGAATCCAGATTTTTCTGAAGCTTTGTAAAACCTTTGACTGGATTCTTTTTCTCAGCATTTGTGTTTCTTTTCTTTTAATCTCCGAATTTCAACCAAAGAACCAGTTAAAATAGAGTATGTCCCAAGCTTCCCTTCTTTGCTCAGGTATCTTAAGTCAGGATAGGAGCTCACTTCTGTGGCCTAGCATTTCATAATGACCCTGAGAGTGACATGCTGTTTCCTGTGGTACCTTGAAGGCATGTTACCATGTGGCCTCAGATCAGTCTTTAAAGCAGATTTTGCTTCCCATCGTGGTTGGGACTCTCATGATTTTATCACATGAGGAACCCACCTAGTATCTTACGGGAACACCCACCCACCCTGGGGAGAGACTGTGAATGCTAGATCTCTAAGCATGCAGGGATCCCAGGCTCTTGGTTTGAACAGGGGTGCATGGGTGCCAGGCATCTCTGAGTTGAGATGTGGCCATGGTATTTAAGCCATTCATATAGATAGGCTTAACCACTGACTGTCTCGCAGCGAAATGTATGGAGAGCTTTCCCCACCATAGCGGGGCAGGTTCCCTAATGAATCCCCTTGATAATACAGTCATCACTCACCCAGGAGCCACAGCTCTATGGGCTGTGCAGCACCCTCTTACTGACCTTTGTATCTGCCCACTGCCATAAAATCCCACCCATCATTTTACCCTCCATTGCACACACACACATACACACACACACACACACACACACACACAGACTCATTTTTAAAAATCAATATTTGCAAAGGGAATGCCCAAGGTTATGAGAAAAGAATAAGAACAGTGTGAACCCCCAAGTCTACGGAGGAAGATACAGTAGGCTTCGTTGGGAGGCCTGGTTCCCCTTCATAAAGACCATGAAATAGAATTTCATGTTACAAATTAATGTGCGTGCGTGTGTGTAATTTTTTCAAAGCCAGAGCTTTGTTTCCGAGCCAGCACGCGGGCACCGCATGCTGTGGTTGCTATGGTAATTACTAGCCTCTGTTGAATAGGGCTGCCAGGGGCTGCACAGCGCAGAACCCATGGGCAAAAGTGCATGTGAGAAAGAGCGAGCCCACTTACTTGTGAAAGGTCGACAAGAGGTACTCCGCCTAGAAAATGAAGGAGGCAGAGGGAGGGCCACCCATTTGCAAAGAACCAACACACCTATCACTCTGGGCAGTTTGCCTTCATATTCCTGGAGTTAAAAATGTTAAAAATCCCTTGAATCATTTTCTCATGGGTTTCTATAGACAGAAGATAGCAAATCTCTGAAAGCAGAACAATATAACACAGAAGTGTTAACAGTAATAGGCAACAATAGCAATAACCAGCCTTATCATTTACCAGGTGAATGAATTGCTTCCAATGCTTTTTTTTCCAATTTTTATTTCACTCAATCCATACAGTCTTGCTAGACATTCATCAGTTCATGTCTTCATTTTATTTTGTGTCTAGAGGTAGGGTCTTATTTAGTCTCAGACTCACAATCTTCCTGTTTCTGCCTTCCAAGTAACTAGAATTACAGACCTGGCGCTCAGCAAAACTTTCTATTTTGGAGGTAACTTTTCAGAATTATTGAGTTGGGTCCTGAATATAGCAAAAGTTGAGGGAGCATGTAAAGGACTGTCTCTTGCTAGTAGAGACAATGTTGGATGCTAAGGAAGGAGGTAGATGACATAAACTTGCTTGTGTGTCTTCAAGGTTGGGGATGGGGAATGGTGGATGGGTCTCCAGCAGAGATTCATCCGGCAGGGACTGAGAACAGTGACTTCAGCCCAAGTTCTGGGAGATGAGTTGTTACTTTTAGAGACCTAGCCCAACAAGTTCCCTGAAGACGCAAGAGCTAGGTTATTGGGGATCAAAACAAAAGAGCCCACAGAGAGAGAGGGGGGGGCAGGGTAGGATTAAGAGATTTATGACTCTTCAGGTGGGCCAGCACAAAACCAAGTTAGCAAGGCTGTTCCATGGATAGGGCATGTGTACATTAGCAAGCTGGGTTTTGCGAAAGATAGAGTGTAAGCAAAGGAGGAGGCTGTGCACAAAGAGAGAGAGAGGGGGAGACAGAGCGGGGGAGGACAGCTTGGATGTCTGGATGTAGGTAGAGACAAAGGGGAAAGGTAAGATGTGAGCAGATTTCTGGCCATTGAGGGTCCTGGTCAGGTGGGCTTGATGCAGTGGCCCAGGAGAAGAAGCCTAATAGCTAGTTGGCAGTACTACTTGTGTTTACTAAGATGGTATAAAAGGCAAGCTAAGTGAAGCCCCTCATCCAAGGTACCTGCTGCTGAGGAGCAGTAGCAGAAACCAAGCCCACCTGACTGCAGTCTGCCGTCATCTCCAGGGCTGAAGAAGAGGCTCCCTACCCAAGCCAACCATGGAGGAAGGAAGGGGGAATTTGGATCCAGCTAACTGGAAAACCATGCTCAAGAGCAAAGCGGGGAAACTCATAGGTGAACAGACACCAAAACGTGTTGGGGCCTGACCTCCATCTCTGAGGCCTGATTCTGGCTCAGCTGCAATTAAAGGGCTTTGGCCAGGCATTCACTCCTTGCACCTCTCTTAAGGCATCTCTGTGTACATACCTGTACCCAGTGCCTGAAAGCCCCACCCAGACCCTTAGTGGTAGCACGGTGGCCCTCTTCCTATTGGCTAGCTTCCCAGTTCCCACCTTCTCCTACCCCAACAGTATATAACTAACTGCCTGACACAACAGAGATCTGATGCGCTTTCATGGTTAACACTGCTTCTGAATCAGCGTGGTTTTTTCTTCCCCGGTTATTGGGGGAGGGCTGGGTCATCGATACTTATCATCTCGCTCGGCTCCCAGGGGACTACAGGGTGGCCCTGTGTGTCCCTCCCCGTTCCTGAGTTGCTGCCCCAGAGAGAAGCAACAAAAACGGAGAGACTTTCATTATTGGTTCTCCAGCCTCCTGCAGAAAGCTCTCATTTTTCAGTTGGGAAGTATCGGGATTTGAACCTTACACCTGCTAAGAAGGGACTCCATATCTCTTGAGCCACAGTGCCAGAACATTTTTGGCTTTTAATTATTTTTCAGTGAGGGTCTGGAATTTATATCTGAGATAATACTTGTATCTTTGTCCTCCTACCTCTACCTCAAAGGCATCTGGGATTACAAGCTTCAATCCCCAATCCTTAACTATTTATTGAGATGGGATTTTCCTAATTCTCTTCTTCTCACACCATCCTCAGTCTATAATCCTCTTGGTCTTTGCCTCTTAATGATTTTGTTTAAAAATTAGTGGATTTTTTTTGCCTCAAAGACCTCAATATCAGACCTGAAACCCTGAAACTGCTATACAATGGAGTAGGAGAGACATTGAAACTCATAGGCACAGGAAAAAAACTTCTTGGACAGAGTCCCAGGGTCACCACAGAGTGGAGAGAGACTCAACAAATGGGACTAAAAATAAAAAGTTTCTGCACAGACAAAGGCATAGCTAGTCAAGTAGAAAAGATATTTACCAATAATATTTCAGACAAATGCTTTATATCTAATATCTACAGAAAACTCAAGAAATTGATTGCCCCAAATTCAATCACCTAAACGGGCAAGGGAACTACCGAGAAACTTATCAAAAGAAGAGGTTAAAATGGCAAAAAGCATAGGAGAAAATGCTCATCATCCATGGTCATAAAGGAAATGCAAATAAAAACAACCCTAAGGTACCACCTTACCCCAGTCAGAATGGCCAATAGTCTGAACTCAGACAGGAATATGCTGGCAGGAATGTGGAGAAAGAGGAACACTACTGCACTGCTGGTGGGAATGTAAATTAGTACAACCACTCTGGAAGGCAGTTTGGTGGTTTCTTAAAAAACTAAGAATAGACCTTCCCTATGATCCCACCATAGCACCCCAGGTATACCACCTCAGGGCATCTACCCTGAGCATCATAACCCAGGATATGATAAGGACACCTGCTCAGCTATGTTTATCTATGCACTATTCACAGTAGTCAAGCGATGGAAACAATCCAGATACCCTACTGCAGATGAATGGATAAGGAAAATGTAGTACATATATGCAAAGGACTTCTACATAGCCCACAGAAAAGATAAAATAATGAGAAATATAGTAAAATAATGGGAAGTGGATGAAACTACAGCAAGTCATGTTGAGTGAGATAAATCAAGACCAAATGAACAAAAGGTGCATGGTCTCCTCGATATGTGAATATTACTTCCAAACAATGCAAGAGCGATGATTCAATATTCGGGTATTCAAGGTCATTGAAATGTATGTGCCAGTGATTGTATATAGAGATTCCCTTCTTGAATACTTGTTTGTTAAACTTGACATTTGGAATATGATATAAAAATCAGTATACATAAAATCTTTTAATAAAATTTAGTGAAGACAAGAATCACATGATTGTCTCAATAGATGCAGAAAAGAAATTTGACAAGATCCAACACCCCTTTATGCTAAAAGCTCTGGAGAAACTAGGAATCCATGGAACATTCCTCAATATAATAAAGGCTGTGTATGACAAACCCACAGCTAGCATTATACTTAATGGTGAAAAGCTAAAGCCATTTCCTCTAAAATCAGGAATGAGACAGGATGCCCACTCTTTCCACTCCTCTTTAACATAGTATTAGAATTTCTAGCACAGCAATAAGGCAGGAAGCAAGCATAAAGGGGATCCAAACAGAGAAAGAGGAAGTGAAACTTTCCCTCTTTGCACATGACATGATTGTGTTTTTCAAGAACCCTATATACTCCACTCCCAAGCTGCTTGAGCTGATTCAAAACTTTGGAAGGGTAGCAGGGTATAAAACCCTCAAAAATCAACTGCCTTCCTATATGCCAACAATGAGAGGAACGAGGAAGCAATCAGGAAAGCAACTCCTTTTGCAATAGCCTCAAAGAAAATCAAGTACCTAGGAATTAACTAAGAATGTAAAGGACCTTTATGATGAAAACTCTAAAATCCTGAAAAAGTAAAGCAGAACTGAGGAAATGGAAAAACCTCCCATGCTCCTGGATTAGAAGAATTAACATCGTGAAAATGGCAATCTTGCTAACAGCTATCTACAAATTCAACGCAATACCCATCAATGCTCCAATGTCATTCTGTAAGGAAATAGAAGAAGCAATCCAAAATTTCATATAGAATAATAAAAGACCCCATATAGCAAAAACAATTCTTACCACAAAGAACAGCACAGGAGAAATTTCGATACCAAACTTTAGAATCTAGACCTATAGTAATCAAAACAGCTTGATAATGGCACAAGAACAGGCCTGAGGACCAATGAAATAGAACTGAAGACACAGAAATTAACCCACCGACCTATGGCCACCTAACTTTTTTTTTTTGCCAGTCCTGGGCTTGAGCTCAGGGCCTGATCACTGTCCTTGTCCTTGGTAGACTAGAGCTCTACCACTTGAGCCTCAGGAATCGAACCTGGGTCTTCATGCATGCTAGGCAAAGCACTCTACCACTAGGCCAAACTCCAGGCCACACCTAATCTTTGATAAGGGTGCCAAAAAATAGAATGGAAGAAAGATAGCCTCGTCAACAAGTGGTGCTGGCAGAACTGGTTAAGCACCTAAAGAAAACTAAAGTTGGATCCTTCTATGTCACCCTGCACCAGGATTAACTCCAAATGGATCAAAGACTTTAAGGTAAAAGCAGATATACTGAAAACTTTAAAAGAAGGAATTGGAGATACACTAAGTCTCCTTGGCACAGGCCAAAAATTTCTTAATAAAGAACCAGAAACACAACAAACTAAAGAAAGTTTGAACAAATGCTGCTGCATTAAACTGCAGAGCTTCTGTATGGCAAAGGATATAGCTAGCAAGCTAAATAGAAAGCCCACAGAGTATCTTCATGAACCATACAACGAAGGCCTCAAAAATGGAGTCATCCCAAAACTAATCTTCAAAGAAACAACCATCCAATTAAAAGATGGGCCAAAGACTTAAAATAGACACTTCTCTGAAGAATGGTCTATAGACACATGAAGAAATGCTCAACATCTCTGACCATAAAAGAAATGCAAATCAAAACAACTCTGAGATTCCACCTCACTCCAGTTAGAATGGCCAGGAACAAGAAATCTAATAACAACAGATGCTGGTGGGGATGTAGCTAAGAGGGATCACTACTACAAGTGTTGGTGGGAGTGCAAACTTGTTCAACCACTATGGAAAGTGGTATGGCAGTTCCTCAAAAGACTAAACATAGAACTCCCCTATGACCCAGCAATTCCACTACTTGGCATTTACCCACTCCTCCAGAAACAAGGACATACTAAATCCACTAGCACAGCCATGTTCATTGCAGCACTATTTAACCAGAGCAAAGATATGGAACCAACCCAGATGCCCATCAGTTGATGAGTGGATCAACAAGATGTGGTATTTATACACAATGGAATTCTATGCTGCCATCAGAAAGAATGACATCGCCCCATTTGTAAGGAAATAGAATGACTTGGAAAAACTATTAAGTGAAGTAAGCCAGACCCAAAGGAGCATAGGCTCAATGGTTTCCCTTTTTTGTAATAATTAGCACAAGCCTTGAACTCTCTAGCAGAGGATTACAATAGTACAAAACCTAGATATATAAATCCATATAGGATGAGGCTAAATGAAAGGACCTCCAAGATATGAAAACAACAACCATATAATGTCTGATTGTTGTTCTTAATGTACTATGTTATTTCTCATCTCTTTTGTTGTCCCTTGGTTATTCTCATATTGTTACAGTATCTTACCTTGTTATCTGATATATTGTATGTTCATTTTTTTTGTTTATTTGAAATAGGAAAGGGAGGTGGGAAAGACAAGATGAAGGGAGGGGGTGAGGGCGGGAAATGGGGACAAAACATGAGAAAGGGTATCAATGTGTGTGAAGTAATGCACTTTCTATCTGGCCAATATAACTGTAATCATTCTATTAATTACAATAAAAAATCAAAAAAATAGTGGATTATTTTATTATTGTTTGGGTAATATATAAAGGAGTTACAGTTACATTCATCAAGTAGTGGGTGCATTACTTCTTGAACATTGATAATCCGTCTCATGTTTCTGTCCCCCTTTCCCTCCCTCACCACTTCCTAATTATCTTGTTTTCCCTCCTCCCCTTCCCTGTTTCAAATAAACAAATAAATGTATATACAATACATCAGCTAACCAAGTCAGATATTTTGTTGTTGTTTTGTTGTTTGAGACAGGTCCTCCCTATGTCATCACAGGCTGCCTCCAAAACCCCAATTCTCCTTCTTGAGCTTTCTGAATGCTAGAATTAGAGGTGTGCAACACCACATCTGGCCAAAAAAAATGTTTTAAAGTTTTAGGAAGCATCATTATTGTAGATCTTCTGCAAAAGCAGAGTGCAAGATTTTTGTTGTTCTATGGTACTCCTTCAGTAAGAAGCAACATAACTAGCCAACTAATTAAAGGCTATAACTTATCCTAAGAAAATATGTGATTTATTTCCTTTTTTCTGAACTTAATAACAGATATTAGTTTATTTTTCCTCCTAAAAGATGTCTTACAATGGCAGAAGAAAGAAGAAAAAAATAAAGCAAAAAACAAAAAACCTTACAGAAAATTAGGTAACCCACGGGTTTTCATTTTGCCTTAAGCAGTGAAGTTTTATTCTCTTTGCTTAATAATTCCAAGGTCTCCCAATTCCCCCCACCTCATTTTTTTGAACATCCACTCTCTAGTGAAGGCCGCTCATTTCCATTTCTTTCAGAGAGCAAGTAAAAACAAACATGGAGGCTATGGACTTGTGTTAGAACTGTCTGTATCTTTAACTGAAATGTCTAAAACATGTGGACTGGTGTGTATTAGGCAGACAGAACAGTTTGTCTCTGTACTCTCTGCTCTGTCTGGACAGAAGGTAGCACCAATTCCATTGAGTGGCTTTGGAAACCACAATATATTAGTTTGAAAACCTAAGACCAAGACCGTGGAATTTTGCCATCCAGAGACCACAATGGGGGCACCATAAAGTCAATCATTAGTGAGCTTGAATTGGGCTTGAGGTGGAAGAAGGGTGCTTAAACAAACCAGCTCCACTGTCTTCTTTTTCCTATTCATTCATTTACACTCTCACACTGAAATGAATACAGATCTGGTTCCCAAACTCTCTGTCCTTTCAGCTTTTGAAGGAGGTAGGCTATAGAGCTGAAACAAGCGTCTGTCCTCAGCAGGAAAGCTAAGAAAGGGAGAGGGAGAGCCTGAGAGACCCAATGCACAATGTTTAAGAAGGGCTCCACACATAGCTCTTAGAAATTCCAAGCCTCCACCAGTAGAGGCTAACATGGGATTTGAGGCATACCCTTCTGACATTCGTGGCAGCCAAAGAAAAGCCAGCCCTCGATGCTTCTAAGAAACTCATAGAGCATATGAAGCTTCTTTTAATCATCATGGAACCCAGTGTTAGGAAGGACAGTGGTAAATGACACTGTTCCTTTCTGATGCAAACCAAACCAGGGCCCTGATCCATCCACAACTACCCAAAGGACACACAACAGAGAGTGAATCAATTGTCACAGAAACTCAGAGAGGCTTTTCTCCAGCCAAGATATGTGGCTTCAATTTGGAATCAAGAATTTATGTTTACAGTAGGTTGCAATTGTTTTGTATCTGTTAGAACTGGACAAGAACTAGAAACTTAAGCAAATTCAAATAGTACTTGTGATATTTTTCTCTACCTTCCCTGTTTCTGCTTTCCAAGATGCACCATATTTGATCTAAGCCTGACATAGAGGTCCCACCCCTTTCATGTGGCCTAGGTGGTCACGTGACCAAACTCCAGCCAATGCTACAGGGGGAAAGAGTTACAGAAAAGATTCTCAGCATTTTATACCTTTCATTCTTGCCTTTTTTGAGGTTCCTTCATGAGAGCCTGAAGCTTAGCATTAGGCATTGGTCTAAAAGACAAAGGCCTATCCCATACCCAACTGGCAAGGGGGCAAAAGCTGAAAGGAGTTCAAATCGTCTCCTGGGTTGGTAGATAGCAGGAGAATCTCTAGGAAGGGAGAGAGGCAATGTTGCTGTTGCCCAGGTGATGAGAAGAGGGAATCTTAAGGTTCTTTCACCAAACCATAAAGGGTCGTCTTGTATCCTCAAAAGTCATGTGTTTTTTTTCCAGGGGAAGCTACATTCTACTCATAGGAGTTTGAGTTTTGTAATGTCAAAAGGACATTGACCAAGACATATTTGTGCTTCCAAGTAGGGGGGATTGAGTCACCACTATAACTCCAGCCCCATCTGCTCTGCTGCAAGGGCATCCAAGCTCTATGTAGACCTCTTGGAGTAACCCTTGGTTTAACTGCTGCAGCCTCTATGGGCTAGAATTAAATAGCTGTGTGTCATTGGCCAGTGATCCATTGCTATGAAACACCATTTACTATGAAAGCCATGCTCTTTATCGCTAGAACCAAAGAAGGTGCCTAGATTATGATGATTAAATAGAAATGGTCTTCATTTTGTGAGGTGGGTAAGAAAGAATCCCTCTTGAACAGTTGAGAGGTAATATTTAAGACAGACAAATCCAAATCTGAGGTTCGAAGAAATGACTAGGGCTGGTAAAGGGTTAATAATTAGCTTGTATCAGATTTAGATATAAGTTGAGATTCTATGTACAAGTCTATCACCTGTATACCTGCCCTTGGTACATTCCTGACTGACATTTTTAATAAAGCATATCCTATTTTAAATGTATATTAGGCGATTCATATCCAAAAGTATCCTTTTATCCAGGCACTGGCAGTTCATGTTTGTAATCCTAGCTGCAGGAGGCTGCGATCTGAGGATCAACCATGGGTCAAAGCCAACCCAAGCTAGAACATCTGTGAGACTTATCTCCAGTTAACTACCCCCAAATGCCAATAGTGGAACTGTGGCTCAAGTGGTAAATCACTATAGCCTTGAGCACAAAAAGTTCAGGGACAGTGCCTAGGCCCTGAGTTCAAGCCTCAGATTTGGTGTGTGCGAGCGTGCACGCACGTGCACATGTGCACACGCTCCCACACACATGTACACAAACATAGCATCCTTTAAAAAAAAAACTAACCCACTAATTTTTCTTTTTGGAGTAATTTTTCATCCAGAGGAGATAGATAACATATGCATGGCTGAGACATCACCTACTTATGGTCTGCATTCAGACAGAAGGCACCGACCACTGTATTATTGTTATCTCCCCTGGGTGGCATCTTAGAAGAATTAGCTAAAAAACAAATCTTAGCTTATATGCAATTATTTGGAGTAGAAAGGGGACTGGGGGCAAACAAAAGTTCCCATGGGAGAGGACATTTCTCAGTGAACGCATACCCACACTGCTGGAAAATATTATCCAGGAAGGAAGGGCCTTGGATCCTGGGAATGTGGTGGGAGGAGTCTGCATCTTGCCTGCAGATTCCTGCAGCCTCATCACTGCTGACTGTCCTGTGTGTGCCACCTGCAATCACAATGCTGTCAAGTCAAACACAAAGGCCACCAGGGACCATCTGCATCTAGAAGCTACATTCAGCTCCCAGCATAGCCCACCATGAGGACTTCATCTATGTCAAAGAGCAACAAACAAAATTTCCCAAGAAAACTATTTCCTCCATTTTCTGAGTGTGAAAGTGTTTGTACAGGAAACTTCAATGAATTTCTAAGAACTTTGTAGCTGGACAAAAGAGAAAAAAACTAATATTAGTTTAGAAGATACAAAGAATCTTTAGAGAATAGTTAACCTTTAAAGTGACTCCTAAGGAAGACAAAGATTTTGTATATTCAATGAGACCCTTGGAATAACAAATGCTGTGTTTTCACTGCCCAGAAGTGTAAAGAAGCAAATAAACCAATTTACATTTCCCTTAACTGTAGCTTATTTGTTGTTATTTTCTTTAAGAGTATCAGGGTCGGTGGCTACAAATGGAATTTAAATATGTAGAGTGAAGAGGCAGTCAAACTAAAAGTAAATGAGATTTGGAATAACCTCTGTAATATTTATAATCTTATGCACTCTGAATTCCCATCATTTTTTTTACTCATCCAAACAAATTCAAATGGGTTTTTGGCCCATGGGTCCTCTTTCCATTGGATACAAACAGCACACACACACACACACACACACACACACACACACACACACACACACCACTGCAATATGAAAATGATCTGATGTCTGGATGAAATGGAAGAATGAACTTGGAAGCCTGAACAATCCCTCATGCTAATAGTGTTGAGTGGCTTTCTAGCCAAATGTTTCCAGCCCAAACCCGCATCAACAAGTCCTTCTGGACATGGGTCTGCTCAAAAGTAAGCATGAGGGAGGAGAGGAATTTTTGGTTAATCACACTGAAGTAAAATCAGGGACAAACAGCTCTGGGGAGCCAGAGGGAATCTGCATGGACAGGAACATAAATTCCCTAGTAATCCTCCACCACCCCCAAAGTGTAGCTGGAAAATGTCAGGGGCCTCCAGAGCACACACAATCAGTCCCTGGAAGGAAGTCAATCAGCACACCTGCCTCCTTCAAGTCCATATTCGCTTCCGGGGAACAGACCGTCTCCTGGCTCAGCCTCTCCTGGCCTCAGGGTGGTAAACACCTGGACACTGGAGCTTCGTCTTTGTCACTAGCTTTACAATTGGGCACAGCTTGGCACCAGCATGATCTCATTTGCCTTTCCTAATAGTCCTAAGAGTATCCAAGGTAGGTATAATCACTGCTATCACCGGACTAAAGGGTTAGATAACAAGGTCCCAAATCAGGTGGGTGATGGGTAGCGGCTGAGAACAATACCTGGCATTCTGACTTGTGGTTGGATGAGACAGTTTTCCTGGGCTGCCTTGGCATGCCATTAGCCACACCCTGTGGCTTGATTGAAGGCTCCAGCACATTGTCTCTGTCAGCAGTATTCCCTCTCTACCACAGACATAGAGCTATTCAGAATCCACACTAATCCCCTACCCATCTCCACTTTGATGAGTGAAGGGTAAGTGGACTGAAGGATAGAGCAGCGTGTTTGGAGATCCCAAATTCCTTCTTTTTTTAATCAGCCTTTTCACATTTAGTGTTGACTCTCCCAATTCCTGAGAGGTATATAGTATAGTCATCTCTCTTTTCTCAAACTAATCATTTAACATCTTGAAGGAAAATCTCAAGAAGCATTCTGCGGTGGGAAGGGAAAAAGGATGAAAAAGTGCAGCAATGGAGCTCGCTGGACACTGGTGAAAGTAACCTACACAGGAGACAAGAGGGAGGGACTGGGAGAGGGTGGGGGAAAGAGAAGACACTATGTGAAAGGAGATGTTCTCATTACCTGACTCATGCAATTGCAATCCCTCTGTATATCACCTTTATAACAACACTAAGTCCAGTCTTACTTCTACAGATCCTCAGCTCAAGATGAAGTCCTAGAAATCTTAAGTTGTGAAAAGGATTATACCTGGAAAGGAGAAGATCTCAAAGTAACAGAACTCAAGAAAACCTCATCAACACATGCAGGCACTAACATAGGTCAGGTGATAGGACACATAGCGGATGCTGCTCACAAAGAATTCCAGAAATTCTCTCTATTCGCACTGGTGAATAGAGAGAGATGAGAGTGAGCCCAAAATGGATGGATAAATCTGGGGGTTCAATAGGAAACCAAGCATTTCTATCCTTGTATAGAAATACAAATTAATGGACCAAGTAAAAGACAAAGACCCAACTTGACTTTGTCAAAGCAGTATCAGTCATCACGTGATCCACTTGGTATTTGTACTGAAGCAATGTATCATGAATTAACAATTATCAAACGACTGCATATTAGAACCTCACCATGTGTTTTTTTAAATTAAAACATTTCAATATAATGACAAACACATATAGCCATTATACCTATTGTTCTATATTCAGTATCTGTGAAGCATATATAACATCAGGTATTTTCTGCATAGTAAAGGTTTTGGCTCACAAATTGCATAATAAGAAGGAGCCATGATGAGGATTTTTCATCCTGCTAATTTATATAATCCAGGATTTCAAAAGGTTCTCTTTCCTATTTGGGCAACAGGAGACTCTGGCTCACATAGGTGTAGCACAGGGTTTGCTCTTATGATTTCTTTTATAAGCCCCTTATGGAACTGGCCCTCATTTCCTGGAGTTGCAAACAGCTCCAAAGCCCAAAGCCACCATAATCTCTTGGACTTTACAACACAGTTCCCTGGATGTAGGGGCACTCAATCCTTCTTAGGTCAAAAAAAGATGGAGGCAAAACAGCCTTCTCATCACAAAAAAATCCCACTCCCTGCAGGACCCTTCAGCCTTCACGAAACCATAAAACAGACAGGATATGTGTATTTAGACTTTCTAATGAATCGCAACGACAATCTGGAAAGGAATCACAATACAGACATTTGTGTGCTCGTGTGTCAGTTCTAAGGCCTAATAAACTCAGGGCCCCAGCACTGCCCCTTAGTGCTTTTGCTTCAGGCTGATGCTCTACTGCTTGAGCTATAGCTCTACTTTTAACTTTTTGGTGGCTGATTGAAAATAAAGTTTCACAACTTTCCTGCCCAGGTTGGCTTTGAGCCATGATCCTCAAATCTCAGCTTCCTGCATAACTGGGATCACAGGTGTGAGCCACCAGCACCTGGCATAATACAAGAATGTTAAAGGATAATAGCTTAGTCAACTTGGACTCCATGGAATACCACTAAGGAAGCCACCTCCTAATATAGTTAGCCACTGGGACCTACTCCTGAGCAATGCCCAAAGCCAGAGATGACAAATGCTATGTCAAATTGTACCCTAGGGTTTTCCTTGGATGGTTGCTGTTGTCCATTTATGTGGGTTATCGTGGTGGCCTCGACCCTAACTAAGAGTCAGGGTCTATATGTATCCCTGATTCTTCTAAAATATCCTTAAAAGCTAGTCAAGCTGCTGATAACTTATTGGTTTATCTAGTAAAATAAAATTACTCTCTGCTATAGTTTGTATCTTAAATATCACTCAAAGACCTATATATTAAAAGTTTAGTCTCTATGGTGTTGTTAGTAAAGACTTGAAGAGATAGGGGTCATTATAGATGTGTCCTTGAAGGGAATTAAGGAGACTCTTATCTACCCATCATTCTTCTTTTCCTTCTGGCCATAAGCTCTTGGCCACACATGCTCCAGCCATGATGTACTGTCTAGCCACAAGTCCCCAAGTTTAGAGCTTAAATCTTCCAAAACTGTCAACTATAAGAAACTTTTGCTGTTTACATTATCGACATTCTCAGGGATTTGCTATACTAACAGAAAGTGAACTCTTCTCAAGGACAAACCTTGATTTTCCTGTGAGAGTAAAGTCTGGAGCCATATGTAAGAGGGGGAGAAGAGCAATATTTATCCAATTAATTTAGCAAGGCACCTGGCCTGACCTTCAAATCAATGAAGCCTATTTACATGATGAGCAGCTTTTATTTGTTTTTTTTTCTTTTTTCCCCCCATTCATTACAAAAGTTCTGGCTACATCTCAAGGAAACCTTAAGCTAGCTTTTGATGACTCCTCAAAGTGCTTCAATTTCTGGCCAGCAAATATCTTCCTTGACCCCATAAGAAAGGTATAGTTAACTTCGAGGTGGATCCTGTGAAGAGGCAAGCATGATTCAGGACAACATAATGCACAGGCGCAGTGTAAAATGGAACTATGAGTTCCCTTTAACAAAAATCAGTATGGATTTGAAAATGTCAGCAGCAGAGTATTAAACCAATGGTGGGTCCTTTGTTGAGCACTGGTCCCTCTGCAAAGTCAGCCCCATTTGAAGGCTCCAAAAATGTACCACCTAGTGCATGCAAGCAGTATTACAGACATTATATGCAAGTGTTTACCTGGCCTGAGGAGGACTTCTGTAGCCCAGGGCACTTGTGACACATTACCGTGAGGACCCAGTTACTCGGCCAGAATGTGCCTTAGAAGTCCTCATCCTATTGGCCTCTGAGGACTTTCCCTGGTGCCCTGTATCCCAATCTGTGGAAACCTAGTCACTGCTCACTAGATTTTTGGTAACATTTGAGGTTCAGACTTCCTGTGTGCTCTCAGTAATCTACTATGTTTTGCCCAATGCTGGCCCTCTGAACTTTATAGAAAGATAATCTGCTGCCCTGGGAAGAGGCTTTGACTCATTTTATTCAAGTCTACAACTGATCTGACCAGACACAGGCATATGGCATGCCTCAACTTCTAGGCCTTTGGCTAAATCTTGTTGGTATCCTAGACTGAGCACATCAAAAAGCACACAATGCTATGTCAAGGGTATGAATGACTAGTACCTGCCATATGAGGCAGCCTGCTGGTATAGGTGGGCAGTGAGATCACGCCATCCAGGTATGCTTCAAGTGGTGTGGGCATAAAAGTGATCTGCAGCCTCCAAGGAGTCTCATGTTTTAATTGCTTGGATTCAGCACAGGAAAAGGCAATGGGCTAATGATTTAGCTCTGCTTTCATATTGTAAATGGAATGCTCACGTTATTGTATCTATAATTCTATATATATTGTGAGTTTTATGTACCAGAATCTGCTTCCTCTTTGCCTCTGGAAATAAAAAGTATGAACGAAGTAAATTTCTTTTTAATGATATCTCTTTCTTCAAGAGTCAAATAGTGCTATCAGAAAGCTATTTTCAAAGCCTAATTTGGGCTACACTTTTCTTTCCATTATAAATAAGACTTTTTTTATGAGCTTGATTTTTCAGTATAGGAGATGCAGCAATTCCACCACAAAGTTTTCTTGCAACCTGAAATTCTATGTTTCTACTCTCTAGTGTTCTTTCAGGTAAGTTTCTGGTTCCTTATTAGTCTAAGAACTCTTTTGAGGTACAAGCCCTTCCTCTGGCAATCCAGTAAAAATTGTCACAAGGGCTTTAGACTGAATAACTGGAAATTTGTAGAATACAGGAGCTCTTGTTAAATCATTTCCTGTTTTAGGTTACTAAAAGAGCAAGAATTATTTTTTAATTAAATAATTAAAAATAACCAAATGACCACAAGCAAGGCCACAATAAAGTTAACAGCACAATCATGTTCACTGCAGCATTATTTGCCATAGCTAATCAACCAGAGGCTCCTCAGTAGTTGAATGGATCAAGAAAATGTGGTGTATATATATAAAATGGAATTTTATGCTTCCATCAGAAAAAAAATGGCATTACCCCATTGGTGAGAAAATGGAAAGACTTAGAAAAAGTTTTATTAAGCAAAGCAGGCCAGGCCCAAAGAAATATAAGCTGCAAGTTTTCCCTCATTTGTAATAACTAGAATATGTCTAGTATACTCTTAGCAGAGGTTCACAATAGCTCAATAGCTATGTGCATAGAACCATATAAAATGATGCTTATTGAAATGAACTCCAAGGAAAAGAAATAGAGGTTTGTGTAGTATACTATTTGTAGTTATTTCTTTTCTTTCTTCTTGCTCCTTTGGTTTATCCCACGTTGTCACTGTTTCAGATTTCTTTTTTTTTTCTGCCAGTCCTGGGGCTTGAACTCAGGGCCTGAGCACTGTCCTCAGGAGTACTTAAGCAACAGCACCACTTCTGGCTTTGTCTGTGTATGTGGTACAAAAGAATCGAACCAGAGTCTTTGTGCATGCTAGATAAGCATGCTAACACTAGGCAAATCCTCGCCCCTGTTTTGGATTTCTATACACTTTGTCTTGTAGATAAATGTATCTGATTTGGGGAAGGGGAGGGGAATCACAGAAAGAGTGACACGATGTTGAAAATGAACTTTACAACTAGGGGCAGGGGGCCAGGAGGGACAAAAGTGGGAGAAAATGAGAGAAGGAGTAACACTGTTCATAAATAAATATAGTCATTACCTTATGTATATAACTGTCACACCTCTGTATATCACCTTTACAATACAGTTTTTTTCATAGATTTTTATTGTAATTAATAGAAGGGTTACATTATATTCACCAAATAGAAGGTATATTACTTCACATACATTGATACCCTTTCTCATGTCTTAGTACCAATTTTTCTCCCCCTACCCCTGCCCTCATCTTGTTTTCCCCCTTCCCGATCTGATTTCAAATAACCAAATATGTATATATACAATATATTAGATAACAGGGTGGAATAATGTAACAATATGACATATCCAAGGGACAGCAAAAGAGATGAGAGATAACATAGTATATTAAGGACAACAATCACTCATTATATGGCTTTTGTTTCTATATCCTGGAGGCCCTTTCATTTAGGGTCATACTATATGGTCTTACGTATCTAGGTTTTGTTCTATTGTAAATCTCCGCTAGAAGAACCCAAGCTTTCTACTAATTATGACAAATGAGGGAAACCATTGAGCCTATGTTCCTCAAAGTAAGCCTTTGAGTCTGGCTTACTTCACTTCTCCATTTCCTTACAAATGGGGCAATGTCATTCTTTCTGACAGCAGCATAGAATTCCATTGTGTATAAATACCACATCTTGTTGATCTACTCATCAACTGAGGGACATCTGGGTTGGTTCCATATCTTTGCTCTGGTAAATAGCACTGCAATGAACATGGCTGTGCTAGTGGATTTAGTATGTCCTTCTTTCTGGAGGAGTGGGTAAATGCCAAGTAGTGGAATTGCTGGGTCATAGGGGAGCTCTATGTTTAGTCTTTTGAGGAGCTGCCATACTGCTTTCCATAGTGGTTGAATGAGTTTGCATTTCCACCAACAGTGTAGTAGGGATCCCTCCTGGCCACATCCCCTCCAGCATCTGTTGTTATTAGATTTCTTGTTCCTGGCCACTCTAACTGGAGTGAGGTGGAATCTTAGAGTTGTTTCGATTTACATTTCTTTTTTGGCCAGAGATGTCAAGCACTTCTTCATGTGTCTATAGGTCATTATTTCTTCTTCAGAGAAGACTCTCTTTAAGTTTTCGGTCCATCTTTTAATGGGATGGTTGTTTCTTTGGAGATTAGTTTTGGAGTGATTCAATTTTTTGAGTTGTTGATATATTATAGATATGAGACCTTTGTCTGTTGTTTGGTTAGTGAATATCTTCTCCCATTCTTTATGCTGCCTAATTAATTTACTAGCTATATCCTTTGCCATACAGAAGCTCTGCAGTTTAATGCAGTCCCACTTATCCAGCCTTTCTCTGATTTGTTGTGTTTCTTGGTCCTTATTGAGAAAGTTTAGACCTGTGCCAAGGAGGCCTAGTGTGTCTCCTATTCCTTCTTGTAAAGTTTTCAGTGTGTCAGCTTTTACCTTGAGGTCTTTGATCCATTTGGAGTTAATCCTGGTGCAGGTAGACAAAGAAGGATCCAACTTTAGTTTTCTGCAGGTGCTTAACCAGTTCAACTAGCACCACTTTGTTGAAGAGGCTGTCTTTCTTCCACTCTATTTTTTTGGCACTCTTATCAAAGATTAGGTGGCCATAGGTCTGTGGGTTAATATCTGGGTCCTCAGTTCTATCCCACTGGTCTTGAGGCCTGTTCTTGTGCCAGTACCAAGCAGTTTGGGTCACTATAGCTTTGTAATAGAGTCTAAAGTTTGGTATTGAAATTCCTCCTGTGCTGTTCTTTCTGCTAAGAATTGTTTATGCTATATAGGGTCTTTTATTAGTCTATATGAAATTTTGGATTGCCTCTTCTATTTCTTTAAAGAATGACATTGGGATATTGATGGGTATTGGGTTGGATTAGTAGATAGCCCTTGGTAAGTTTGCCATTTCCACGATGTTAATTTTTCCAATACAGGATCATGGGAGGTTTTTCCATTTCTTCAGTTCTGCTTTAATTTCCTTTTTCAAGATTTTAAAGTTTTCATCATAAAAATCCTTTGCATTCTTAATTATTTCCTAGGTACTTTATTTTCTTTGAGGCTATTGCAAAAGGAGTTGCTTTTCTGATTGTTGCCTTGTTCCTCTCATTGTTTGCATATAGGAAGGCAGTTGATTTCTGAGGGTTAATTTTATACCCTGCTACCTTGCTAAAGTTTTGAATCAGCTCAAGCAGCTTGGGAGTGGAGTCTATAGGGTTCTTTAAAAACAGAATCATGTCATCTGCAAAAGGGGAAAGTTTCACTTCCTCTTTCTCTGTTTGGATCCCCTTTATGCTTGTTTCTTGCCTTATTGCTCTGGCTGGGAATCTAATACTATGTTAAAGAGGAGTGGAAAGAGTGGGCATCCTTGTCTTACTCCTGATTTTAGAGGAAAGGGCTTTAGCTTTTCGCCATTAAGTATAATGCTAGCTGTGGTTTTGTCATGCACTGCCTTCATTATACTGAGGAATGTTCCATGGAGTCCTAGTTTCTCCAGAGCTTAGCATCAAGTGGTGTTGGATCTTGTCAAATGCCTTTTCTGCATCTATTGAGACAATCATGTGATTCTTTTCCTTGCTCCTGTTGATGTGTTGAATTATATTAATTGATTTGCATATGTTGAATCAGCTTTGCATCCCTGTGATGAATCCTGTTTGATCATAGTGTATACTTTTTTTGATGAGATGCTGAATACAGTTGCCCAGTATTTTGTTGAGAAGTTTTCATCAATATTCATCAAAGAAATGGGTCTATAGTTCTCTTTCTTTAATGAATCTCTGTCTGGTTTTTGGATGATGGTTATAGTGGCTTCGTAGAGTTTGGCAAAGAGCTTTCATTTTCAATTTTGTGAAAGAGCTTGAGGAGTATTGGTGTGAGCTCTGCTCTGAAGACCTTATAGAATTCACCTGTTAATCCATCTGGAACTGGGCTTTTCTTGGATGGGAGGTCTCTTATTGCCATTTCTATTTCAGTGTTTGAAATAGGTCTGTTTAGTTGGATTAGGTCTTCTTGGTTCATTGTGGGTATGTTAATATTGACTAGAAATTCATCCATTTCTTCTATATTCTCAAATTTGTTGGCATTCCCTCATGATGCTCTGGATCTTGATCATTTCTGTCATGATATTACCATTCTCATCTGTGATTTTGTTTATTTGGGTGTGCTCCCTTCTTTTTTTGGTAAGATTTGCTAAGGGTCTGCCAATTTTGTTAATTTTTTCAAAGAAACAACTCCTTGTTTTGCTGATTCTTTCTATAGTTTTTTTGGACTCCAATTCATTTAATTCTGCTTTGATTTTAATAATTTGCTTCCTTCTGCTGGGATTAGGATTGGTTTGTTGCTCTTTTTCCAAGAGTTTAAGATGTGACATTAAATTTTTGGTTTGTGATTTTTCCAATTTATTAATGTAAGCACTTAGCGCTATAAGTTTTCCTCTGAGTACTGCCTTTGCTGTGTACCAAAGGAGCTGGTATTTTGTGTGCTCCTTTTTGTTAAATTTCATAAACTGTTGAATTTCTGTTCTGATCTCCTTGATGACCAGTTGGTGATTCAACAATGTGTTGTTCAATCTCCATGAGTTACAGGGTTTTTGTTGGTAGAGATTGGTGCTCAGTTCCAATTTGATGCCCTTGTGGTCTGAGAGAATGCAGGGAATAATTTCATTGTTTCTGAATCTGCACAGGTTTGCTTTATGCCCTAAAATGTGGTCTACTTTGGAAAATGTTCCAAGTGATGCTGAAAGAAACGTATATTGGGATGTTGCTGGGTGAAATAATCTGCAGATGTCTGTTAGGTCTAGTTGGTCTATACAGTTGTTCAATTCTGAGGTTTCTCTGTTGAATTTTTGCCTGGTTGATCTGTCCGTAGGTGAGAGTGGTGGGTTGAAGTCACCAACAATCACAGTGTTTCAATCTATGTGTGGTTTTAGTGAAAGTAGTTTGCTTGATGAAGTTCAGTGCTCCGGGATTAGGTGTGTAGATATTTAGGATAGTTATGTCCTCCTGGAGAAGAGATCCCTTTATTAGTATGTAATATCCTTCTTTGTCTTTTCTCACTAATTTTAGTTTGAAGTCTATTTTATCTGATATGAGGATGGCACCTCCAGCCTGTTTATGGGGGCTGTTAGCTTGATAAACTTTATTCCAACCACTTACTTTCAAAAAATGTTTGTTTTTCTGAGCAAGATGTACAATACAGTTTTTAAAAATAAAAGTCTGTCAGTCCTGATGGTTTTCTTTTTAAAGGTCAGAATACATTCTGTGGGTTCTTCTTTTCACTGGAACTTCCTGTCTGGCTTGGACCTTCTAGATTAATGGACAATAGGTGATTGTGATAACAGACAGATATCCAGATGCTAGGGGCTATGGCTAGTCTGTTTATTGTGGCATGCCCAGCTAAGGATCTTGTTGCAAACTGGAAGGAGTGATGGTTCCAATATTAACTGAATTCCTCTATTTTGTTTCTGGAGAAAATCTGCACCTGATATTAGATCTCACATCTGGAATCCTAGCTAGTCAGGAGGCTGAGACTTAAAGAAAGCCATTCAAAATCAGCCTCGACAGGAAAAACTGTTCGATTTTTATCTCCAGTAAACCACCACAAAAATCCAGAAATGAAGCCTTGACTCCAGTGGTAGAGTGTCAGCCTTGAATAAAAAAGTTAAGAGACAGTATTCAGGCCCTGATTTCAGACCCCAATACTAGTACACACACACACACACACACACACACACACACACACACACACACACACAGTCTGGAAAAATGGACCACCCTCCTAAATCCCCTTTCAGATTTAAACAAAATTAATTTCCATCAACTTTACAAAAGGAGCATTTGCAATCCACTTTTTCAAATCTATCAGGAAAAGGACTAGGCCCTGTTTCTTTCATACTTACAAAGCACTTAATTAGGTCTATCTACTGAAGATCTATAGATGGAGAGAAATATGAAAAGACCCAAATCTTAAACCTCAGGCATCCTGTCCATGGGTACCATTCCAAGACAGAGGGACCATTCGGTGAAAGAATGAAATACGAACAATTTTCAGGATTAGACATCAAAACATTTGCACTGATGTTTCTCAACTGCCAATTACAGCTGCTTGTACAACTTAGTTACCAAAAGCATTGTGGTATGCCTTGATGAATAAACACTTATGACTAATTGGAAAATGTATTTCCAGAGTACCATGTTTGCAGTTCTACGTGGCTCCTTTATTACTGCTTTTTGGCATCCTGCCCATGAGCATAGACCATTTTCTTTTGAATAAGGTGCAGATACGATAGCTGGCTCTTTCCCTCTTCCACACACTTCAGCAATGCAGCTGATTATTCAACCATTTTTTCTACCCTTTGCTGCCTTCTGTTCTCTTTTTGTTTCTTACCATTCAAAACTTTCAGGCTGTGAGAAGCTCTGAAATTACCAGTTCTCTGGAAACATGCCTTCAAAGCTCATTTTGCATCCAATGAATAAAATTGTTTCACTTTAGCACAGTTAAGTAGTAGAGGAAAAAATGACAAGGTAATCTCAAGCAGTTTTGTTTGTTTATATTAAGGTTGAAAACTTAATCAAATTAAAGTGAGTGCTAAATATAGGCAAGGGTATATATACATCTGTACACACATAACATATAAATAAGTATGACAAAACTATGGACTAATTCTAGGCAATGGGATTGAAGGGGATTTTTCTTTTGCCTTTTCCCTCATTTTCACCTTAACCATTTATATAATCGGAAAAATGCAGAGAATAATGAATACCTATAAACACTTACATTTGTTCATTGCTCTAGCTAGATTATCAGAGAAATCAACAGTCATAACATTATTTTTTAACTGTGAGCAGAGTGAGTAAAGTAGCTAGAAGAGTGGTCCCAGAGAAAAAGAAATTCTCACTGACATTTCTGTTCATGTTTGCCAACTTGTTTTGGAAACTTTGCTGTCATTTTCTATTTCCCCCTTGTTTTCAGGGGCTTAGACCAAGGTGGAGACTGAAGTGGTTGTTCTCATTTCCCTCTCAATGCCTCCTTCTGTCTTCTGGCAAGCACACACTGCACCCTTTCTATCAATAACAACAACAACAAAAGATAAAAATGACTCCAGGGAGATGGAATTTTTCTCATGATGGTTCCCTCTGAATCCCCAAATGAAATAGTCTTATGTTCTGAAGGTTTGCCATTTGTTTTGTTATTGTTGTTGTTCTTTGGATTTCTTTTTAGGAAAAAAAAACAAAAATATGAAACATCATTGCTTGAAAATATAGAAGGAAAGGCTCAAAGCAAATCTTTAATATTTAAAATATTATATTTAATATTCCAAGGTTACATGGAAGAAAAAAATATAGAATAGGGGGGCTGGGAGTTTGGCCTAGTGGTAGAGTGCTTTCCTAGCATGCACGAAGACCCAGGTTCGATTCCTCAGTACCACATACATAGCAAAAAGCTGGAAGTGGTGCTGAGGCTCAAGTGGTATAGTGCTAGCCTTGAGAAAATCCAAGGACAGTGCTCAAGCCTTGAGCCCAAGCCCAGGACTGGCAAAAAAATAATATAGATAGAATAGGAACATACTGAAGTTATAGTGAACGTTACCAAACATGTTCTTTTGTAAAAAGAGAAAGAAAAGAAAAACAAGAATATGAGATTTAGACATTAAAAGAACTAATTTCTCAAAACTCTGAAAGTCAGTACTCTTGTCCAACAAGAGTTGGACAAGCTAGAAATCTTCGTTTGTGGTGAAATTTTCATCAAAGTTTAACTCTGTCTGAAAGAGCCCATAACTATGCTGAACAGAGACTTCTTCCAAAGGGAATTCACATTGTTTTTTTTGTCAGCCTCATTTATATTTTATAAGCTATCACAGAGATCTTTGCTAAGTTTTACTATGGCATTGCACATTTAAAACAATAGGTATATTTCTTGCTGACAAAACAAGTCAGGTGAAGTCTCCCACCCACCAAGGAACAGTGCCAGCTCTCAACCAATGAAAAGCATTGTCATTTCAAGCAATTCTTTGTTAGATATACCTTATCATTTCTTCAGGTTTCTAAAATTCTGCCAAGTATAATAAATACATCTATGATGGGTAGAGATCAATTCAGTCCATGTCATAGCCCAAGTGATACAACTCCATCCAACATTTACTAACACAAAATATATTTCAAGCATTTTATAGGTGCTGGAAAAGTTTTTCCTTCTCTCAAAACCATAAAGGTATGTGATAATACGCATTATAACATGTGTTAAGGGCACTTACTATATCCAAAAATAACCATAAAGTGCAGCGCTGAAATCTTTATTCATATAAAGAACAGTTGCCATGTTAAACATTTAAAATATGTCCCTGGAAGAAAAGGAAGAGATAAGCATCACTGTGTCTTTCTGCCTCTGCTCTGTATTGAGGAGTACATTTCACACCCTTGCTTCTGACTCTTGCCAACAACCCTGAGACTCTGGATCCTCTCAGCAGATGAGGAGACTGAGAATCTGAAGAATAAGGGAGATTTCAGTACAAATAAACTGTTACAAACGTTTGCATTTCTCTTCTTCCTCTCTGGGGCTGCCTAAGGTTTTCTGTGCATCAGAAGGTGATCCATGGAGAGTGAGAAGGCCAACCCACTGTGCAGAAAAACAGAGGATCTAAAGGAAGAGTTCTGATGAATTTCCAGTAGGAAAGTCAGACAGAGGGACAGAGAGGGGAGGATGGTAAATGAGATGTCACAGTCATCTCCCCCAGAAAAGAGTCTACAATAAAGGGGTCCTTGGACTTCAATGATTTTTAATGCCAGAATGATTTCTGGGGAGATAGCATTACATTGAGCTACGAGCCAGGAGGAGGTGGGGCTTACATAAGTCCCCTTCCTTGGATAGTACAGAGTCAGATTGAGGGAGTAAGAGAGCACTTTGTGGAGGACTTCCATAGGAAGATACTTGGACCAAGGATGGGAGGGTCAGCCATTCATCTTCTGGACCTCTCTCTCTGGGATGGCACATCTGTCTCTCACAATAATGAAAAGAACAAGGCATATACTTTTCCAGCACTAAAGAAGGGGTTAAGACTATGGCAAGACAATTTTGGGAGCAGCAAAATTATTTTAATTATGCATGGTAACAGAGATGTCCCTTTCATGTCAAAATGTGAGAAGCAATGCCATTCTTCTGTCAGGATGTGCCTCACACGTTCAAGGATTCATTTAGCCATATTAGGTTGGAAATTCATTCGGTTTTGAGTCAGTGGGACCATAGAGATAACAATTACACATATCAGTTTTCATTATTGTATTTGCCAATTTAAATGGCATATTTACATGCTGTCTGCATGGACACCTAATAAACAACATCTGTAAATTGGATCTGATTGCTGGGAAAGGAAGGTCTTGCTGTGGATTTCTTCAGTTACAATGGATACCAGGGTCCCAAGATCTTTCATTGGCCCTAGATTTGTTTTTTGCTGCTTTCCTTCAGTTGTTTATCTTGACAGCCCTGCTGAATTCCCTAAACTCAGTTTTACTGTCAGACCAAAAGATGACAAATGAGCTTTTCACTCCAGTTGATGAGCACATCAGGAAAATGACATAGTGGTGTAATTTTTTGCCCCAAGACAAGGGAAAAAGATGTAGTGGAAATCACTGTGTTCATGTTTTTGTTCCCTTTCCACCTTCATCTGACCACAGTTGTCACTCAGAAACTCTAAAGAATAACGGAAATAGATGCCATTGTTGAGTGGCTGCCTTGGTGTGTATGTGTGTGTGACAAGGTCAAACTCCACCCAGAGCCTGGGACACGCTTTTCTTATTGAGAGGGGTTATCCTAGAAACATTTTATATGATGTTAACTGACATCTCTGGTATTGGAAGTGACACCCCAAATGACATGTCTTGGGGGAGAAAATTTGACAGACACTCATCTAGAGAAATAGCTATTTCCATTTTATGCATTACCTAATAAAACACTTACATGGTATGTGTGAGTTTTCTTCAGCATCTATAGCTATTTTCCACCCACTCTTGGACAGAGAGCCTAAGTGAGCCTGTTTTGTTATTTAGGTGGCATATTTAAGCTGAAGGTGAACATCAAGTTGACCAATTTAAGTATTTTGACTTTATATGAAATATTGTAGACGGCTGATTCACTTGCTGAAGCCCTGCTCAGCCTAGGTCACATATCAGGGATAGTTTGAAGGAATCACTGCATGGAAAAGTCTTGGGCTCTTATCCTTGAGGGTGGAGTGGGAGTCACAGAAAACTGTGTTCCTGTTCTGTCAAAATGAAGGGAAGTCCACCACAGGCCTGCAGAGTTTCCCCGCTCCACTCAAATGTTTAGTGTCTGTGGTGCTTATCTACTACACAAAGCTGAAGTCAGCAGGTGAGGAAAAGTGCACATAATCAAAATTCCCATTCAAACACAGGTAGGTCTACTGGTACAAGCCAATACTTTTTTGGTATAATAAAAACTGCTTTGATAGATTTGTGTTTTATAGGATGCTGTCTTGCAATCTGAGGAGCTAAGAACGTATCATCTCTCATTCAGCCATTATACACCCATGCATACAGAGAGGGTTTTGCACTATTGCAAATGTTTGAAAAAAAGTTGAAATTGCTGTCTTTTGAGCTATGCTTTTCTGGGTCATTTATATTTTTTCATGTTAACTATGTGAATGATGGAACTTGGGATATAAAGCTTATAATAGTGATTAAGATAAATGGTTTAGCAATTTACTAAAAGAGTAATTTTCTTTATACTTATATACTCTCCTCATTTCTTAGAGAGATACTAGCAAAATATTGTTTTCATTCTAATGAACTAGGCTACCACGTATATCTATCTGGCCTGTTTATCATTCACTAATCTAAACTTTGTAGACAACCTAGTTGGCCACTTATATAAAAATAAAACTCAAACTAAGCTATATAACTCATCATTCTGGCCAATGGATCAGCATCAAATTTGATCAAAGTAGACTTGAAAACAATCTAGCACTGTCTGTTCCCTCCAGCCCTGACTGTCTCCATGAGAACATGACCAGACTAGCCTACTTGAGGTACATAAGAGAGACTTAAAAGAGAGCTGATTGTGAAACAATGTACCTTCTTTTTTAAAAAATATTTTTATTGTAATTAATAAGAGGGTTACATGATATTTGCCAGATAGAAGGTGCATTACTTCACATACATTGATACCCTTTCACTTGTCTTGGTCCCCATTACCCTCCCCCCCACCTCCACCCCTCATCTTGTTTTCCCCCCTTCCCTATCCAATTTCAAATAACCAAATACAAATATATCCAATATATCAGATAACAAAGTGAGATACTGTAACAATATGATATAACCAAGGGACAGCAAAAGAGATGAGAGATAACATAGTACATTAAGGACAACAATCATTCCATTATATGGCTTTTGCGGTGGATCACTCCGCTCGTGTGTTGATGAAGAACGCAGCTAGCTGCGAGAATTAATGTGAATTGCAGGAAACAATGTACCTTCTATCTGGCAAATATAACTGTAACCCTTCTATTAATTACCATAAAAAATAAAATGAAAAAAAGACAGAAAGCTGAGTGACAGCCAGGGTATCTGTATCTGAGTTTCCATAGCTAAGTCTAGAGCTGATCACTATTTCAGAAGACCTTTCCTCATCCCAGCCTAAATCATTAATGGCAAATACATAAGGGCAAAGAACGTTAATCATTTTATGACATCATGTTGTGTGCTTGTTACTTGGCATTTTCTATAAAGGATCGCTGACATTTCCACACACTTCATTATTTCGGCACAAATGGTATCAAATAATTGACGGGAAATAGTCACATAGAATAGTATACATTTATAGCAATGCTTAGAAATTCTCTATGTATAAGATGTTCATTGCAGCATTATTTACCATAGTGAAGATATGGAACCAACCCAGATGCCCCTCAGTTGATGAGTGGATCAACAAGATGTGGTATTTATACACAATGGAATTCCATGCTGCCATGAGAAAGAATGACATCACCCCATTTTTAAGAAAATGGAAAGATTTGGAAAAAATTATATTAAGTGAAGTAAGCCAGACCCAAAGGAACATAGGCTCAATGGTTTCCCTCATAATCAGTAGAAACTTTGGGCTCTCCTAGCAGAGATTTACAATAGAGCAAAACCTAGATACATAAGGTCATATAGGATGGGGCTAAATGAAAGGATCTCCAGGATATAGAAACAAAAGCCAGATAATAGGTGATTGTTGTCCTTAGTGTACTATGTTTTTTCTCATCTCTTTTGCTGTCCCTTGGTTATCTCATATTGTTATATTATTTTACCTTGTTATCTGATATATTGTATATATGTTTATTTTCTTATTTGAAATCAGATAGGGAAGGGGGGGGAAACAAGATGAAGGGCGGGGGTGGGGGGTGGGAAATGGGGACCAAGACATGAGAAAGGGTATCAATGTTTGTGAAGTAATGCACCTTCTATCTGGCAAATATCATGTAACCCTTCTATACAATAAAAAAATATATGAAAAAAGAAATTATCTGTGTAGTAGTGATCTTCACATCTGAAAGCAGAAATTTTTAGTAGGAATTCATATTTGGAACCATAGTCTATGAAGTATGGATTGAAAGAAGTTGACATCTACGCACAAGAGGGCCACCAATAGGGCCAAACTCTACTGCCCCTCCATTAACCACTCAGAGGCACTTACTCAGTGCAGGAGAGCAATGTGGGTAGAGTTTATAAACCACTTCCTATTTTATAGTCTAAGAGCCCAAGACTCAAAAGGATTTAAACAAGTGGCCAAAGTTATGTAGCAAATAAATACCACCACCAGGACCAGAAACCACGTTGTGTTGAAGGACACTGAAGTTATCAAAGATACAAAATGACTTCCAGTGTGAAGTTTTCCTGATCTGCCTACCTCCTTAGGAGGTAGCATTAAATGCACTTAGGACCTACCCTTTATAGCTTTTTTTTTTCCAGTCCTGGGCTTGAGCCCAGGGCCTGAGCACTGTCCTTGGACTTTCTCAAGGCTAGAGCTCTACCACCTGAGCCTCAGCACCACTTCTGGCTTTTTTCTTTGTATGTGGTACCGAGGAATCGAACCTGGGTCTTCGTGCATTCTAGGTAAGCACCCTACCACTAAGCCAAACTCCCAGCCCCTTTATAGCTTTTTTACTGTTGATGGAAAGACCTTGACATATCACCTGTCCTGGAAACAGGTTAAGAAACCAGTACTAACTAAGACATATGCAACTATATCTGGTATATGAACCACATACCACTGCAGTAGTTCCAATATTATTGTTTTAGTCTCCTTTAGAATTTCTCTTTCTTTCTATTTATTTTTCCTGTGTCCAAGGCTCTCTGGTCACATCACAGACATAACCTTTCATTCTTTCTCGGACTCATACACTTTTTCTTCTTTCTCATCATACTTCTTGCTTCTACTATTACAAGCAGAGTTCTGTTTCCCTAGTTCTCCTCATGCAAATATTAGCATACCTAAAAAATGTCTTATCATCCCAAATCTCTTTTGTTCATCCTTTTATTTTCTTCATAAGTCTGTAGAATCCAGATCAGTTATTAATTTACAAAAATCCTTTTTATATATAATCTTCCTATTAGACATCACCTCCCAAGAGTGCCTTAGTTCTAGAATTTCCTTATAGCTCTAGAATTAACTTATAGCTCCATAATTTTATTACAGCTCTAGAATTATCAGTGTGACATAAATCACAAGTCCTGCAGAAACTTTTTTTTCACTTTCACAGATTTTAATGAAAGAGTCAAAACAGTGGATCACATAACCTTGATGATTTTTTATGCATCTCAACATTTTCTAGGATCATCCTTAGGGTGCTCTTAGGTTTACTAAGGATAAAAATCATATGAAAGAATGCTTGCTTTTCAATTATGTGTAGATCTGTTAGGGTCAAATATTACATATTCTAGAGAAAGGCTTAAGGCATTTTTCTCATTGTATTTCAATGCATCAAGCAAGAGAGATTTTTTTTTGGAAATTTCAGTATACAATCTATTTCTAAAGTTTCTGAAGATACTTGGATTAACGAGTGAATTGAAATTAAGTGAAAATTAAGATTGTAGCTGGACATAGCAACTCAAGGCTGAAATCCTATCTATGAGTATGGCAGAGATCTAGGGATCATAGTTCAAGGTCGACTGGGCACAAAAGTTGGTGGGATTCCATCTTCAACCAATTGCTGGGCAAAGTGGTATGTACCTGTCATTCCAGCTATGGGGATATCACATGTCCAAACATGCCTGTCATCTCCAGTAACACAGGAAGCACAAGTACAGAGATCATAGCCCAGGCAAGACCAATCCACATATAGAAAAGTACTCTATGGACATAGAGGTATGACTCAAGTGGTTAACTGGCTAGCAAGGAAAAGGCCCTGAGTTCAATCACCAGTACCGAAAAAAAAAAAAGAAGATTGTGTAGAAATCCAATTTACACACTGATGTACTTAGTCATCATCCAATAGGCTCTAGGCCTTTGCCTTCTTATTTGGATCTCTATTTTATTTCTGTTCAGTAGGAAAGCCACCTCATGACCATTTGCTCTATTTTTTTTTACTATTCCAAGAAAGATCATTTTGACATTTAATAAGTGTGCAATAAAAATACTCAGTTAAAATGATCAAGATAACATTTTGTGGCATATAAAATTAAATGTTTACCATCTCTAAAACCCTATTTTTTTAAATCAGCTGTAGAACTTGAACTCAGGGCCTCAGTGCTATCCCCGAGCTTTTTCACTCAAGGCTAGCATTGTACCACTTTGAGCCATGATGACACTTCTGGTTCTCTAGTAGTTAATTGGAGACACAAGTCTCATGGACTCTCCTACCCAGACTGGCTTCAAACCATGATCCTCAGGGCTCAACGTCCTGAGTAGGTAAGATTACAGGTGTGAGGTACCATTTCCTGGCTGACATCCTAATTTTGAAGCCCCTTCTCCATACCCAAGTGTGAGTATATTTGGGAATGGGTATGAAGTCTAAGAAGACATGTGGGCCTCAAAGCAGATTTGCTATAAAAATCCCCCCCTTTATCTGCATACAAAAAAAGCTAAGAAATTTCCATCTGCTTTCAAGATAGGAATTGCTATTTGCATTATTATTCATCATAACAATGCATCATCATTTTACTTATTCCTGCTTTTAGGGCCTAGACAGAGACATGAATAGAACAGAAACACCTCCACTTCTCCCTAAATATGGAATGAAATTTAGTTAAGCATTAACAATCACCCCCATATGCCTCTTTCTGGAAATTCTAAATGCTGTATATTCTCAAAATGTACTAGCTAGAATTTTTGTTTTTCAAGAAAAGAATTAAGGTAACTGTATACCAAATATTCCAGATTGCTACCCAAATTTGGCAAATAAATAGGAAAAAAGAATATAAATATATTATACCTGTCTTAAGGTGTTACATAGCTTTCTTAATGGTGTCAATAATGTAATTAGGAGGAAAAAAAACTTTATTAGGCTTGAAGAAAACCCAGCTATTGTGAGAAGGCTTACTAGAATCCATATGCTTTTTACATTTTTCCCCTCTAAGATATTGGGACAGTTAACTTTTCTTTTCTTTTCTTTTCTTTTTTTTCCCCTGCTGGTCCTGGCATGAACTCTGGGCCTGGGCTCTGCCCTTGAGCTTCTTTTGCTCGTAGCTAGTGCTGTACCACTTGAGCCAGGGCACCACCCTTGAGCTTCTTTTGCTCGTAGCTAGTGCTGTACCACTTGAGCCAGGGCACCACTTGTAGATTTTTCTGAGTAGTTTATTGGAGATAAGAGTTTCACGGACTTCCCTGCCATGCTGCCTTTGATCCATGATCCTCAGATCTCAGCCTTCTAAGTAATTTGAATTACAGGTCTGAGCCACCAGCACCCAGCCACATTTGCCATTTTTGATGTTATAGAATGGAAGGAAAAATCCTCAAAGACTTATATAATTATAAAGACTCTAGCAGGCTACTGTATTTGCACTTGCTCTGAGTAGCAGGCTTCCAGCTGACCCACCCTCCTCCCTCTCTGAAAGATCAGGAACTACCAGAGCATAAAAGATAACACTTTGACCCTCTCTCGTCTGTCTTTCAAGTCAGGCTGATTATTTCAGGGTAGCCAGCAATTTCAGATACACCTTCATTTGCTAAAACATCTACAATTACTTAATGACTCTTGGCTTTCTTGTGTCAAAGGAGAAAGAACTTATTACCAATCAAGCTGCTGATTAAAATAACTAAAACTTTCTCTAAGCAAATAAATTAATGTATTTCTGGAAAATATGATCTGGTAATGAATCAGAGAATAAATGCTTCATAGTTTTAAAGAATGGGATGGATTCTAGGCATCTGAAATTGAGGAGGAGGCCAAGTTGAAAATGAGATACCTCCTCCTCCCTCTCCCATTGACTGAAGGGTGGGGAAGGGTGGGGAAGGGCTCCTGACAGCAAGAAGGATGAAGGATGATGATGACTTGTAGTTTGGCCTAGAATCAAGGCTTTTTGGCTTTGAACTGGATAAAGACAAACAAAAGCCCTTGAAGAAGGCAGTTTTTTTTTTTAATTTCCAGCCAGCCAGTAAGCTTGAACCACTATGTTTTGTGTGATTTATAAGGAGTTAATCTCATTTTTAATACAGGCACTTTATTATAAAGGAGCTTTGCTCCCAGGGGTTTTGTTAATTGAGATGTCACTGTATTCCCGATGGTTGTGAATCTTTCTCCTTCGAGGATAGCTATGACCTTTGGAGGCAGCCAAAAAGTCATTTAGAACCAAGCAGGGTAGGTAACGTGGAAGAGGTTGCTGGGTAATAAAGTCTAGGACAAAACAGAAAAAAAGAAGTCATAAAACAAGAAGAATGATTCTTATGTATGGCCCATAAATGGGTGCTAGAAGCAGCACCTGGGGACTCCACCATGCTTTGAACAACATCTACAGAGGAAATACATCACCTTCCAAGGTGACTGAAAAAAAATGACAGCTCATTTCATTTGCATGTTAGTCTTTGAATTCATTTATATAAAGATAAATAAAATGCACAGTCTCATGAAATTTAAGATGTATGAAATACTCCGTGTGTGTGTGTGTGTGTGTGTGTGTGTGTGTGTGTGTGTGTGTGTGTGCAAGTGTGTGTACTGGGTTGAACACAGGATCTAGATGCTCTCCTCAGCTTTTCTGCTCAAGACTTGGTACTCTACCACTTGTGTTACAGCTTGAGTCTGGCTTTTTGGTGGTTCATTGCAGATAACAGGCTTTCAGATTACTGGAGTGAGCCACCGGTGCACGACTTCCATATTTTGAGGATATTATTTTTTAGACAACAGGGGAATCTTTTAATTACATTTACAAAAAGATATGTCTGGAGACTCAGGATATAGCTCAGTATTGTTGTGCCTGCCTAGCGTGCTCAAGGATATTAGCACCAAAAACTAAATTTAAACTTAAATATAATAATATAGTATCTACTGTGTACCAAGGACTAACATAAACCCATGCATGTTTAACAATATGTTGGACATACTTCTTCTGTTATCTGAAATGCAAATTTAAGCGGCTATCTTATAGTTGAATTGGAAATGTCATGGCACGAATTACAAAGAAGGGCAGTTAGTGAGAACCATGAGTAGGGCAGGGGGATTTGCTTTTCCTCCAGAAGGGAATTTAGCACCTCCAGCATCCCAGCATGTCACAGAGAGGTGGATCTGGAACTGGATGGGCCCAGCGAGAGAAGACCGAGGTTATGCAGATGTTATTTCTGGGACTTAGAAGGTCCAGACACCTAGAGTACAGGGGGGTGGTTTGTGTAAAATAATAATAATTGTAATTGAAAAGAAGAAAAGGAATTTTTCCATGGATGACTGTCAATTATGAATTGGACCCCCTCTAATATTCCTTGAAAGAAAAGAGTAAAGATTCAAATTGCTTTTTAAATTACTTTCAGTTAACGGGATTGTGTTTCTTTCAAGGATACTGCACTCTGATTAAGTCATAAATCCTTCGGGATCCATTTGGGTTGCAAACAGTGTAGTTTTTCCTGTTTTTCTCCTCTCTAGCTCCCTATGGTAGATAATGCTGCTGAGTTACCACCCCCTGAGACCACAGCCAGGAAGCTACCAGGCCACTGCTGAGGCCCCACTACCTTCACCCAACCCCTCGGAGACTGCCTCCCCATGATTCATCTTGGCCCAGACTCACTAGGGGAATGTGAACTTTCGATGTATAACAGAGCATGAGTGGAACATTTTCCCTCTATATGTGTGGGTTAAATAGATGTGCTTCTGTGCTTCCATGGTTGCCTGCTTCTAACAAGGATTGGAATTGGTTAGCCATATTCTCTAAGTCTGGAAGCATTAAAATGTGAGGCAAGAGGGAAGGAGGCGTGGGAATACAGAAACCCTGAAATGGTAGAGAACAGTGTGTTCCCATGCTCCGCTTAGCCTCCTGGTGAACATTAACCAATGACTTTCTCAGCCTTTGACTTACACTAACACATGTTTTGGTTTGTGGTTCTTCCCATGTATCTCATTGAGGTACCTATCAAATTAGTCAAGTGACTGACTATATGGCTTATATTCTGTTTTTGTTGTTGTGTAAGATTTAACCTTTTCCCATTTCTATTTCTGAGGAGCCAGTGCCCTAATCTAATCTGTTAGTAGCGGTGGCGGCCTTAAGTCACAATGAAAGCTCATTTTCAAAGGGTACCAATACCTATACATTCTTGGACACTTCTGAGAATACGCAGGTAATAATATTTTCCCATGGTTTTACACTCTTCAGTTTTCTTTTCCTACTATTTTTTTCCTTTTCCTTCAAAGAAATGTGTGTGTGACATTTACTGAAATCCCATATACTAAACCAGAAATGCCAGATGCTCTTCTTGTCATTCAATAAACCTCTCACTCTTTCCTTAAAAGTTAACAGGAAACAATTATTGTGACAGAATAATTTGCAACCATGATAGGACTTGAAGAATTGGCAAAGAATTTTCATCGATAACGGTAGGTGCTTAGGAAGGAGGCTATTTCCGTTTCTAAATTCACACTTTTTTTTGTAAGCTCAATTTTCAGTGGTAGAAAGTGACTCTTTCACTAGTTTGTCTAGTTTCTTAGCACATCTTAAACTGCATCTCTTTTTCTCTGATCAGAGCCAACATGCTAGGGAGAAGAAACAGGTAACCACGTACTCAGTGCAACTTGAAAATTTCTTCTGTAGTACCTCTACCTCAGACCTGTCATACTTTAAAAGAAGAGACTTTAGTATCTTATTTTTTCCTTGTGGTTTGTCCAAACTAAACACTCATTGAAATATATGCTATGGAATAGAGCTTTGTTAGCTAGGCTGAAAGCAAATAATAATTACCATAGTGAAGAAACAAATACCTAAATTGTGAGAATCAGAGATCAAAAGGTTTCTATATATTACTTTAAGTTCTCTCATGCAATGTGGTCTGCGTGAACTAATATAAAGGAATAAAGTGGATCAAATTTATAGATGGCTCAAAATGTTTGAGGAACATGAAAAGTGACTATGTGTGTGTGTGTGTGTGTGTGTGTGTGTGTATATATATATATATTAGAATTCTAAATGTTTTCAACAGATGAGAGCAATGATGAGCTGACTGAAATAATGAGATTTGACTGGGATAAATAAGAGATCTTGAGACTGTGCTAAAAACATCTAACTATATAAACATAGGCAATAAACAACTAGCTTAGCAGGCTTTGACATTTAGTCAATAGTCAGTTCAATATTTTCTGGACCTATCCTCTAAAAAGTGATCATCAAGAATGAGCTGGGAATAAAAACCAACTGAAAAAAAAAACATTTTTAAAGGCAAAAGTTAGGTAACTGAAAAATCAGACAGGATAAAGTTTAAAGAAACATCCAGGAAAGCTATTCAAGTGGCAACACGATGCTTAGCCTTCTTGTTTTCTACTGAATTCTCTAGAATGTAGAACTAGAGGCAAAAATAAAATTACAAGTGAAGAAAGTGGGGATAGAAGTTAAAAGAAGGTATAAAGGAACAGAAGTTGCACTGCTTAATGGTCATGTGACCAGATGAACCTCATCCTATATCAGAACAATCAATCACCTTCTGATTAAGTCCAAGCGGAAGTGCCTCAGCATGGTTGGGGTGCTAGGTAAGAAAGAGAGAGGTCAAAGTTATCAATGGAAGCCGAAAGACAAAGATTTTGTGCAATCCTTTTATCTGGTTTCCAGCATACAAAACATAAGCAGGACAGGAGAACTAGATGCCAGGTGGTGCTTGTTATGGTTTGAATATGCAGTGTCCACCATGGTTCATGTTTCCATTTTCTCTGGGTGTGTGGTGCTTGTGGAAACTTTAGGAGGTAGAGTGTGCTAGGCAGATTATATCAGGGACTCAGTCTGTCCCTCTCATTTTCTGCTAGCTGTCCACCATGAAGTGAAGAGCAGCTCCCAGCCAGCACAAGCTTCTCACCATGTTATTCTGCCCATACACACAGGGTCAAGCCAATGAGATCATGAACAAAAGTAAATCCCTCCTCCTCAAGTTTTTATACTTGAGTCACACCACAAAACTAAATGACACATAACCAGAAGAAAGGCAATGGTGTAGGTAGCCTTCAAAAGGAATGTTTGCCATCCAGAGCCACATTATGATTATACTGGCTTTGCTGTTATACACAAAGAATTGGAAAGACTCTGCTATTTAGTCAGTAACAAACAGGATACGTCCATTTTGAAAGCCTGCATAATGTTTTGAAGCCTGAAAAGACATGTTTCCAAGATATGAAACGGATATACTGAAATTAATAAATGTATAATTAAACATCCACACATAATGACACAATGGTTACTTTATTATTTGTTATGTTCAGTGTTCCTAAAATTTCATTACATTTGAAAACAATTTACTTAGATATTCTCATTTTATAAGTATGAGGAATACTTACCAGGAAATCAGTGTCAATCATAAATGAGTTTTTCTTTGGTTATATTTGTTTGGTTATTTTTTTAATTAACTTTTTTTTTTTGCCAGTCCTGGGCTTGAGCTCAGGGCCTGAGCACTGTCCTTGGACTTTCTCAAGGCTAGAGCTCTACCACTTGAGCCTCAGCACCACTTCTGGCCTTTTTTCTATGTATGTGGTACTGAGGATTCGAACCCGGGTCTTCATGCATGCTAGGCAAGCACTTTAACCACTAGGCCAAACTCCCGGCCCTTTGTTTGGTTATTTTTTTAAAGAATTTATTAACATTGATTTTTACATCATATTTCAAATGACATGTTTAACAAACAAGTGTTCAAGAAAGGAATCTCTATATACAATCACTGGCACTTAGTTTTTAGAACATAATCAAAATTAGGCTAAGAGTTTGTATATCACTGATACATATTAATTTATGAAATAAAACATTATGTCCACAGAGTCTTAAGTTTTTATGTCTATGTAGTTATATTTATATTTCCAATACCATGTCCATAGCATTGCGTATGCAAATACTGAGTCCTCGCTCTTATACTGTTTGGATCTAACAGCCATATATTAAGGATACCATGCACCTTTTGACTTGTCTCACTCAACAGGATTCACTCTAGATTCATCCACTTCCCTGCAAATGCCATTATTTTATCTTGTCTGTTGGCTATGTAGAATTCCATTTTGTGTGTGTGTGTGTGTGTGTGTGTGTGTGCGCGCGTGTGTGTGTGTGTGTGTATATATATATATATATATATATATATATTCCCACATTTTCTGTATCCGTTCATCTGCAGTAGGGCATCTGGATTGTTTCCATTGCCTGGCTATTGTGAATAGTACAGAGATAAACATAGCTGAGCAGATGTCTTTGTCATATCTTGGGTTATGGTGTTCAGGGTAGATGCCCAGAAGTGGTATGGCGGGATCGTAGGGAAGGTCAATTTTCAGTTCTTTAAGAAACTTCCATACTGCTTTCCAGAGTGGCTGAACTAGTTTACAGTCCCACCAGCAATGCAGTAGGGTTCCTTTTTCTCCACAACCCTGCCTGCAACTGTCATTGTCTGAGTTCAAAATCTCGGCCATTCTTGTTGGGGTAAGGTGGTATCTTAGGGTTGTTTTATTTGCATTTCCTTTATGACCATAGATGATGAACATTTTCTCATATGCTTTTCTGCCATTTTAATCTCTTCTTCTGATAAATCTCTCTTTACTTCCCTTGCCCATTTAGTGAATGGTTTGTTGGGTTTGGGAGGGATTAGTTTCTTCAGTTCCCTGTAGATACTGGATATTAAGCATTTGTCAGATGTATTGTTGGTGAATATCTTTTCCCAGTTGGTTGGCTGTCTCTCTACTTTTGCAACTATGTTTTTATCTGTGCAGAAACTTTTTATTTTTAGGTAGTCCCATTTACAGAGTCTCTCTCCAGTCTGTTGTGACCCTGGAATTCTGTTCAGGAATCTTTTGCCTGTGCCTACAAGTTTCAGTGTCTCTTCTACTTTATCATGTAGCAGTTTCACGGTTTCAGGTCTGACATTGAGGTCTTTGATCCACTTTGAGTTAATGCTTGTGCATGGCGAAAGGCTAGGGTCAATTTTTAGTTTTCTGCATGTGGCTGCCCAGTTTTGCCAGCACCAATAATGGAGTAGACTGTGTTTGTTCCACTGTATATCATTGGATCCTTTGTCAAATACAAGTTGACTATAGGTATATGGTTCTATTTCTGGGTCTTCTATTCTGTTCCACTGATCTTCTGGTCTGTTTTTATGCCAATACCAAGTGGTTTTTGTTATTATGGCTCTATACTATAATAACAAAAACCGCTTGGTTATTTTTTTAAAGAGAATGATATTTAAAATCCTTTTTGAAAAACTTGGGTGGAAAATATATTTTACAAGAGTTAACAATGTACTTTATTTTGCTTTATATGATAAAAAAGAGACTACAAAAGGAAGGACTGGTGGTAAGAGCTCTTTGTTGTCATATTAAGGGGAGATGGCTCTCCTCACTAATGACAAGGAAGATATTAAGTGTTGTCCTCAAGTTAAATACTATCCTTAAAAGGAACATAGTCACAATGGAGGTTTTGAAATTGACTTCTGTTCATGTATCCATCTATTATTTTTAGCTACACAAGCCACCATCCCTAATAGCTAACACAAAATAGAAAATTTCCATTTTGCTGATTAGTTGAGGAAACTATAGTATCTAGCTCCTAATACAACTGAATCCTCAGTATCTATTATTAATTATAGTGATTGTGAAGTCTGAAGGAAAAAAAGATTGTAGAATTTGATATTTTATGGAAATAACTGAACAAAACAAGATTGAAATAGAGCATAGGCAGGAATGAACTTGATGACTCTTCAAGCGAAGATATGAGTCTATTCAATATTATAAAAGGTAAGTGAAAAAAATCAGTCAATACATACATAGGCTAAAAATAGCTAGATTTTAAAATGTAATAGACCCCAAGTTTGAATTTATATGTTTTGGCTCTGAAACCAGAACCAATAGTTAAAAGTTACAAGGGAAACAGATGTCTCTCATTTTAAGGGCCAACTTCATCTGAATTAAAACTGGCCAAAATTGGAAATGGCTTCCATGGGAAGAGAGTACATGTCCTACAAACAGAGGTGTGGAGGAGAGATTGGAAGGCTAGGATTGAAGACTAAATCAAATGATTTGAGACTTTTCCAACAACTTCTACTATTCTGTTACCACTTGAGCTTAGTGAGCTTAGATCACAAACTCACCTGTGTTAAAAAGTTCTCAATTGTAACTTTCGATTTTACTGTACTAGCACTGAGCAACCAGACGGTGTTAGGTCTCTAGTTCTCCACAGGGAAAGTCATTAGCTTATTTAGGAGAAACTCCCACCCAGACACATGCAGGACAATACCCTGGGAAGGAAGAAACATCAGTGGATGGGGTTGTCTCTAAGGGTCCATGGAGAAGCTATTCTTGATTGCTTAGGCTGCTTTCTGTTCAACTGAATACAAGTCTCACAGAAACCATAAGCACTTAATAAAATATGCTAGGTAAGAGTATAAGAGTAACTGCCCAAATTCTCTGCATTAGGGCCAAGAATTCTTGGATTAGATAGAATAAAATCGAAGGGCTGACTCAGTTGAGTCATAAAATATTAAAAAAAATCTTCTTGAGCAATAGTAAAGTTGTTTATAAAAAGACATGAGAGGTCATCTTGGATATGATGCTTCAAATCCACTTTACTTGGGGGAATGTTGAGAAGTGCCTTGGTCTCAGCTGTCCTGGAGGTTAAAAGTTATAGCTTAGTTATTGGACTCCACTTCACATCTGTACTCACCCAGTGCCTCTTTTGGGCTATCTTATGCTTGCTATTAATACCTTTGTTATTTCTGTAAAGGTCTATTGGAAAACGAAGTTCCTGGTATACAATGAGCATGGTCTGGTATAGGATAATTGTGCATAGACTTACTATATGTTGTGCTTCTCTGCTGTTTTCAGTTGCTTTTCCCACCTGTGGCCACTATTTCCTTTCCTTTCCTCATCTTCATGTCTCAGCCTTGGCCCTGTGAAACAGGAAGAATTACAGGGCTGCTCTAGTTTGCACAGCTTATATTTTGCCAAAGAAAACTGCAGTTGAATTACGACTATTAATTCTTTTTTTCATCCTTGGACCCATCATGGCTCTCCAGTTGGGCAGTAACCAGTACATGGATTTTTTTTCTCTTTGTATCAGTAAATCCAGAACTCAATGCCTATCTGACTACGTTTGTACCTTAACAAAACTTTTTACAGCACATCTGCCTTGAATGTATCCAGGCGATCCACAGAGAAATGCCTGGAGTTGTTTTTCTTGTAGGGAGGGGGTTCGGGCTATGTCATCTTCACTCTTTCACCTGGTTTCCCTGGGGACAGGGCAGCTGTGACCAGGGTATGGGCCAAGTCTAGGAAATAGTTCTTTTTTTTCCATTGTGCAAAACTAATTGGCCCTTGTGGAGATTGGACCCATGCCCTCAGTCTAATTAACACTATTGCCTATTAGTTCCAGCTGAACTAACTTCCTCAAACTTATACTCATTTTATTTAGTAGATAGCAATTTGCATTTTTAAAAGATAGCCTTCCCATAGCCTCTGGACATTAAAAATAATCTCAATTCGCACACAGTCAAGACTGTTCAGATTTCACTTTATACTCGGGCTCCTGAGGTGTTGAGGGCTATTTTATACTTGTTCATTTTTTTTAGGGTAGCAAAGGTGGTGTTACAAGAAGACACCATGAGGATAGTTCTGATTCTGCCACTAACTAAATGACCTTTTGGAGTGAGTGATTAACCTCATGGGCCTGCTGCGTCCTCTGTAAGTGGGCAAGGTGACTAAATGATCTCTAATCCCCAGCCTAAATGTTAAACTCTATGATCTTTGCAACAGCATGCTTTGCGAACCCAACCCTTCATAATAAATGGCAGTAGTCACTGCCACGGGTTGACACTCATTTACTAAGTGCACCTCCTCCTCCACTGCAGCCACCACCATACACATAATTCTTAATGGAGGGTCATGACAATTAAAAACATCACTAGCCAAACAGTCAATGCCCATACCTTTAACCCTGTGACCTCCTGGGCGGTCCTTTTGCTGCCTTTGTCTGGACATCCTTTCATAACTCAAGAGGCCTGTGTGAGCCCTGAGCAAAATGGGCTGAGAAGAGGCTGACGTCAGGATACACCCATTTTTGGGGAAGATGCAATCTCCGGAAAGGCCAAGTCTTTGTGGCAGAGCAAAAACAGCCAAGACAAAGGGAAGAGAGGCATGTGCTTGGAACCCCATCCCTAGAAGCTTCAGCAGCTCATTCTCTGATGGAAAGGAATCTCTCTGATAAGTTTCCAGAGAGATTTTGTACTGTTCCCTTCTCAGAAAGTGTTTTCATGCCACACCATTTTTATTTATATGCACAGTGTCATTTCTCCTCTAGGTTATTAGATCAATCAGACCCGATGATGAGTTATACAGGAATCTCTGTTACTTAACCAATGCACATAAATCCAGTTGAATTTCTTTACTTACATGTACACAGGAGATTGGCAGCCCTCAATCTGGGATAACTGCACCTCCTTCCCCCAACCTCTATCACCCACCATGGCCCTGGATTGTTCTCTATCAGGATGGATGGGTGTGTATATACCACAGTCCCAGGGAAACCTGCTGTACTTCTCTTGTCTGCAGGAACCCAAGATAGCAAACAGGAGAAGCACGTGTGAGGGAGCCTTTCCTGCCTAGCTCCAGCTGAACACTATCTGGAGTTTTTCACTGTTCCCTGCATTCTTACCCTTGACCTTTCGGTGCTATCCAGTTCCCCGTGTCAGGTCCCTCTGAAGGCTGTGATTTCCTCTCCTGACAGGAGGCAGGAAGGGGAGAAAGCTGCAGTCCAACCTTTGCTCTGAGAGCACTGGAGGGTTACTAACAAAGGGGGCACATGACAGGGTGTGCTCAGGAAATATTGATAAAGTGAGAGGGAGAATGAGGAGAGAAACATGCCTTTTCAGCCCACACAACCCCCCCCTACACACACACACACACACACACACACTACCCCCTCCTCCTTTCTTTCCTTCCTTCCTTCTTCTTTCTCTCTGTAGCATAGTTATCATGTGGACTAACGCAAAGATGGACACAGACAGACTTAGGTATTTTTTCCTAGCCTGGCATATAAAATCATGTGTTCCTTAACAATAAAACAGATATATTAGAACCTGCCTCATAGGAGACAAGTAAGTCAACTAACATCAAGGGTTTAGAATAAAGCCTGACATAAATACTTTATAAATGTGAGAAAATATTGATATATTATTACTAATTATGCTCTGAAGACAAGTAACCACACCACAATAAAAGCATGCTTCCCTCCTGAAGTTTACTGAAGTTTCCACACAAGAAGACACTTAACTTAGAGGAGCAGCAAAATGACTATGTTCCCATATCCCTTCCTTTGTTCTCTAAAAATGACCTTCCACAGCCTTGGCCTTTGATGATAGCCTTGGCCCCAGATGGACTTTAATGTCCACATTTTGCTACTAGCAAAACTTGCTTTTCATTTCTTAGAAAATGCACTGGGAGTATGGGATAGAGGCAGAATTAAAAAAAATAGAATCTTGTTTTCACCTAGATATCTAACAGTTCATTAACCTTGGACAAGTCTTCGAGTATTTCTCATCTGTTGAAGACTGCAATAATGTTTATCCTGACTGCTATATGACACTGTCAAGAGAATTCACTGAGACTATAAAAGGAAAAGACATTGGTAAGGGTAAATTGCCACAGAAACACAAGGAAAAGGAATATCTTTGAATTAGCCTTTATATGACGGTTAACCCAACATTTGTTTCATGTCATATTGTCATTGTTGATGAAGATTTGTCACCAGAAATAGGAATAATTCAATGGTATCTCATCATACATGTGTCATATTGTCCCTTCTCAAAAATACCTAGCTAGTCACAGGAAGAAAGCTTAGCTATTCTGTACTCTCAATACCATCATTTGCTAAATCTGACATCAGCCTTTTCTTCCCCACTAAATTTTATCACTCCAATCAGGCTCTTTGTCTTTCAGTAGAGGTTTTCACCCCTTGCCTTTAATGTAAAATGACAGCCAAATCTTGAGAAGGCTTGGTGTTAAGATTATGTTTTTTACATTCCTACAGTCTCTGCTGTTTAGTTCAGCTTGTCAGACTGTCAGATAAAGGCCCATGGAGCATTCTACAAGAATTATTAATGAAGATTCAACTGGTTTTTCTTCTAGAAATGGATCGCTTCACTTTTCATCTCTCTGGCATTTTACATGAACGAACCAAAAATAGCCATGAGTATTCTAAGGAAGGAAATATCAATATTTGGCAGTATATCCCTCACTTTCTAGTTGTTATATTTGGTTCTTTGCCTAGTTAGAGCTAAGAAAAATGAATGAATTTCAATAGGATAATCAGCCAATCAGTATCTGTTTGTATTCAGCACAAAAAGACCAAGATGTGGTCTTCAGACATCTATTTGTTGTTGTCGTTGTCTAAGCATAGGTAATATTTGCTTGCCCTGGAAAAACAGCTATTTTCACTCTTAAGTTTGACTATGGTTGCTTTAGGAAAGTAGCCCACCTTGCACTCATACCACACCAGCCCATCTGCAGATATGGACAGCTGAAACTCTGTTGGCTATTGGCTCATGATCCACACTGTTCTTGTTTACATACATGCATAAATTTACTGGGGTTATGTTGCAGCTTTCTCTCTGTGTATCCCATTGTTGTCCACCTTCGTCTGAGCTCCTCTTTCAGAGAGAGAGCCCTGTGTGTCAGAATATCATATGGATGAAGTCTGACATCTTTATTCATCTTCTATTTATGGGATGAGCGTACTGTTAAAAGGTGGCTTGAGACCATCAAACCCACATCTAGCTGTGATCTAAGTGGAATTTAACGTAGGTCCCCCGAGGTGAAGAGAGAAATGAAGGAAAGAAATGAAGTGCCTGTTTCAATTTAATACTTTAATGTGCATGCATTCTCTCTCTCTTTCTCTCCTCTCTCCCTCTGTCTTTCCTTCTCCCTCTCTCTCTTTCTAAATCAAAAGGCTGAGACCTTCCTTAGCCCCCTGAAGTTTTAGGGTTTCAGATGCTCAGAGACAATCTGTGCAATTTTGTGGCATCTGTTTTTGTCCAGACACCATATTAGCACTATAAAGTAGCTGACAGTGGGGTCTTCCCTACTGGGGGACCACTTCAAAGGCAATGTTTGAAGTCCCCTGTTACTGGCTATGGGTGAAAGCTCTCACTGTTTTGTTGAGTTTATTAATTAGTTAAAACCCAGAAGGAAATGGTAATTTTCTTTTAAATTTCTGAACCCCACAGCCTTCTTCGGACTCCAAATCTGATGGTAGGGGGGTGGGATTGGTAATACATGGCATTTTAAATCCACATATTAGAATGATGTAATTATCTAATATTCTTTAACCTGAGGTTATTGTCCTGTCTTACCAAGTACTGAACTGCTTAATTCCATATTTAGAAAACAACAACAACAACCACAAAAAAATAAGACTGAATTCTCTCTCCCCAAATTATACCATGAGACTTAGTTAGGAATAACAAGTCCCCAATTTCTAAATTTCATCATGGGAGAAAATATCTTCCAGAGCATTGGCAATTCTAGAATTTCCCTAAAAAACAAAACCAAAACCAAACAAACAAACAAAAACCCATTGTTCCCAAGCTTCCTCAAAGACCAAATAATCCTCAAAGTTTTACTTAGCATTTACTTGTCTCACAATGCACCCTTCCAGCCATAGCTTTGGCAAAATATTTTCTTAAAACTAAAGCTAGTTAACAGGGTTCTCTATGGTGCAAAACAGAACAACAACAAAAATCACCCCCAAAGTTTGTATGTTGTCACCAGACAAAAATTTGCTAAGGACAAGCAGAAACAAGGAGTTAATAGATTCCATATGTAGCCACTAATGTAGATTTATGAGATCTTTTTTTCCTTGAGATTTCTGAAGTGACTCTTGTAGCACAAAACAAGATCAAGCATCCATTTTCCTGTCAATCAGGGCAAGTAATACTCAATCCATACTTCCCCTGTACTTACTTCAGTAAACTTGAAGGAAACATTGACCACAATGTTTGCTTTGTAAGGCGCCGACCAACCACGTGTGGAATCCCGGAGAAAGCATTTCAAGATGTAACCTTGTTCTTCAGCTCAAGTGGACCTCCATACGAGTCTACTGCAGGGTATTGCATTTATTGTACAGAGAGAGCTCAGGGATCAAATGTGAGAACTGTATGATTTTCTTCACTAGGGTGGCATGCATGCAAAAAATGGTTTCTTCAAATATCTTTTAATTCCTTAAGGTTTCAGACTTTACCGAGGGATGGAAGAAGGCAATTCTTCACTTGTATTTCCCTATCACACTGGATAGTTCAGCAATAAGACAGACTTTTCCTGTGGATGTGAACAGGGGAGAGTTAACTGTAGTAAGCACTGTAAGTAAGATTTGTTGTTGTTGTTCTTGTGGGTTGTTGTTGGAATGGAGGCCGAGCAGCTGGTGGGATTAAAATGGTTTCCATTGTTATTGTTTTCTTTTCCCTTTTGTGTGTTATGAACTCTGCAGTACAGAAATGAAAAACATGTCTCTCCACTTTAGCAATTGGGACGGCTTCTGAGAGGATGTCTAGCCATGAGAATGTCCCTGTGAATTACTCAGGCCACCACAAGGGTCTTGAAAATGTGTCTATGGGATCCTTGCCCTGTTCCTCAGCTACTTGCCTTCTCCAATGGTGAATAGAGCTGACTGGAGCAACTTAAGAGACAGGGAACCTGGCTGGAATGTGTTTATTCTTGGATACAATACCAAACTAACCAAAAGCACACAAAATCTGCATGCTGGCAGCACAAGCCCGGGAGCACCCCAGAGTGCCCTGAGTCTTTGAGCCACTCTGTCCTGATGGTGCTAGGTCCACTCACTAATCCCACAGCAGCCTGAGGCCAGTTGGAGGGAGGTTGAAATGTTCTGGGGATAAAGAGTCAGCATGATCTGTAAAGATAATGGGCCGTTTAGTTTGACATCTGAATCTGGTATATCCAGGAAGAGCTGCATTCTTGCTGGGAGGGGAGACAGTAATTGTTTTTTATCATTGACAGATAAGACATTCTGGCTTTTGTAGATTTTCCACAACTGGGAAACCTCTGCTTCAAATGTTAATGAGAAATATTCAAATCAAGGCAGAGAAATTCTTCCCATTTCTCCCCACACACATACACACACATCTCTGAAAGGGGTCATTCTCAGGTAAAGAATACTTTCTCCTTTTTATTTTGAACTCAAGCTGGGTAAAAACAAGATTGATTTTAGGAGGGTGTTTAGTTTTAATCTGATCAAGTCAGTAAAATGACTAGGATGCTTCTAAGTTATTATAAGAAATATTAATCATGTAGTTAGACTGGATTCCAGGACTGGAGATGGGGGAGGGAAAGAGAGGGCTCATAAACAAACTAAGGGCTAGAGCCCAAGCATAGGAAAAGAGAGTGAAGCCAGGCACTGGTGGCTCCTGCCTGTAATCCCAGCTACTCAGGAGGCTGAGATCTGAGGACTGAAAAGCCAGCCGGGGCATGAAAAGTCTATGGGACTCTTACCTCAATTAACCACCAGAAAACCAGAAGTAGCACTGTGGTTCAAGTGGTAGAGAGAAAGCCTTGAGCTCAAAAGCTCAGGGACAGCACCAAAGCCCAGAGTTTAACCCCAGGACAGACCAAACCAAAAAAAAATAGATACTAGTGGTGGAAGATGCTAATGTCTCTTTCAGGTGGAAATTATAGTTGTGGCCTTTTAGTCTGTACACAGTTCATTCTCTCTATTTAACTCTTCGGTCAAATGACTAAGCAAAGATATTACTGTTACTTAAAAAGAAAACCATTTTCTTCACAGTAGTATAAGTCCCAAACCATAATTGTCCCCCTCTCCCACCATCGCCTCACTTCCAGGGTTGGAAAATATTTAACCTACATCAATGTGCATGTGGAAAAACACTACACTATTTTCCCCCCCTTCTCCTGATCCAGCTCACATTCTTGAAAACAGCAGATGAAACAATTGGCAGAATAACATTTCCTTCAGAGAGGGATTCCCCCTCCACTTTCCCTCCCACTTCTGGGTCTGGCTCTCTGCCCCTTTGCCTCCCCCATCTTCCCACATCCCCTCCTCCTGCCCCTTCCCCAGCAAATTCTGGAAAAACAGTAGTAACTAACATTTGTGCCTTTGGCAATAAAACCACAGGCCTCACAAACCCCAAATGGCAAAAAGACATTTCCATTCCAATCCCAGTTTTAAATTAAACTGTAATGAAAAATCAGCAGCGGCAGCTGGGACCAGAGACACTGATTGTCTCTAGGAACAAAAAGGAGGGGAGCAGAGGGGGAGAGGAAAAAAAGAAAAGAGACCCGCAAGGAAGCCTCGCTCTGGCAATAAAGCAGCTGGTAAACCTTCAAGTAAAAAGAAATTAGAAAAACAAATCTAGTACAGAGACAAGCAAAGATGGCTGTTTCCCTCCACAATCACAGGGAGGGGATCACAAATCACCCTCCACTTTATGAATGGACAGGAGGGGGTGGGGTGGAGGGGAGATGTGTAGGCCTGCACTGACACCTGGAGGAGGATTAGGGAAATTCTCCTGGGGACTCGGCCCTACCCCCTATCTGTGTGGGGATTTGGACTTTCTCATGGATCACAAGCAATACTAAAGCCCTTTAGGGCTTCCAGGAAAAATAGGAAGACCCATGGCCTATTCGATATGAAGAAAAAAAATGCTTTGAGGAAAATGAGTGATTTTGACATGAGCATTGTGCCAAGTCATTTGACTAGATTGAACCTAACACTTCAGTTTTAACCTTGACATATATATATACATATATATGTGTATGTATGTACTTATGTATACATATATACATATATATGGCATTATCAGAAATGAAAAAAGAACTCAATATTGAAGTATTTCATTGTGTAGTTTTCTTTTTATTATAGCATATATTAAATTAGATATGGCAAAGAAATAAAGCATTGGAAATTGACATTTCCAAACATACACATAATATACTTTGATCATATTCACCCCCCATTACACCTTTTTTAATCTAAGGCTTACAAGACTCTGGAGTTCTTTGTGCATCTAATTGGTAAGTATTTTCTGAGTACTGGTGACCAGAAATCTGGGGGAAAGAAATGTCTACACTAACATATAAGAACCAAAGATGCTACCGGGTAGGGGGTAAGTGAATCCAGTGGTCATTGACAGTCTGATGAAATAAGAGAATCTTCTATGCAACTGAAATGCATGTTACAGTTGCAACTGTTCACAGAACAACCTTCACTTAGCTAGGTGACATTTACCATTTTTTCCAATAAGATTTCACAAAGATCCTTCACACCTTCACCTACATTGGGAATAACTGAAGTTTGACTAGCTCTCCCCCAGCTGGCAAGTGGAGGAGCTTGTGTCCAATCATGGGCATCTGACTGCATATTCTGCATACATAATAATACTGTATTGCTGTTATTACAGAAGAGTCCAGGGAATTCATTAAACAGAGATTAGAGGGAAAACACTAAGGACTTGCTTCTCACCAGGTCTGCTTCCAGGCATCAGGAAAGGTGACCTAACGGACAATACTGCTTGTGTTCCATGCAAGGGGGAGTGAAGATAAATTCTCAGAGCAGGAATTTTCCACCAAAGCTCTGCATCACTGTCTGGTAATCTTCACTCCTTATGTCTCCAAGGTACTCAGAGCCATTTCTACAACGCCATTGAACCCATTGGCTATGCTTGTTAGGGGGGGTGAACCCATGCCACTTTTCAAAGATGGAAAATTTCCACACATCAATATCAAAACTTAGAAACGAAATCTTTTAGTGCTGATAAACTCCAAAGGTGGTAATTTAGTTGGAGCTTCTCTCACTTTATTTCCCACCCCCTAAATTTCCCCTAGGGAAGAAAACTCTCTTCTTAATCAAAGACATTGCCAGAGACCACAAATGGCTTTTCCATAATAGTTTGTAACTTGAAATACCATAGGTATGCTTTAGTATTATTTCTGAATCATAGCAGAGTGATGGAATTCTTTACTTAGATTGTGAATGTTTCTTTTTAAATGAGAATATTATCCTTACCAGTGGACTGTATACAAAACCAATAGAGACTACAATTGGTTATAGAAACTCCAAACACATAAAAACCATATATTGGAGGAAAAGAACAGGTTATATTTAAAAATATAAATCTGTGTGCACACACAGATTTTTACATTAGTTACAAATGATCCTCCCCATTGAAGGATTTATTAACAGTGCTTGTCAACGTGTGATGTGCCTCTGACCTGCACTGGACTCACCTGCGTGACAGTCACCTGAGCCCTTGTTAAACATGCAGGTTTCTGAGCCCCGGTGAAAAAAATAATTAAATTGGAGCCTCTAGAGGTCTGACCTTGAAATCCTCACATTTAAAAATACCCCCAGTGACTTTAATTCATGCCAAAGTCTCAAAACCACTCATATATAACATAGCATAGTATTTAAAACCATTACCTTGGAATCAGATTTGGGGCTCTACTTCAGTTTGACCTATCAAATTTTGATATATATGAGAGGCAGAATCCGGAGTATTAAAGTATTCAGAACCTCTTCTTTCTGCTTTCCTAATAGAAATAGCTTTCCTATGCTGTTGCTTGTCCCCTGGCTTGACTGAAAAGATTAAAGGTAAGCAGTTATGTATGGAAGAAAACAAAAAATTTGAAACTGGGAGAAAGACTATGACAGTGGCCAATATGCACTAGAAATTGGGGGTGGAACATACATGTTGGTTGAAATCAAATAAATAATACTTTAAACATAATCTTTAAAATAGAGTATGGGGTTCAGGGAGAGATGGGTAAGGAGTTTAAAAGTGCATTAAAATGTTGCATTGTAAAATTCTTCCTTTGCAATTTCCTCAGAAGACTTCCAAATAAAAGATCTTTTTGAGAGCACTTAGGATTCCTTTTAGATGCACTAGGATTCAAAGATGAACTCTAGTCCTAGAAGGTCCAAATTAAATATAATGGGTTGATAGATAAAAAATGACTGATAGATAGATAAAGATGATAAACAGTACAAGGCTGCACTTGATTCCTTCCTATTCGATGCAATATTCTACTATGTCTGATTCTTTTAAATTGTTTTTATACCAATAAGTCCTATATTTCCACTGTTCATTCGTCTCTTCATTTTCGTTTTAACTCTTCATGTTTTAATGTATTTTTACTTGTTTCTGTTCTCCTTTCACTTTGCCATGCTTCATCTTGTTTGCTTTTTGTTTAATATGGTTCTGTTTTTATTGTCCCTTCTTAAACTTTGTCCTCAAAACCACTACCTCTAGTTTCTGAAAGCCCCTAATGGCTAAGCTGAAGGCAGGCAGATCACAGTCTAGTTTTCTGGCCCCAGGGACTCCCATCCCTAACCTTATGAACATGACTGTGCCTGGTGGTTTTGCTTTCTCCATTCCCCAAACCATATTCCTCGTCTCTGTAGACTTCTACGTGCGACCTGAGATGCCCAGATTCTGGAGAGCCTTACATCTACTATGAAGCCTGAAACCTGTTCTTTGATCATGGCCTTTGATGGTCATCTAAAAATTATTTTTTATTCTTCCAAAAACCGTTGATTGTACTCATTTCACTGGAGAACTCTTCCTTCTTCCATGGGACTCTAGCAGGGTTGTCAATCATAATCTTGCTGGGATATGTGTCAGATCTCTAGCTACCCGTAGCACATCTTAACATTCTGCTTGGTTCCAGGATAGCCATACTCAAGTAATGCTAGTGTATCTAATGAATTTTAATATTTTAATATTTGGATGCTACTGTTATCTGGAATAGAGTAAAGAAGTAAATTAAATCTACCATCTACCTTTTTGTACTTCACGGAGTAAGGCACAAGCAAAGAGAGTTAATAGCCTTGGAGCCACCCTCAAACATCTAATAATGGAAGAAGGCGGCTTTCCCACTAGCTTTCCCAATTTCCATGGTATAATTCCGAGGTGTGTTCTGCATACTCTCTTAGTGGTCTCCAGTAGCTTGAGCCATGGCTGTTCCCACCAGTAACCTGCTCAGGAACAACCCACTCAATTACATTTCTCCTCCTTTGACGGGCTGTTTCACTACTTGTAGGGTACCTTGGAGTCACCTCCTAAATAAAACACGCCTAAATCCTTATGTAGCATATTCAAAATAATGTCCACTCCCTGAGAATCTTTGGAACCTCTAATGTGATTTTACCTAGCCAAGGTAAATGGAACATGCCAATTATCTGACTTCAAAATAGGGATTTTTAAGGATTATCAAGAGACTATAGAAATGGAAGGCGAATTGGAAGAGGCAGCCGGAGAGGACTCACTCTGAGAAGGTTTTGTCTGACTTGCAGGCTTTGAAGATAGAGGAAGAGGGTCATAAGCCAAAGGATGTGGTCAGCTTCTAGAAACAAGAAAACCAAGGAAATGGCTTCACCCTAAAGCCTTGAGAAATAAACGCATGTTGATCCCACCTTAGAGTTAGCCCAGTGGGATCATACAGAACTTCTTACCTGCAGAACTATGAGATAATAAACCTATGCTGTTTAAAACCTTTCCATTTGTGGCAATTTGTCATAGCAGTAGTAGAAGCTAATATACCTTGATATGGTATATACTTTGCGGGAAATCTTAATTTAAGAGAATTGCTTTCCCTATTGTTCTTGAGATATTTAGTCCCACTTTCCCTAACATCTGATAGGAAAATGCTTGGTGAATATGACTGCCAAAACAAGATAGGGTACTGAACTAATTTGTAATGATGTCTGACTAATTGCATTAAACCTCAATCTCTGGCAGAGGCAGCTTTTGGAAGGTAAGTTTTAATTAGCCAATCTTGGTCTCATATCTAATACCAGTTTCAGAATGTGTGGATAGATTTAAAATATGAAACCATCTAAACATTCCAGGATTTAAGAATTACTACTAGAGACACTGGTGAGTTCAGAAATTACCTGGCTGCACTGTAAAGGAACTAATTTCTAGCTTCAGAAATAATGTAATAATCTCTTCAGATATCACAATACAGTAATGCCTTAAACTAAGAGCTCTGCAAATAAATGGCTGTCAACTGCTTACATTTTTAAAAAAAATTTTTAAACCCTCAAAGTATGAGTCTCATTTTCTTAGTCAAAGCATGCTTCCCAATTTTGCCCTGCTAATAACCTCAACTCTTGATGCTTTAAGATCACGCACTCTTTGATTAACCATTCTCTGTGTTAATATCAGAAAGCCCTTTCCTTCTTCATATAGGTTGCTACTTCTGTTAAATAATGCCCTAAATATAAAAAGCAGATAAATGATGACCATTGAGCCAATGGGAACAGAACGAAGCTCGAAGATTGCATTGCAATTACTATGAAAAGACACATAAATGATGAGTTCCATATCTGAACTTAAAAATGATTTGTGAAGCATAAGATCAAGAGAAGCATAGTCTGGAGTCTTAAGTTAGGAATGCTATGATGAAGTATAAACTGGAGATAGCATTTTGAAATCCCTTGATGTATATCGCTTGATGAAATTGCTTGATGTGTACGTGTATATGTGTGTACATGTTGTGCATGTATTTTCTTTGAAATGGTTAAATGCAACAGTGTTTTCAGAGGGCAAAGACTCAGGATGATATGTATCAGAGTTTTATTTCCTTTCTGTCTCTGGCTTATTTTAATTTATGAGGTGTAGAGAATATTAGTTTCTAAGATGATTTAATATTTTATGTTGTAAGTGATCTTCCACAGTCAGTTTGTTAATTAGATACTGAAGACAGGCTGTTTAATATTATGTGTTGACTCTGCAGAACAAAAAAAAAAGAAGAAGAAGAGACTATTTCTGGTAGACATAAAGAATCGAAGAGACATGATCAAAGTTCTCTTAGAGATTGTGTGTTGGAGGTGTCTTCCTGTAGAACAAATTGCATTTTGCCCTTCTAAAGGCTCCCAGAGTGTGGCAAGATAATTGGAGCCTTCACTTGCTTTGCTCCCTTAGAAGTTTTCTGGAATTAGGCAGGCAAAGAAAATGGGAACCAAAGTTTGTTTGTTTTTGATTTTTTTTATTTTGTAAAAGCCAAGTCTGAGAAAATTAGAATACTTTTAGAAGTCTGAAATCCACTGAAATAGATTTTCCTACTTTGATTTCCTCAGATGGCTCAGTTTGAAATGGCAGTTTAATGTTATTTCCTACTGGTCCTGTCTAAATATCAACATCTCCTAACTAAAGAAACATGGTCTCTTGGTGTATTCATTATGTATTCAGCTTCTTAGCTGGAGAATGTAGGAATGACGAAAAGCTGACATTGGCAATACAGATGCATTTTCTTCCAGCTCAGCCATAAAACGAGGTTCTCAGTTGGCTTTCTGGGGTCATGTCTACTCTGTGGGTTGGTGTTGCTTACTAAAATTTCGCAAGAGCCAAGGAACTCAAGAGTTCCTTGATGAAACAATGAGTTTTATCACATGGCTCTCACTGTATGACTTTATTTTGCTTTTGTGTAAAATAAATGTGTCCAATTCCACTAAGATATTTTTGGTGCATATTCAAAATGTGTTATAAGGTCTAAAAAGAGCTATACTGGATGATTCATGTTTAAGATGTACATCAAGTGTATGAAACTGAAGATTAATATTTCTCTAAAAACCCCTGCCAGTAATGCCGATTTCATAGGCAATCCAACAAGAACAAATTCTTCTAAAATTCTTTTTGAGCTATGTATTACAAAGAAAAATAATGGCTCCATGTAGCATATAGAAAATGGTTAAAATACTGTTCTAGTGTAACAAAATGATATGAGTTGAGAACCATCGATATAGACAGTTTGTTTACATTCTCCTCAATGTATTTTGTGTGTTCTATTTACAGTAGCTATTTATTTGGCTTATTGCCTTGCTTTTCTGGAGCTAAAATGATCAACATTAGCAAATAAGAAATCATTTACCTGACAAACTACTATTTTCCAAAGGCAAAGGGAATATTTTGTGTTATTATTTTGATTTGAGTTTTGTGCTCCTCATGCATCACGAGTTGAAACCAAGTAGGAAGCCTGGCACAGGGGCCCACCCTAGTAGCCAACTGTCTTAGTTCCTCGGAATATAGACTTTAGGAAGATTATGGTTCAAGGACAGCCAAGGCAAAACAGTCCATGAAACTTCCCATTCTCAACTAGTAATAACCTTGGCATAGTTGTGTCTACCCGTCATCCCAATTTCATGGGAACTGTAAATATTAAGCTCACAGTCCAGGCTGGCATGGATGTAAATGAAAGACCTTATTTTAAAATATCTGGGCAAATACCAGTGTTCATGCCTGTAATCCTCGTTATGTGGAGACTAACAACAGGAAGACTGTGGTTTACAGACAGATGAGGCAGTAAATTCTCTAAGCACTTTCTCTACATAGAGCTGGTAGAGTTGCACTCAACTGTCTTCTCAAGTTATGTAATACTCTGACATTGGGAGGATTGCCATGCCAGGCCAGAAGGAGAAAAATTCATGAGACTCTGTTTTGATGGAGAGAAACTGGATATCATGGTGCACACCTGTGATCTTGGAAGAGAATGTAAGCCTGCAGTAAGCAATCTAAGGCTCAGGTAACTGCCTGGCAGGAAAGCAAGTCTAAAATAAACTAAAAAGTAACTTTACATGACTGTAATTCTAGCTATTCGGAAGGCTGAAATCTGAGGGCTGTGGTTCAAAGCCAGCTCAGGCAGGAATATCCATGAGGCTCTTATTTTCAATAAACTACAAAAAAAAAAGCCAGAAGTAGTTCAAGTGGTAGAGAGGTAGGCCTGAGAAAACAAGCAAACAAAACAAAACAAACAAGCAAACAAAAACAGAAACAGGTTCCTGACCCTGAGTTCAAGCCTTAGGACAAGCACACACACACAAAAAAACCGAAACAAAAACCAAAACACTAAAAAGTAGGAATTGAAGCATGGCACAGCAGTATCATTCCAGTCTAGTAAGCACAAGGCACCAAGTTCAAATGTCATATCACCAAAACAAACAAATCAATCAATCAAAAGGGGCTGTGTGTAGCTCTGGTAATAGAATGCCTGTTTAGCAACCCTAAGGCAATTTAATGTTCAAATGCAATACCATCATAATAACATATAAAAAACAAAGGAAGGAAGGAAGGAAGGAAGGAAGGAAGGAAGGAAGGAAGGAAGGAAGGAAGGAAGGAAGGAAGGGAGGGAGGGAGGGAGGGAGGGAGGGAGGGAGGGAGGGAGGGAGGGAAGAAGGAAGGAAGGAGATATCAGAATAGGCCTACTTCTAGTCCCCCCACAGATATACTAATTAGCAATCATTATTGCTAACTCAAGCACCCACACTTTTGAAGCCCAAAACAGTAAAACAGGAAAAACCACATTCAAAATGTAAAGAAAATGGTTTCACTCCCTCCTTTAGACTAATATGATTCTCTTAGTCTTCTAAGGTACTCTATGACTCTGAGAGCTTGCAAGTGTTTGGAAAATACTGGGAAATTTGCTACTTGGCATGACACAGTGATGGGCACATGGATCTCATTGGTGGCATCGCATTCTGGCTGGAGAATTACAGGAGAGAGATCCCTCTCAGCAGCAACTCCATCCACCTGCATAACAAAGTCAGTGGCTAAGAGCACTGTCTGCAGATCTTCCCAGCCAGCAATCTGATCACACATAGCCAGAGGCCCTTTCCACCCAACCAGCCCACCCTCAATGCACCACGGTGAGGTAGATCAGTTTGCAGACCCAACTGGACCAAATAGGCAAAGCAGAAACCCTTCCTAACTGAGAGGCAAAGCCACAGGTGCTGGCCAACTGCAAGGTGCAACTCTACTCAGTCTAAGGATCTAGACTGGGACTTTATCCAAGTCCACCTGAACGTCAGGTTCAGTCAGGTTTAGCTTGAGGACTGGAAGACAGACTCACGTGACTATAGAAGCCAGACAATCTCAAAGCATGGATGGAAGACTTGCCTAAGCAGAGACTTTCAACAGCAACCCTCATTTGCCTACAAGCACTATCAACTAATCCCCAGTTGACTACCTAAGAACTTTTCCATCTGAAGTACTCATAAAATCCAGAAAAGGTGCTTGCCTCTACAAATGTGAAAACACCAATGGAAGAATACCAGGATGACACAGAATCAGTGAAGTGTGAGGCCATCAAACAATATTCAAGCTTCAATACTGACCTTAAAGAAATAGAGGTCTAGAAACCAGCTGACAAGACATTTTACATAAAGAATTGTAAGAATTATAAGAAAGTACATGTTAAAAATTAAGAAGAAATCCCAGAGTTCATACAATTGAACTGAGAAATTTAATAGAAAGCTACAACAATTAACATGGTCAAGGAGAAGAGAAAAGAATAGTCAAATTTAATAAAATTCATTTACAAATTATCTAGTCACTGAATTAAAAACACAAGCAATTAAGAGAAGGAAGGCTATATAATATATACAATATCATCATGTGGGCGGTCCCATAAATAGAAAATACAAAAACTTTGTTTAAAAGAAATAATAGCTAAAAGATTTCACATTTGGGAGTCCAGATTTATTGGGCCCCCCAATTTTCAAAATGTAAATTGAACTCAGAAAGATTTATACCACTACATTATAATTAAATTATCAATAGTCAAAGATGAATAACTTTGAAACAAGTAAGAGAAAGATGACTTGCCAAGTATAAGAGAGACCTAACAAAACTTTCAGTAGATTTCTCAGCAGAAACTTGGCAAGCCAGGATAGAGGGAAATGATACACTCAAAATATTTTGAAGAAAAATAGTGCCAACCAAGAATATTATATCCAGCAAAGCTGCAAAGCTGTCCTTCAGAAATAAGAGATAGACTTCTCCAAACCAACAAAATTAGGGGTGGGGAAGGGGTTAACAGTAGACTTTCCATAAGAGAACTACTAAAGTAAATTATTCAAGCTAATTTAATATTAAACAACAACAGAAAATATGAGTATAAAATAATTAAAAGTAATGAGCCAAGAGTTTGGCCTAGTGGTAGAGTGCTTGTCTAGCATGCACGAAGACCGGGGTTCAATTCCTTGGTACCACATACATAGAAAAAAGCCAGAAGTGGTGTTGTGGCTCAGATGGTAGACTTCCAGCCTTGAGAAAGCCCAAGGACAGTGTCCAGGCTCTGAGCTCAAGCCCAGGACTGGCAAAAAAAAAGTAAATATATATGTCAATGCAAAAGGCATAAAATGGCTAAAATACTATAGAAAAATCTGACACATTAGCTCAGATCTGTAATCTAGTAGTAGGAATTAAGAAGATCACAAGTTGAGGCCAGCCTTGGCAAAAAGTTCATGAAGACCCCATGTCCACTAATACAAATGGGAGGTAGTGGCATTTACCTGTCATTCCAGCTATATGGGACTGAGATGAGAAGGATAGAATCCATCTCAGTGGATGAAGCTGGATGTAGTAGCACATCCAGAAGAATTAGGGTCATGGAAAAAAAGTGAAATATTGTCCACAACAGCAACAACCCAGGGCCAGCAGTGTGACCTAGAGGCAGAGTGCTTGACAGTATGCATGAAGACAGCAGTTTAATTCCTTCATGCCACATACACAGAAAAAGCCAGAAGTGGTGCTGTGGCTCAAGTGGTAGAATACTAGCCTTGAGGACTGGCAAAAAAAAAAAAAGCGTGAAGTTCTAGGTGTAAATCCCAGTGCTGCCAAAAACAAAACAAAGATCCAACTAACTTTAAGGACTACTTAGGCTATTTAGGCTAAAATTAAGGTGCAAATAAAAGAAAAAGATTCCCTTGTAAATAATAATCAAAAGAGCAAAGAAGGTTATCCTGCTATTAAGCAAAATATTTTTTTAAGTAAGAATCTGTCATAAGAAAGTCAAATACTACAGGATCTCACTTATATGGAATCTAAGAATATTGAACACAACCAGAGAACAGGATGAGAGCCAACAGGGGCCTCAGGAGAGGAAAAGGTATAAAGATGTTAAGGATAAAACGTATACATTGAGTTACAGAGTAGAAATAGATAGAAGAGATCTACTACACAATTTAGTAACTACATTTAGTACCAATGTGTGTGAATTGGTTTCATCTAATTAGTTTAATCTAGTTATAATTTTAGTTGTAAATTATAAATAAATAATTTAAAAAGCTGTCACAGGAGAAAAAAAGGCCACTATATAAAGATGAAGGTGTCAATTCATCAAAAAGTTATAGCAGTTATAAATATTTATATGTCTAACTTCAGGGCCCCTAAATATTTAAAGCAAATATTACCAGAAATGAGAAGAAAAATAAACAGCAAAACAATGAGAGCAAGCACTTTGATAGTCATTATCCACAGATCTATCAAAAAGAAAATAAAGAAAAAGCAAATTTGAACACTGTGGACCAAATACACTTAAAAGACATGCACAAAAAAATTTCATTCTGTGGCCTCAGAACACATATTTTTCTCAAATGTAGCTAGAACTTTCTCCAAGATGGAGAGCACAAAAAATAAGTCAAGAAGATGGAAATCTTATCAAATATAATTTCCAACCACAGTATTACAAAAGCAGAAATCAATAACATGAAGAAAATTGAAAAATATACAAATAAAGGGAAACTTAGTGACATGTTTATCCACACTCAGTGAACCAAAGACGTAAGAAAATAACCATTGTTTAAAAAATGAGCTGGGCAGTAAGGAAATTGAGAAAGGCTGTCAGAGGGTACAAATTTTAGTCATAAGATACCCTATTCTACAGTTTGGTGAATATAGGTGATAATGATGTACTTTATACTCGAACTTTGTTAAGTAGACCTTAAATGATCTTAATAGACACACACACACACACACACACACACACACACACACACACACACACACACACACACCCCACTAACTATGCAAGGTAATAGGTATATATATAAACGAACTTAATTGTGGGAATCATTTCACAATATAAATGTGTATCAAATCTCCACATTATGTACCTTAAATGTATATCATCTCATTTGTCAATTGTGCCTCCATAAAACTGGAATTAAAACAGCAGGAATTCTGAAGGAGAACCATTTAAAGGTTTCCTTCATTTTCTTGTGTTTCATTTTACTAAACAACCACTGCATGATCATCAGAAGCAACTGAGGAACGACCATCCACCAGCAAATAGACTTGTTGAGGTCTCAGTTGATTGCTAGCATTTTTGGCAATAAAGCAGTTTTAATTAAGCTATATTCTTTTTTTTGAAATCATGCATAACTTTTATATGCACTGGGAAACCAAAAATTTATGTGACTCATTTTATTGTTAATATTCACTTTATCACAGTTATCCAAAACCAAACTCACAATTTCTCCGTACCATTTTTCAGTTTTCAATCTTCAGTACTAAGGAAGTATGGGAGATTGAATACAGAGGCTTATTTTGGGATATGTATGTATGTATGTATATATATATATATATACATATATATCATAGGTTTTGAAATAAAATACACTCTTAGAAAGTGAAATAAAAAAAAAACACTCTTCTTGGGGCCGGGAGTTTGGCCTAGTGGTAGAGTCCTTGCCTAGCATGCATGAAGATCTGGGTTCGATTCATTGGTACCACATACATAGAAAAAGCTGGAAATGGTACTGTGGCTCAAGTGGTAGAGCTCGAACTTTGAGAAAGCTTAAGGACAGTGCTTAGGCCATGAGTTCAAGCCCCATGACTGGCAAAAAAAATTCTTATTGGAAATAATGGATAAAACATAAATATTAATGTACAGAGTTGAGTACTGAATGAAATGTGATTCAGCAAGTGCTCTTGACCAGTGTTGCTGTTAGATCATCATCATGTGCTCTTAAGCATGCATTTCTGCTTCACCCATGGAACACATATCACACATTTAATAGTCAGACTATAACCAATAAAAGGCTATCTTGAGCTTTCAAAGAAAAGCATTTTGCTCTCTGAATGTCGAGATTTGTACATACTTCAATGCTGTGTTCCAATTAGTCATAATACACTGAGCTACTATCATTCTGTGGGAATGAATCATGCAGTTGTAAAATGTATTTGATGCAGTAATGCCATCAAATAGTATAGCTTGAAAGAAGTCATCGTTTTCTTTTTTCTATCTGCCATTTAGTTTCATTTTGAGTTCTAAAAATTCTCTGGTAGTGTACAGATGCTCCACTGTTAATAGCCTTGAAATAGAAATGTGTTACTTTGCTTAGCAAGAGACATCTGCCTACTGTAGAAAAACAAAATCATTTGGTGTGATTAATATAGGGAGATGGTTATTGGTATTTTTAATGCATATTATTTAAACACAAATATGTTTGCCTTCCAGCCATTTTTAGATATGTTTTTCTGATCTATGGTTTAAATTTGTGATGCTTTTAGGATCTACATTAAAAAGAAAAGAATGTTTGCCAGCCCATCCAACACCTCCTGCTGCTAGTTGGCTGGGATTTTTTGAATGTCACAAGCAGGGCTTTTGATATGGTACTGGAGGGGCTTTTTATCTAGGCTGATGTAAATAACTACTCCCAGCATTTGGTTCTTCTACCATCTTTGATCATGTCATCTTGAAATTTGCCCTTGCAGTGAGCAAATGCCTGCTTTCATGTGACAAGAGCTCATACTACATTTGAAAATGTCAAAGTATAGATGCCCTGGGAGGGCAAAAGGACAGGTTCAAAAGTTTGCAGATAGATGGATTATTGCAGGCTTAGAAATTACAAGGAGCGAGTGTATACATGCCTTCTTTCTTGCAAATCTCTTGCTACATCATAAATCCTTCTATGACTGTGCTCCCATTCTATAGCCATTTCACAAGTGGTCATTCTGGGGTCTCAGATTTACACACAGAGCTGGAGCGCTGACCTCACTGGAGGGCAAGATTTATGCAGTGGAGAGAGTGACTGAGTATGGACTGTGATCTGAACTCTTGATGCAAAGCTGAAACATCTTTCAGTACTGTCCCTTCACAGGTGAAGATGAAAATCTGAGAGAAGCAGTGTACCGTAGAGTTATACATCAAAGAACACTTCCTCTTTCTACTCATCTTAATGCATTCTGTGCTGTTATTCTAGGATGCCTATAATGGTTACATATATTAAACAGAAACTTATTTGGCATTTGGTTCTGAAAGCTAGGAAGTCTGAGATCCCAGGGCTGGTGTCTGATAAGGGCTGTCTTACTGCATCATCCCACAACAGAAGGGCATCAAACAAGAAAAAAAAGAAGGCTATTGGCTCATTCCTATAATTCTAGCTACTCAGAAGACTGAGATCTGAGGACCATAACTCAGAAAAAGGTTGTGAGACTCATCTCCAATTAACCAACAACAACAAAAAAAGAAAACAAGAAAAATTAAAAAGAAGGAAGTAAAAACAGAGCATGACTCACATGACAGAATGCTAACCTTGAGCAAAAATATAAGGGACAGTGACCAGGTCCTAAGTTCAAGCCCCAGGACTGGCAAAAAAAAAAAAAGATGTGTTGTACTCATAAGCTGACATGTTGAGTTGAAAACAACTTCTTAAACATAATTTAAAAATATAATAAGGACCCACCCCCATGATAATGGCAGTAATCCGCTCATGAGGTATTTCCACATAGATAGCACCTCTCACAACATTGTAATGAGGATTAGGTTTTCAGTGCCTACAGGACACATTCAAAGGCTAGCACTACTCACCTATAATGTTTTCCTCTGGATTTCTTTAAGAAGGTACACCTATACTCCTGTCATAACCTGGAGCCCAAAAAACATTTGTTGCTGAGAAATCAACCCACCTGGGTTTATAATCAAGGAGCTTAGCCTTTCTTGCTCATGTCTTCCAGAGCCTTCAGAGGGCCTATGAAGAAAAGCTAGAAAAGCGAAAAAGATCGTCTTTGGCCCAATAAATAGCTCCAAAGATTTATTTTTACAACAACCAACATATTCAGCTATGTTCATCCCTCTCTATTTAACGAATCAGCATTCTTGAATTTGGCCCATGTTAAAAGTGGCACTTCAAGCCAACAATGGCGAAAGGGTGGGGGGGTAGACTTTTTAAATAAAGTAGTGTTGGCTTCAGTTACAATGGCCATGATCAATAAATCTAATAACAATGGATGCTGGTGGAGATGTGGCCAGGAGGCATCACTACTACACTGTTGGTGGGAGTGCAAACTTGTTCAACCACTATGGAAAGCAGTATGGAAGTTCCTCAAAAAACTAAACATAGAGATCCCCTATGACCCAGCAATTCCACTACTTGGCATTTACCCATTCCTCCAGAAACAAGAACATACTAAATCCACTAGCACAGCCATGTTCATTGCAGTACTATTTACCATAGCAAAGATATGGAACCAACCCAGATGTCCCTCAGTAGATGAGTGGATCAACAAGACGTGGTATTTATATGCAATGGAATTTTATGCTGCTGTCAGAAAGAATGGCATTGCCCCATTTGTAAGGAAATGGAAAGACCTAGAAAAAAATCATATTAAGTGAAGTAAGCCAGACTCATAAGAACATAGGCTCAATGGTTTCCCTCATTTGTCATAATCAGTAGAAACCTTGGGTTCTTCTAGCAGAGGTTTACAATAGAGCAAAACCTACATACATAAGACAATATAGTATGACACTAAATGAAAGGACCTCCAGGATATACAAAACAAAAGCCATATAATGAGTGATTGTTGTCCTTAATGTACTATGTTATCTCTCATCTCTTTTGCTGTCCCTTGGTTATCTCATATTGTTACAGTATTTTACCTTGTTATCTGATATATTTTATATATGCTTATTTGGCTATTTGAAATCAGATAGGGAAGGGGTGAAAACAAGATGAAGGGTTGGGTGGGGGGGAGGAAAATGGTGACAAAAACATGAGAAAGGGTATCAATGTTTGTGAAGTAATGCACTTTCTATCTGGTGAATATAATGCAACCCTTCTATTAATTACAATAAAATATATGAAAAAAATTAAGTTGGGACAAGAGGGTAGATATTTGGAAAAAAATAAATTGGTCCAGGTCAGGAGTATGGCCTAGGGGTAAAAGTGCTTGCCTTACATGAACAAAGCCCTGGGTCTGATCCCTTAGTACCACATACACAGAAAAAGCCAAAAGCGGTGCTTTGTCTCAAGTGGTAGAGCTTTAGCCTTGAGAAAGCCCAAGGACAGTATTCAGGCCCTGAGTTCAAGCCCCAGGACTGGCAAAAAACCTAAAAATAACTTGACCTTTATCTCCCATCCTATGCTATGATAAATTCTGAATGAATATAAAAAATATATGTTAGAAATAAAACTATAAAATTACTAAAAGAACCAGGATAATTTTAATCTTGAAATGAAAAATTTTTCTTTAAAATGGATTGTAAATTTAGGATCCTTGAAAGAAAGGTTAACAATCCTGATGCATAAAAATAAAACCCCTCTAACATGAAAAATATGCATATATACTCACTTACACAAGCAAATTTTAAAACTTACAAAAATAAAAGCCTGCAAACTCAGGGGGAAAGTTTATAACTCATGTATAAACACATGGATTATCTCCCTACAAAATGCTCCTATAAACAGAGAAATAGGAATTCGATAAGCTAACAAAAAATGGGCAAAAGATTTAAACACATAATTCACATAAAATGAAAGCTCTTAAACATTTGCAAAGATGCTCAACTTCACTCATAATAAAATATATGCAAATTAGAACTATACTGAGATATTATTTTTCTCCTACCAAGTTGGCAAGAATCCAAAATTCTGATAATATACTCAATTGGAAAGGCTATAAGAAACAGGTCTTTAAACACTGAATGTAGAAATATATGCTAGCATAACCCCAGATGGATAGCAAATTAGCAAAATCCATCAAAATTAAAAACGTATGTATCTTTTGCCACAACAATTTTACTTTGGAAAATTTATGGTATAAATTTACTTGAAAATAAGTAAAGGACATGTGTTTAAGGCATGTTGCTGATAATAACAAAAAATGAAATAACCTAAAATAAACTACAAAAATAAACAGGTTAGACAAATTTCTGATCTTTTCATACAATAAAATACTAGAAAAAATAAAAAGAAGCTGACTAGAATGAAATTCAACAGAATAAAGTGGGATGATACTCAAAAGATCTTGATGACTATTTTTTTTGCCAGTCCTGGGCCTTGAACTCAGGGCCTGAGCAGTGTCCTTGGGCTTTCTCAAGGTTAGAGCTCTACCACTTGAGCCACAGCACCACTTCCAGCTTTTATTATATGTATATGGTATCTAGGAATTGAACCAGGGTCTTAATGCATGTTAGGCAAGTACTCTACTACTAGGCCAAACTCCTGGCCCCCCTTGTTGACTATTTTTTAAAAGAGAAAAATGCAGAAATAATGTGTAAAGTAAGCTACTATCTATATAGTAGGAGAAAGGGAGAAGGGGAAAAAGCAAGGAAGTGCCACTATGGCTCAAGTGGTAGAGTGCTAGCCTTGAGCTGAAGAGCTCAGGGACAGAGCCCAAGCCCAGAAAATAATGGGCGGAGGAGAAAGCAAGAGCACACGCTTATATTTATTCTTATCCACATTAAAAAGTGGAAGAATAAATATAACGGTTGTTTATAAAAAGTAGCCATGGGAACCAGGATTGTTGGGTACAGAATTAGCAAGATTTCTTTTTATGTTAATTGTATCCTTAGAACTATGCAAATATATTTTTAATTATATATTTTTCTTTAAAATTATATTTTTAAATGTTAAAAAGTTTTCTGCTTACTTCAGAGGATGCTAGCAAGTCTATCTGAGCAAGGAGGTAAAGATTTTAGATTAACATGTGGCTATCCAGAGTCTCACTTCACTCATTTGGTCTTCATTCAGTCAGCAAATATTTATTTTCAATTTCCTGGTATTAGGTTCACACAGAGAACAGGGCCCAACCAGCTCTTTGCTTTGCAGGATCTACATTTTAGTCAAAGGTCCTTTCCATTTGTAGTGTGAGGTCTCCAATAAGTATGCTCGGTCCCTAGGACTTGTATTGACAAATTTGACTTCATTATAACAGCATCCTTAAGTGCAGGCATGTTAAATCTCTGCTGGTGTAGATTTCAAAAATTCAATATCCTTAACTTTTATGAGCAAACAAGATGTGTACAAGCTGGAGGCATTTTTTGGTTTCTCTCAGTGGCACCTCTTTTTAGAATTCCACAATATGCTTTATTGTGCATAATCCAATATAATTTGAAACTCTTCGAAATATGGCCCTTGCTAATACTTATCCAGGGTTGTAATAATTTCCTGTGATTTATACTGATGCCTTTTCGTTAGTGCCCAGGATTATACAGTGTATTGTTCCTTTCCTTTCCTTTTCTTTCTGTTTTTTCCCCTTGCGCTTTATTAGTTTACATTCCATTGTGATGAATTTTTCAAGTTAAATATCTATTCTTCAGTGTCCACACCAGTACCTCAAATAAGACTCCCCCTTTCTCTGTTGTAAACCATTTCATGCAAGTGAGAGTTGATGGTAAAACTGTATCAGCCCGATGTGCATTTGTGCATAAGTGTGTGAATATATAACCACGTCAGCATAGAGAGGGCCAAGCTCATTGGTTAATTAGTATACCAGTGCTTTCAATAACTGTTAAAAGAACTTTCTGCAACAATTGCAGAGTTGTATTGAGTTGTGTTAGAGTTGTGTTGTATATCTGCTCTTAGCTATTTGTGGCTATTGAGCAGTTCAAATATGACCAGTTCTACTGTAGAACTGTATTTTTCATTTAGCATGTTAAGAGTTAATTTAACATTTAAAAGCTGGCAGGAAGTAGACAATATGAAAGAGCAAGATCTACGGCTGCAAAAAGAGTGACCTGCACTCTAAATGTCAGTTTCCAAGACGGTCACAGTATGAGAACCGCTAAGCCTTAGTTATTCCAGTCAGATTGTGAAGGAATCTTGTATTGTGAGGGTAGCTGGGAATGGTGATGAACTGAGACAGAGAACAATACATTCTTCCCACACTCCATCATTAAAAGAAAGTACACATCAAGAAATTTGTGTTAGAGCTCTTAGCAGACTCATTAGGGTTCAAGGATAAATACCTTTGGACCTTGAAGACATAGCAGAAATAGGGTAGGGGAAATATCATGGCACAGACTAAGCACATGACCCAGGTAACACAGAAACCAGACTTGGGAAAACAAGATTAATTCTAGACTGACTTCACTTCTTAAGATGTATTACAAATGAACTTTGAATACACAGCCTACCTGTGTTAGTTGATGAGCTGATAGCTGCGCCACTCAGCAAACAAAAGTCTTCAGTATCTGTGGGTAGACAGACGGTAAATGGAAGCTGATGACAAGCTGACAAGTCTGCCTAGGTCAAATGCCTCATCACTTACAGTACCAAGTCCATAACCTCCCCTGACATTCAGGGTTCTCAGAATATGGAGCCCAATGTTCTTTTCAACTTCTATTTCCCTAGATCTCAAACATGAATCAAAGATTCCATCAAATTTAGCTGCTTCCTTAAACATGCCCCTGAACATGCTCCAGCTTCACCCAACCTCCATTTTCTTGCTCAGGCTGTTGTCACCAATACCTTTTCCGGATGGTCATTTAGTTCTTGTTCCTTATGTTGAACACACTTGATCCTCAGTTTGCAATGTATCATTTTAGGTGAACTCTATCATTTCCCTCCTGTATCCTGATAGGACCTGGCACTGAGATGTCCCTCAGGAGTAGCTGAAGTGAATTAAAAGTGGTTCCATGCATGGGAAAAACTGTAGATATGATTAGTGAAAAAAAAACCCTTTTTACAGCAAACGGATGATTTCTTGGGCACTCAGTGTTATTTTTGAATTGTCACCAATATTTAAATTTGAGGGAGTGTATGTAAAGCTTTTTCTTCAGCTTTTCTTGAAAATCAAAACTTCAGGTTTTTACATTTTGGTCACTGATGACTCTGGAAATGTAACAGCTCATCACAGTCTCTGTATTCAGATCATATGAGGATTGAACTCACTTTTTTCTTACTCAAATCAGTCTCTACACTTTAACAGTGATTATGATCTGCCATGCCTTGATGAAACTCACACCATCTATATTTAAATCAGACAGACTTTTTTTGCCCTACTATTCTTTGTATCATTCATCAAACTACCAAAAGTGCAGCTTGTGTTCAGACAAAAATAAGACTTTAGATCGTTTTCAGAGGTGTGATGGCAGGTTCACGTCCAGTGTTATTTTATCTGCAAGTACAACTTTTTAGACATTATAGAGAATTAGTCTAGAGACCTGGAGGGCAGGGAAAAAGGCAAAGTTGTAGAAAGGAGAAGTGGTAAACACCTGAAAAGGAAGAGGAGAGAGAGAGAGAGAGAGAGAGAGAGAGAGAGAGAGAGAGAGAGAGAGAGAGAGAGAGAGAGAGAGAGAGAGAGAGAGAGGCTTATGTGATATAGAATGCTAACATTTCATTTCACATCCCCAGCACCTTCTGTGTGAAGATTTCCAAGCTGGAATCAGGCAGTAATTGAGCCTCACAGTACTTGAAGAGAAAGGAAAGTGTTTTCTTCATTTTCTCATGGAAGAAACTGAAATATTATTTGTTCGTCATGGTAAGGACCCCTCTGCTAGAGAATGGGTAATAAAATTTAATTATCCTCCTTTCTAGACTTTCCCTTAATCATTCATTCTTTCTCTTTGGTTTCAAGGGTAATTTATGTTAGATCAATTTAGACTTGCTCTCAGAATTTAATCAATACCATCTGCAACTTATAGGCTGTCCTTGGCTAACTAATGCTTAATCTTCAGAAAATGTAAGGACTTAAACACATAAGCAGGCAAAATGTGAAATCAGATGTGTCATTCTCTGACTTACAGGCAAATACCTATGTTTCACGAGTTCTATAGTTCATTCTTAATAATCTTACCCAGTCTTTTCTCCTCACCTTCCCACACCTCCTACATCAGTTAAAAACTAATATTAAAAGAATTGCTTGTGTCCAGAATTTATTTTAAAGCCTTATACTTGAAACATGTGAAGGGAGACTTCTCACTTCTTTTACCCATGAGAAGTTTAAGCTGGGAAAAAATGATTTTATTAGTTAAAGCAACAGTTTAGACTGGGACTATATGCTCCCTTGAATGTTAAAGCCATTACTGTAATCATACTTTAAATGAACCATTGATGAAGCACTAACTTAGCATAACAGCAGGATTCCTTGAGTCTAGGTATTTGTGGTATTTTATTTTGAGTAGGATATGGCCTTTGCATATTCTTTGTAATAGTTATTAGCAATCAATCTCACCTCTCTTGAAATATTATCTTCCCAAATCCCTCTCCTTTACAAAGTAACGAAAAAACAAGTGGATATTGCAGGAATTAAATACAAAATCATGAGTAGCATCGCCTTTCACCCCCCAGGAAGGATGGGATTAAATGCCATCAGAGAAAGGGAATTTATGGGGTTCTATCCCATGCATTTGAGGAACCAAGAAAACAAAGCAGATATATGAACCTACCTACAAATCACTGCTGTAGGGGAAGAAAATCTACACCTAAAGAGATTTAAAGGAAAACTTCAATCTGCTCTGTGTTTTTGTATCCTCTAGATAGGATCTTTGATATCAACAGTTGCCAGAGTTCTCCAATTTTAAGTCAAATCAGAATGCCAGAAGGTTGCTGTAATGGCATGAGTCAAACTTGTACCAGCTTCAGCCTAGAAAAACCATTAGCCATCATTTCTCACTGGGTGTGGATTCTGCTCATGCCCAGCCTCGATGCTTCTGATTTGCACCAGGAGAGCCCTTGGCCTCTGCTCAGTCAGTATCCCTTCCCTTTTACTGGTCATTTGGTCATGCCACTGGATCATCAGCTTGTTCTCTCTGTCATCTCTTCTTGTAGTCAGGTGACCTGCCCTGGAACATTTCTTGTTCTGTATTTTTCTAAATTACATTGTTCTCTGGAGTCTGCTGCCCAACGGAAAGTGTTACATTTTCTTTCCCTGTTAGTTACTCAAAGTATCAATCATCCTGTAACCACCTGTACTACTGTTAACCTTCTTCCTGTCTTCCAAATCAAAACCCATTTCTCACTTCCATATGTCAACACCAGCCACATGCATTGATTAAACGCCTTCCATTGGAAAGCACACAGTCCTTCTCTCCTTCCCTGTGTCTGAATGCCTCCCATCTGCTGTGCATGCAAGCCCAATTCCTCTGTTCCTTTCCCCTGAAAGTCATTCTTCATTGTAATAAGTTGCCCAAAGTAAATGTATTCATCATCTTTCTCTCTGACAACCATGTTTCTCCACTACGGGAAATTAAACACTGCAACATATGGCCTGAGCGGCAAACTTTAGTGCCTGCTCGCTCAATTGTTTTAACACATTGCCGCCTTCACATAATATTCTGTTTGCCACTAGCATGTCAGGCTTCCACTTGACATATGCATTAGACATGTTAATGGCAAGAGAGAAACCAACTGAAGCTGACAATATGACGAAAGAAGGGTAAGTGCCTATTAATTACTAAAATTCACTTTTTTCCAGTCTTTAGCTGGGTAGAAAAAAAAAACCAAATTAATGCCTTCAGAACATGCCACCACATTAGCCTGCTGTGGTGCCATCTGACAGATTTCTAAAATCCTAAGTACAATGGAAGGGCTTTGTGTAGATTTAGCAAGGCCAGTATACAATAACATCAGGCTCTCACTTGCTGTCATAAAACCCACTGGCCTGTTCTTTCTGCCTTCTCAGACGTGAGTACACAGGCAACCATTCCTGAATTTCTTACATAGATTTCCAAACCACCATCAGGATATTTTTCTCTATTAGTTAAGCTCATAAGCAGCTCTCAAAGTATACTCAAAATGCTACACCATCATTCCCAAAATAATACAACCCAGTTTCTTTCTGGGTCATGGTTTCGGCATTAGATCATTTAATTGATTAGGAATCTTTGGACTCCTACTAGGAGTTCATTGACTCCAAATTTATCTTTTCAGTCATTTTGATGTCGGAATTCATTTTAGCAAGCTGATATTTATCTAAAAAAAGTTTTAGGGTTGTTTGTCTGAAATCTATCAAGTTTCCTGGCTACACATCCTTAATTTCTAGTGTAAAGTACATTCTCCTGAACAATTAAAAAGGCTTAAAAGTTTTTTTAGTAGATACTTGAATTTTCTTTTATGTAGTATATTTTCTTTCTTCCTTTTTTTCTTCCTTTCTTTCTCCCTTTCTTTCTCACTCTCTCTTTCTCTTTCTTTCTTTCTTTATTTATTTTAATATTTAAGTAGAAACTAAGGGAGAAAGTTACCTATGAAATTGTTTGAGTAGTTGAAAGATCATTATTCAGCTGAATTGTACCTGAAGAAGATGACAGCAAATGCAATTTTTCAAATATAGGTGTAACCTTCTCATGTGGCACACAATGAGGCAATTGTTCCGCTCTCCCTCATATTACTAACAGATGCGTCAAGGGAGACTTGGATCAGAAATATCACAATAATCCAATTTAGATATCACTGATATCTGGGTCATTTCTCAAGAATGGCACAAGTCCATTTGATTTTTCTGTTATGCATAATACATCTTATAAAGAAAATTTGTGCATCTATCCAATAGATGCAAATGGATTTATAAATCAGGAGGCCTCTGAGATCTTCCTTCAAAAAGATTGATTTCAAGACTGACTCTGAAGTACAGAGCCTTGAAGACCTTAGTGCTTTAGGACTTCTTGCCACAGAGTATGAAAAATAACAAGGAAGCTTGCGGGATGACTACTACCCAATCCAATTTCTACTAGAGATTTTTTCTTGTTTCTGATTTTACCAAGTTTTAGACAAAGAATTCACACCATTAAATCTCTAACAGTGAATTGAAAATGTTTCCTCACTGATTTTTTTTCTTTGCCTCATCTTGACCAGTATGTTATGTTGGACATTCCTACTTGTTCAGCAAGATTTATCATTCCCTTTTCCTCTGAGTACACTTATGACTTGTTCTGGCCTCTACATGTGACAAACATCCATAAACATTGGGAAGCCATTGTCTGTCTTCTCTCTTGTGCCATGTTAATGTGGAACTGTGTTAAAAGCTATGTGCACTAGATGCCTATCCCATGAAGGAAGAGTAACTTTCTGGAAGACAACCCAGACTCACACTAAAAACAAACTTCCTTTTTGGGATAAGCCTTTAGAAATGTGGTGCTTAGTGTGGGCTATACTGAATTCAACTATCTCCTCCTACTTTCTATTACTGTGCCTCCTACTTTACTCTCAGGATGAGTCTAAAAAGAACTGTAGCAAATATTAGGCCCTTAGTACAGTACCTCTCCTCCCCAAACAAGAAGGAAGGTAGGAAGGAAGGAAGGGATGGAAAAAGGGAGGGAAAGAAGAAGGGAAAAAATATAAAAGTTATAGTTTTGGGTCTTAAAATTTCCCTTCTCTGGCCATAAGACCCAAGTCCTAGCATCATTGTAAGACTTACAAATTTCCTGGTACTGGTAGCTCATGCCTATAATCCTAACTACTCAAGAGGCTGAGATTGGAGGATCATGATTCCAAACCAGCAGGGCAGAAAGTACCTGAGACTCTTCAATTAATCACTAAAAAACAGGAAATGGGGCTGTGGCTCAAGAAGTAGGATATTAGCCCTGAGCAAAAATGCTCAGGGACAGCACTCAGATCCAGAGTTCAAATCTTAGGACTGGCAGTGTGCACACACACACACACACACACACACACACACACACACACACACACACAAACTGAATAGTGCACAAAGATAAATCTTTCTGAATAATGCATTCAGTCATTCAGATAGTCAGACAGTCAACATAGATTTAATAAGAAACCACTTCAGGGCAGCAGCTGTTCCAAATACTGCTAATGTAGAAGCGAACAAAAGAAATGATGGCTACACTTTCATCAATCTTCTCGTGTAGCAGGAAGAGAAACACACACGCATGCACACAGAGTGAATAAACACATACATTAACTCAGTGCGATAAAGAAAATAAAGAGAAGAATTTGAGGGTGAGTGATAGCTGAAGGGTGCTGTTTTATATAGGGCTTCTCAGAGAAACTGACATTCAGGCTGATACCTGCATGATGAGGAAGTCAGCAGTTGGAAGAAGCAGCTTCTGGCAGAAGACATGACAAATGCAAACATGCTGAGATGGGAATCAGCTTGGCATGAGAGAAAACCCAAGAAACAGGCCGGTGTGGTGGTAGCACAGCATGAAAGAAAGAGGGTGGAAACATCCAGTCAGAAGAGAACAAAGAAATTAGGTTTGTAGACATGTGAAATCTCAATAAAGGGATTGCATTTTACTCTTCGATATCCCAGAGCCACTGGGGTGTTCCACATGAGGAGATCACACCCTGTGACCTATATTTTAAAGAGATCAGTCTAGCAACAGCTTGGAAAATGGATGGTAAAGGGGGAGAAAGTAGAAAAAACAAAGCAATCAGTTACAAGGTACTATATGCAATCATCTAAGCCGTGGTGATAAATATATGCATGTATGTATAAATATATATGATATGCATATATACCATGATATATATATATATAAAAAACTTCATCACCACTGTGTATGCATGGACATGTGCACGTGTGTGTGTGTGTGTGTGTGTGTGTGTGTGTGTGTGTGTGTGGTCCCAAACTTGTCTCCAAGTATAATCACCTAGGGTAGGAGAATCTTAAGAGTTTTAAATTTTTTAATCTTAAAATTAAATTTTTTGAAACTCAAACTTCACCTTGGGGCAATTAGATCCCAATCACGGAGATTAAGGCACTCGTATCAATCTTTGATGCTTCTCAGCTGATTTCAGTGTGCACACAACCAATTTGAAGATAGCTCATAGGACTTACAGAAAGACTGGGGAGTAGAGAGGAATAGAAAAAGAAAGTACTACCTGGGTTTGTGGCATTCAGAACAGGGTAGATGTTGGTTCTATTTACAGAAACCAGGAGGCTATAGCAAGGAAGGGAGTTGAGGTGAGGGATGTTGAAACCCATGTCCTATGATAGGATGTGGACCATTTTTGAGATGCTTGGTATGTATTTTATATTCCTGGTATGTGTGTGTGTGTGTGTGTGTGTGTGTGTGTATGTGTGTGTGTGTGTGTGTGTTATTTATTTTTTATTATCTGGGTAATGTATAGAGGGGTTACAGTTACTCTCATCAGATAGTAGGTGCATTACTTCTCACACACTTGATACCCCTTCTCATGTTTTTTTCCCCATTGCCCTCCTCCCATCCCCTCTCAATCATCCTGTTTTCCCCTCTTCACTTTCCTATTTCAAATAAACAAATAAACATATATACAATATACCAGCTAACAAAGTCAGATACAGTAACAATATGAGATTAACCAAAGGGCAAAGAAAAGAGAAGAGAAATAATGTAGTATATTAAGAACAATAATCACCCAAGATAAAGCTCTTATTTGTGTTTTAATATAGAAGATGATGTGATACAGGCAGAGAAAAAATCAAGGCTAAAATGGTAAACCTTGTAGATGATAGTGAAGAGACAACATTAAAACCATGGAACAAGAGAAAACTACCAAGCACACGAATGGTGGTCTAAGCAAAGAAGACTGCTCAGAGGATTTAGAACTTGAGGTTAAGCTGTAGCTGAAATGGCTGTTCTCCTTCACAATCTTAACCTCGAATCCCTGAGCAGGAGAACAACTTCCTACCTGGGACACACACTTGGGCTCCACACTACCTCTTCATTTACTCTGAGCTTCATATCCCAAGCTAGTCCCTTCCATTCATTTTCCACCAAAGCCCCCTAGATACCATCTTGAGCTCTCTTGGGACCTGCCATTTCCTAGCTCTAGGAAGGACAACATCTGTTTCCCATGGCCGTGTACACGTAAAGCATTCAAAGGAGCACACACCAGCCCCCAGACTAAAGAATCCACAGTCTGATCTCTTAGTCCATCACAGAAGCCCCGAACACACCAGTGTACAAACCAGATGATTCCAGGGTACTTTCACCACATATTGTTATGCTTCTATACAGAATGTATTTTAGCTTTAAAAATGTTATATATTCAATTCTATCGTTTTATGACTTTGAATCAATGAAGTGCTATTGCAGGGTAGTAAAAAGATCTTGAAACCAATGTACAACTATGCCAGACCAGTTACCAGCTATGGAAATTTGGAACAGTGCTTTATATTACCCGCTTCATACCTCAGTTTCCACACTTGATCCAAAGGGATGATGGTTAATAGTGCCTACTTCTGACAATTATTTTAAAAATTAAACAAGCTGATGTAAAATGCCCGGGGGTATTCATTTGTTTGGGTTATTTATTGACATACTGATGTTTGAGCCCAGGTTCTCCAGCCCTTTGTGTTTTAGTTGTTTTTATTTTTTTAGACTAGAGCTCAAATTTTGCCAGGAGTCAGCCTGTCTATGTTTTCCACCTACTTAGGGGCTCTTGTGTAGCTGGCATCACAAATGCATATCAACACACTTGGCTTATGATTGTGATGAGATCTTGAAAACTTTTCTCCTATACTTATGAGAAACATCAATCCCCTTTATCTCCTCCCATGAGCCACCATGTCTAGTCAGTGTGCTATAAATATTTGCAGCACAATTAATACATGTCCTGCCCATCCATGGTCCCTGACCTCACTGGCCCCCAGAGAATATCATTCTTCAGTTGGTTTATCCTAATCACTGGTTTCATTCTTATTCTTAAATGATTGGCTGTGTCATTCCTTCAAGAACCCTAAATTACATTTTCTCAGCATATGACTACTCCTTTCTGGTTTTCCTACAGAAGCTGCTACAAATCATCCCACGCTCAGTTTCAAATGAGGAGCTTGCCACACTAGCCTGCACCTGCCTAAGTGACCACTGATCCCATTTTCTACTCCTGGACTTCAAGTTAACGGTTGCATCAATTTCCCACATTTAAGCTAATGAATCCATCAGCAAAGATTCCCCCCAGGGTGATTTCCAAGGTCACCTTATTGTAACACAATATCTTTAATCATATATTTAAGACAGAAATACAAACAAGTCCTGACTGACTATAAAGGGATCTTTTTCCATACTATACATGTTTCAAGGGTTTTCCACAGAAAGCAATACACAAAGTGTCCTTAGCAACTTGAATTATGGGAGAATTATGGGATGCGGTGTTGTTCACCTGAGAGGTGAATCAAGAAGTTACTGATTTTCTGTTATGGCCTAATAATCTCTACCCTTGAGATCGTGTTGATCTAAAGAAAAAGTCTTGCTTAGTTAAGAATTACTTAGACTTTTCTGGAGACATAGAGAAGGGTGAAAAGAACATGTTTCAGAAATTCAACCAGGAAGAGAAGGTTAATTAGTATATTATATAGTTTCCTTTTGGAAATGGTTCCTCTCAGGATTATGTAAATACAAGAGGATTCTTGAGGACTTACGAAGACCCTTGCAGCTTTCCAGCCAAAAAAATTCTCTTGTGATCTTCATCATTTATAGAGCAAATCCTGTTGGGGACCAAATCATCCAAAACTGATTTGTCCATCTCCACATCCACTGTGGATATGGATGACACATTATATAAGTCAGTTCTCCGGAGTACAGCCTATTCGCCGGAGCATAGGAGATTCAACACACATGTTCCTCATTTGCACAATCATGCTGCTGAGATGCCTGGATGTCATCATGTGAGATCTGGCTAATAAAAGTTGGTGTGATAAAAATAAACAGTAAAGTGAGATTGCTGGGTTTTGATCCCACGTTTTAGTCTGTAAAAGAGGACATCCACAGAGTTCTTTCTCTCCACAGCATGCATGTATAACTTTCCTTACCCTCAAGAAGAGGGAAATTTAAGACCCCACAGTGAGTTGTAATTGAATATAATTTTTGGCAACTTGTGAGATGAGAGCACGGAGCTATTTTGATTACTCAGAGGAAATGCTAAGAGGAGGATTGCTTTTGAGGACTTGTTTATACACATGCAAATGCTTAGGTGATAAGTACCAAGGAAGAACTGAGTGGAAAACACAAGGGAGAGAATGCTATTCCATGAAGAAGGGAATACATGTGGGTTGTATATAGCAATATGGTATGGGATTATAAGTTTATGTATAAAAAGCAAAGACAGAAATAAGCATCATCTAGTCTCAAATATCCAAAGATATTACTTGCAAATCCCCTTTATCGACTCTAGAATGAAAAAATCTGGGATTCAGGATGCCCTTTAGATTCCATCAACACTAGGCCCATGGAAATTCTGGTCACAATTCGGTCACTGGATGCCAGCTACTAAAATAGTTGTACATCCCTTCCCTTCTTACATTTAGCCATGACAAGCAACACAAAGTAGCATTTTCCTTTGTGTTTTCTCTACATGATGCTAACTGATAAGGCTACTAATAATGAGGAGATCATGCTGCTATTTTCAAATTAGAAAACAGTTCATGAGCTGTCTTGACAGTCTGGCTCTATCAAGGAAAAAAAATTCCAGCATCTAGTTTGACGAGTGCAGATATCCATTCCTGGAGTACAGCAAGCAAGTACTTAGCTAATGACAGGAATCTTTACACATCTGCAGCACCAAGTGCTAGGATTAGCTACCCTCACACAGAAGCATTCTGAAGTGTTGAGGGATATGGATTGGCCTTTCAGAAAAAAAAAAAACACAACTTTGATTGTGAGTTCAATGATTATTTATTGTTTCCATGTTGGATAGTGGTGTGTTTCTGATATGAATAGTTAGAAGCTGCCTTTGAGTAATGGGTTTCCATAGCTTGATAGTTTTAGAGATTATTTACAGGACGCCTTGTATCTGCTTTTCTTTGTGATAGTTTGAAGGAGTTGAGAGAAGTAATATAACACAGCTACAGCCATATTCTATGTCAGACTCCCTGCAAGGCACCTTGAAAGTATTCTACCCCGCACCCCTAAGAAAATCCTCAATCAAGGCTGGTTAGTGCTGTGTCCACAACTGACAGATGAGGAGGTGGATGTTGGAAGGTCTCACACAGTTAGGAAGAGGCAGAATCACAAAACTCACTGCTGCTGCTTCTCCAACCCAGGAAGGATTCTCTTTCCTCACCATGGCCCAGGGAAGTACTAAGAGAATGTCCAAGGACCACAGCAGGGCACAGCTTCTGTTCCCTCCTAATTCCCTCCCATTAGCCAGCACCAGCTTCTCTTTGTCTGAGGGCTGCCCTCAGGCTGAAGGAATCTGTGGGCATGGACAGCCACTGGTACTTGGAAATCTATGTCTCCTAGAGGTGGCCCTTAAATGTCTGATAGGTTTAGAGGCATAAATATGAGTTTATTTGTCCCGTTGATGACCCACTAAGCTTCCCCTAGCAAGGCTGAGTGAGTAACTTTGACATTGCTTTTTTATTTTTTTTAATTGTCGGGATAATGCATAGAGGGTTTACAGTTACATTCGTCAGGTAGTAGGTGCATTACTTCTCACACAATGATACCCCTTCTCATGTTTTTGTCCACATTTCCCTCCCCCTGTAATTTTGACATTGTACCCTATTCAGTCACCTCCTTCCCTTTAACATCACCACTTCCTTGTTCAGTCTAAAGACTGACTTATCAGGAGGAATTTTTCTGTGAAAAAAGAAGGTGGTTCAACCTCTATATCATTGAAAGTGGTTGCTATCAAAACAAATCAACTACGTAGGGGAGACAATCACTATTGAATATGAGAGCAGCTTTGGAAATGAATTAATTATAAAGATGACCAAACACTGTCTCTCATATTCTTAATTTTTTTCCAAAATGGAGTAAACACTTTTACAAAGCAGCATTACATTGTGCCTGAGACCATGGGTTTTGCACATGGAGCTGAGTTTGAGTCCTAAATTTTCCATGAACTGTATAATTAATTCTCTGTACATCAGTTTCTTAATCTGTACTGGGGACGATACTTATTTCAATTATTGCTGGGAGGTTTACATGTAAATAATATTATAGGTTAGGACTCCTTGTGAGGACCACATAGCTTATAGCTATTATTATTGACTTTTGTATTTTAGAAACAGACTGGCTGCATGACATTCTTTCGAGTCTGTAATTATATGCCTCATCTTGCCTTTACCAAAGGTCTGACACGAGTGTAGGATCCTGGGTTCCTCACTACTGGGAAGAAAATGGGCCCAGGAGAGGTAGTGAAGGTGTGCCACCATCACTCCTGAGAAAGATGAAGGGCTTATAAATTACTGGTTCCAGTAAGGATATTCATCTTTCAAGAGTTTCACAAAATAAGCAAGCATTTATTGAGCTTCTCTAACATGCCTGGCATGATGTTAGGTGTGTTATCCACCTAACCATATAATCTTACAACAGCTATTACCTTCGTTTATAGAGGACAGTGAAGCTTGGAGAAGTTAAATGCATCCCCAAAGTGGTTAGGCCAAATGTAGGCACAGATCCCTAGAAGTCTAAATCACTTATCCTCCATTCCATGGAGAATTTTAATTACAACCATATGAGCTTATCCTGGGGATATGAAATTATATGTATCAGCATATGTATATGCACTTCACCTCAATAATATTTATTCCCAAGTTAAAAGAGAACTTCAACAAGGTCATTATAGAAATCCTTTTTAAAAAGAGACATAGGGACACAGCAGATAGGAGAAAGACTTGACAAAAGGGATTAATTACATGGAAATCAAAAGTTTCTTCACAGCAAAAAGACATATTTATAAACTAGAAAGACAGCCAACAGACTGGGAGATTTTTACCAGCAGAATACCAGACACTGGTCTAATATCCAAAATATACAAGGAGCTAAAAAAAAAAAAACTAACCCCTCCCAAAGCCAATAAACCAATCACTAAATGGCAAAGGAACTAAGGAGAGACTTCTTAGAAGATGATGTAAGAATGGCAGAGAAATCCATCACAAGGAAATGCACATCATTGCTGGCCCTCAAGGAAATGCAAATCAAAACAACCCTGAGTTTCCATCTCATTCTAGTATGATTGGCCAACTTGGAGATTTTGAACAGGCAAAGCCCTATTACACTGTTGAATGTAAACTGGTACAATCATGCTCAAGAGAAGTTTGAAAATTACTTAGAAAAAATACTAATGTGGTCAGGATGGATCACTGCTACACTGTTGGTGGGAGTGCAAATTTGGCCAACCACTATGGAAAGCAGTATGGCAGCTCCTCAAAAGACTAAACATAGAGCTCTCCTATGACCCAGCAATTCCACTACTTGGCATCTACCCACTCCTCCAGAAACAAGGACATACTAAATCCACTAGCACAGCCATGTTCATTGCAGCACTATTTGCCATAGCAAAGATATGGAACCAACCCAGATGCCCCTCAGTTGATGAGTGGATCAACGAGATGTGGTATTTATGCACAATGGAATTCTATGTTACTGTCAGAAAGAACGATAGCTCCCCATTTGTAAGGAAATGGAAAGACTTAGAAAAAATCATATTAAGTGAAGTAAGCTTGACTCAAAGGAAAATAGGCTCAATGGCTTCCCTCATTTGTCATAATCAGTAGAAACCTTGGGCTCTCCTAGCAGAGATTTACAATAGAACAAAACCTAGATACATAAGACCATATAGTATGATGCTAAATGAAAGGACCTCCAGGATATAGAAACAAAAGCCAGATAATGAGTGATTATTGTCCTTAATGTACTATGTTTTCTCTCATCTCTTTTGCTGTCCCTTGGTTATCTCATATTGTTACAGTAGTTTACCTTGTTATCTGATATATTGTATATATGTGTTTTTGGTTATTTGAAATCTGATGGGGAAAGGGGGAAAACAAGAGGAGGGGCGGCGGGGGAGGGAAATGGGGACCAAGATATGAGAAAGGGTATCAATGTTTGTGAAATAATGCACCTTCTATCTGGTGAATATAATGTAAACCTTCTATCAATTACAATTACAATAAAAATGTATGGAAAAACGAAGTATTATACCCAATACCTGATAAATGTAACTGTAACCCCTCTGTACATTACCCCAACAATAAAATACAATTTAAAAAAGATTAAAAAAAGAAAAAAATACTAAACAAAAGTACCCTATTCTAGCCATACCATTCTTGGACATCTACCCAGAAAGAACATTACAAGTCAGGATACCGTAAAGACACTCACATACCCATGTTCATTGCTACATTATTCACAATAGCCAATTTGCAGAAAGAGTTGTGAATACCCTATAATAGATAAGTGGATCCAAAAAATTTACAAACTATGTAAAATGGAATTTCACATGACCATTAGAACAATAGGTCCTAGAACAAATCACGTTACGTGAGGTAAGCACATATTTGCTCTCACATGCAGAAACGATATCTAAAATACACTGACTGGGATATGTTAAATTATACAGGTCACACACAGTGACAACAAAGGAAGATACTTTCAAGAGAGGATCACAAAGCCAAACACCTATGTGAATTTGGTTATATAAAATATCATTTCCCATGGGGCTGGGAGTTTGGCCTAGTGGTTAAAGTGCTTGCCTAGCATGCATGAAGACCCGGGTTCGATTCCTCGGTACCACATACATAGAAAAAAAAAGCCGGAAGTGGTGCTGAGGCTCAAGTGGTAGAGCTCTATCTTTGAGAAAGTCCAAGGACAGTGCTCAGGCCCTGAGCTCAAGCCCAGGACTGGCAAAAAAAATAAATAAATAAAATAAAATAAAATAAAATATTATTTCCCAAAACAAACTCCAGGAAATAGAAACAAGGTTTTTTCTTGCTATTGTTGTTGCTGCTACTTTTTTCCTGTTATTTTCCTTTTGCCTTACCTGTTTATCTGTCTTTGGGAGGGTAAAGTGAATGGGGGGGGGGTGAGTATACAGAAATGGAAAGAGAAAGGTTGAACAAATGCAGCAGTGATACTTATTAGTTACTATCTTAAAAATGAAATAAAGAGATCATTTCTGCCTGGTTCAGGGGGCTCAAACCTGTAATCCTAGCTACTCAGGAAGCTGAGATCTGAAAATCTTGATTCAGAGTTAGCCTGAGCAGGAAGGTTTGTAAAACTCTTCTCACCAATTAACCAGCAAAAAGCCTGAAGTGAAGCAGTAGTTCAAATACTAAAATATCAGCCTTGAGTGAAAAAGCTAAGGGACTAGCACCCAGCCCTGAGTTCAAGTACTAGCATAAGTACACACACACACACACACACACACACACACACACACACACACACACACGATAATAGCTACCCAAGAGTAATTTTAAAAATCCATGATAACCACTCCTAATCTTGGAGAAGTAAACTTAGCTAGCAAAAAAAAAAAAAACTAAAATAAAATAAGAGCTTCCCAAAATTTCTTAACTATGTTTTCAGAATCTGTTAAATTGTTTGGAGATACCCAGTAGGAGTAAGCCCACTGGCAGTTCTTTGACTCAGTCCTCTAATGTCTCCAGACTGCTGGGGAATGCCTTGATCGACAGCCAGGGAAGAATATTAGTGGACTTTTCAATTTTCCCAGCAATCCTCCAACCTAATGAGCCTTGAGAGAAATCCTGCAAGATCCACGGGGTACTCCAAGATGGATACCCTCCCACTCCTCAAAAAGAGTATGTTCACACCAGGTTTTACAAGCAGGGTGAGGGCACAGCCAGCTGCCCTGGCAGAGAGAATGGTATACCATTGATTGGGCTTTTGCCTCCTGCTGGAACTCTGGAAAACTTGTGTGGGAGCAACTGTTTGCTCTTTTTTAGTATAGAGATCAGGCATTTCTCTGGTGACTTCTTTTAAGCCAGCAGTTCCCACAGGACCCCTGGAAACATAATGCAATTTGTGATAAAGAGGAAATGATTCTTGTGAAAGAAACTCTCCCCCATTCAAACATCACTGGGTGAATAATGCTGGGGAGAGAGGTGTTAGGGAGAATTAAGCCTGAATTTGTATTGAGAGGAAGTTTGGGACAGAATTTTTTTTTAAGCTTTTGGTTAAAACAAAGAACCAGTATTAAGACAAGTACAGTCCAATTCTTGCAATCCCCTGTCAGGAAGCCATTCTTTTTTACTATGCCATATGCGTAGCTTGAGGTTATATTGGAATGCATAAATCTCTTGTGAGCCACAAAACCTTAAGCGGTCGTTGTCCTCATAATTTCATTATCTCAGTTTCTGCCCTAAAACGTTTAACACTAATTGAACACCCGAGGTTTTCCTGTGAAGTTTATTTTCTGAACATTATTGAAGTGCTGTTGATAAAAGTCAGAATTTATGGACTCAGCACTCCTTAAAATGCCATGATAGATTTGAGCAGGAATATAGATATATGTATATATTATATTATATTTTTTAAAAAGCAGGAGTATTTTTATGACTTTGTCCGGAATTTCAAAGTCTCTCAATCACTCTACATTATAAAGCTGTCTGTTTGAATGTGCACTTCCCAAGAACCAAATGACTTCACTGAACCAGATTCTTCATTTTGGACATATGTAGCTCTCTTATTGATCTCACATTTCAGATTGGCTCTCTAGGATTATTTTGTTCCAGATTGAAAAGTCTTGATTTGCCAGTAGCTCACACTTGCCATCCTAGCTACTCAGGAGAGTGAGATCTGAGGACTATGGTTCAAAGCTAATCTGAATTAGAAAATCCATAAGACTCTTATCTCCAATAAACCACCAAAAAGTAGCAAATGGATCTTTGGCTCAAGTGGCAGAGTGCCAGCATTGAGTACTAATGCTAAGGTACAGTGCCCAAGCCCTGAGTTCAATCCCCAGTAAGAGCACCTCTTCCGACCCAGCCCCTCCTTCATGTTACAATTTAGGCTTCCTTCAATCAGGTAAGTATTGGCAGCCATCTCACTAATAGAAGTTCATTTTGCCATTTTGTTTTATCTGAAAGAAATGCATTTGTGTGGCTCAGTGCTATCAAGTAGCCTTTAATCCTTTGAGGAAGGGAGCCATTCCATGTAAATTTAATAGATATAGATACAGATGATATAGAAATAGATATAGATATATACACATAATATATATGTATATATGTATATATATATATGCTAAATGCCAGTGGCTCATGCCTATAAGCCTAGCTACTCAGGAGGCTGAACTCCAAGGATTGTGGTCCAAAACCAGCCAGGGCAGGAAAATCTGTAAGACTCTTATCTACAATAAACTACTCAGAAAAATCCAGAAATGGCACTGTGGATCAAGTGATAAAACGCTAGCACAGAGATGCTCAGGGGCAGAGCCCAGGCCCTGAGGTCAAGCCCCAGGGCTGGCAAAAAATTTATAAAAATAAATAAATTATATATACAGCATAATAAATAAAAACCATGTGCTAAATTTGTCTGTTGGGTATTGCTTGCTATTTGACTAATTTCATATGCCTCTATCAGAAGTTAATTTAGCTTAAAAATGAGCTATGATCCATTCCATGTCTTTTTTTTTGCCAGTCCTGGGCTTGAGCTCAGGGCCTGAGCACTGTCCTTGGACTTTCTCAAGGCAAGAGCTCTACCACTTGAGTCACAGCACCACTTCCAGCTTTTTCTATGTATGTGGTATCCCAGTCTTCATGCATGCTAGGCAAGCACACTACCACTAGGCCAAACTCCCAGACCTATGATCCACATCTTTTATGAATTTATATTCATATTTATGCACACAAATGCATGCACACATAGTTTACAGTATGCCATTTCCCAGTGGCGTCTTCACAGAGTATACATGACTGCATCTTGGCTTCTGAAAATGTATCCCAAAATGGAGTGTTGTGTCCATCTCTCACTTAAGTGGACTTAGGTTCCTCCCAGTTACTATGGGAACTGCCAACAGATGAACATTTTTCTGTCATTATTATAATTGGAAAAGCAAATCATCTATTTTAAATGATAAAGCATGGAGAGCACACTGCATCTAAAACGGGGTCCTAAATTGGCTAAGAAAGAACAGATATTTGCTATACCTAAGGCTGAGACTTGACTTTCTGAGACTAAAAGAGTTTCTGAAGGCCATGGCAAAGATAAACTGTTTATTCTGATCCAGGAACCATAATGACAGGAAAGAAAAATGCTGTGGTACTTCCATCCTAGACTTAAAATAAGTAAAAAAAATCGAAACTTGTTCCATAAAGTGAAACATAACTAAAACCAAATTTTAAAAAATATTCTAGAAGGGTACCCTGTGTGTGTCATTGTACATCGTCAGCCTCAGCTCCCAATTTCCACTTAACATCATCATCCACCAGAATAATTTATTTTATTTATTTAAAGACTTACTTTCCCTCTCAGCAAATTCTCTTTATGTCTACTATTTTCCTTCTTTAAAACACTTCTTTCAATATAGGGAGGGGACAGAGGGAAAGGAGGAGAAACTGAGGAATTAACAATGTTGTACAAGAAAGGTACTCACTACCTCACTTATGTTACTAACTCCTATATATTGTCGGGATTTTTAGCACTCTTTGCCTCCTGACCAGTAGGAAGGGCAAAGAGAACATGCCCTGACTAAGACGAGACCGAGAAAGGATAGGGCCGGGTATAGGGCCGGCTGGCCGCCTTCACCCAGCCCTCTCTTCTCCAGAGGGAAGACACAAACGCGCCAGGGAGAATGTCAAGGCAGACTCATTTTAATGGGAAAAAAAACAGGGGCTAAAGTAAGATGCAGGAATCTATTAGCATAGAAGTAGGCAGGACAGGGGGAGGTAGGTGCGGTCAGAGAGGCCAATCCATGGGTTCGAGGTAGCCTTATTTTACCTCACAAACCACAGCCAACCTCCCAACCAGAAGACAGACAGGTTGGATCTCCAAAACCAGTAAGTGAGCACTGGGCCAGGAGGTAGGCCTTTTACCCTTGATGTGACATGCCCCACAATATATCACTCTTACAATAAAATTAAATTAAAAAAGCACTTTGTTTTGCACAGCAAAAAGGCTGAAAATAGAATATTAACAAGGGACAAGTGAATAACTTCATGGACCAATGTAAACCCAATTTTCTATAATAAACATATTTCTTGCATAATGTCAGAAAACTTAAGAGATATTTTTAAAAATATGCTCTATGTGCACCCACCATGAGCCTAAAAGACTTTTAATAGAAATAAAATAATCTCTGTATAACCCCAAAATAATGAATATACTATGTACAGAAACTGGTACGTCATAGCTTAAGAGGTTTTCAAAAGGTATTTCTTACCTTAATATTTATATCAGAATATAAAAAGTGGAAATTAATGAGGTATGATTTTGGTTTTTATTTTAAAGATGAATAATTGATAGATACCTTTAAAAGGAATTTCTGTCTCTCCCAGTATTTACTATGCACTCTAGATAACATACTCTGCAGGAAATCTTTTTCTACAGAAAAGTTCATGTATGTATCCTAGAGATAAAGGACAAATAAAGTTTTCCTACCTTTTCATACTTACAAGGTATATCTATACAACCTAATATGATACTACATATGAGAAAACCTTCAGAAATGTTCTCTTTCACATGATTTATCCAGCCATCAGGGGTGAGGAATCTTTTTTTTGCCAAGGAGCATTTTGATGTTTACAACATCATTCTAGGGCCATACAAAACTATTAATACAGGCAGTGGGCCCTGGGCATCAACAAGAAGCATAGGAGAAGCATGAATGCCTGTTCATTGTACCAAATGACTCCATAAGCCTTGTATAGACAGACCACAGCCTCGACATCCCTAATTCCTAATTCTACAGCGTGAAGTCTTGTATGAATAAGAGTTGCAGTTACTTGAGATGCCCAACCTATGTTTTCTCTAGCATGAGTTCTCACATGCCTGAAAGTATTTAGGAAAAGCAATATCTTGGCTATATTCCTTAGATTTTGATGGCTTGTTTCCAGCATATGCCCTTGTATATAAAATTCTGAAAACTTGTTATTTTCTCACAGCTTTTAAATTAACCACTCAGAGTTCATAAATGCTAATAGAGAAACTAGGTATTAGTTATTGTATGCCACATAACAAATGGCTGCAAGCTTAAAATAGCACACATTAGCGAACTCACAGTTTCTGTGGGTTAGGATTCAGGGAATGGCTTAACTGATCCTTCACTTCAGGGTCTTCAGGTTTTAAGCTGAATACCACCTTGGTTTCATCCATAAAAAAAGAAGAAGAAGAAGAAGGAGAATCCACTTACAAACTTCCAAGGTTGCTGGCAGGATTCATTCTTTGCAGGGGTTTGTAAGGCCTGGATGGCTAGTAGCTCAGTTCCATGCCTGAGGACTTTTTCAACACGTGAGTTTGCTTCATCAAAACTAGCTGAAAGGCTAGTCCCCTAGTAAGATGGATGTCACAGTATTGGGTAGCCAAATCATGAAAGTGACCTCATGATATTCAACATACCCTGTTGGTCAGAAGCAAGCCATTAGAACGAAATAAGGATATTGAATCCAACTCGCCCCATCTTGGCTACGTGGTGGATGATAGAGAATTGAGTTTAACTGGCACCATCTTGTCTTCATAGCAGAGGCTGAGAAGTTCCATTCCCAGGTGAACCTGAATTCATAGAGGCAGGAGTGGGGACTTGGACAACAGGCTACTGGACCTCTCATTCCAGTGCTTTGAACTCATGAAACTCTCAAGTTTGCTGTGACCCTGCCCCCTGATGCTGACCGTATTTAGTCCTCAACCAGCTCAGGTGCCATGATGCCATGCCCCATGTCTCCTGTCCCCTGGCTTTCTTCTAGTCTCCATAGTGTCCACTTCTGCTCTCCCCTGGAGTTGATCTCATTTGTCGCTATTGCTTTTCTTCTCTTTCTTCATTTTACTCCTGTCATGGCTCAGTTTTCTAATAGTGTTAACTATATTTGAGGGACTGCAGGTCTTGGTGACCAGAGTCCACCTGTGGTCACCGGTTTTCCAATAAAGATGCCCAACTTGACCTCTTAAAATGTTCCATGTAGGTCATGAATATTCTTGGATTATATCATTAGGTTAATTTGATTAAAATATATGTAAATTACAAAAATGAAAAAAAAATGGCTTCTCTATTTCTCACAACCAAGTTACCATACAACAAGATCAGCTGAAACACAAGACAGAGAAATAGCTGAAGTTGTGAATATCAAAGCATCTGGTGTGGAGATGGGGGCTCCTGAGAGTCTGCCCGTCACATTCAAATATCATAATGGCTGACTGAAGGTCCCTTTGTTCTATTTCAATGGAAATTATAAATAGGCAAGAAAGAGCTCTCATAGTATTAGCAGAACTGAGTTCTTAAATCACAGAAGCTTAAAGTTCTAGGCCATTAAATCTAGAGGCATGCCAGACACTAGAGGCTCTTGCCTTTGCCAATAAGCCTAGCTACTCAGTAGGCTGAGATATGAGTAGCTCAAAGCCAGCCTGGGCAGGAAAAATCTTTGAAACACTTATTTCCTATGAACCACCAAAGAGCCAGAAGTGGAGTTGCAGCTTAAAGGGTAGAGTACCAGCCTTGAGTAGAAAAAAAGTTAAAAGACAGCTTTCAGGGCCTGAGTTCAAGCCCTAGTACTGACACAAAACAAAACAAAAACTAGAGGTGAATTGCTTCTGACATTAAAGGCAGAGACTTGTAACATTGGTTTGCAGACAGAGCAAACTAAGTAGATCTAGACCCAGAAAAACCACAGACTGATGATTGTAAGCTTAAAAAAACCCATAGATTTCCAGCTTTGGATGCTCAGGTTGGAAGCTCTGGGATTTGAGTGCCGATCACCCATCGCCCAATAGTTTGTGATGTAGCTCTTGATCTTTGATCTTTTGGCCCCTTGGTTCTTAGCTTTCAGTCACTTTCTGGAACTCTTTCAACCACCAGGGCTTGCAGCTTTCCCACTTTTTGTTCTCCACAATCACTTGCCTATGCTTTTCAATCATCTTTTAGCTTCTGGAGTCTTTGCTCTGTGCAGGTTTCTGTTCTTTGCCACTCTTGGAAACTCTCAACCACCTTCTCTGTGCTGCTGGCTGAGACTGGGACTGAAGGTTCTAGGAGTGTGTCTACTCTTAGTGTTATCAAATCATCCTCTTCTATACATGATAAAGACCATGAGCAGGCAACAAAAGACTATTCCATTTTTTTAAAAAAATTCTTTATTTTCAGCCTAATATTGCAGAACTGTGAAATAGCACATGGAAGAAAAGTCTTCTGGACTGACTAGGAAACAGAGGGGAAAGAGAGAGAAGAAAAAAGGCACCTTCTTCTATAACTAGAAGTGCGGATGTGGCATGCGTGTGTATCGAATCCAGTCCACCAATCATAAGGTTGTTGTTGAGCCTTGAGGACCTGCTCCTGATCCCACCCTAAGTAGGAATAGCTGCAGGAGGAGCCAGGTCATCTAAAAATCCACAGAAGATCTGTACAGCAGAAGTGAAGTCTTCCTTGACTTGATGTGGTTAGTTTTGAGTAGTGACTACAGCAAAGCCTCATGAAGCAGAAGTAATGCTGAGACAGCAGGCATGTTCTCCATGCTCCTTGCAGCTGTCTGGAGTTGCTTGGAGCAAAGATGGAGTATTGAAAGCAGCCAGGCTGCCATGATGTCAGTCCAGTCCTTTGCCAAAGATTAGGATGCTTAGTTGGCAGCTCCCTACTCAAAGCAGCCAGATATAAAAGAAGGGCCTATTAGCTCTATTAAAGCTCCACAAAGTTTTGCACATTCACTGAGAACAAAAAGACCTAGAAAATGACTGTTGTTAATAGTAGTTAGTGTCTTACTCCTCACCAAACCCCCTTAGGAGACTTGGGCTCTTATCTTTCTCATCAAGAATAGCTAAAGATGTTGTAAGGTGAGAAAATAGATAAGCCACATTTTGAAATATCAAATCTTGGATTCTTTATTAAAAAGCTGGTGACTGCATAGTGGACACAGAACATGAACATGGAGACACATGACATGTTGTAATGGCACCTGAGCTGGTCCAGGCCTAAATAGGTCCAGATCAGGGGTCAGGGTCACAGGAAACTTCCAGTCCCAGGCCCTGGACTGACAGGTTTAGTAGCCTATCAGCCAAAGGCCTTTCCTTGTCTCCAGGGATTCACCTGAGAGGTGTGGCTTCATCTTCCCCTATCAGGAAGACAAGATGACAGACCCTACCATCCACCATGTGGCCAAGATGGCACTGGATAGACCCAATCTCCCCATTTCAAAGGTGTCTCCACAATTGTTATATATGTTCATATTGAACTTTTCCAATGTCATCTCTGGCATGTGCCTTAAGGGTGAGGGACAACAGAAGATTTTTCCACATTCCACACATTGATAGCATTTCTCTCCATTGTGACTTCAGCTTGCTACAGAAATCTTTAAATATGAAGAACAACAGCAGATTCACCTACATTCCTTATGTCGCAGTTAGAATGTTTTCTAACAAAATGGTGCCCAGTAGTAGCACTGCCATTTTAAGGAAAGCCATCATCTTACAAGAAGCAATTTGAGTTAAGTCTCATTCATTGTTTTCCTAACAAGCTCCTTCTTTAAACAGATGCTCTGGTTTTGGTTGATTACTCAAACTTTCAAGACCTTTCAAACTAGCCAGTTGCACAAGATGGTGTGAACCTAAGTTCCGACCAATCCAAACAAGGACAATCCCAACAATAACACTGTTGGGTGAACTGTCCACCCAGGGCCTTAGCTTACAGGGCTTTCCATCAGTAACACACCCTTGATTATTTGAAATTTGATAGGGAAGGGGGGAAAACCAAGACGGGGGGTGGAGGGGGTGGGGAGCGGGTAAAAGGTACCAAGACATGTGAAAGGGTATCAATGTATGTGAATTAATGCACCTTCTATATGGCAAATATCATGTAACCCTTTTATTAATTACAATTAAAAAATAAAAAAAATAAAAAAATAAAGCCTTGTCAAGTCCCTTTCAAGTTGGTGTCCTTATTTTTATGTGATACCTCAATATCCTGAGACATTTTCAACACTTGTAGAGGTTGTATCCAGGAGGGATGTGGCCTGATTCTAAAGGGATGGATGATCCACAGAGTCTCTCTCACATTGGCTTCCCATCCAGTGGAAATTCTCAGAGTAAGATCTGGAAAATGCCAGGAGGTTTTCCTACATCAGTTACATTCATTACTTTTTTCCATATATTTTTTATTGTAATTAATATATTTGCCAGATAGATGGTGCATTAATTCCCATACATTAATACCCTTTCACATGTCTTGGTCCCCATTTCCCTCCCCCTACTCCCCACCCCCCACCCCTCATCTTGTTTTCCCCCATTCCCTATCCAATTTCAATTAACCAAATACAAATATATCTGATATATCAGGTAACAAAGTGAGATACTGTAACAATACATTTATAGTGGTTTTTCAACTTACAGATTCTGAATGATCTCCCTCTCCTTTTGATTTGTGAATCAACTTTAATGACATGATATTCCCAAATTTCTCCTAATATAGAGAATAAGGAACCATTCCTCAGTATTCTGTGTTCTGTTCATCAGAACCTTTTCTGAATATGCTGACAAGCAATGAACCAATGGGTTTTAAATTGAACTTCACAATTCACTGAGGCCAGGTCCTTATACCATTTTTTTTCCCATTATGACATCTCTTAGGATCAAGAAGCTATGAAACTTTACTTTTTCTAAGTTTCATAGCCAGTCCTCACAGGCCCTCAATTTCATTTCTGGGAGATTTTAGAGGTATTATTTGTAAAGTCTAAGAGGGGAGAGAAAAGGTGAAGTTGGGTCCACCTGAAATAATTTGAAGTCCAATGAGAAAAGTGTGTGCTACTCAGGCTAGCAAAGCAGCTGAGAGTTTTACTTTTCAATGAGGTACTTGTATTCATTTAAAAAAATTTCAATCACACCCTAATGCTTTTGTAAATTTAAAAATGTATACATCTCTTTTCTACCTTATTTACCTCTATCAATACATTTCTTAGCTTATTTCTATTTTGGGGAACTATAAAATGCTATAGTTGAAACATACAACAAAACAACCCATCCTCTTTAGTGAGAATCCTTAGGCAAATATATAATCTGTTTTGGGAGAGTGACTATGTAAATAGAGAGTAGTCAGATCATATATCCAAGAGAGCACTAACCAACAACTTATGCAGACACAAGCCACAAAACTGAATCCTAATCACCATAGCAATTGACCTAAAAGAAATAGGACTGGTAAATGTGTGAGCTATCTACCTTGGTCCAATGACAAAAGGCTTTAGGCAAGATGCGAAATGCAGTTAAAATGACAGTCAACTATATTAGAGAAGAAATATATCAGATTTGGCCATGCATCCCCATCTACCAAATAAAAAAAACATTATGAAAGGCAGAGAAAGGAGATTCACTATCTGGCATGTGCATGCCATGAGAAGACAGCACTTCAGCTCTTCTTTAGCCACCCTGTAGGTACAGACACGAGCCTTCGGTATAATCAGGGGAAGAATTAAGAAGTCCCTGTTACGAGTGTGGCCTGATTGCTCATGATCTCAGTTCTGGTTTTCCTGGGTTCTGGAGTCCTTGATACTGTAGCCATCAATGATTGAGAGTAATCATTTCTCACACCCTGGGTACAATCTCATCCTGTTCCTCATGAGGGGGTTGTCTGTCTTGCAAAGCTCTGCTATCCCTTAGGGTAGTTTTAGTCCTTTGTCATAAAGATGTTATTGATCAGTGAATCTCGTGTCTTCTGAAATCCAAAGTGAGTGCAGGGTGACTGTGGAAAGATGGCTTAGACAAAGACAAATATGAAATGGAGGCAAGTAAGGAGCCAAGTAAGGAGCCAGTGCTCTTCAATAAGAATGAAACAAAACAAAAAAAAAACAGTTTAATGACCTGTTACATTTTCAATAGACTTGAAGGGGGGTTAGCATTTGGGTTTTGAATACTTACTGATATTGCGCATGAGAAATTCCTAGCCTTAGGTTCTGCCTACAGGGCTGAGGTCAGTGATTTTAATAATAGTACAGTGTTTTCTCTCAGAACCCTTGTGATCTCTTCCTTCCGAAATCACCATTTATGTCTCTTCGCTACATTTTTTTTTCTCTTTAAGAATTGGAGGCCATGAGAAACTCTTTCTTGTTAGGTTTTCTTTGTATATTCCTTTGCTCATAGTTAGCTACTACCTATGAGAAAATACCATTCAGCTTCCTTATCAGTTTTATTTTCCTCCCTTCCAACTCATAATCACCCAGAGAACCCAAGTAGCATCCCAAAGGACATCCCGTAAGACATCAACTTCTAGTGACCCAGTGTGCATCTTCTCCAAACTGATGATCTAAGAACAGAGGACCCCCTATTCAGAAATCTCTTCTCTTCTCATTGCTTGGTAGAAAGTCATAGAGAAAAGTAATACTGGACAAAGTAAGCTGTAGAGGGAGCTGTGGGTTCAAATTTTCCTTGGCATCCTTTTGTCCTCAGAGATGTGGGAGCCCTTGAACGAGTGTGCTTGGCTTACTTCAGGGTACATGGATGATTTTGCTTCTGCTGTTTTCTTTCAGCTGCTAAGGTGCCATAGTTGGGTATAGCAATCCTGTGTTCTTAAACCTGATGATACAAAAAGCCTTCCCAAAGCTCTCTCAACTCCCCCACCTACCTTTGAACCTCTGCCAAATGCAAGTGATGCTAGCTCTATGTCTTAATGAGTTGACATACTCTCTTTCTCTCTTTCTCTCACTCTCTGTCTTCCTCCCTACCAGATTCCTCCTCCTCCTTTCTACCTATCTTACTCCTCAGTTTCATTATTTATTTCTTTAGCTCCAGAAATGAAAATGAAAATGATGGTTCAAACTGGTTTTAGAGCTCTCTCACAGCTCAAAGGAATACTAAAGATCTGATTTAGGAAAATTGTATTTGTTCTACAAAGAAACAGAATCCAACCATTTCACTACATTTTCATTAGACACAAGAAAAATCCTATTAGGAACAGGAAAAGCTCTTTATCACTCTACTTTATCTTTACTTGTAACATCTTTACTGAGATATAATTCACACATCATTCACTGACCCACTAAGTGTATAATTCTTTTTTTTTAATTCACAGAGCTGTACAACTCTCACCATATGTACTGTTTTAATTTGGATTTTTGTACCTCTGCATATACAAACTCTTAGCTATGTTAGATCGAAATAATAAAAGCTGGGCTGGGAGCATGGCCTAGAGGTAGAGTGCTTGCCTAGCATGCATAAAGCCTTGGATTCGATTCCTAGGTACCACATACACAGAAAAAGCCAGAAGCGGTGTTGTGGCTCAAATGGTGGAGCACCAGTCAAGTAAAAGTGCTCCAGGACAATGTTCAGGCCCTGAGTTTAAGCCCCAGGACTGGCAATAATAACAATAACAATAATAATAATAATAATAATAAAGCTAACATTTATGGAGTACTTAGTATATGTTTGGCACTTTACTAACCGCTTTAAACAAATTAACCTATATGGAATCCTTGCAGCAACCCCCTGGTTATTGTTACATCCATTGTACAGGTGGGAGAACATAGAGGAGGCCCATAGATGGTAAGCTCAGAAGAGGATCAAGACCCCAGCAGTCTTATTTTAGAGCCTGACCTTATATGCCTCAAGACATTTAAATTCTGCTACTTAAAAGAAAAAGTCAAATAGGTTTTTTTTATCTTTGAGGCACTTTTAGAAAAAAAGAACAGTTTTCTTTCCTAGGTTTTTGTATCCTTACTTCTAGATTGAGCCCCACTGTTCTGTTTAGCCAGCTTTTTATCTCTCTTCTTCCCTGCCTCTCTTTCTCTGGTTAAAAACCAAAATTCCTCTCTGTGTTCAGTGGTACATGACTACAATTGTAGCTACCTGGGTGGCTAAGATAGGAAAGATCAAAATTAGAGGCCAAGTTGGACAAAAAAATGTTTGCTAGATTTTATCTCAACCCATACAAAGCTGGTGGCAGCTGCATGAGCCTGTCATCCCAGCTATAAGAGAGGGGCAAGTAGGTAGATTGAGGCCCAAGACAGCACAGTGGAAATAGTGACACAGTATTTTAAAAAATAAGAGAAAATTTCCTTCAATGAAGAGGCTTCTTATGATATTGCTCTTCTTATGTATTATTCACTAAGATGATTACCAAACCATTTATTCTTCAGAATGTTGTTAACTATCCTCAATGATTCCTAAACCAGCAAATTCAAAGCTGCTGACAACATCTGTAAATGACCATGACGGTAACCTCCCTGGGTCCCAATCACTTACATGCTTAAGGTATTCTTACCATTTCCCAAACACCTTTACCTCTGTCCTTAAAATATTTGCCATTCATCTCAGTATTGCCAAACAGTTCTTTTTGTGATGCTGCTTGCTGCTCATGCATGTCCCTTGATGTGGTGAGGGAGGGAGTAGAGGGTAGTGAGGTGATGATGGGGAGAGAGGGACACAGCTGTCAGGAAACACAGCCCATGGGATCCTCGCTTCCTCCAAACAGAGCGTTATTTCAATGCCAAACGTTGGGGTAGAATTTAAATGTTGCCAGCAAATCACGAATTTTACTTTGTGCTAAGCTTTGAGGAAGGAGGACCTTGGAAGTGGTAATTTGCCAGTTGCCATTGGGCAGAGACTGCGGAGTGCTGAGTGGCATCTGTGGTTTGTTAGCATGTGGACAGGTGCCCAACTACTAGCTTCAAGGGTGGGGGTTAGAGGTTGGGGACCAAGTACCACTGTTATTTCGAAGCCTTCCTTTTATGACCTACATGAGCTCAGCTGCCAAAGTAGCTGCTCAAGCTGGCCTCTTAAATGATGGAAATTGTTCAAATACAAGCTACTATTCTCACAGGTCCCCTGCTTGCCCTGGACAAATCATAGAGGAACAATTATGTCCTCCAAGAGTCCGAGGTGACTGGAAATGTCTCCCATCCCCAGATCGTACTGCCAGTGTGCTGAACTGGAAGCCATGTCAACCCTTCATGTGAGCCAAATGCACTAATCTTGCTGACAGAGAGCTTTGGTTCTAGGCGAGGCCATGCAGGCAGTTAATTATACCCAGAGTTAATTGAGTGGTCACATTAACAGTCTGGTCTCAGGAGGTCTAAAGGAGGATTCCAGAAATTTAGACATATAACACCCTCCAAATGATGTCAAATGAGACATTGTGTTCTTTTCGACCTTCCCTTTCAATTTGGGATGATGATTTCATTAATCAGGATTTCGCCCCCACCCCTACCCCCTCGTCATTCTAATTGACAGATGCTAATTAAAATAGCAAGGAAGATCCTCATGGGCAGTTTCTTCTGTGTTTCTTCGGTGACCATTCTGTTCTTGACTTTAGATTTAGCATGACTCTTTCCCCTCAATTAACAGACAAGTTAAACTTTATATTCCCTTAAATTTTTATTACTCATAATTAGGAAGTGGGGAAAATCATTTTGTATTTTACAACGTTTCAATGTAGAAGTAAATTGGGTCCTCAAATAATGTGGGACTAACTTCCTAATATAAGGTGAACCAGCGTAAGGTGGAAGATAGTCTTTCTATGACCCTGAAAGTACCCAACCCTTTCCCCGACATCCTAGACCAAGTTCATGCTCACATTGAGGAAACATTGAGGAAAATGAAATATTTTCATTTTTATTTGCTTTTAATTATGGACAACTTCTTTTTAAATTGCCCAGTAATAAACCATAACATTCCAAACATAAAAAATAATGAACAATGGCCAAAAAATGGCTTTCATATATAATGAGTGATTGTTGTCCTTAATGTACTATGTTATCTCTCATCTCATTGCTGTCCCTTGGTTATCTCATATTGTTACAGAATCTCACTTTGTTATCTGATATATTGGATATATTTGTATTTGGTTATTTGAAGTTGGATAGGGAAGGGGGGAAACAAGATGAGGGGTGGGGGTGGGGGTAGGGAAATGGGGACCAAGACATGAGAAAGGGTATCAATGTATGTGAATTAATGCACCTCCTATCTGGCAAATATAATGTAACACTTCTAGTAATTACAATAAAAAGTATATGAAAAATGGCTTTCATTCTAAGGACAAGGTTATATATTATTTCTGTGTGTGTGTGTGTGTGTGTGTGTGTGTGTGTGTGTGTGTGTGTGTGTTTCTTCAAGAATTAGGGCTTGGACTCAGGCCCCAAGCACTGATCCTTTTTCTCTCGAGGTGGGAGGTCTACCATGTAAGCCACAGCTCCATGTCTGGATTTTTGGTGTTAATTAGAAAAGAATTTCTTGGCCTTTCTGCCCAGGTTGGATTTGAACTACAATCCTCAGATCTTTGCTCTTGACTAACTAGAATTGCAGGCCTGAAACACTGGCACCAAGCTTCTATTCCTACATTGTATAAAATGTAAGGGTCATATGAAATCCTGACTAGCCCTTTGTATGTTTGTATCCAGTCAATATGAGGTGACTATTCCTCAAATGAGTCACTGTGTCATTCCTCTCTATCACTGTACCCTAAACTTTATGTTTAGTCTTTTTATATCTGTTTTTAGCATTTGTTCTGTTTTCACTAAGTAACTTGAGTGAAGAGGATAGTTTAGTAGATACTGTAATAGTTATTCTTAAAGGTATTACCCTAGCTTAGTCCCCCAAGAAGAAAGGGTGACTATTAAATACTGATTATACTTTACCTCCAAAATAAGAAACAGGAAATTAGCCACGAATGAAAAAAAGTTACCTTAAGACAAAGTATACTCAGTAATAACCTTTAATGGTATTGATTTTTTAAACATGAATTTTCATTAAAATGCAATTTTAAGTTCTTAGCCAATCCATAGATGTTATTCTCCCTTCTGAGCAGAAAATATTGGATTTCAACAGTTTACATTCATATTCTAAAATGTAACTGTGCTGTGTAGAAGTGAGACAAAAAAAACCTTATTTCTGGGCATAAGATATTTTGAAAGACAAAAGGAAGCAGGATGCTGAGAAGGAAAGTGAGATTTCTGATTTTTCATTCTTCCTGGGAAAAAGTCTCACCATTAAATATCAACAATAATTTCCACATCACTTTAGGAAACGATAAACATGAACACCATCTCCTGTAATCACAGTTACAGCTAAGATTTGACTGCCAGAAAGAACGCATGCTCTCCAGAAACTACCGTGTGCTCGCACCCTCTGGTAGCACTAATGTATTCCAAAAAAGCAGACAACCACATAACTGTCTCAGGAAGGAGGAGGATGGGTTATCCTGAAAATGAATCCTGACTCGACTAGCTATGGAAGGCTATTTTCTCCTCATTTAATTCCTAGTGTAGGAGAAGGACTTGACCTCTGGCAACCCTTTGAGAACAGAGAAAGTTTCAATGAATGTGCACAATGGCTAGGAGAGAAAGCTGTAAACAGTTGCAAGTTAGTTGTAGCAAGTCTTCTTCCAGCCACATTCTCTCATAATAAAATTAGTTGTTATAAGAGATAACAAGCCCTGGGGGGGGGGGTTGCCTGAGGGTGAGATGTTACCTGCAAATAGCATTTTCAGTAGCAACAGGAAGAGTCTTGAGCAAACAGGGACAGTTACTCACCTTAAATCTGACAACAGAAACTGTCCAATTCTGCTTCCATGTAGTTCAGGCTTTATTGAACTAGCATATCTTAGGTATAAAGTTACTGCTCTGGCTAGAAAATCTGCAATACTAGATTTGGAGTTTGGGGTCAGAAGTGGGAAAAACAAATCCTCTTGCTGGAATAGATATTGACAAGGAGAAATATTTCAGGGAAAGAAAATAGGTAATACTAGTCTTTGAAAATAAATATATGAATAAATACATTTTTTAAATACTATCAGTACATCAATCGTCCCAGTGTCCCTGCCATCCCTTTCTGTTTCCAGGACAATAACTGTTCCTTGTAGGTCTTCTTTCTACCTTGCTGTCAGCCTACCATTACAGGAAAAAAAAGAAAACATAAGCCTGGCCTGATGTCCATTTCAGCTAAGTTTCACATACCACAGGAGGGGAGGGTGGTAACTGCAGAGAGGGCCTTGGGGGTTTTCCCTCCACAAACTCCTAGGTAGATACTCAATTGGACACTGGCAAGGGAACAGATCAGCTGAGAGGTGACTCAAAGCCCATAGTTTGGCTTCCATGGTGGAAGGTAAGAACACTAATCCTCCCCCATTCCTAGAATCTGGGTGCCATTTTAGTAACTTTTTGTTCTTCTTTTCTATACTTAAAGAGTCTGGAACACTGACATAATGATATCTGAAGTTAGCATATATAGAATGTACCATCCAGAACCAGATCCATGTGCTACAATGTTGCCCCAAACTGTGAATGAAGGCATAGATACAGATTTAGAGTCAGAAGAAGAAAAGAGGCAATAACACCAGGTTTTCTTTAAAAAATAAATAAATGGTCAATATCTCTTAGCTATGGGGAGCATTTAAAACATCGCTAAGGCCTATGCTTTTACTCTAGACCTCTTGAAGAACAATTATAAGGCCAGGCACTATGGCTCATACATATAATCCCAGCTACTCAGCTACTCAGGTGAAACAGTATTTCAACCAATAGGCTGTGTGTAATGGGACATGTCTGTTATCCCAACTATGCAGGAGGCTATAAGTGGGAAACTCACTATCCAGGCAAAAATGTAAGACTCTATCTAAAAAAAATTACTAAAGTAAAAATGAGTGGTGGTAGTGACTTGAGTAATAGACTATCTTCCTGCCAAGCACAGGGCCACAGGTTCAAATCCTAGTATTGTTATAAAAAAAAAAAGTTACTATTCCTAAAGTAGGATCTAAGTCTGGTTTCACTTTTTAAAGCTCTGCAGGTGGTCCTCAAGAATCACCAACCAAGACTGCAAGACACTGATGTATGGACTTTGTGGTTTGTGGCTTATAATCTAATATCCACTAGCTGCCACTCAATTTCCAGCCATCTGATTGGTCCACAGGTGCTAAGGTGGTCGGGATACTGTGGGAAGAATTCTGATACAATGGTTTCAATTAAATTCCCCACTTTGGGCTGGTTAATTTTCAGTGAGAATATCACAAAGCAGAGGAACATGGCTCCTTGAGAGGTAAGATAAGAAGATGGTGGTAAATAGGATCCAGCTCTCATCTACTTTTCATGTGGCATCACAAAGTATTCTTCTTCTAGAAAGGAAAAGTCAGGGAGCTAAGGGTTTAGAGTATTAAGAAAAAATAAAGAGCCAACTTGGGAAATCATAAGAAAAGCTTAGATGAGATGTAGGAAATCTGGTCACAAACTCATTGAATCCAGCTGTGAATGACATCTATTTCAGCTTCATGGTTTCCAATACAGGCACTCTCCAAGAAACTTCAGCTAGCTTTGGGGTGGGAGTGGGGGCTAGGGGGTTTGGGAGGAAAGAAGCTGGTATTTGGATTTGCGTTAAGCTAATAATTGCATATTAAAGAAGTGGGGTTTGCTATTCTCAGAACTTTAGTGTCCCCAACTTTAAAGTAGAAATCATAATATCTACCCCTTAATTTCTTCAGACACTTTTCCATGAAATAGAAATAATGCTCCACATAAAACCTAGTCTGAGATAGAAAAAAAAATAAGGTAATATTATTGTCATGGAGGAAGATGCTGAAATGTCTAATAAATACATTTATAAATATAATGTATAATTTATAATAGATCATACATATATATGTTGATGTTTTCATTCTTATAAAACTAATGTATTTTCTGGGACCAACCATGAAATTTCCCCAGGAGAGATTAATCTCAAGAATTATCTATTAAATTTGGACATTCTATTCCTTCTAATAAGTCACATTGAAATTTGCTATCAAGGCTTACAAAGCACCCAACAGTGGCAAAGTGGTTAGAAAGAGTTTGTGATAACCTCAAAATGAGTTTCAATCTAAACCTTGCTGCCGGTCTCTTTCACCATTGGGCATAGATGGATGCCTGACTGAGGTGAGCATAGTATGAATTTCTCAGCTGGGCATGGTGGCTCACACCTATTATTCTAGCTACTCAGGAGGCTGAGACCTGAGGATTGTGGTTCAAAGCCAGCCCAAGCACTAAAAGCCAATTAATCACTAGAAAATGGGAAGTGTGGCTGTAGCTAAAGGGCAGTAGCCTTGAGCTGAAGAGCTCAGGGACAGGGCCCAACGTCAGAATTCAAGCCCATGACCCACAAAAAAAAAGTATGAATTTCTCACATTTGGGTTTGCCATCATGTTCAAGATAGTGCCATTTTTCTATGAGGCTAAATAGGCCAGCAGTGTTTTAGATAAAATTTAGGAAATTATGTTGATTCCAGCCTCCTCAGCTGAATCTTAAATACTTCTTTTTTTCCATAATAGACGATACCGCTATTATTGCAGCAACCATTTGGGGGAAACATGCCTTCTAGATCTCTTTAAAATTTGTTATTGTTACTTTTTTTCTTCACCTCACTATTTCATCTTAGCTATTCTTTCCATAAACTCCTATTAGCATTTCAAACCTGATAATACATTCCAGCTTCCAGGCATATCAGATCTTTTGTACAGCCTGTCTCCCAAAATGTTCTCATGAATTAAAATACGAGAACAAACAATGAACTCTAATTTGTTGAAAATTCTACTCTGCAAACTTTACATACTCAGGATGACTAAATCTTGAGAGAAGCAGAAGTGTGGAGAAGGTATAAAATGTGACTCCTTTCTAAAGAATAGGGAGGTCAGCAAAGTGAAAGACAGCAAGAAATATTTGTACATGTTGCAACTATATAATGACAAGTGGTTCATGGACACACTGCTGGTTTGGGTGAAATGATGAACACAGTTTTAATATCACTGTGATCTTCTTTGTATGTCCATGGGAGAGTGTTTAGCCAGCAGATGGTAATCTACTGATGAATTTCTAAATTGTTCCTGCATAACCCTTCTTATTCTCCTCTTCATAGTTCCTTAGCAGGCTACTTAGAACAAGAAGAATACAAAGCTTAAGTAATACATGCATTCATCCTATGGTATCTTTACTTCCTTTTCAAAACAAGTATTTCCTCTTAAAGAGGCCTTATTCGATGGCACTGGATGGAAAGCAGTTAAAGCACTGCATCCCAGGAATGGTAGCCAATGCGATTCCAGAAAATTCCACATCTTTTTCTTAGGATGCATCATCATCTTTTTTTTTTTTTTTTACCAGTCCTGGGCTTAAGCTCATGGCCAGGGGACTGTCCTTGGATTTTTCTCAAGGATAGAACTCTACCACTTGAGCCTCAGCACCACTTCTGGCTTTTCCTAAGTATGTGATACCGAGGAATCGAACCCGGGTCTTCGTGTATGCTAGGCAAGCACTCTACCACTAGGCCAAACTCCCAGCCCCAGGATTCACCATCATCTTGCAGTCATCTTGTATCTCATAGTCCTTTCAAATGAAGTCAACATACTAGAAAGCAGGCTAAAAGGTAGAGAAAAGAAGCTAGAGCCTAGTGACTTCATTTGAACTCTAATCAACCCTGCCATTAACTTCTTGAGTTTTTGTTTGAATTAGTCTATATTATTTTTATTAATCACTTGAGTCTCATGATTTTTTAAAAAATTGCTCATTTAAATCTCTCAAGAGCATCACTTGGCAACTGGTACAAACTAGGCACTCTATAAATATGTATGAATGTGTATTGAACTTCCAAAAAACAAAAACTCAGTAACAGTATTGTTCTTTCTTATCTCTACTTCAATTGTTGAATATCCAACTTCATGAGCCAGTAGACAACACGAGTCTATGTTAGATGACAGAAAGAAATTCAAATGCTATTTTTTCTTATGATATTGAGGATGCATACCTAGAACACCAACCTGAATGAGAAATAGTTATCCAACATCCTTCACATTTCCTTTTGTTGTGCCTGACTATCGTTGATGTCTATATTTGGCTTTCAACAACATCAGTAATGTTCTCCATTAATCAGGTTTTCTGTCATTGTAACCCAAAATGAATTTCCAGTCATTTGAGAAATTATTGCCCTACTGTTGAACACTGAGGTTGGTGACACTTGAATTCTTTTTATTACTTGGATTCTTCTAATAGAAAATTGCCAAATAAACCAAAAAGAACATTTATTTTGGTAACCTAGTACGGTTATGGAGAATTATAAATTAACTGAGATCCAGAAAGCTTGGGTTTCGTTCTTGGCTTTGCCAGTGACTTTCAGTGCAAAATTAGAAAAAAAACGTCCTCAATTCTTTTGATTTTGCTTACTTTTCCTACTTCTCTGGAAATATAAAGCTACAAACAGCTCAAAGTAGACTAGTCACACCATTTGGTAGTAGGAACACACTATATAAAGAAAAGCTTAAATATTAAGACTTTCAATTATAATATGAGAGTGAAGAAGCTGAACACCAATTGGTTCCTGAAATTCCAGGTCACTATTAGAAGATAGGCTGAATTTTTCAAGAAGTGCATTTAAATATAACAAGGAGAGTTATACTCTGTACAGCAAGAGAAAAGTCATTTTTTAAAGAAATCTATGGATAAGAGATCCATAAATAGATTAAGAGGAACTGTGGTGATTTGTAGTGTTTCACAAAGAGAAACAATGCTGGATTTGATTAATCGGGGTCTGACCCATAAAAATACCTTATATTTATGTTCTTTATCTGACCATAAAATAAATTCAAAAGTTTTCATAAGGATCTTGTTTCTGAGGGCTGGAGAATGCTCAGCATAAGGAAGACATAAAGAGAAATGTTCTTATTTCCATGTGCAGGTGTCTAAAAATACAGACTCCTGGAAGTTACAGCCTCATCCCTGACCAATCTTCCTGTCCAGTTCAGTTCATTGTTGTATTAAATCTCAGGTCATGGAATCAGCACCCTGAAACCTAAGTCAGTCTTTAATACCTAGTTCTATAATCTTAAATACATCATTTTACCTCCTTGGCTGAACTGTAATAAGTCTTCTGTCTATAAAATTATTTAAACCTCGTAAGAAAATCTCATGGAACAGGCAGTTGAATTTCCTTTATGTTAAATAGTCCAAGGTGATTTGTACATAGGTAATATGAATAAAGTTCAGGGGGTCATTGTACATGGAATAAATGCATGGACTAAGTTGAAAATTAAGCAAGCATACTTTCTCTGTATTCCAGGCTCCTGGTTACTTTGCTCTCAGAGAAGCTGAGCTGCTGTAAAATAGGGGTTAACTTTGTTCCTTTGTGACTGACAATGCTGCAGGCTATGACAAGCAATCTTTTATTGCTCAACTATATAACAATGGAAATAAGACATTCTCTACTTTTTTTTAATCAAATACAGTATTTGTCATGTCTTGTTAGGGAACATGATACAATTAAACTACTCATCATATCCTCTGTGTTCTACAGGAGTGGAACTTACTCAAACAAATCATTGGTTGATACTTTAGAATCTCTTAGGTAATATTCAATGTTGAAAATGTTTGTTTTATTCTGCACTGTATCCAACTTTCAAATTAAAAAAAATGAAGGAGAATGAAGGTTTTCCTTGATTGCAAATTCATTGGGGAGGTTTTGAATTCTTTGCAGACAAATTGCTTTAGGTACATTGACTTCATAATTTGTGTGTGACTAATTGGATTGCCTGATAAAGGACACAACCATCATTTCAAGGTAGCAATTGCTGGACTAGAGTGCTATGCTGGCTAAAAAGGTCTCTGGTGTATAATCTTACACATCTGATTTCATGTGATTAGTGCTATCTAAAGCCAAAACTATGAGAGTTCTCAAAGGGTAGGTACTGGTGAGGGCTGTGCAGTCTTTCCACAATCTCTGAGATTCACCAGAGTTTTCAGAGCTTAGTCTCTGAGCCTTACCCATGATTTAGGATCAGCACCTAGGATGCACAGATAAAATATGGAACTGACTTTAGTTCCTCATTAATTGGGCTCTGAATAGCTATACACTCAGTCAATAGGAGTATTAATCATTTTGTCTGTACCTATCTTCACTAAAGTTAGGAATATCGACTATATTAAGCCAATAGATTGAAAAGGTCTATTTCACATAAATCTTTACTACTGATGTTTTGATGGGATACCATATCATGCTAGATCCACTTGATACCTGTAGTATCACACCTAAGAGAGAGGGTGGCATAAACCAACATAAGAGCTCAGTACATTCAATTTTGAACTTCTTCCTTTCTTTACCCTAATTTCTAGGGTCTCCAAATAAAAGTCAAGGGGATATAAAATATTACCTAAAGCAAAGCTAAAACTGCGTGTTTTAAATATTTTATGTCAGGAAATGCAAAATTAATACTCTCCTTGCTATATTGCTCATTAATAGACTAAGCTATAGCTTTAATGGCCTAATTCAAAGGAGTGGAAATTTTTATTTTACTTAATTTAAATCATTTAGATGTATGAGCTCTTTTATTTCCACTGGCACTTTTTCATGTTAACTGTAACAAGGAAAAAGTCGATCTCAGACCCTCTCGTAGAACATAAACACTTGACAGACTAAAACGAAATTGAGCCTTGGAATACTCGTGACCTAATGAACTGGATGGATTGGGAGAGAAGACTGCCTGAAAGTCTATCAATGAGGAGACTCTAGAAAAATGTCCCTAAGATGGGGTCAGAGAAAATACACAAAGCAGCTCAAGGGTATTGCTTCTCTGTATGACTTAACCCATGCAGAATACAGTGAGATTGCCACAGTTAGTGGGAACTAAATAACTTCAGAAATTTGGGGGGGGGGATGATGATCAATGTGCCACAAGAACATGCTAGGGAAAATACCAGCTACAGGAATGAATGCACAAAGCTCAGAGGACCCAGCTTCTAATCTAAACAGAGTCCGTTTGCTTCTCAGCACAGTAGGCTGTGGATCCAGAAGTCTGGACTCTCCTCCCTGTTCCCATGCCACACTCTGTCCTCAGTTTCTCAGGGGAGTTCTGGGCTGGAAGAACTATGAGATTCCCTGCCAACTCTGATCTTCTAGTTTGTGCTAGAATAGGCCCCATTGCAGTCAAAAGATTTATTTATTTAATAGTCATTCATATCTTCTCAGTTAATAGTTATACCACTGTCAAAGCACCATTCCTTGTCAATTTTCTTTATTACAGTGAGTATATGACATGAAAGCAATTCCTTGGGATAAATTCCAAAATAAAAAGACTTACCATTCTTAGTATTTCTTCTCATACTATTGTATTCTGTTCTATTTATTTCAGCCCAGATAAAATGAGCACAAAGAAATATATGCAGATTTGTATAATAATTCAGGAGGAAGATAACCATGGGAAGTAAATTATTTCTTAGAAGGTTTAGTTGTCCCTTCTTTCTACACCGTGTAAATATACTACAGGTAGTTAGAGTCTTAGTATAAGAGATGAGGCATTTTTATTTTAATAATAGTTTTGCCTTATTGCACATGATCTTTCCTAGATGATCATACTCATTTTTACAAGGTTACTGACTTCAGCAGTAAACTGCAATGAAAATAGTTAAGACTAAGACCAGAAAAGAAGTAGGAGCACAAGACACATAGGATTGAGCTATAAGAAACCCAACATTGCATAGGGGGCAGTGCAGAATTCCAGTTTGGAATGTGATTAATGTTAAATATGAGACAGGTATAGGTTCCAATCTTATCCTCCCACTATTAACTTTTTTTTCAAAGACGTATATTTTATTGCATCCTGAGGATTTTTTTTGCCAGTCCTGGGCCTTGAGCTCAGGGCCTGCGCACTGTCTTGGGCTTTCTCAAGGCTAGAACTCTGCCACTTGAGCCACAGCACCACTTCTGGCTTTTTTTTTCTATGTATATGATACTGAGGAATCGAACCCAGGTCTTCATGCATGCTAGGCAAGCACTCTACCACTAGGCCAAACTCCGGGCCCCTCTCACTATTAACTTTGTAGCCACAGGTGAATTACCTAACTCATCTGTGTCTTAGTTCTAGACTACATATATCTAACTGTCTGCTTTACAATTCTATGTACCGGTCAAAGTTAATATGCCAAATCAAGCTCTTTATTTCCACCCACCCTCCCACCCACCCAAATCTGTATTTCAGTGTTTTCACATTATGCAATAGAATAAAGTTTCCTTCTACCAAAAAATTCATTTTAAAATCATCCTTGGCCCTTCCCTGTTTCTCATAGTTCACATGCATTATGTTGGATTTGCCATGTATGATGGTTCATGCCTATAATCCCAGCAGTTGGAAGGCCTTAGAATACCTAGAATATTCTAATTCCAAATTATGAGGTTTCATACTTCTAATCAACAGCTCCAGTGGCTTTCTAACTTAGAACAAAGTGCAAAGTCTACAAAGCCACTTGATCATCTCAAAAAACCCTACGAGCTGAATTACATTCCTTCTTCAACCTAATTCCTACCAGTGCCACCAGCACTCATCCTTCTTAAAACAGAATTTCTCTAGAAATGTGCTTCATTTAACTTGATCAAGGTCGTGCTCAGAAAATTCACCATGTTCAAAGTCACCATATCAAAGAGGCTTTCCCAGATCTCCTGTGTGACCGATCACCGCATTCCTCCAGCACTCTCCATCTCTTCTTCTCTTTCTTTCTGGTACACTATATTATATTCACACATTTATTCATTGACTGCCAAAATCCTCTTACCAAATGATAATTAATATTCAGGAATAGGAACTTAGCCTGATATTATCATTGCTTTCTTCCATATGCCTAGATAGTATGTGTTAAATGAACATTTGATGAATAATTTCATAAATTGATTTGTGATATTAGAAGAGTATTTATAAAATACAAAATAACTGAGATAATAATATTTAATCATATATGACTATATGGGTTATAAGTAAGAAAGAGGACATGAAATGCTTAGAAGTTCAGTAAATATTAACTACTAATTCTAATATCAGTCAAACTTGCATGACTAGTTAATGATTGGGAAAGCCAATGATAATTGGATTACAACACTTTAAGATGACTCCATAAAAATGAATAAGAGCACAGTAGCTGAAGTGAAGGGTAATAGAATTGAATCCTGATTGAGAGGAAGAAGATGTAAGGATTGGTGGATGGTCAGATCCCAATAAACATCCCTGGTATTCAAGATGTTGCTCTCAAACTACTGACGATCAAGAATGTGCTGTGGTCCAATTAGGCATTTCCTTCTTCATTCTTTTTCCCAGTCTCTTGGAGAAAGACAAGAGATGTATAGACAAGATTCCTCCAGGGTGCTGCGCACAGTGGCAAACATGTTAGATCTAACATCATTATGTGTACAAAAACACAGAGGAAGAGGAAATGGACAAAAGGCAAGATGAGAAGGAGGCAGGGAGTATGCCAACCTGAGAGAACCTTGTGGAGAACAGAAGATCGTCTCCTCAGCTCATGAGCTTGAGGGGGACCTCCAGTCTATAGCACATGCATCAAAGCAAAGTTAAGCAATTAAGAGTTGGATATCACAAGATATAAAGATATGTGATTCTACAGACTTTTCCCCTCCATCTCTCTCACATACAAACATACAAATATCGATACATTCACCCTGGAAGAGATATAGAACCATATGCAATCTGCTTTAAGACAGAGGACAAGTATTTGACTGGGGAGCAGAAAAAGATGAACTGTATTTTTTTCCAGAGATAAATAAAAGAAAGTAATTCTCCGGACATTAACCAAACAGACAAGTTATCTGAAGCAGGATGATTCAGCTCAAGGAACTAGGCCACCTAGAAAGGCGGATACTCAAAAATTCATCATATTTCCAAAATAGCTTGTCTTACTTCTGCACATTCTTTTCCACAGGGCATTCCTTTCTAGATGTTCTACTTGAAGTTTAAATCAAAGATTACTTTGTGCTCTCAATAATTAAAACATGTATTTGTTTTTCTTTTTTTGCTTTTTTTCCAGTCTTGGGCTTAAGTTCAGGGCCTGAGCACTGTCCTTGGATTTTCTTAAGGCTAGAACTCTACCACTTGAGCCTAAGTACCACTTCCAACATTTTTTTCTATGTATGTGGTACCGAGGAATCAAACCTGGGTCTTCATGCATGCTAGGCAAGCACTCTACCACTAGGCCAAACTCCCGGCCCCTCTATTTGTTTTTCTTTTAAAATTCTTCATACCTTTTTCATTCTTGAACATAGAAAGTTACCTGTTTTATATGGAAAGGGGAGGTATATCCTTTAATTCTAAGGAAGAAACAAAAATGCATCCTCTTTAGTAATAAAATAAGAGGGTTTGTGATTTACTTCCCCTTTCTGAAAAAATATGCAAACTTCTTCTTACCTTTGAAATTTTAATTTACTTTCTTTCCATGTTAAGCAGGGATTCCCCTGAGTTTCTGTTCTCCTGATGTGTGTGTAAAATTTAGAAAGTGATTAGAAAAATCTTTTTTATACTATGAAAAGCAATCAGTGTTAATACACATAAGGACTAATTACTGTGGAGATGGATGATGTGTTTTGGTATCTAATCATTTTATTTGTTAAGGGTGATGCATCCTAAGTGGCACCATCTTGCCTTCATTTAAACAGAAAATAAAAGAAATAATCACTAGATGGAAACATCCTAGAAGTCCTGTGACCATCCAGATTTTTCAGGTGCTTTCCAGCTTCTTGGTTAAGCATTCAGGACTGCATAGGCCTGTGAACTGCCACAAATATGGGAGAAGATTCATGTAAATGTTAAGTAAGCTCATTTATCTTCTTTCCCCTTTTACATATCAATGTGAGGTTCATATGCAGAAATGGCTCATAGATCTTAGAAAATCAATAATCTAAATCATGTTATATAAATAAGGCTTAACCTTTCTGAAAGCAGTTACAAGACCCTCATCCATTTTTTTTGCCTGCATCTTGCTAACCCCTTTACTACTTTACTAAAGCTTGGCTTACTGAGGTCATTAATTATGATCCCCAAATCTGATTAGCCTTTATCTTGATTAACATCTTAATAGTATTTCACTCTTAACCATTCCATCTTTTTCAATACATGCTCTCTTCTTGATTTTGAGGGACAACAGCTCACAATTACTGTGCAATACCATTGGATTTATAGTCATTCATAAGGTTTCATGTTTTCATTTTGATTTCCATTAAACTTACATCACATGTTATTTTTTTTCTTTTTTCCTGTTGGTTGCGGGGCTTGAACGGAGGGACTGAGCATTGTCCATGGGCTTTTCTTGCTCAAGGTTAGTACTCTACCACTTTGAGTCACAGTCCTACTTTCCAGTTTGGGGTGGCTAATTGGAGAGAAAAGTCTCACAGCCTTTCCTATCTGGGATGGCTTCAAATTGGTGATCCTCAGATCTCAGGCTCCTGAGTAACCAAGAGAGCCAGCAGCACATAGTTCACACACACATAGTGACCCAGTCTTTACAACGTAAAGTCCTCTGCCCATTTTCAAAAGTTTTTGTGATGATCCTTATTGCTACTTCCGTGTTTATCATTTACATATATCCATTGACTTCTAGCATCAATAGTGGAAAAATCTATCACTAGCATTTACTTTGTAACAAGTATATATTATTCATGATCAAATTGTCATAAATATACAAAGTACATTCATGAGTACATACTCGAGTATGCTGACTGTAATTCCTTACTTATATCATTTTTGATTCCCATGGTATGAATGATTTTTAGACCTTCCTCTTGCAAGTCTTGCTAGTTTACTAGCTTCTATCGCAAAGAAATCTCCTTATCTAAGAGACTTAACACAATAGAAGTTTATTTCTTTTTTTTCTTTGTCTTTTATTTTTTTGCCAGTCCTGGGCTTGAACTCAGGGCCTGAGCACTGTCCTTGGGCTTTCTCAAGGCTAGAGCTCTACCACTTGAGCCACAGCCCCACTTCCAGCTTTTTTCTATGTATGTATGTATGTATACATGTATGTATGTATGTAGTACCAAGGAATCGAACCTAGGTCTTTGTGCACGCTAGGCAAGCAGTCTACCACTAGGCCAAACTCCCAGCCCTAGAAGTTTATTTCTTACACATAGGAAATTATATACAGATGTTTGTAGTCAGTGGAAGAGCCTTTGGGGGGTGATTCAGCCTCTCTACAAGCTCCATCAACACTGATATTCCTCTACCCCCATGGAGCTTTGCAATCCAACCTCTGTACCTTCAGAAAAGCCAGGATAAAATGTCTCTGAGATAGGCTGCAAGTTGTATACATAACTTCCATTCATTGCTCATTGGTCACAATGGAAGGCATCCAGCACAAACTAACAAGAAAGATCAGAAATAGATCAAAATCTGTTTGTAGGAAAAAAACAGCATGGGGGTTTGATAAATATAGTCTGTCCTAGTTATCCTGACCATCATATATGTGTTTTACTTCTCCCACAGATAGACCTCAATCACTCCTTCTGCCAGGACAATGTCTCAAAGGCCCAGCAGTCACTGTTTCCCATTAAAGATCAAGGTACCGACGAAATACACAGTGGGCCAGATATAACTCTTCAAACTCAACAACCTGTGAACCAAACAGACAGTTTATGGGCCCCACTCCACAGTGCATACACAAAAATTCCGTAGTCAATGGGGGAACAGGGTGATAAAAATAGAAGACATCCAGCAGTCATTGGTATATGGCAATAATGGAATCCACAGCTACCGGCACATTTTAGCCCTGGGTATTGGCAAATTCCTTGCTTAAGCCCTTATTCTATTTTCTTCACTTTTTTTTTTTGCCAGTCCTGGGCTTGAGCTCAGGGCCTGAGCACTGTTCTTGGGCTTTCTCAAGGCTAGAGCTCTACCACTTGAGCCTTAGCACCACTTCTGGCTTTTTTCTATATATGTGGTACCAAGGAGTTGAACCCAGTTCTTTGTGTATGCTAGGCAAGCACTCTACCACTAGGCCAAACTCCCTGACCACCCTTATTCTATTTTCTGAGAAGGCTTCTTACCCATATTTTTTTTTAAATGTCTCCTGAATCTGGGCCCTGGAGAATTCTTTCTCGTCTACTATTTTTCAATGGAACATTGGAAATGGGTGGTCATATTTTTCTCCCTTGAGAGCTGTGTCAGTATGATAGATCATTTTCTGCTAGAAAGTTGTTTCAAGATTTGCCAAACAAGTACAGGACTTTGAGGTTATGTTTGTGGTGCCTTTGACATCACAATTCCTTCAAATATTTATTAGCCTTTCCAACCTTTTCAGCATTACCCCAGAGTTTATTCAGAGATGAAGTTTTCAATCCTAACTGCTTTATTTCCTTTCTTCCATTTCTGTCTCAACTCCTGGTAACTTATCTGCAAACCATCCAAAACCTGAATTTGAATTTGAAGGACAGCCATTTCTCTAATGGCATCTTTTCCTGTAAGACTGAATCATTTTAGAGAATTTTGTGAAAATAGGTATATATATAATAGACATGCATGTACACACACACACATACACACACATTTGAATCTAGGACCTTTTGCTTTCTAGGCAAGTGCACTACCACTTAAGTCATACTTCAAGCCCTTTTTGATTCACTTTTCAGATAGGAGCCAATAATTCTTGAAGTTGCTGAAAGGTTCTAAATACTTCATCTTCAAATTCTTTTTTCTGAAATGTTATCCTTATGCTTAAGAAATTAAGGAACTTCTCATTTTCATTTTTTTCTTAAGAAAATCATTCCTGCTTCATTTGGAACTGGTTGCTTTCTAGGACTCTTGCCTAGAGAAATCCCAGAAGTCTCTCTTCATGTTCACCCTGAAAACCTTTTTCCCTTGCTAATAATTTAAAGCTCCTATTTCCTGGATCAAATTGTCAGGATCAAAAATTTGATTTTAATCTCCAAACAAAATAATAAATTAACCTTCTTTTTTGTTTTTGTTTTAAGAATTTATTAACATTGATTTTCACATCATATTTCACATGACGTATTTAACAAACAAGTATTCAAGAAGGGAATCTCTATATACAATCACTGGCATTTAGATTTTAGAACATAATCAAAATTAGGCTGAGGGTTTGTATGTCATACATACATATTAATCTATGTAATAAAACATTATATCTATAGAGTCATAAATTTTTATGTCTATGTTGTTGTGTTTGTATTTCCAATACCATGTCCATAGCATTGGGTACACAAATATTGAGTCCTCGCTCTTGTACTGTTTGTATCTTAATATGTGGCTATTAGATCCAAATAATTAACCTTCTTTTGTTACATAGATGTTAAAAGATAAGAAACTACTAGGTCAAAAACAAAGAACTACATTTATTATGTTGCAGAACCTGGCATAAATATCAGTTCCCCTTGTGCCTCCAAGGCCTATGGGGAAGAAATGAAAATGTGAATTCTATGGACAATATTACCTGCTTTGCAGGAAGGTGACATTGCACTTGCAAAGCATCTATTTTATATCAATTCTACTCTTTATCCCAGGGGAAGATATTGCATCATCCCTGAAGGTGACTTGCTATGGACATAGCCCTGAGAAATAGCCTTGGTAAGAAAGATCTCTCGTTAGAAATAATCAAGACCTTCCATTCTTGGCATACACAAAAGAATATGCAGGAACACTCATCATCCATGAAAGTTGCTCATCCCCAAATCAATGTGTGCTTTGCCAATTTTCTCTACTTCTCAGGTTGATCCCATCATGATTTTCCATTCCACCAAAAACCTTTTCAATAGTCCACCAGGAAAATGGTTAGAGGAACAAAGACAAAATATGCTTCCTGCATTAGATCCCCAGTGCTATCCCCGTATACAACACATGGTAGATAATCAATTCATAATTCATATCAGCTAAATTTTTACATATGATATTATGCTATTGAAGCACATGTAATTTTCTTTCTCCCTCTCTCCAACCCACAGACAGACAGACACAAACAAACAGAAACACACACACACACACACACACACACACACACTCAAACAGAGACATCCTTTGGAAAATACATAAAGGAAGCTTTTTTTCAAAACAGTATCCATTTCTTCATGAAACACTCACCCCATGTAACTGACAGAAACAAATAAAAAAAATTTCAAAAAAAGAGTATCCATTTCTTTTTTTGATGAGTATCCATTTCTTTACAGTGTGTATTTTGTTTTTAATTCCCTTTTCTCTCCTTTCCAATCATAGCCTATCCCTTAGTTTCTAGATACTCTCATTTGACAGACTCTGTGACTTAGACACAATAGTCTTAGCTTGGAATTCACATTTTCCTGACCCGAAAGCCTATATCTTTTCCACAACACATTTTTCCTTCATTAAATTTTTCATAAAATGCTATTAAATCAAAGTAGAATAGTTTAATATCTAGAGTAGTTCTAGTGGTCTTGCTAGCTCAATGGTTCTTAACCATGATGCTTTTGCCTCCTGTCTGGAAGAACTTGAGATTGCCACAACTGGGTGAGAGGTGCTTCTGGCAACTAGTGGGTAGAGAGCATAGATTTTGGAAACATTAGAAGAGCCCTCCAAAGAAAAGGAAAATCTAATACCTGGGGTGTGGGTTGATGGGACTTCTCTGCATATGTCCTACTGTCAGTTGCTTCTGCTAGCTAAAGAGGAATCCACTATTTTCTTGATTTTTATGCCTCTAAGTGTTTCAGAAATCCAAATTTCCCTTTCTTTTAAAGCTAAAGCCTTTGTTTGTTCTACCTCAACTATCTTTTTTATCCTTTTTATTGCACCTCTGTCTTTGCAAAACAAATACTCTCTAAAGAAAAAAGGGGGGGCTGGGAGTTTGGCGTAGTGGTAGAGTGCCTGCCTACCATGCACGAAGACCCGGGTTCAATTCCTCAGTACCACAGACATAGAAAAAGCCAGAAATGGTGTGGTGGCTCAGGGTAGAACACTAGCCTTGAGGAAAGCCCAATGACAGTGCTCAGGCCCTGAGCTCAAGCCCAGGACTGGCCAAAAAAAAAAAGAAAAAGAAAAAAGGGGTTCAGTTAAGTAACATGGATTTACAGTTCACTTCTCTTCCAAAGATTCTCTATGCCCAACTTATCCCTGCCTCCCTGCTGTAAACGTTCCTCCTGTGTGGTCTAATTTATTGCTTGCTACTGTTGGGCTAACAAGGACACAAAAAGTGTTTCATTTTATTTACTGCCTTGAGCAGTAAAATTAGAGTTTAAGTTATTCCACAAGAGATCTACACCACCAAATTTGACCCTTTATTCAAATATTGGCCTCAGTTAAAGCCCAAGTTCCTGAACATTTAGAGGAGTTAACCACACAGAACACTTGACTTAGTATTTCTGGACTTGCATTTAGACTAAGTCAAGGAACAATGTAAACTAGACTAATCTACCACTAGATAAGTCCTGTTTGCATAGCAATTTAACCTGACCTACATCAAGATAAACAGGTAAATAAATCAATATAGGAACGTTTGGCATGTAGGCTTAATTTCCAGAACTAAGAGATTAGAGTTTGGAACGATGGACAAGCACAGACCCACAAATGTATACAGATCACTTTTAGCACACCCACACTTAGAATTCCTTGGATTTGTCACTTGGCCTGACATCCCAAAGGCTGTGGTTTGCATCATCTCTTGAAAAGCCTTCCCATTATGGCATTTCCCGCCTATTATCAACATGGGGAACTAAATTGTTACATGGCAGGCTTAAATCTATCACGGCACAGTCTACAGGTCTGCTAGTATCTTAGTTCCCTTCCTGTGGCTTCAGTGTCCTTCCCTGCCTCCACTGAACTTCTGTTCCTCTTAAATGTTGTCTTTCATTCCCAGAAAACCCTCTCCCTCTCCTCTCTTGCTGCCAATTCCCTTCTACTACCGTCTTGATTTCTGGCTCCATTGAGATCCACACAGTAATGATCCAGCCTCATAAATTCAAAGGTATTACTTCACATCCAGGAGAAATGAGCTATTTTTCCATAAAAGGATACTAGTAGAGCCTGTGTTTTCAATTACAAGAAATTATATCAAGTATTAATGTAACTTCCAACTTTTTTAGGGTAGAAGGGAAAAGGGAGATGCAAGAAGAGAAAACTAATCCCCAAATATATTTTTGCTGAAACTTTACCGGAAATGGAACTCAAAGTGCCAACAGAAATGTTCTAAATACCATTTTTAAAATGAATACAAAGAACAGAACCAGCACATAGTTTATTGCTGGAATTAGAATTTGTCTGATACGATAGTTGAAAGGCTACAATAGCTTCTTATAACTCAACTGACTGAAGACTAAATGAATGAAATGGAAAACTGATGGCCAGTTGAACAAATGGGTTTCTTTTTTCAAGGAAACAAAACATTTCTCAAACTGCTGAGACAGATAGGAAGTGAAGATGGATGGAAGATTGAATGAGAACATAAAACATGTACCTCTTTTAAGGAAAGAGGAACTATTTTCAATGCATTCATCTTCTAAGGAAAGAAGTGAAGAATAACAAGAATTGAACATTTTTTTTGTTAAAATCTCAGTAACAGCTTGTTCTCATTTAGCTTAATTTAGTCCAACAGATAAAGTACGATGTCCAACTCTCATCCAAAACTGTCAGGAGATTTTTTTTGGTACCACACTGAATCTATACTTTCTTCTATTTCTCAGGATATATTGGTCTTTCTTCCATTCTTGGATACCATATGCCAAGAAACAGAAACTGAATTGCTATTAACTTTTAAAGGAAAATCCATGGCCATCCAGTTCAGTGAAGAATTAGGAAACTGCATATGAAGTATCCTTGAGGTTCTATCAGTAGATGAATTGGCTCTTCCTCACCTCCTTCACCATTCATCTACCCTTCAAAACATTAGTAATAAAACATAAATAAAATGAATAAACATAAATAAGCAGTGAGACTATTGGATGACAACATTTGAAAGATGAAGGATCTTGGGTCAAAGGAAGGATATGTGTATGGGAATTTGGACTGAGTGAAGGATCAGAAAGATGGCCTCCAAGGATTTACACACATTTTCTCATGTTAGCTATTGGAGAGAGTAATTGGTATTGAAATAGCCATAACTCTGTTCTTTGGATCCTATCCCATGAATCTTGACATCCTTAGGTGGGCCTAGCCATTATTCAAGCTGATAAGGGGGAAAAAACACAAGAAAGAAAAAAGAAGAAAACTATCTTTCAGATTTATTTGGAGGCACAATATCATGAAACCACTTTTAAAAAGTTAAAAATTCTTGTAATAAGAATTTGCACTATGTGAACATTCTTGTAAGTCTCCTTCAAATAATTGTGAGAACAAGTCATATATCTATATCTATCATCTGTCTATATAAATATGTATATAAACACTATACGGAGGTAAACTCTTTATTGCTCATGAATGAAACATAAGTCAAAGGATCAGACTACATCTGCATTCATATCTCATGATTCACATCAAGTAATCCATCTTTAGTCATTCGTTCTTCTCTGGGACCCTCATACTCTTCTGAAGGGAATTAGATACTAACAGATCTGACTTTGCCCACAATCATAAGCTCTTTAAAAAAAAAGATGGTCATTTCTAGCTTTGGGACTTCCTGACACAACCAGGATTTTTGAATGTTGAATAAATGAAAGAATAAATGAATGAATAAACTTTTTTGGACATCAAATTCTATTTTATTCCCCATTGAAGAGCCATTGTGAGGATCGAATGAATAAAATTAAGGAAATGTGTCATTAAAATGTAATGTATCATCAGCAATCACTGAGGAAAGGATGACATCAAGATAAATCTAGAAAACTAGCAGACGAAGGTAAGGAATACTTTAAAGGAATATTCAACTGACAGCCCATTAACTGTCACTGCAGTCATCTTACAAAGGTCTAATAATATCAGAGGAAAAATGAATCTGAAGCTACCAAAGGAAAAGTCCAGCAGTGATTATTATTCATTGCACTTATTCTCCCTGTTGTCCAATTTATGAAACCAAACTTATGTTGTTTTTAGAAAAATCTTCCCATTCTGATGATCCCAGTGAAAGCCCAGGAGCCTGTACCCCTCTTTTGACTTTGCATTTGAGTGATCTAATCCAGATGGAAAATTTTTCAGAGACATTATAAAGCACTCCATCTGTGAAGCAAACAAAAGAAAGTAAAAAGATAATGAACTATACGAAAGCTGAATTAGCCATTAAGGGGTTATGCAGAGGTCTGATAATGAATTAACTCAGTGTTGTATGAATGCTGCAGATAATATTGAGAAAAACACTTTTTTCCTCTGTTTGCCCTTCTTGAGGGTCACTGAAATTATGAATTTCTTTACCAGTTGGTGGGAACTATAACTTCCTACCAAAGTGAAATAAGTTATTTACTTAGCCTTTTAAAAAAAATCCCCTTTCAGTTGTGAGGTAGGCAAGTCTCCTAATAGGGTTATGATCATGGGAATTTTTTTCTGAACTCTTAGCATTTTGAGCTTTGGTCTCTTCATTTGTAGTATGGAATGCTGCACTTACTTCTCAAAATTATTGAAAGAAATAAATACCAAAAACTATGAAGAGTCTAGCAGAGTGTAAGTGACATCTATATGATTAAAGTGCTTATCTACATTATAAAAGCCAGTAATGTTACTAACCTTCTGTCTGACATTGTGTTAACATGCCATGTTTTGTTCCTTGTGCATTTCTTTTCATTCTCTGTATCCACTATTTTAGTAACAAGAAGCAAGAAAGAGATGAGGTTGCCCCAATGCTAAGGGACACTGCTCCTCCAAAGTGATGGAGGATAGCTAGAAGCTTGGAACATCGGTCTCATTGAGGCTAGCTTAAAATGGGTATTAAAATATACCGATGTTCATACCCATTGGAACATTCCAAATCAAAATCCCACAAATGTTGGTGAAGTTGTGAAACTGTCAGAATTTTATCTGTTGTTGGTGAGACTGTAAAATGATGCAACTACCCTGGAAAATGATCCACCAGGTTTTGTTTTGTTTTCATTTTAAGATCAGAATCCAGCAAGAACACTTGAAGATTTTCACCCAAATTAGATGAAAATACAACATGTACAACATTCATTTTGAAAATAGCCATAAAACTTTTATCAATAACCAAACATTGGAAACAGCCCATAGGAAAATAGGAAAATGGATAAAGCAATTGTGGCAGGTAGTGACTACTACATAATACAAAATGAAACAAACTGCTTACTGCATGTTAGATGAATCTAAAAGCTATACTAAGCATAAGAAGCTTCCACCAAAAAAAAGAACATACTATATAAGTTCTTTCCTATGACAATCTATAACAGGGCAGAATATCTGGGAAGGAGCAGAATTTTATTTTGCCAGTCCTCGGGCTTAGCTCAGGTTCTGGGCAATGTCCTTGAGCCAATTTGTGCTCAAGGCTAGTGCCTAGTACTTTAGTCACAGTACCACTTCTGGATTTTTCTGAGTTTATTGGAGATAAGAGTCTCATGGATTTTCCTGCCCAGGTTGGCTTTCAAGTGCAGTCCTCAGATCTCAGCCTCCTGAGTAGCAAGGTTTACAGGTGTAAGCCACTGGTGCCCAGCTTCATAAGGGAAGTTTTTTACAATAATGATAACTTTCTGTACTTTGGAACTACACGTGGACTTGAAATATTCCAAAATGGCACGGCATGGTGGCTCACGCTTGTAATCCTAGGAGGCTGAGATCTGAGGATCACAGTTCAAAGCCAGCCCAGCACTAATGTCTGTGAGACTCTTATCTCCAATTAACCACCTGAAAACCAGAAGTGGCACTGTGGCTCAAGGGGTAGGGCAGTAGCCTTCAGCTGAAGAGCTCAGGGATGAAAATTCAAGTCCCAGGATGAAAGTTCAAGTCCCACAGCAGTCAAAAAAATCCAAAATGTGTATTTAATTCAATTCATTCAAATAATTCAATACATACAATTCATTGTATATATATTGCACATAAAAATTTTAAACTAAGGTAATACCAAGCCCTACTTAAATGGATACAAGTTAAAGTATTTAGGAGGAAATATGCTGATATTAGCAATTCATTTTGAAGTATATATAAATATGATGAATAAACAATGGACAAAGGCTTGGACAAATGTGATAAAGTAAAATCAGGTGGGAGTATATTGATGTTTGTTATAAATGTCTTTGGACATTATTTACATACCTCATGATTTTCATAATAAAATACCAGAGAAAATATGCTTGTGGCAGAAGTTTTTCCCTAGCTAAGAGAGTAATTCTGAAACTTTCTTTTGTCATAAAAAGCCTTGCTTTACTAAAGTAAATGATTCTATACAAAGCATGTAAAAAGAATTATATCAAATGTGTAATAGCGTATGGTTAAGAGGAGGTAATGAAGGATATCTCCCCCAAAGACAGAGTGGGTTAAAAACAGATGCCATGTTACAGCCATGTTTGTTTCTTCATTGTTTCCTTCTTACTTTTCTCCTGGTTTGATGAGATCCTTTGACCACTTACTGTTTAAAAGAGGAGTCCTGGTCTATTTGTGGTCTCAGTGGGAAACAAAAATCTTCATCTCAAAACTAATTAAAAAGGGTGTGTGTGTAAGACACAAAGTAGAAGATGGCAGCAATTTTCTTCTACACAGACCAAACTTTTGGAAATGAGTATGGTGACAGATCTGTACCGCTGCTATAGAGACTGAAACACCTGCCTTGCCAACACATGACAATGATGAATATGGAAAGAAAGTAAAGTGCTTGCTTCTCTCTGAGCCAGAAGTAACAGCAGTACCATGTATGAAAAATGGAATTTTCCTTTTGTTAACAGGATCTGGTTTTCCATTTTTCCACATTAGACTAGCTGGCATGGTTATTTATAGGGCCTGGGCCCATATACACTAGTCACGTTCTACGTCTTGATACTTTTTCTTGATTAAATTTTAAAGTAAAGTAGAAAAGAAATATATTATCTAAAAGAAAAAAATGGATTTTCGAGAGAGGCTTTATCAAAGCAATACAGTTTGTTCTTTTAGAAATACCACTGGATTTTGCTTTTTTTATGGATGATCATGTGATCTGCTTCTTTTAGCACAAAGGAAAGAAAATCTGGGCAAAACTAAAGGAAATGATCATATGACGGTTATGGCTCCATAATAATAAATGGCCTGACAACATTTGGTTTTAATGAACACATGGGTGAAAGTAATTAAGCATAATTGTTAATTTTTCCTTTTATAATAAAAATATCCACTTTCATTCAGGAGATGGAACTTCAGCTAATTACTTTAAGGAAGCAGCCAATGAATAGATTCAAGCTTTAATAGCTTTTCCACAGCCCTTTCTGGGGAAGTGATAGGAGACTGCATTAAAAAAAAAAAAAAAACAGGCCTAAGATGGTCACCAGACATAAAAAGTATTGAGGACCATGTCACCCAAGATGGCCTCAAAACACCCCATGCCCACCTGGCAGAAAAACAACCTTCTTCAACTTTTTCAGCTTAGCTTGAACACTTCATAAATTTTGTTTCAAAAGACTGGTTGTTAAATTCAGATTAAATGGTTTTAAGAGCAAGTGTGTCAAAAGTACATTTTTAATGTCCATCTGAAGAAGTGGTTTAAAGAAACACATACAGTTTTCTTTAATTTTTACAGAGATGGAAACTCAAAAACATGATTCTCATCTGCTATTGCTATTTGCTTTTCCTCATTCTGAAGAGACGGCATTTAGAAATGAGAATGATCAGGAAAAATGCAGAGGGCTCATAAAAATGAAAAATGTCCATTCTCATTAGTAATTTAAGAAATATAAATAAAGCAATGAGATATCATTTTTCTTACCTATCAAACTGACAGAGATTAAAAATTGGCAGAGAATGGATATAAATTTGCTGTAACATTGAGGTTGGGAAGTTATGGCAATGTGTGTTGAGTGTTTTAAAATATTCTATTTTTAGAGTTTTCTACTAATGTAATAATCGAAGTATACATTAAGGTTATATTTTAAAATGGTTTATTGCACAATTTTATGGCAAATCCAAATTTGAAATAACCCAATGTTCATTCACAGTAGAATGGTAAAATAGTCATCTGTCTTTATAGGAACCATATAGACAACAAAATCATAATTTTAAAGAATATTTAGCAATATGTTTATTGAACAATCAAGTAAAAATAATACTTGCAGCATTATGCTAGTTATATAAAAATGTCTATATGAAAAAAATGTCTATATGAAAATCCTGTAAGGATGTCTATATTTGTATATAATGGACCTACAAGGTGATGTTTATTTTCTGTCATTTTTTGTATTTTCAGCAATGAATATTTTCTACGAAACAACAATGAATCAATCCTTTGAATTATACAAAACAGATTGCATGCTTTGAATTTTGCAAGCCATTGTCAGTCAATTCAGCTGAATGATAGGATAACTTAATGGAGGAGAAAACAAAAAAGAATCAAGCAACCTGGTTGGCTGGTAGTTTGTAGACAAAAAGGTTGGCTAATTGCCCCTACTTGTAATTTTTTTCAACTAGTTGGTTTGGCACCACATAAATTCAGCCAGAGCTGGAACATTTGAAACTGAAATAGCTTGTATGCCAAAAATCTTTTAGACCCAAACTGGAAAAAGATGAATCCTGAATATTTTTGACTATAGCTTTTCTCATACATAAAAAATGAACTAATAAAGCAAATCTCCCATCACAAACAGCTATAGTTGAACATTTTAAGATTGTAAATGTAGTCCTTAAGCACATCTAGTTGTAGAAAAGCTATTTGTCAGGCTGCAAGCATAAGGAACTTAATGTCTCTGCTTAGGCCATGTCTGGGCTTCCTGGTTTGCCTCATTTTTGGTTCAGTCTTCTTTGGTTTCCCTGGAAAGGGACAAATGAACTCATTTTATTTATTACCACATACAGGTTAGCTTAAAGATTGTCCCAGATTTAAATCTGTTTGTCTTCATTGTTATATTTCCAATTACTATGTTCCTGACATGTAGTAGGCACTCAAGTAATTATAGATGGATAGAATCTGTGACTAACAAATGCCTATGAATATCTATGACTAATAGACATGCCTCTCCATTAAAGCTATGGGTGAAACATTCAAGTAAAACCTCATTTACAAATTAGGAGTTTAGGTTGTTGTCAGTTACATTTAGAAATACGAAGAGCTGCAAGTCTTCAAAAATGACTTATGATGAGAAAAGGAAAGAGGCAAAAGAAATTTCAGGGATTTAAAAGAAGCACAATGCTCCTGAATGTCATATAATTATTGCAGCTGTTAGTCAACTGTCATATCTTTAAATAAAGAGATTTATGGTAAATGTGAAAGAATAAAAGAAGAGAACTTTTGGGAGCAGAAATGCATAAACTTTTGTTAGATGCTTTCTGACAAAAAAAAAGAAAACTTTTCAAATTCTTACAACTTTCTCCCAATAAGACATCTCTCTCTTATTTGGGAGACAGGAAATTGAGTCTCAGAAAGATGAAATAATTGGCTAAGGGGCTAGGAATTAAACAGTGGAATAGTCTGGATTTGTTTTACTCTAAATCTCCAAATGACAGAGGAAAGATAAGCAAAATTTCAAGATGGAAGACTGGGCCTGCTCTTGAAGGAATTTGGTCATCTTATCAGTGTTGCTAGATCTATCAGCCTGTGGTCAGTGATAGTTCCCTGCTACAGAACAGCTACTTGGGTGGGTTTGTGACAGGAAATTTAGAGAATCGCCTTTTTAACCTAGTAGGCAAGACTGCTGTAAACTTAGTGCCTCATTATCTTCACAAAGGCTACATCATAGCCGTACCAGCCTCCTGGGCAGTAAAAGAAAAAAAAAAAGTCCTCCCCAAGCACTTCTAATATCCTTAAATAAATACTGGAAAGTTCCAAGTAAATATCCAGAAAGCAAAGGTTGAACTGAGAGCTAAACAACATTAAATTATTTAAATTCCTGAATATCAAATAAAAGAACCAGACACTAGGTAAATTAGTGGGATGTTTACACTCCAAATGGATAATTTCTAATCTAATTTGCAGTGGCATTTGGAACATTGCTGACCAGTTGAAATAAATAATATGTTGTCTTAGATTTGCCTGATTAAAATACTCTGCAAAAGTCTGTTTTATGATACAATACTGCCTAGCAAAGGGATATTGCTTTCAGAACAACTATTGCCAAACTGGGGATTGTTTTCAGGATATACATGGCTGATGATAATTGTGCATAACATCAATCTTATCACCGTACAACAAACTCAAACAAGCTTTCATAGATAGTAGCTGAAACTGAAATAAATATGATTTAGAGTGCTTTTATTCCAGGGAGTAATTGTGTACTCTGGCCAACAGTCGAGAACTATAAACAATGTTTGAGAAGTCAGCAACAAATGTTTTAATTTGGGGGAGTTAAAAAAGTTCGTGTAAGAACATCTGAGTAGAACAAGACTTCTCTTGAGAACAAGAATGAAAACTGACTATGTTCCCTCTCCAAAGGGCAGCTGTCTAGACTAGAGCTTTGAGAATTGCAAAGTTGGACCCCTTTCAGCCCTGCTTCCTAATTTCTGGAGCTCTGTTTTCCTCTTCTGCTAATAGAAAAGCAAGTCATAGATGATAAAGAAAATGTACACTTTTTAGGAAACCTGCCAGCTTTGTCACATTTGCTCTCAAAGCAAGGGGCTTAATGGGTAATGGCAATGTTGTGCCTGCAAGAGAACTTAGTTTGTACATTTATCAGATTATCAATTAAGCGCCAGTGAGTGGAGCAAGATAAAAGTATCAGCAACAAATAGACCAGTAGATATTCTGGTTTCAGACTATTGATAAAATAAGAACGATATCATGAACCAAAAGTTCAGAAATCTACATGTTTGCTGTCAGATGCAAGACTGTGGGTCTCCAATATCAACAATATTCTGGTCATTCTGTGTTGATTAAAAACTGCATCTAAAACCTGCTAGGAAAAGAAACAATAACCTTCAACCTCATGATAAAGGGAAAAGAAAGAAGATGGAAATACATCAAAAGACAGCTATATGGCAGACACTCTTCTAAGCCTTCTACCTTTAATACAGCAGAGCTTCAAGACAGGTATTCAAATTTCTATTTTATGAATGAAATGCATAAGCAACAGTGAAAGTAAATAATGAAGTCTCATGTTGAATGTCTTCAAGCTCTAAGTTTATGATTCTCAAGTAGTAATATAGGGAGTTCAGAAGGGATGAGATTTGAATGACTATGAATGTCATCGAGAAAGCTGGTCCTTGGATTTTTTTTTAATCCAGGGAAGAACAGAATTGATGGAAGGATGTCTAGGTGGGAAGATACTGGATATATAAGCAAAAGCTACAAAGCACTAATAGAAAAAAAAAAGATGGACAGTGAGACACAGTAAGGAGAGACAAAAGTCAAGCAGAAGTAAAATCTTCAGTGTTTAGATTGTGGTTAACAGACAAAGCAATTCAAATTTCAAGTAAGGTAGATGGATAGGATTTAGCCATGGAGGCAAACCAAGTTTGTGCATCATTCAGGATATCGCAGAGAGCATGTGATAACACTGACATTTTAATGCCACTTGTGTCTTGATATGGCAGAGGTTAGTACAGGAACAAAATTCAACACAGGCACTAAATTCTCTGCCATATGAGCACAATGACAAACTAGAATAAAGAATCAAAGAAGATCCTGACTCATTCTACAGCCCTTGACTGGAGCCCGTGATCGATAAGGAATGGTAGAAGAAAAAGCATCTCAAGCTGGACAATGACAAAGCCTTTGGCAATATCTTTTACATGATATCCAAAACAGGACATAAATTCCAGCTGTGCTATGCAAGAATAGCATCAATGTTTTAGCTATGAAGTATGTTCTCTACCCAACCCAATGCCTCACAAGCTAGAGCTAGAGCCAGACCAAAGGATGAGGAGGTAGAATATTTGGACCTGCCAGTCCAAGTATATACCTTCACTAAGAGAATATGAAGATGAGGGTCAAGAGTTTGCTGAGAGCTGCTATAAATGTCCACGCTACCAAATAACTAAAGATTGCTGTCACTATGTTATATCCCTTAGCCTTTTAGCAACGCTCACATTGTCAGCTTTACTATCTACTATCCACAGCCTCACCAACACATCTACTACTGGAAGGTGTAGATTTTATGTGACGGCTATAGGGCCTGGAGAAAAACTTTGGTTAAGATTTTAAGCATCCTAAAAGCGAGAATTTTGTCCAAAATTGAGATTGTGACCATCAGTAATCCCCTGTGGGTTAGGGAATACAAACTTGGCACTGGGCATAATATCTGGCATAAAATCAGTGCACAATACATACATGATAAAAGAAGAAAGTAAATTGTATTGCTTTCATTGACCTACTAGTTCCGCAGTTGCTTGAAAACATCTTTGGGCCTTTGGGAGTCCATCATGGCATACTCAAGAATGGTGAAGAATTACAAGGGTGGGTGTTGAATGTGTGCCTCCAGGTGGAGCAGAAAGAACCTTTGGCTCAGGGGACCTAAGCTTGAGAGTCAAGGCTTTGCTTCAGATAATCCGTGACTTTTGAACAAATTGCTTCCTCTCTCTTGGCTTCTGTGTCTCAGTGGAGCAAGAGGGGTCTGGAGCAGGAGGAATGTCAAATGTATTCCAGTCTCGAAGTTAGCAGACCAGCTAAAGCAAACTCAGAGATTACTTCAAGTCCTACCCAGAGCATCTGGTTTGCTAACATTTCTACTCTGGCCTTAAAATATAACTTAGTAGGATTTTCTTTTCATCACCTGACATTCATCATTTGAAGAGTCTTCTGTGACAACCACAATAATTGTGGCCTCTCAGTACTTCGAAGACCTTTAAACAAATAAAACAATTTTTCTGTGACATTCATGAATCACCCACAGGTTTTAACACATTGGGCATAAGATCTGGTAATCATTCTAGGTATGGCCCTTCTCACAGGAAACACCGGCTGAGCTGTAGGTCAGACCAGCTGCTCTCAATATGAAACACTTCTTGTCATACACCCTGCAGAGATGGAGATAAGCAGAGCAGACTCAGCAAAAAACTCCAAGTCTGCAACTTCCACCTCAATTCTGTCTTTCTTCCATCACAAGTCTACCATTTTTTCTAGAAAACTCACTTTATATTTTTTTCTCCAGGAAATACAACAAAGGAACCACAACTGCTAGCATGTAGCCCTTCTACCAAATTTGACCACATTAGCCATCCTCTTCACATTTGAGCTTTAAAATGTTTTGTTTGGGTTTTTTTCTGAACTGAAAGGGGCATCATGTTTGTGTCCCTTTTTCTTGCCAGCCAAGTGTGGAGTGATAGGGATTGGACCAGAAGCTGATGGATAATTTGGAGCTACACATTGCTCTGTGTCTTATGACACTCTCCATCTCCGCTGTGTACAACACAGAGACTGAAGAGTTGCATTTGAGGATCAGTGACCCCTTGAAGTCAGTTGTTACCCTTTCCAGCTCATGTCTATTTGGACCCACAGAATGTGACTATATTTGCAAAAATGTCTTTGTCAATGCCATCCAATTAACATGAAGTCATATCGGATTAGGATGTGCCCTAAATCCAATATGATGCCTATCTTCTAAGAAGGGGGAAATTTGGACACAGAGGGGAGGAGATGGGTGGGAGATATGTAAGCCAATGAATGGATTTCCATCAGTAACCGAAAGCTAGGAAGAGACAGAGAAGAATTCTTCCTTTAGAGCCTTCAGAAGGAACTGCTGATACCTGGATTTCAGACTTCTGCCCCCCAGAACTGTGAGAGAAGAAATTTCTGCTGTTTTAAGCCACCAAGTTTATAGTAATTTGGTACTGCAAGGAAATTAATTCAGTGTTATCAAGGAGAGTAAGCACAAGAGAGTAAGCCAAACCCCCAAGAAAATCTCAGCCAAGGCACAGGAGGATAGAGGGTCTGGGAATAAGTGTCCCCCATCCTCCCCAGTTGGGGAGTTAGATCCCATCTTTGCCTTTCTAATATCCATGTGTCTATGCGCAGAGGGAGGTGGAACCAGTAAAGAAAACTGCTGATCTAGAGAGAGAGAGAGAGAGAGAGAGAGAGAGAGAGAGAGAGAGAGAGAGAGAGAGAGAGAGAGAGGGAGGGAGGGAGGGAGGGAGAGGGAGGGAGGGAGGGAGGGAGGGAGGGAGAGAGAGAGAGAGAGAGAGATTGAGAGAGGGGGGGGGGAGAGGAAAGGGGGAGCAAAAGAAGAAAAAGACAAAACAAGAATGAGATGAAAAGAACAATTTTAAAGGAAAAAATAACATTGTTAGGTCTTCATTATGACTAGAGTCAGAATAGAATGAGAAATAAAATATTCAAATCTGTTTCTGCAGGACGAAACTACTAATTACTACTCATGCCTAATAATTTTCAAGCACAGTAATGAGTATTGTCAATGTTAAGTTTAAATTATTGCACATTTTATTGGTCAAAGCAGTGACTTCAGTGTACATACCTTTATAAACAGGGACTTCTACAATGTGTCCATTAACTCACAAACTCACAACCTAAATAAAACACACACACACACACACACACACACACACATAAATGGTAGGCAATATTGCCTCCTCAAATAAGCACATAGAACATAGCAGAATGTAGATACTATTTATGGATTTATATTTAAAGATGTAGCAATAAGGAATAGGAGAAATGTGGCATATCATTCCACATGAAAGGTGAAAGAAGGCTTACCCACAATGCTGATGGGCACTTTTTTGTATGTAAGAACCCTTGTGCAATGGCAGAGGTAAGCCTTCTTTGGCATACCTCTGACACTTCGCCCACTGCCTGAGCTTTAACAAGGACTATTTATCCTTGGTGTGTGCTTACTAGTTTGTATACCAGTTCCACGTACAAAATAAGGTCTCTGTTCATGCTCCCACCAAAACCTAAGAAAAATAAGCAGTGTGTGTGAATGCACAATCACGTGTAATTGTTAGGGCTCAGCTAAACCTTGGTCTCTCTCATTTTGGGACCATGAATACCGTCTCCTAGTTTTCCTATACCAAATACACCAAGATTTTGTTGTTGTTGCTTAATGATCAGTCTGGGTTTAAACAAAATGCAATTTGTTTTTAGGGATATTTGAAACTAAAATAGGAAGTCTCGTTATTGGTTTATTGGTCTATAACCTCATTATTTCCTGTAGAGAGATATTTTCAACATTCAGCAGGGAGCAGACACTCCAAGTAATGGGGTGTTGCTGCCCTCTGGAGGAAAAAGGAGCAAGGTGGACGATGAAGACAGTTGAAGGAAACAGATGGGAATCAAGAATATTGAAGTTAGCTGTGTGCTTCAAGTAATGATCCACCACAAAGGACAATTCTGCCCAGGACATGGCACAAACACAAACAGCACAAACACACATGTTGTAATATTTGCATGTGTAGCCTATTTTTTTATTTTCAGTGTATTTTCCCAAAGAAATAGCATTCTACTGAAGCAGTCAGTCCCTCCTTGCTGTTACATAGCTCACAGTTCAGAGTGATTTTTTTATGAATAACTCACACTGATATAATGTTTGCCATCCAATGTTGGCTGCTAGCTACCCTGGAGGTTTATGAATTTCAGGAGCGTCTTCTATCCTACCCTCCTACCAGACACTACTGTGCCCTTCATCTGACCAAACACCTTCAGTCATTTCATTCTTTCCTTGTTCGTCACTTCTGCCAAGCCCCTAATCATTTGTGTTACACTTTTTTGAACTCAGTCCAATTTTCTGCCCAGTTCTTATTCCAGGAATGTGGACTTACAGAGTGAAACAAAGAAAGAAAGAAAGAAAGAAAGAAAGAAAGAAAGAAAGAAAGAAAGAAAGAAAGAAAGAAAGAAAGAAAGAAAGAAAGAAAGGAAGGAAGGAAGGAAGGAAGGAAGGAAGAAAGAAAGAAAGAAAGAAAGAAAGAAAGAAAGAAAGAAAGAAAGAAAGAAAGAAAGACAGACAAGTGATCAAACTCCCCTAAAGCACCCCTCCTAGTGTGGTTGTGATTCAGTGAAGCCACAGCCGTGATGTCTGGCTCAGGACCTGTGCTGTGATTGGGCATGGCAGAAAATCCTCACGTTTCTTACTGATCTTAGTTTAATGACCTCTCAGACTCTTCCAAATGTCTCAGCAGGTAAAACAGACCAAGATTGCCCTGAGCTGCTCTCAAAGAGATCAAGGAATGCAAGAAAGCACAAGGAGAATCCCTCTCATAGAGGGGGATCTACATCGCCTGCAGATAAAGATGTTTGTCCTTTTACATCCAGACAAGATCAGACATGAGAACCAAAAGGTTTCCCCCAGCTATCACTATTCAAGCTGGCCTTCCTTCTAGTCCCAACACAGGTCCTGGGTTCTACTATAGACTATGTCCTACAAAGTCTCTGACATTTGTCATGGTATGCTGCACATGCTCTTCTCTATTGTATCTAATGTAGAGGAGAAAAGAACTTTACCTGTGTTCAGATGTCCTTCCCCCAGCTCTGCTGACAGCTGATTAACTGCACATGCCGGTCATTATGTGCTATTGATTATTTTATTGATGCAATTTAGGGCTCTTCAAGCAGAGACTTCCCATGAATGAGATATTTCCCTTAAGGTGACAAGACCTCCTGGCTAAGGTCTACATTTCCTGGACATTGCCACTTGTTGGATCTGATGCAGCACAAAGCTTAGTTTCCTCATTTTGTTACTTGTGACTGTAACTCTGCCCACTATGTTTATTGTTGGAAAAATTAGCAAAGGTCTGACTTTGTTGCTAAATAAAAAAAAAATCTATTTTCTTAGGCTTGATCCCTGACTTCTCAATATATGTTAGCCTACTACAGATCTGACTTATCAGTACAGACTATACAAGAGATACTTGCGAGGATACTTTCAGAACAACCAACCTTCCAGCATATTCCCAGCCCCACAAACATTCCAACAGCCCCACCTGTTTCTCATAAAATCCGCAAAAGTGGCACATTAGCATACATAGGCATCTTGGAGCCTTAAAGTATAATCAAATACAAATGAAATTTTAACTTAGTATACATGCAATGAGGTTGGAACAATGAATGGATGGAGGCCTGGATTCTTTGTAGACAATCTAGTATTGTAAAAACATCCTGCTTCCAATACACGATTGTCCAGGACTCAAGATCTCAATTCACCCTGCAGAGTTTTCCCTGTTGTTTTAGAATCTTGGTAATGTGGCCTCTCCAGCACTGAAAATCGACAATTACATGTAATCCACTCCGTGGAAATGTTTTCTGAGATAAGCCTTGTTTGTCTTAATGCTGGATAGGAAGAAAATAAAATGGGCCAAGCAGAATCAGTTAGATGCCATCAATCATGGAGATTAACCCAGGATATCTAATTCTGTTCTAATATTTTTAAAGCCGAGTTCCAAGCAGACTGTTCAGTCGGCAGCCACAGACTCCAAAATCTGAACTGAATATGAAAACGTTTTAACTTTCATGTTTTAATGATAAGAATGTTGTTGGCATTAATATTTGAACATTTCAGCATACCTAGTTCTGAAAGCTATGTCATGGCAGGCTCAGAATCCACTGGCAGAGTATAAATAAAATGTTTCTATAAATATACTTTATGCCAAACTACTAGCAGAATACATTTTTCATCTTCTAAACAGATGGTATAAGAGAAAAAAAGCATGCATGTATATGATTAATCAAACGCGTTTTTGCTGATAGAATTTTCATTACCCCTACCAGCATGGGTTTTGTGAAATTTCCGCATTTGATATTTTTCTTTTGAGAATTCATTTATTTAAGGAAATGATTAATATAAATGAAGATGGAAGATGATAGGACTTTGTATGTTTGACTTCTCTTGAGGCCCAATGGGCCTGGATTTGAGGGCTTTTTATGCAGAAATAGACAGATAGCTCTTTTTATTCCTGCAGCTGACCAGATTCTTGGGTCCATAGCTTCTTGCTATCTAATCCATCCCAAGCCCTCATTGGTTGTTTGCCAACATTTTTATTTATCTATAAGGTTATCCTTTTTAAAGTCTCCTGATGATGACTTTAACACTCTCGGTGATGATGACCAGTTTATAAGATACTGAAAGAAATATGACACCTTATTTGGGGGATGAGGAGTGAGGGAATGGGATAAAGAAGAATGTTATGATAAAGGCTCTGGTATAATATAAAAAGCAGTAAGAGAATGCGTGGGCTGCTGTAGGTTTGGACAATCTATGTTCAAACCCATCCTACCACTGTGGAAAAGATGCTGGGTGCTTACCTGTATATCCATTCTCCTGTGTCTCCTTTATTAAATGCTACAAGTTTATATCTAGGTGTATCATATAAAAAAATAATTGTATTTTGAACCACGAGGTAACCACTAGAACAAAAGTGGTGTGCAGAAGGTGGTGTACAGAAATTTAGAACTGGCATCCTAAAGTCACTGAGACGTTACTGTAACAGCTTCAACCTACTGCTAAGCAGGTTGGAAAAGAAATAAAGAACTACACTGTGTTGCACAGTGACCATGAACTTCAGCAAGTTATTCTCAGCATTTCAGTTTCTACTTCTATAAGATAAGGACAATAATAATGTTGACAAATAAGGCAATATGTGCAAAACATTTAGGGGAGGAACCTCAACATAGTATTAACTCACAAAACACAAGGTTTTTCCCTTCTTACATGTGTATAGAATTTGGGTATTAAAACAGACAGCTTCAAATGAAAGGACCTCCAGGATATAGAAACAAAAGCCATATAATGAATGATTGTTGTCCTTAATGTACTATGTTATCTCTCATCTCTTTTGCTGTCCCTTGGGTATCTCATATTGTTACAGTATTTACCTTGTTATCTCATATATTGTATATATGCGTATTTGGTTATTTGAAGTCGGATAGGGAAGGGAGGAAAACAAGATGAGATGGGGGGAGGGAAATGGGGACTAAAACATGAGAAAGGGTATCAATGTATGTGAAGTAATGCACCTTCTATCTGGTGAATATAATGTAGCCCTTCTATTAATTACAATAAAAATATATGAAAAAAACCAGACAGCTTCAACAGTTAAAGAGGACCCCAAGACATTCCTCATTATTATTTTTACATGTTCTGAAGAATATTATTTTTTTAAGTTTGAGCTATGCCCTCTGAATGGGAATGAGTCATTTAGCTACTTGAGGAGGCTGGCATGTGTCTCTCAGCTGTCCTTTATCAGGCAGCCCACTCATAATATGACTAAACATCTTATTTCCCCATGTAAACAGCCTTGGAAAGAAAAAAAAGCCAAATGCCAGCTTTTAGGGGCAGTGATAAAGAAAATACTTAAAACCCTAATAAAACAGGAAAAAATGAAGTTTCTGGTTAGAAAAATGCCTTTGTGTCTGTGATCCTGAGACATGATGTACATGAATCCACCCATGGCTCTGGGCCAAAAAATGATGGTTTATAGAGAATATTTGAAATATGAGCATGTTCAAATGACCCTCAACATCCCCAGTGACAAATGTTAAGGCCCTGCTATGAGATATGACCTGCAAGCAAAATCCATAGATAATAAACAAGAAAATGGTGGGTGGAGGGGGATGGAGGGGGGGGAGAAAATAGAGCCTGCAGAATTATGATGCCAGGCTCATTTGGAACTTAGAAGAGTACTGAGACAAATAGCTTTTTTTAAATTTTCATTCACCCTCACCTGCTTTCTCCTCCCCCAAGGGTTTAAAACAGTTTGTAGTGAAAGGAGAATTAACAAATACATAGAATCAATCAGAATGGGGAAAAGGAATGATGAACCTGAGTAGTCAAGAGGGAGGAATAATTATCATCAGGCATGCTGATTTCTAGCCTCTGGATGTCATTTCCTACACGTTCACTTGGCTCATAGGAAATTTTTAAAGAAGCCCCTCCCCACCTCCACGCACCCCAGAGCAATAGGAGATATGGCCCTGTGCTGGACTTTTCCATTTGCTTCTATAAATGCCCTCCTGCCTCCTCCACTGCTCCCTGGCTCACAGATTGACTAATAGCCTTTATTTGCAAGCTCTAGTGTCCTCTGGCTTCTTGTTGGGCTCTGCCTTGGCTAACCCTGGCAGAAGATCAGGAGAAGAAAGGTGATGACGATCACAAAACCCATTCCTTTATTTGCACTCTGTGAGGTTGCCTTCAGTAGTTTGTATCCCTAGATAGAAGCTTACTTTCGCCTTCAGAGTTGCAGCATGACTCTTTCCTTAAAGGCTAACTCATGTTTCATTTTCTTTTGAGTCGAAAGTGAGGATGCAAAATTTAGTGATTATGAAGATTTGACTTTCAGATAATGAATTTTTAATGGAAATATGTTCAATGCAGTATTTGATTCATACTTACACTAAGAGGTTTTTTTTATTATGTACCAGAATTCTGGATTTAATTGTGCATTCGTTATTTTATCTGGCAGGCTTGGCCTAAGGATACTTCGAGCTGCTGACCTTGAGTTTTTGTAATACTATTAGCATTTCCCTATACTCAAACAACCGTTTTGACATATGTGTCTCTTTGTCTCTAAGTTGTCCTCAAATTGTTCTGATTTTTGGGTGTCATCTGCCATCATCTACCTTAGCTAATCCATGTTAGGATTATTTCCTCTGAACCATTCCCTATGTCATTTTTCTCTTTTTCTTTCCTTTCTTTTCTCCAACCCCCTTCCCCCTCCACTCAGTGGTGAATTGACCTCCATCTTTTCCCAGTGCATGCTTAAGGGATGACAGCAGAGACGCCTCATACATACCTTGATGTGCCATAGCTGCTCCCGACATAGCAAGTTCAGACTACTATATACTATCACCATTCAACTTGCTACCTTGTGGCAAATAAAGAGACTTGAATGGTCCTTCTAATGTTTTTCTATTCTGTGTAAAATGTACTAGTGTGAAATATAGCCACAGGAATTTGAAACTACTCAGATAGTTGGATGTTGGAAAATGTATCACCCACCAACTTACATAACCCTAAGAGATTTAGAAAGTGGTAGTTCTGTTTTACCTTGTTTCTGTTCCAGAACATAGAAGCTTTTTGGCCTATCATCAAATCACACCCATTGAAAGAGCTCTAATTGTTAAATCACAGACTACCTGGATTAAGACTGCATTGCACACTAGACACAATGTTGAAAATGAACTGTTCAACTACTGGGCAGGGTTAGGAAGGGAAAAGTTAAAGAATGGGGGAAGTGGTACATTGTCCAAAAAGAAATGTGTTTATAACCTGACTTAAGTAACTGTATCTCCTTTGTGTACCAACTTTATAATAGCAGTAAAAATATTTAACAAAAATTAGAGAAATTTATTAATTGAAGATTGTAATGAGAGGAGACTGAGAGGAGTGATTTGTGGGTAAATTGCTGCCAAACATAATTGGAGCTGCAGTAAAAGATGTTTTGACTCATTAATAAGTGATTTAACTTGACAAGTGTTGAAAGGAATATAAGAGATTGATAGTGCCCTGGTTTATGGTTATAAGGCAGAATGTTGAGTTGAAAAGCAACACTTGACTTCCTTGACCAAATGTCTGCCTCCCAGGGACCAAGTAAGTCATTAGCTTAGGCAAAAAGACTGGACATGTGCCTGTTCTTGCTGATGCATGCTATACGAGCAAAAGACCAAGAACTGAAAGACCAAAAATGAACTGGCAAACAAACTTACAGATGACTTCCAGCCTGGTTATCATTGTAACTGTTTCACAGACCCACCCCTTTCAAAAAAAAGCACACAGGCAAATTAAAATGTTATTACTTTTCTCAGACAGATCAGGGGATGAAGTTGAAGGAAAAATGACAACTTCAAAGCTAGAAAGACAGGACTTTCAGGGAGTCAGAGCCAAGAGCTGCTTTCCTGGAACAGAAACTGCTGGAGCCATTAAATTGATTTAAAAAAAAACACTTAAAATGATTTGAACTGCTATAGACTGAATGTGTACTAAGATAATTTACCTCTTAGGAGGTCCCCACACCTTCACGGGCTTTCCTTTCAGGAGCTCCACCCAGCCTTCATGGTAAAGATTGAAGACAGATACTCTCTTCTGCCTGGGAAATGGAAAGTCAGTTGGTAAAATGCAGCAGAGTGCTCTTCATAACAAAAGCCTACCTTCTAAGTGAAATGACTTTGCCAGAATCAGATTTGACAGAGCCAAAAATTCCAGGAAGGAAATTTATTCTATCTCGGGCTCCTCCAGCTTTCCAACCTGCATTATTGAGGTTCTTTAGAGTAACAGAATCAGTGGACTATTGAGATAACTAAAAGATGAACTACACTGACATAAGATCAGCAGTTTTGAATAGTCTTACAATAGCTATTGCATTGCATGAAGAGCAATAGCTGCTCCGAACAAGAGGGACCACTGATACAAGGCTGAAGCCTTGAAAGCATCCTCAACAGTCATTGGTAGGTCTGTGTTCAAAAGCTGATGAATCTGTAGTCTGATTTCCACAGGTAATGGCAGCAGAAAAATAGCCACTTACTCTGGAAGAGGAAAGAATGTGTGCATGTTCAGGCTTTCCCATTTCTTCTGCCTTTGGCTTTATTCAGGTTCCCAGGCTACTGTAGTATATCCAACAACTTTCAGAGCAAGCCTCCCAGCTCAATTCTGTGATACAGGTACCAATCATTTCTGGAACTACCCTGAGACACATTCAGGCAAATTTTCTATGTGTCTCACTCCCATCATATTGACAGTCAAGATTAATCATCACTCTGCTTAACCCTTAACCCAAGGGAGGAAAAAACACATAGTCAACAGAGATCAAAACTTCAAGGGATTAGAATAGGAAATAAGACATAGAACACTGTGACGGTAGCAGTTCCAAGACATGGGCCTACTAAAACACTATGATTTCACTGGAATACTCTAGAGAACTTCTTCCCCTCACCCGCCAGAGCAAGTAATTAAGATACAGATTCTTCCTGAGGAAGAGTTATGAGAGCAAAGAAGCCTTGCAGTCTATCTCAAAGAGTCTCAGTCCTGTCACAACAGCAGACACTAAGGCCAACATCTTCTGTCCAAATTGGAGATGGTTAATAACTGGGTTTGTTTGTTAACAAACCACCATGATTTTATGGTATCTATCCATTATGTACCTCCATAGAGGAATGTGACACCAAGAATATATCACACAATAAGTTGTGATGAGCAGAGAAGGAAAAAGCAGAGCCAAGCCTGGCAAGCTTTCTCATTTCTAGTCTCTTATAAATATGTCTAAGTATGTGTAAGTTCCCTGGTACCTGTTCAAGCACCGTATTGTTGGCTGTCTTATGACACTAGCAGCTTACCACAATGTTAGCAGACTTGTTTAACTAAGTCACTGAAGAGCATCTTTGCTTCTTTGCAGAAGTCCACCTGAGCCTCAAAAGGAACCTTACAGATAATCAGTATTCTGACCATGTATACTATACAATTGCTGACTTAGCTGTACAAAGTCTTTCAACATGGAAGGTTCTAAAGAATCCTTTTTAGAATTGCATTAACAAGATGCTATTGATTTAACAAAAGTTGCTCGCGTTTATGCATTACTCAAAGCAGCTGTCTGATTTAACGTTCCACGTATAGCCCTAAGTGGTAATCCTTAATGCTCTCAGAATGACAAAAGGACTACTGAAGCCCCTCATAAACACCTTCACAAGAAGCTTCCTAGCTCCCACTGTACAGTGGTTAACTCTTAGTCACGATCCTCTTAGCTGCAAGCAACTGAAACACAACTAAAACTAGCTGAACAGAGGGAACTGACTAGCTTCTAGAAAGTTGGGGTTGTTGTATTATGTTGTATTGCTTGTTTGTTTGGGGGAAATTATTAAAACTTAAACTTTAAATCTAGGTCTGACAGTCTCCAGGTATTTCTTTTGTCTCTACTATTTTTTAAAGTAAATCCTGATTCTTCCTTCATTTAATACACACACACACACACACACACACACACACACACACACACACACACACACACACATCTATGTTTCCTTTGATTTAGTGGGGAAAATGGCCACTATAATCCCAATCCCATAATATTCCAGTACTAAAGCTCCAGCATAGAGGATAAGTTTAGGTTTTTGAGAGCTCATCTAATATTTCAGGGAAGCACTCTGATTTGCCTATTTGGTGGTGTAGCAAATCCTTAGATCCATCAATTACTATTTCTCAAAAGGAGAGCTACAATGGCTGATCATCCCTGGTGCAAAGACTTGTGAACAGCAGCTCCATTCATGTGATGTGGAATGAGAAGGAACCGGGAACAGGAGCAGTTCACTAGCCACAGGATAGTAGTTATATCATTTGGGGATGGTTAAAAAATAATCAACTACTCATCATATTCCATTCCCTGGTTTCCCAGTATGCCTATTTACCTAACATCAAAAGATCTGAGGGCCAAAGCCAGGGACCCAAAGGAACATAGGCTCAATGGTTTCCCACATTTGTCATAGTTAGTGTAAACCTTGGACTCTCCTAGCAGAGGATTACAATAGGACAAAACCAATATACATAAGGCCATATAGGATGAAGCTAAATGAAAGACCTCCAAGATATAGAAAAAAGAGCCATATAATGTGTGATTGTTGTACTTACTGTACTACATTATTCCTCATCTCTTTTGTTGTCCCTTGGTTATCCCATATTGTTATAGTATATTACCTTGTTATTTGGTATATTATATATATGTTTGTTTATTAGAAATAGGATAGGGAAGGGGGAAACAAGATGGGGGAGGAGAAGGAGGAGGGAAATGGAGACAAAAACATGAGAAGGGGTAGCAATGTTTGTGAAGAAATGCACCTTCTATCTGGTGAATATAGTATAACCCTTCTATTAATTACAATAAAAAATACATTAAAGGGAAAAAATATAGCCGGGCACCTGTAATCCTAGCTACTCAGGAGGCTGAGATCTGAGGATCAAGGTTCAAAGCCAGCCTGGGCACAAAAGGACCTAAGACTCATCTCCAATTAACTTCTAGAAAACGGCAAGTGAGGCATGGTTCAAGGGTAGGGGGGGAACCTTGACGAGCTCAGGGACAGTGCCCAGGCAGAGTTCAAGCCCTATGACCCACAAAAAAATAGATAGATAGATAGATAGATAGATAGATAGATAGATAGATAGATAGATAGATAGATAGGTAGATAGATAGATAGATAGATAGATAGATAGATAGATAGATAGATAGATAGATCCATGAATACTATAAACAGCTATTTAGTGCTTGTGCTTTAATACTTTGTGGAGAAAATTACTGAACTTTATTGATGAAAATGTGCAGATTTAACAAAATGAGGAGAAAAAAATAAAGATATTTTCAATGGGTCAAAAAAAAAAAAAGATCTGAAGGCCAATCAATCTCGGTTCAGCATTTCTGGATCCTATATATTTCTCTGACTAGGCCCAGGTACAATTTCTCCTAACTTAGCACTGACAAAGTTAACTACACTCAACATTCCCACCATGAAATTGTAGAAGAATGGACTCACAAAAAAATGGAAAGTGACATTCAGTAAATGGAGGAGAGGAAAGCATTCAAATAGGGAATGCCACATCCAACTGGACAGAAATTTTAAGCCTACATGTCTTACGGTTGAAAGGGCTCTAGGGGGATGGCGATCCCATCTTGAGTTCTGCCACAAGAAGGCTTGGATAGGCATCCTTTGAGATAGATATGCAGGATTAATCTATGGTCTCTTGAATAGCCTAATACCCTGACCTGGTTATGGAGGCCTGGAGCTATCATGTACACTCTCTAGATGTGAGAAAAGCATGCAAGCTTCTTCAAACTCTAGTAAATTTTTAATGGCATCAATTCTGGGAAAACTCCTTAAGCTTGGAACCAGTGCCAAAAATCCTGGCCAGTCACAATTTGTAAATCTGTATCTTGATATTCAAGTTTTTGTCTCTTAGCAACAAGTCTTGGTCTTGTGCCTATGTTCCTATTATCTGTCTTGTGTGTCAGTTTTCCTTCCCAGCTTAGGTATGTACGAAACAATAGAAAGAAGTGATAGGGCAAATCTAATCAAGTCCCTGGTCCACTGGCTGCATCCCATTGGATGAATCCTTGTAAAGTGGTAATTATTAGCTTTATTTAGTAGGGAGGCACAGGGTAGGAACAGGAAGTGGTTGGGGGGGGGCATTTCTTATTCTCTGTCCTTTTCTGATTCCAATATAATCTCCTGTCTTTGTGCCAAATTGAAAATGGAACAGATGCTTTGGCATTTGTAATTACACAAATATACAATTAGCCTTACCATCAGTGGGCTTAGTTTTCTAGATATCAATGGATATGTGTTACTTTATTCTTTTCCTGGCTTTTATTTTTATTTTTGGCCATATTAGATTTAAATGCAGGGTGTAGGGCCTCATGTTTGCTAGGCAGGCACTGTATGACATGAGGGATGTCATCTTTTTCTTTAGTTATTTTTCCGATATGGTCTGGAATTTTTGCCAGAGCTGATCTCAGACCACAATCCCCCTGACTTTTGGTTCCTGAGCAGCTTATATTACAGGAGTGTGCCCCCACATTCAGATCTCTTTCTATGCCTTTAACTCACCAGTCCATCCCCTTCTCTCAGGTCAATAGTAAAGACTATAACATAAGTGATCCCCCTTCCTTATTTTGATGCTATGGAACAAATCCCCCAAGTATCCAAACATTGTTGTCTCATGATCTAAAATCCAGAAGGAAGGAAGGAAGGAAGAAAGGAAGGAAGGAAGGAAGGAAGGAAGAAAGGAGAGAGGGAGGGAGGGAGGGAGGGAGGGAGGGAGGGAGGGAGGGAGGGAGCAAAAGTCTCTTATGTGGATTTTTATACATGAAGCCAGAAAGAAAAGACACCGTAAGCCATTGGAACATGAAGACAATACCTCCATTACAGCTTCTCGCCCCTTGTGTCAGAAATGGCTGTCTCTGTGTGCCTTGCTGGGTAACCACAGAGATAACATGTCAATCCTCACATCCTTCCTGGATACACTGTAGTCATTTGGGGAATGACCTGGAACTAATGACATTCAAGGCTTCATGTTCATTCTGAGGGGCATAAATTAGTGAGGTTAAAAGACCATTTTCAACACTCTAAGTAAGGTTAGTGTTTCTGGGAGCACTACTGGAGAAAGCACAGCCAGAGAGATTAGTTTTATTAGCAAAGAACATAGACCTGGCATACTGGGCAGGGCATAAAGCTAACTACCACAACCAGGAAACTGGAATGCTTGATGTTTCAGGAGAGTGGCTCAGGACTAGAACCTCCACAGTGCCAGGTCTTGAGGCCTGCTTTCTGGTAGTTCCTGAAGCCTCCTAGAGAGGGCAGGCTTCAAGTTGAGGTGATAGGAGGCCAAAGTAAGAAACTGGGATATGCATGAAGTCATTAAGTACTTTGTTGCTCTGCTTTCCGGGTTTTAATGACCACTATTTTGAAATGAAGAAAATGTATCTTGCATAATGATCTAGAGAATTTTTACCGCCATGAATTAGATTGCTTATTTTTTACATATAATGATAACTTTAATTTCATAAAAATTGTTTTATACAATACAGAATGTTTTATAGAGCATTTAATTTACGTTTTTCATACTTTTTTAACCAATGATTTCTCTCTAACAAAATCCTACAAGAAATTTCTCATCTGTAAGATGATGTCATTCATTTAACAAATATCTATGTTCTAAGCTGATCTGCACCATAAAAATAATAATGATGATAATGATAACAATAAGTTAAAAGGAAACAATGCAATTCCATCAGAACCTTTACCATTGAAGTCTAAGTGGAGCCTGAATTTCCAGGGAGCCACCTGCCAAGTAGAAACAGGGCCTGGCAACTATTCAAAGACTGATGTAGACTTCATCTCATTCAATGAACAACACTGAGCTCACCCAGCATTTCACAGTATGACCATGCTTAACTGCATCTGGTGTTTTTCTCTGTTGTTTTAGAGCAAAAGGAACAGATCACACACACACACACACACACACACACACACACACACACTCACCTATTCCTCCTACATCTGCCTTCAAAATGCTTTTCCTGTAAGTAGAGGAACACAATCATATATTCACATTTTTAGGGTGCTCTCTTCTACTGTCATTTTGTTTCTGGATGGAAATCTGTGGGGGAGGATAAGTTACATTGGCAGAATTTTTTTTAAAAAACAATCCCTGTGGTGTTGCAGAAGTCTTGGGGTAGAGGCATGGGAGGTACAGAAATATGATTATGATCTAATTGTAAGGAAAGAAACATAAAAGCTATATGGCACGAGAACAAGTCACCCACTAAGGATGCCCCAGGGACAACTTGTGCGCAGGATAAAAGAAGAGTACAACAGTAAGAAATGAGCTATGTAAGCCATAGGTTAACTGAAGAAAATGGTGTTCAATAATATTTTCTTCACAGATACATTTTACTCTTGCCACCTTTGTAAACAAAGAAGCTCTGAGGATATAGCTCCTGTTCAAACTTGAGACCAATCTGTGGGACTAAAATAGAAAAAATGGCATTCACAGTTTTAAACAGAATACTTGCCATGTGACAGGTACTATGCTAAGCACTGATTGGTACTTAACAGCTCTGCTTCTCAGGAGCTCTCTGGCTGGAGTAAGACAAGGACCCAAAAGCAAACAAATGTCTCACTGAGTCATTCATTGGCCAATGTGGACTGAGTATCTACTCTGAGCCAGTCTCTGAGCTGGACAACTAGAAATGCAGGCCATCAACAAGTGAAACATTTCCTCAACTCTTGGCAAATACAATGTGTGGAGATAGCAGCCAAGCAAATAATTGCACAATTATAGAACGGCCTATGTTCTAGGCTATGAAGATGAGTCCCAGGAGCCAAAAGAGCCAAAAATGGGGAATTTGATTAGTCACAGAATTCAGGGAAGGCTTCCTCAGCTGAGACCTGCAAAAGGATTAGAGATTTTGTGCATAAAGAGAGGTGAAAGAGCCTTGTAGGCAGTTCTGTCCAGATCTGGAGCTATGGGAAGAATGCGGAAATAATATTGTTCAGGTAGGACAGGACCTATGCAGAAAATTGTAAGTCACATTGAGGTTTTATATATGCCCTCTGAGCAACAGATAGCTAGAAAATATTTATAACTGTGACATAAAAGGCACCACTTGGAATACAGAAAATGTAATTCGTTCTTCCTAAAGAGTGAAAAAGTCTGGAAATACTACTGGGGCGAAATGTGACATTTGGGCTGGGCTCTGTCACATGTGTAGATATTTGGTAGTATTAGGTAAAGTCTTCCAACACAATGCCAACAATATAAGGAAAGGAACCAAGGAAAAGGGAACTGGGCCATCATTGGAAAATGTAGGCACAGCATGTGATATTCTGGTATGTGATGGCATGTAATGTGGGAAAGGAGAGATTCTCCAGCAGAAATATGGAAGAAAGAAATGTTAAGGAACAATTATGAAGTTTAAGACAAAGCCATTTAGGTCCAGAGAAACAGTGGCCTAGAATCTCAGTTTTCTTATACCTTCCATGACTATCCGTTCTCTATTCTCACAAGCTAACAAACTTTCCTCTATCACCAGAGTTAGGTGCTTGCACTCTGAGAATCTGGTTCTGACACTGGTAAGGGATCTTCAGAATACCAAGATCTCAGCAAGCTTCATTATCCTTTCTCCACCCCAGAACTGCTCTCAGTCCTTTTGCCTTGATCCCAACATTTTGGTTGTCTAGATTCTTTGTCTATGGTTTATACAGTGCCTTCTAACTTTCACGTTCAAGTTTCCCATTCTTAGTTTTCAGTTTTCCAGCTTATCTTCTCAGAACTTTTAAGCTGTCATTGTCTCACTGCCAAATCTGACCTCTTTTGATTCTTTAGACTCTTGGGATCCACATGTACTATATGGAAATTTCCAATGCCCTCTCTACTATTTCTCAGCCAATTTCACCTATTCAGTTCTTTCTAGACCTTTTGATTCTTTCTACTCCATTTTCCTTTGCCATTAGGGTGTCTGCCAAATGGTACTATGCTCCAAAGAGTTGAGGAGATTCTTTCTACTCTGTAAGGATTGCATTGCCATGGTATCTGTCCTATATTAATCCATTCACCTCTAACTTTGAATAATCCAAGGATATAGCTTTTGAAACATCCAAATCTTAATTGCCACCATTCATCGATGTTTTCCCAGCATTCCACAAATGACTGGGTCAAGCAAAATGAAAGCTGATGATGGCATACATTTTTCCATCTCATCTTTATGGTTCTGGGAAATCACATTAAGTTGAATATTTTCCTTTTCAATGAAAACAGGGTCTCTGTCAGAATTTTATGAGATGGTGAAAGTAACATGTTTAGTTAGTTAGCTCCAAGGGCCAGTAAGCAAGTGTTTATTAAAGAATTGTTACTATAAAATACTTCAACAATGAAAAAATATAGATATATTTGTGTTTTGTATTTCATATTTTTCTTGGATTAGGTTGTTTGACAACTGGCTAGTGAGCCAAACAAAAATAAGACAGTTTTTTTTAGCAGAAATAGGCAAGCTCTTGCCATGAAGGGCTGTCATAACCACACAATTCTGCCCTTATAGAGTCTACCCACAAAAGTAGAAAAAAATAAGTACAGCGGTGTCCTAATAAACTTTACAGGAACAGGTTACAGACAGCCCCAGGAGCCATTGTTTGCTGATCTGCAATGTACAAGATGCTTTTCAACTTGAAATGAGGTCACATCCTCACAAAAGCATCGTAAGTTGAAAATATATATTTGATATACCTACCCTATCTAATGCCACGGCTTAGCAACACAGAATTCTGAAGGCTGTTGGTTACTTATCTCTGATTGTGTGACTGCAGAGCTCTTATGGCCCACTGTCCATGCCCAGTACACAGAAAGTACCTATTGCATGTTAACTCAAGGAAGGATCAAAATAAAGAACCTTGACATAAGATCTCTAATAAGTTCATATCACTTTTCAGCCACTGGAAAGACCCAGGCAGAAATCAGAGATCACCTGGAAATGATTGCCTAAGATACTACATTGATTAATTATTTGCTTTATTAGTTTAGCAAAACTTCCTTGAAAATCTACTGTGTTGGGTAATGGTAATACAATGGTAAGAATATTTTTTCTTACTCCATAGCAATAACAGCTATACCATCTTAAGAGGTGAGTATGAATTACACAGCATACAGTTAAAAGATGTGATTTAGAGCCATGAAGGAAAATCTATGATGTTATTAGTTTTAGCTAATAAGGCATTTTCTTGTTTAGTTTTAGGTTTAGTCAAAGTGGGTTCCAACAAGTTTCTCTGAAGAAATGCTTGTGCCAAGTTCTAAAGTATGAGGATAAATAAACCAAATTGAAACTGTTGGGAAGGACATTCCAGATAAAGATAAAACATGTGCCATTCTCTGCCAGGATCAGGAAAATGAATAATAACAGACGCTGGAGGGGATGTGGCCAGGAGGGATCACTACTACACTGTTGGTGGGAGTGCAAACTCATTCAACCACTATGGAAAGCAGTATGGCAGTGCCTCAAAAGGCTAAACATAGAACTCCCCTATAACCCAGCAATTCCACTACTTGACATTTACCCAACCATCCAGAAACAAGGGCATACTAAATCCACTAGCACAACAATGTTCATTGCAGCACTATTCACCATAGCAAAGATATGGAACCAACCTAGATGTCCCTCAGTTGATGAGTGGATCAACAAGTTGTGGTATTTGTACACAATGGAATTCTATGCTGCTGTCAGAAAGAATGACATCGCCTCATTTGTTAGGAAATGGAAAGACTTAGAAAAAATCATATTAAGTGAAGTAAGCCAGACTCAAAGGAACTTAGGCTCAATGGTTTCCCTCATTCGTCATAATCAGTAGAAACCTTGGGCTCTACTAGCAGAGATCTGCAATAGAGCAAAATCTTGATACATAAGGCCATATAGTATGAAGCTAATTGAAAGGACCTCCAGGATATTGAAACAAAAGCCATATTGTGAATGATTGTTGTCCTTAATGTACTATGTTGTCTCTCATCTCCTTTGCTGTCCCTTGGTTATCTCATATTGTTACAGTATCTCACTTTGTTATCTGATATACTGAATTTATTTGTATTTGGTTATTTGAAATTTGATAGGGAAGGGGGGAAAACCAAGACGGGTGGGGGGGTGGGGGGAGGGTAATGGGTACCAAGACATGTGAAAGGGTATCAGTGTATGTGAATTAATGCACCTTCTATCTGGCAAATATCATGTAACCCTTTTTACTAATTACAATAAAAAATAAAATAAATAAAAAATAAAAAAAACATGTGCCATTCTCTATGGTGAGGCAGGATATAGCATTCCCAAAGAACTGAGACAAGGCTGGTGTGGCCAAAGCACATGTAACAAAGATACATGGCTTAAAATGTGGTCAAGAAGAAGAGACTTTGCTTTAAAAAAAAATGATTGTCCTTCACCTAAAAGCAGTAGAAAGCCAATGGCAAGGCTTAAATAGAATTAGATTTGCATGCTGAAAAAAGTATGCTTTTAGCTAGGGTGTTATAAATGAAGTGTAGAGAGACATACTACATCCCCAGAAGAGAAATTTCTAATTACAATTAGATCATTCTTTTGGGGGACAAACGGGGATCGAGCAGTTTGGTGATTCGTAAGTCAAAAGTGCTATCTCTGTCATGGAAAAGTCACTTAAACACTTTCTGGTATCTATGGAAAAATGAAGACATACATGAGTATTTGTATTTTATCAGTGGTGTTTTTTTGATCTTCTCAATGTTTCTCTTTCAGTGGGGGAATGCAAATGAATGTGCATAAAATTTATTCACACAGAGACTAGGTGACCCAATGATTCAACTTGTTGTTCAACCTGACTTAACTTGCCACACGTGTAACATTTTGGCTCAGATGCCAGGTGGGTCATGATAAAATATATTTTATGTTTGAACTATGACTATCTGTAAGTATATTAACTATGTGCAGAGATTAAAAGCCAGTACTCCAAATGATAGCTTGGTTACTTATAAAATGAGGTTAAATAAAAGATATGATCATTTCTGACTACTTAATTTGTTCATCCCTTATGATGTCCCTAAAATATAAACGATCATAAACAAAAAGTCTTCCACACTGTATGTCATTTTGCCTCCCCTGAGGACATTTTGGTTATCACAGCTTTGGGAGACCAGGGAGAAAGGTGGCTTGGGGTAGTACTGGTATGAATGTGGAGTGAACAGGAATGCTGCTAAACATCCTACAGTACATACAGTCCCTCCCTCCACCAGCCACAGAGGTTATCCACACCAACAAGAGGTTGAGAAGCCCTGGTTTGGAATCATATTAGTCCACAAACTCCTTTCAATTCTGATTGCTCCAAGTGTGCCCCTCCCTCTCTCTCCTTCTCCCTCTCTCTCTCTCCTTTCCTTCATCTTTCCCTTCCTCTCAATTCTTTATCCCTTCTCTTTCCCTTCCTCTTTCTCCTCCTCCTTCTACTTTTCATCCTCTTGCTCCTTTTCTTCCTTCTCTTTCTCAACTTGTACAGAGTATAGTCTGGCCCCTGTGAATCTCCTTGATATACCTCAAGTACTCCAATCCATTTAATCTTTCCATGATGGAAGTTTGCCTTAAAAAAATGTTAAAAGGGCCAGGAGAGTGGCTTAGTGGTAGAGTGCTCACCCAGCATGCACGAAGCCTTGGCTTCAATTTCTCAGTATCACATACACAGAAAAAGCCAGAAGTGGTACTGTGGCTCAAGTGGTAGAGCACTAGCTGTGAGAAAGAAATCCCAAGGACAATGCCCAGGCCCTGAGTTCAAGCTCCAGGACTGGTAATAAAAAAGAAAAAAAAACATGTTAAAGTAAAAATCTACTGAGATGTTGATTAACCCAGCAAAATAAAAAAAAAACTTTTAAAGTTCATGGTTTATGCAGAGAATTTCCCTCTCAAACATAAACTCTACAAATATCTTTTAAAATTACCTTAGAGTACAATGTAGTAATACCTTCCACCAAATTTAGCCAAGCAGCAAATCACATCTGTAATCCTCTTCGTGAGGATGGCTTCTGGCTTTACCTGCCTCACTTCACAGCAGTTCCAGCTGTTATAAGTTTGAATCAAGTCCTGCAACCTTGGTTGGTGACCTGAACTGTGGCTCATAATCTAAAGTGAGATTTCTTGGCTTTTCATAGCTCTTAGGCATAAGTCACTCCAGTCTGGTGTGGATTTAGAATCCAGAGATCAGTCCCAGATTCTTATGTCTCACTTAGACTTCATTCTAGTCCCCTTCTCCATCAAGCAAGAAGCCTTTATAACATGTAAATACACTCTTAGCAACCTCACTCTGCTCTGCTCCAGTTCAGACACTTCTTATGGCTCCTTCTGATAAGATTTGCTGTTTCATTTATTTATCTCATTTCTACACATCCTTTACTTTTCATCTTACTTATAATTTCCCCAAGAAATCTTTCCCTGTCTCCCATGTTAGTTGTATAACATCAGAACACGTGAGAATACTTAATTATTCCTGCATTATCTTTCATCTAATGTTAATGGTGCTCTTTCTGACCAGGCTATAAAGCAAACCATGAGTGGGTGTTCCAAAAAAAAAAAAAAAACCTTGGATTTGGTACTGTTGAAAATAGTTTTGATCTTTTACTTGGAATCACATGTTTTGGACCTAATCATTCCTTTAAGAGTAGACCTGAACCAATTTTGCAAATAATTCTGGTATCTTGATAGAACAAAAAGCTACCTTTATATAACTCAATCAAGATCATTCGGCCTTTAATATTCTTATGTAAAGAAGGAATTAGGCATCTTTGGTGCTCCATTTCATCTTCTAGACCATTCTAACTCTAATCATGTGACATCAGTCCATGGGTGTGCCACCACTGTGTCCAATTTCTGTATTTCATTCTAAGACATCCTGAAAGGATGCATAGTTTGGAAGCACAAAGGATTAAACACCGTCTGGAGGACAGCTTGTGGGCAAAAGTTGATGGAATTTCTTTTTTTCACCACACTATTCTGGAATACATTCTTCAGAATCTCCTAAGGGGATTAAGCCATAGTTTACTACAGTCATGATTGAGCCAACAATGTGTTTTTAGATTCACATTCTTTCATCTCCCTTTCCCAATTCCAACACTCATGCTCTCGTGTCACTTTCAAAATAAACTACCTGAACATAAACAACTTCCTGGGCTTTTATTCTGAAGGAGATCTACTCTAAGACAATAGTGAATATTATAAGACAGTAGCTGCTTTGTTTCAGAAATCCTAGATCTGTCTGTGGTGTTCCAGATAATGATTCTTATCCCAAATATGTTTACATCCTAAATCCTTCTTATTTTACCTCAACTTGGCAAAATGGACTTTGATTAAGATAAAGGTCTTAATGCAGGTAGACTGTCTTAGAATATCCAAATGATCACCAAATATAATTACACAACCTTCTAAGACACCATCAGTATCAGAAAGAAAGTTATGTGGTGATGGAAGCAGAGACTGTGGTGATATACTTTAAAGACGCAGGAAGAGGCAACAAGCCAAGGAATTCTGGCTACCACTGATGGAAAAGTAGAAGAAATTTATTCTCTCCTGAGACTTCCAGAAGGAATCTAGATTTTTAGCTCAGTGAAACTGACTAACTGGACTTCTGATCTTTTCTGTTTTAAGTCACTACCATCTCTTTTTTAAAGAATCTGATTTATGAAGCCAGGAGCTTAGCCTGATGGTAGAGTGCTTGCCTAGCACTCTGGGTTCCATTCCTTAGTACTATATATACAGAAAAAGCTGAAAGTGGTGCCATGGCTCAAGAGGCAGAGGACTAGCCTTGAGCAACATATGTCCAAGGACAATGCCAGGCCCTGAGTTCAAGCCCCAGGCTGGCATATATATGTATATATATATATATACATATATATATATGATAACTAACTTAGACATTTCATATAAGTATAAAACAGCAAGTTAAAGAGAATTGCTCAAATGCTTTTGCTGTGGTGGGGACAATTGCTCATGTCCTCTAAAACCTAAAAGAGAGAAATCAAATTGATGTTAGGGTTGTGTATCAATCACATGATCATTTTAAGTGTCTGTGTCTTTATCAGGACTCTATGTACAACAAATGTTGTGTTCTCATTTTGTAGGTACACTCTGGTATTTTTAATAATATATGTAAATTTTGTAAAAAATATATTATTTCCTATCTTGTTGATCATCTTGATACCACATTTTCCTGTTACACAAACATTTCTGAGTGTGGTCCTCAGAGGCCATGCCAATCGAGAGGAAATGTTTCTGAGAGGTGTCTGAGTTAGATGTGGCCTTTTTTTTTTATGAAGTCTGCAATTCTAACAGCTGTGTCCTAAATTAAGAAGAAAATGGGCATTTCTCCAGAGATGAACAATTCATCAAGAACTCATTTTGGGCATAATATAAAGCTTTGATAATTCAACCTTATGAGAAGGTTGGCCATGTTGAAACATGTTGTTTAAGGAAATGTAGTTAGATGGGTTTGAAATGCAAACAAGATTTAGGTAAATAGAATGTGACCAAGTATAAGTGCCCAGGAAACCTGCTTGATGACAGCTAAGACTTATAATTGGTATATCAATTATTTCTATGTTAGTGGATATTTTTTATGATGCTTGAGGGTACTTAAAAAGTTTATTCTCATAAGCAATTTAAACATTTCTCTTGAAATACTGTTTGCAGTAGTAATTTCTTTTGCAAATTAATCTCAGAGTCATAACATTTTAGAACTGAGAGGGCTTCATAGAAAATCTAATGCAACTCTCTTTTCGGATCACTTTTACATCTGTGCTCCCAGGACAAGGATAGTCCTCCACATACCCTCTATCCAGCTCCAACTCCTGAAACTCGAACTCCAGCACAGCTGCTCCCTCTCCTTGCCTGCAAGGAAGGATCAAATATGGCACGAGTCATGCTCTACAACGTTCTTCTCCCTGGCCACCCAGATAGACCTGTTTTAATCTTCTCTTTCCTACCTTGTCCATCAGAACTACATGTATCCACATCTTATGTTCCTACATATTGCCAGTCACTTCTTCCATAACACTGAGAAAAGGAGCAACCACTCTTCTACTCTGCATTCTACAGCTTTCTCAAAAGCCCATTCCACTGGCTTTTGCAAGGGTGACTAACAACAAAGCTTAAAACTCTTAGACCATACCATTTCTTGATAGCAGTTGGAATACCCGATGCCATCTCTCTTAAACTCCTCTCCTTCTTGGTTTCTGTTCCCCATGACTCGCTCACTCTTGTCATTTCTTTGTAATCATCTCTTAGTTTATTTTCATCTTCTCTTCCCAACTTTCACTTTTAATTATTTCTGTGCAGTACTCACTGAAGTTTGAAAGCAGGGCCTCATGCTCACTAAGCAGACACTCTACCACTTGAGCCATGCCTCAGAGCTTTTCATTTTAGTTTTTTTAAATAAAGTCTCATATTTTTGCTTAGGGCCAGCCTGGACCATGATCCTTAAGCTGATAGACTTGTAAGTAAATATGTTGGGTGGTATACAAATGTATTTACTGAAAGATGGTAGATTCAAGAGAGAACTCAGAAAGTGTTATTCCTTAGACATGCAAAGTCAAAGTTCAACAAAATAAACACCAGGAAACAGATACTTGAAAGGGGTGAGGTAGAGTCAAGGGAAAGGGGTAGACAAATGAAGAGAAGAGGAGAACTCAGTTAAGAATTCAATGAGTATCCTATCAAATTAAGAAAAGTAAGGGAGAGATGGGTGAGAATGTTGAAAGGACTAACACTGATTAAAATACACTGTATTTACAAACTTTTTCTGCCAGCTACTTGAAGATTTTTTTACAGAAAGAAAGTCATATTCCAGTAAGTCCAATATAATCATGTTCAAGAGAAATTTATACCTGTAGTTGGGATCAATGCATAGGATTTTAAACACAGTTTTATAATTTAGAAGTAATCAAATACAGAACAATTGTAGGAGAAACTGAGCTGTGCTAAGTAACCAGCTTTAAGAATGGGAAATGTAATCCTTTGATAGGAGAGTCCTAGATGTGTACTAATTATTACAAATGAGGGAAACCATGGAGACTATGTTCCTTGGGGTCAGGCTTAGTTCACTTAATAAGTATTTTTCCTCAAACTTTTCCATTTCCTTACTAATGGAGCAATGTCATTCATTCTGATGGCAGCATACAATTCCTTTGTGTATAAATACCACATCTTGTTGATCCACTCATCAACTGACGGGCATCTGGGTAGGTTCCATATCTTTGCTATGATAAATAGTGCTGCAATGAACATCATTGTACTAGTAGTTTTAGTATATCCTTGTTTCTGGACATTTGGGTAAATGCCAAGTAGTGGAATTGCTGGGTCATAGGGGAGTTCTATGTTTAGTCTTTTGAGGAACCGCCATACTGCTTTCCACAGTGGTTGAATGAGTTTACACTCCCACCAACAATATACTAGTGATCCCTCCTGGCCACATCCCCACTAGCATCTGTTGTTATTAGATTTCTTGATCCTGGCCATTCTAACTGGAGTGAGGTGGAATCTTAGAGTTGTTTTGATTCGCATTTCTTTTATGGCCAGAGATGTCAAGAATTTCTTCATGTGTCTATAGGCCATTCTTATTTCCTTCTCAGAGAAGTCTCTCTTTAAGTCTTTGGCCCATCTTTTAATGGGATGGTTGTTTTTTTGAAGATTTGTTTTGGGGAGATTCAATTTTTTAACTGTAGCTATATTTAGATATGAGGCCTTTGTCTGTTATATGGCTAGTGAAGATCTTCTCCCACTCTGTGGGCTTTCTATTTAACTTGCTAGCTACATCCTTTGCCATACAGAAACTCTGCAGTTCAATGCAGTCCCATTTGTCCAAACTTTCTTTAATTTGTGTGTTTTAGGGTCTTTATTAAGAAAGTTTCAACCTGTGCCAAGGAGACCTATTCCTTCTTGTAAAGTTTTCAGGGTATCTGCTTTTATCTCAGGGTCTTTGATCCATTTAGAATTAATTCTGGTGCATTACAATAGCTCAAAACGTAGGTACATAAGGTCATATGGGATGAGAGTAAGTGAAATGATCTCTAGGATATGGAAACAAGAATTTTATCTTGTGTGATTGTTGTTCTTAATGTACTATATTATTTGTCTTCTCTTTTATTTTTTTTTTGCCCTTCTGGTTAATTTCATATTGTTACTATATCTGACTTTGTTACCTGGTATATTGTATATATGTTTATTTGTTTATTTAAAATAGGAAAGGGAATGGGGGAAAAACAAGATGATTGGGAGGGGGTGGGGGAGAAGTGGGGACAAAAACATGAAAAGGGGTATCAATGTGTAAGACGTAAGGCACCTACCACCTGACAAATGTAACTGTAACCCCTCTATACATTATCCTGACAATAAAAAAAATTCACAGACTTCAAAAACAATGGGAAATGTTCAACACTATTCTCTCTCTTATGCCTTTTTGCACTAGATAATTTTCTGAAAGTGAAATGGCTCCATGATTATTATTTACATGACAATTCTGTGGTTTTTTCGGCTACTGAGTTCTGGAGAGTGTTGTTGTGTGCTACCAATCACAACCTTTTAGTAGGGAGTAGAGAGGGAAAGGATGTAGTCAGGGAAAAACAAAACTGCAGGTTTCCCTATCTGGTGTTTCTAATCTAGTAAGGCTAGACACGTGGGAAGAAACCAGCTGAATGACAGCAACGCCAAGAAGTCACAGATTCAAAAGAGAGGTTTTCACAGAACCAACAAACCAGTGAAGGATGAATTCTGGAAGACAGGGATACAGTAGAAGAAAGGACTTGTCTCAGCTCATTTCATGTATGCAGAACTAAGGGAGAGTAATCCATGAGCCTTGAACCCTAGTCCTGCCAAAAATTCATGTTAGTAATATCCAGATTCTGCATGTCACATCAGTCTTTACTGCTTGTTCACTTTCAAATCACTGCAAAATCTCAAACTACCAATTCCTGAAGTCAGAGTTTTGGCAGCCATACCTCACAAATATTGACACAGTAGGTATGTCATCCATGCCAAATACATCAATTTCATATCCTACCCTCTGGATATTTAAATATATAACATAGTAACTAAAATATGGTATCTGCAGGAGAGAATTCCAATGGTGTAATTCCCTTAGAACAACTAACTTAACAGTTAAATAAAATAAATACCAGGAAGCTGGAATGTGTGTTGGAGGGAATGAGGTCAAGAGGAGGGGGACAGATAAATGAAGAGAGGAAGAGTGGGTGAGTGAAATCTTAATATTCAATTACATTTGTGAAAATGAAACTAGGTAAAAATTGAGGGGATGAGTAAGGATGGGAGGGTTGGAGGAGAATGATGAGAGACACTGATCATGAGATATTAAATTCACACTCTGAGATCTTGAACTGTACAATATTTAAGAGTAATAAAAAGTAAATAAATAATGGTACTAGAAAAAATGTGTAACAGGGTTTTATCCATCTTTTCTGAATTCTTGTGTAAAAATTTATGAAAACAGCTTTTTCGACTGTCGACATACTTTTTCTCTGAGTCATAAATACAAATACAAGAAAACCCGACATGTAAATTAAAGAGGCAAAGTCCTCATTGTTGCCTTTCCCAGTCATGTCTTTTGTAGCTTTCTTCCAGTAAGCAACAAGATAAATCATCTACAATAAAAATCAACAAAAGCCTTGAGAGTTTACTGAGGAGAAAGCAGGGAGGTGTGCACATGATTAACTCTGGCTGAATTGAGAGTTTCTGAATGATTAAGAACGCAGAACTTGACTAAGTCAGAAACCATGTGGTCTATAACAGAAAAATCTTCTAAAGCAAAACAACATAAATTTGCAGATGAAGCAAACAGAAGAATTCTATAACTTTATAACTAGGAGAAGAACCGTCTCTCAACGTCCTCAGCTGGACCCTGAATTGAGACACGGAAAAATTATAATCAAATGTGTTCTTAGAGACTTTTGTCATTGGGGGAGCGTGGGGGGGATTGTATTGCAACAAACAAAGTCCTCTTATGTTAATAATGCCTCCTTTTCAGCCAAATGAGGAGGGGCGTAAAGCTGGATTTCCCTGCTTTGCTATGATAAATGGCTTTTAATGCCACATATTTTTCTAATGAAAAGAGAAGCATCAAAATTCTCACTGAAGGAACAGCTACACATGTGTTATGAGCTAGACACTGAGGCTCTCCCACAGAACTAAGACCAGTAGTGGCAGAATGTGTTGGCCTACCTATCGTTGGCCACTAACTTCCTAAATACTAATAAGTTTTAAGTATTTTAAGCAAGTAACTTCACTGTCATGGTTTTTAGTACTTCATTCTTTATTCTTTAATGACAGAAACTACATTAGACATGAAAAAAAAAACAAATTTTCCCCTTAAATGAAACAAATTCAGATTTTTGAAGGATGGCTGATATATCCAGTCAATATTCTACCTATTTGTAGTCTTACGAATACTTCTTGTAAATAATGATTTCCACACCATCTCTGCAGTCCCCACGTAAAGACATCCAACCTTGTAAATTTTTAGAAGCTACAGAACATCGTACATCGGTCATTATTTTCTTTGTGAGCGCTCTGGTCAGCAGGCTTGGGAATATACCTCTCATATGTTCGTCAAAGGATAAAGGACACCAAATATCACTGGCCTACCCAGTTCATATGGAAAAACAGATCAGATTTAGAAAGTTGTGAAAAAAGTGTGGATGCTTGTGTGTTTATCATCATACTATTTAACTATTTTGCTATTTTAAGGAGGTAGTCATTCCAATTCAGAGGAATTTGGACTTCCCATGAATTCCCTCTTTTTGATTCTTTTGTGCTTATCATCTTATCCTAATGGAAAAAATAAGCCTTTGGGCTGACTGACTAGTACTCAGCATATTATATCTATCTAGCACTTGAATTTGTTCTTATTGTTCCATTAGATAATGTAATTGAAGAGAGACGCACAGTTTGGGAAACTCTGCTGATCAACATCTTTGTAAGAGGCCCACCAAGGTACCTCGCTAGTTAGTAGCAGAGCATGGGTTAAGAGCTGAGAGCAGAAAGCAACGTGCATGCATGTCAGAGTCAAGAGACACAGCTTTGACTCTCCATTCTGACACTTCCTGGCTGAGTGGAGATAATTTATTACGTTAGTTGTTACATAATTTATGGAACCTCCTCAAGCAGATTCTTCCTGTGGGTGTGGACATTACATGAAATAACACGTGTAAAGTGCGAAAAAATCAGTTTATTAGTGTTCATTGCCATCTTGGCTACGTCAGAGACATCTTTGGGTTTGGACTTCGGGAAATCACTCCCACATAGTTGAGCAGAACTCATTGTTCCTAATCTCCACGTCCACTTCCAGAGCAAGGCTTCAGAGTATAATGACCTTTGTTGAGCTGTAGCCAAAGTCTCAGTTGTCACTATCAGGATGGATCAGAGCCCTGGGCATTTTACAAACACAGTGTTGCTTCACTCTAGAAGATGCTTCATTGGAGTCTTGAAGCCAGTAGTCAGATCAATCTCGGTTACTGGTTTTCCCACCCCAAGAAGCTCTGAATAGACCTCTGGGAAGTATTTTGAATAAATAATAAAAGTTTATTATTCCAGCTTTATAGTTCCCAGGAGCAAGCATGAACCCAGAATGTTGCCGGATCTCCCTCTTAGGCCCTAAACACATTACACAAGCATGTACATCCCATTCCTTGTAATTGAATCATATTACTTACAGTCACAGATCTTCCATTATAAAAATAATGTCTTAATTTTAACTAACATGCTTACTCCTCAAAATCTAACTGAAAATTTTCTAGGCTACCCAAAATATCCTAGGTAAACACACAAGCTCTCTTGTGGTAATGCTTGTGCCAAGCATCCTTCCTTTTCAGAGATTATTCACCCAGGGTACTTTTACATGTTGGTACTTTCCATGATTGGGAAACATGTTTTCCTCATTTTGCAGCCCTTCACCCCTCACTGGCAGGCCAGCTCCTCTGCAACTGCAACCCCTGTAAATCTTGTCAAAGCTATTTGTGACCTCAACATTCTCTAGTTTCTTGGGACTAGATGTGGCTCAAATGGTAGAGTCCTTGTCTAGAAAATTCAAGGCCTGAATTCAATCCCCAGTATAAAAGAAAAATAGGGAGGAAAAAATAAAAAGAAATCTATCCCTTTTCTTGGTCACGTGGTAGAAGAAAAGGGAGCCAAACTACATCTCATAATAATCACTCAGCTTTTGAAGTGTCCACTAGGTGATAATGGCTGAGTATTTTTCATATATTTTTATTATAATTAATAGAAGGGTTACATTATATTTGCCAGATAGGAGGTGCATTAATTCACATACTGGCTGAGTATTTTAATGCAAGTTAAGGTTTCCAAACTTTTCCTGTCTGGAGAGCAGAAATTGTAATAGTGTCTATTCTTATAGAATATTCTTCAGTACAGATCCCAAGATGAATGAATCAGAAGATGAAAATTCACTGAACACACCTAACCTCCTCAAGAGCCTAGCTTAGCCTCACAATGTGCTATAGAGTAACCCCACCCTTGGATCTCATGTCTGTGGAGACCAGGACTTCTTGACCTTCCCAGCATCAGGACAGAGAATCACACTGCCTATTACTACCCTAGGAGTAAAACTAATTAAAACTTCATATTTAAAGTTCACTTGCTATTTTCATACCATTATAAAACTGTAAAAGCAATTGAACAATCATAACTGGGGACCATCTGTATTAAGAGAGATAATTTACTGTGGTATCTAGCACATGTAAGGGGTCAGACCATATAAACTGTGGTTATTTGATAATGGGAAAAACAAAGATGCATAAGACGTATTCCATGCCGTCAAAGAACTTAATACTTAGGGTGATATGATATAAGCATGGTCCATGAGAATAATATGAGTGAATGATATCTTAATAACCTATAGAACACCCCTATCAGATGTGAAGAACAGACTAATGTGCACTGGATGACTCCAGGGGAGGCTAAAAGATGATAGGGAAGAGAATTTGCATAGGAAAGAGGATAGATACGGGAAACAAGGAAAGTGATGGGTAAATAGCCTTAACTGCTCAAAAGATACATACTCTTCTCAATTCATCTGTCAAGGCCCTGCTTGACAAACAAATTGTCCTTAAATAGGGAGTGAAGAGGGATGAGGATTCCAGCTAGGAAAACATCAATAAGTAACCCATTGAGATAGAAAGATACAAGACTGAAGACTCTTGTTGACAGGTTTTAATGGAAAATCCATGGCAATGTAGATGGCAGCCAGATTACGCTGAGCATGGAGTATAAATGGACACACTGGGTAGGCATTTGAGGTTTTAGATCACAAAACAATAAGGCATTTGACATGGAAGCTGTATATGGGATGGTAAATCCCATATACACCCAAGGATATCACTTACAACAGAAAGGGAATGTATATGGCTGCAATTGCTTCCACTTAAGTAAAGTCCAGAGAGAAGTTTCTAGAAATCAAAAGAGAAGCCAGGGCTGAAAGATTCTTGGAAGAAAAAATACATCCTGAACGGATAGGTTAGCCCAAGGTAGAATGGAGGTAACTTAAAGAAAAGAGGGCATGAGATACTGTGTGTTAGTCCCAAGATATGGTAAGAAAGGGGTATAGTATTATTACTGATAAACAAAGGCCATTTATCCTGTCATTTGTCAGCTTCTCTACCCAAGATCTCATGCTAGGTCATTGGAATCCAGAGATGAACATGACAGCCCATACCTACCGGGAAATTGCAGCCCCATCAGAAGGGAAACTAGATTGGAGGAGATAGATAAGTAGTTACTCATAAGTTGATAGATCTGAAAACTTAAATGTCACCTAGACTACACCTCACCTGAAACAAACTTTAAAGATGGGAAACTGAAGCTCAAAGGCACTAACATGGTTTCCAAAATTCACACCTTTAGTTAGTGTCAGCCCAGAAAGTGAGCCCAGAATTCACCAGACTCACCTGACCACATCATCATCACCCTATGCTGTGCCTTCCCTTTAGGTGATGTATGTTTAACATTACATTATTTATTACCTCTGGGTATCAAACAAGCCCTTTTCTTATTTACTCATCCTATTTATTAACTCCTCCAGGGCTAAGCATTCCTTTCATATCTCATTTTGTTTCTACATCTGTATGGTCATTACCAATTTACTCATACATGGGAGAGTTACTTCTTATTCCTAACTGCTGTGAAGTTTATGTCTCAGAAACGCATCTCTTTCCTTGTTCTAATCCCTGACCAGTCTTAGACAAGGATACTTAGCCCTTTCCCCATTCCTCCATACAAAGTCGCATAACTCAAAATCACTATAAATTCTAAAAAGAGTCACAGTTGATGACAAAAGAACACTAAAATGTTCTTTATAAGATCTGTACATTGTTGTATGAGAATCTCATCTAAATGTTCCTAATTTCGATATGGCTCATCTGTAATTGAATGCTGCTTGCCATCTTTGATAAAGCAAAATCTTTTCTTGAAATAACATTTCAAGAAAATGTCAACATTTCAAGCTGTATGTGTGTATATTATATATATGTATACATATTGTTCATGTAAGATTTCTTTTTTTCATAAACTTTGATATTGCAATTAATAGAAGGGTTACATTATATTCGCCAGAGAGAAGGTTCATTAATTCACATACATTGATACCCTTTCTCATGTCTTGGTCCCAATTTCCCTTCCCCTCACCCCCACCCCTAATCTTGTTTTCCAACCTTCCCTATCCAATTTCAAATAACCAAATACGAATATATCCAATATATCAGATAACAAAGTGAGATACTGTAACAATATGAGATAACCAAGACAGCAAAAGAGATGAGAGATAACATAGTACATTAAGGATAACAATCACTCATTATATGGCTTTTGTTTCTATATCCTAGAGGTCCTCTCATTTAGCATCATACTATATGGCCTTATGTATCTAGGTTTTGCTCTATTGCAAATCTCTGCTAGGAGAGCCCAAGGTTTCTACTGATTATGACAAATGAGGGAAACCATTGAGCCTATGTTTCTTTAAGTCTGGCTTATTTCACTTAATATGATTTTTTCTAAGTCATTCCATTTTCTTACTAATGGGGCAATGTCATTTTTTCTGACAGCAGCATAGAATTCCATTGTGTACAAATACCACATTTGTTGATCCACTCATCAACTGAGGGACATCTGGGTTGGTTCCATATCTTTCCTATGGTAAATAGTGCTGCAATGAATATCATTGTGCCAATAGCTTTAGTATGTCCTTGTTTCTGGATGATTGGGTAAATGCTTAGTAGTGGAACTGCTGGGTTATAGGGGAGCTCTATGTTTAGTCTTTTGAGGAACTGCCATACTGCTTTCCATAGTGGTTGAATGAGTTTGCACTCCCACCAACAGTGTAGTAGTGATCCCTCCTGGCCACATCCCCTCCAGCATCTGTTGTTATTAGATTTCTTGATCCTGGCCATTCTAACTGGAGTGAGGTGGAATCTTAGAGTTGTTTTGATTTGCATTTCTTTTATGACCAGAGATGTCGAGCATTTCTTCATGTGTCTATAGGCCATTATTCAACACAATACCCATCAATATCCCAATGTCATTCTTTAAAGAAATAGAAGAGGCAATCCAAAATTTCATATGGAATAATAAAAGATCTCGTACAGCAAAAAGCACTTTTCAGCAGAAAGAACAGCGCAGGAGGAATTTCGATACCAAACTTTAGACTCTATTACAGAGATATAATTATCAAAACTGCTTAGTACTGGCACAGGAGCAGGCCTGAAGACCAATGGAATAGAACTGAGGACCCAGATATTAAACCACAGACCTATGGCCACCTAATCTTTGACAAGGGAGCCAAAAAAAATAGAATGAAAGAAAGACACCCTCTTCAACAAGTTGTGCTGGCAGAACTGGTTAAGCACCTACAGAAAACTAAAGTTGGATCTTTCTTTGTCACCCTGAACTAGAATTAACTCCAAATGGATCAAAGACCTGGAGGTAAAAGCTGACACACTGAAAACTTTACAAGAAGGAATAGGAGATACACTAGGCCTCCTTGGCACAGGTGGAAACTTTCTTAATAAGGACCAAGAATCACAACAAATCAGAGAAAGGCTGGATAAGTGGGACTGCATTAAACTGCGGAGCTTTTGTATGGCAAAGGACATAGCTAGTAAATTAATTAGGAAGCCTACAGAATGGGAGATCTTCACCAACCATACAACGGACAAAGGCCTCATATCTAAAATATATCCCACAGCTCAAAAAATTGAATCACTAAAAACTAATCTCCAAAGAAACAACCATCCCATTAAAAGATGGGCCAAAGACTTAAAGTGTTCTCTGAAGAAGAAATAAAATGGCCCATGTAAGATTTCTACAAATAAAATTGCTTGTTGTCTTTTCCTGCTATCCACTCTCATGAAAGCATTCACCTAACCCCCAACTTTCAAAAGGAACAAATATGATGATGATGATGATGATGATGTTGATGATGATGATGATGATGAAAGACTAAAAGTGTGAGCATGGAAACTCCAAAATGGAAGTAAAATCTTGGCACCTGTGCCTCACACCTGTAATTCTAGCTGTTCAGGAGGATGAAATCTATAAGATTGTAGTGCAAAACCAGCCTGGGTACAAAAGTAGACTCTTATCTTCAATTAACCACCAGAAAACCAGAAGTGGCACTGTGGCTCCCCAGAGTTCCAGCCCCACAACCGACAAAAACAAACAAACAAAATCTGAAGTAAAATCTAAAAAGATTGCCTCTCTCTTAAGCAAGTTGCCAGAAGGGAAGACAGATATAGAAAAATATATTCTGATTTTGAGTGATCTCCTCAGTGACTTTTTGTAGTTTCAGGAATTTCACAAAAAGTATAGAAGTAAACTGTGAAATAATTGATTGCTTTGCTTTAAGAAATACAAAATAGGTGGGGGGAGGGAAATGGGGACAAAAACATGAGAAGGGGCATTAATGTGTGAGAAGTAATTCAACCTTTATCTGGCAAATATAACTGTAACCCCTCTATACATTAAAATAATATATATACATAAAAGAAATATAAAATATGCTAGTCATCAGTAGCTCACACCTGTAATCCTAACTACTTAGGAGGCTGAGATTTGAGTCTCTTCATTTAAACCCAGCCCAAGCAGGAAAATCTCATGAGATTGCTCTTCAATTAACCAAAAATCCAGAAGAAGAATCATGGCTCAAATAGGTAGAGTGTCAGAATTGAGTGAAAAATCTAAGTGAGAGCACTAGAATCTAAATTCAAGCCCCAATACTAATGTGGTCACATACACACACACATACATACACACACACACACACACACACACACACACACACACACACACACAGAGTACAAAACCTTACCAAAAATTAGACAGGAAAAGATGCAGGGTGATTTGGCAAACATAACCAAAGGTGCCTACACTCACTGACAGCTGTTCTCTCACTGGTTCCACCCAGCAGATATCAGTGCAATGAATGAAGAAATACTCATACAGTGCTATAATGCATTTAATATTTTAATATCAAATAATATTTCAATACCTATATGGGGCAAGGGATTTTAACTGACAGACACAATTACACCAAAGTTGTCTCCCCCAACCTCTGCTTTTACACAGTCAGATAGTCCCACAGCCGACTAAGGGAACATATTAAAAGAGTATATTCCAAGAGGAAGATAATAGGATATCAGGAAGCAGTAAGGTAAGTACACATAGGGACTCTTCGTGTCTTTTGACAGGATTACTGCAGACGGTCAGACACACTCAGCCTAAGCAATCACACAACCAGGGGTTTTCTGCTGGCATCATTCATTCTCCAGGCAGTCAGTCATACTTCCTGCACCTAGTCAAAGCCGCTGAAGAGCTCAAAAGTCCCCACATTCTTTCATCCACTTGAGCACAATAGGCAACTGGGATGGAAGGTGTGGAGTGAAACAACACAGACTGCTAATTCCAAAGTTACATCCAGTAAAGATTTTAAGAATTGCTGAAAGTCAAATCCTTGAAATTGAGCTAAGGATGTGTAAGCAGACAAGTAATAAAATTATAAAGACAGAATAGATTTCAATACTATTTTTTTATTTCTTGAGGTTATAGGATTCTCTATATTATATTTGGCCAGACATAGTAGAACAAGCTTGCAATGCTAGCACTTAAAAGGCTGAGGTAGGAAAATAATGAGTTCAAGGTCAAACTATAGTGCATGGAAAGACCCTATCTCGAATAAATAAATAAATAAATAAATAAATAAATAAATAAATGCAAAGGCTGAAAGTAAATGGAATTGGATATAACTGGGTTCAGAAGCAGTGACTTAGCCCATTACCAAAAGCTGCAGACCATAACTACTTTTAGCACAATTCTCACCAATTCTCCCTAATCAGAGAAGCTGAGGACAGGCAAAGGGATGAAAACAAAGAAACTAAAGGGTTCAAAGCTAGCGACCACTATGGGAAAGTGAAAGAGTGTCAAGTACACAAGTGAAAAAGCTCGTGATAATTATGAGAATAGAAAAATGTGTTCATCTTCAGCAAATCATTAGTGAAAATTGTACAACTACATTGTAAACTTTCTTTCAAGCATGTAATTAAAAATGTGTCCTAATCTTATTTTTTTCAAGAAAGTGTCATTTTAAAATTCAAGGTTTGTCTTTTTTTTTAAACAGAATTCTGGTGTTGATTTGATTTCCAGTAACTAAATAGCTTTTGGGGTTTTTTTCCCAGAAAAGCAAATTATGCTATAAAAGTGCTTAGCAGGAGCTTCTGTGCTGTTCCTTATGGGGGTGGCTCAGTGTCTAAAATAGAGGCGTCACAGCTCACTTTCATTATCTTTGTTGGGCACTGTGTGATCTTTGCTGTGCTTCAGTGCAAATGGCTTCTAAATGGTCCCTATGGCCACCAGTAGTTCATAACACTTTTTGAAGTATACCTGCTTGACTTGGGTGGGATAATTGACATGTTAATATTCAGTGTCTACAGACATAGTGTTTACCCTTAATGTTGAAGATAATCAAGGCAGGGGAAAACCCAAATGACTTCACCTAGGCCCAAGACTGAAAAGTTTAAAAACTCAAAGGCTGGTAACTTGAGTTAAAGATCTTTTGTGGGTTGAGCATGACTTAATTAATGTCCCATCCCTGCCTTTAACAATTATGCACTCAAAACAAAGAAGAAATTGAAATCATCTTTTGGAAATCATATACATGAAAAAGCTGGGTTTTTGGTGGAAAGAGGGTGGAAGGATTCTTGCTAACCCTCCTTCAAAATTAAAACATGGTTAGCTGGGTATGGTGGCTCACTCCTGTAATCCTAGCTACTCACGAGGCTGAGATCTGAGGATCAAGGTTCAAGCCAGTCTGGGCACAAAAGGACCTGAGACTCTTATCTCTAATTAACCTCTAGAAAAATGGGAAGTGGGGCTTGGTTCCAGGATAGGGTGGTAGCCGTGAGCTGAAGAGCTCAGGGACAGCCTCCAGGCTGAGTTCAAGTCCCATGACCCAAAACAGAAAAAAAAAAAATTAAAACATGGCATTGTAAGAGAGTGGTGGGACTGTCTTAGTAGAGGTTCAGCAAGAGAGGGTGTGAGTTGTTTATATTAAGGGCAATGAAGGTAAAAATAGAGCACATTTCATTTCCAAACCATAGCATATCAGAGGTCCCATCATTTTAGAGGTGTCCATAGGTTTCCATCTGGAAAAAAAAGACTTGATTTTTCCATGTGTACCCAAACTCATTCCAATATATTAAAGGAGGAAGAGATCAAAGATGTTCTGTGACTCCTTTTGTCATTTCTTGAGGAGTCTATAAACAGTAGAGGATTGTGGAAGGCATGGGTTTAGGGAAGCCTAAGAAAAGAGACAAGGATGTTCAGTCAGAGAACAAACTCAAAACCAAGCAAAGATTTGCTACCTGAGTCAAAACATTTCAAGGATTCGGTTTCAGTTTTCATCAGAGTCCAGGCTGCCCTATCTGAGAAGTACTTCTGAGAACACTGATTACATGGTTAAGATGGTGGCTATGTGCCTTGACTATCCTAAACCATGTCATCTGAGCTCAAGTTTATAGAACTCTTTTTCTACCTTGCCACTTCAGGCTGATCACCCTTCATTGAAAAAAATCCTATCGAGGCAGAAAGCACAATATTGAAAAATTTAGAATTGATTACTTATTATATTTTCCAAAAGAATGTTTGCTCCTTTCCTCTTTTTCTGAAACTATCTGACTTTCTAGAACTTGCGAAGAAGAATACTATTTGACGAAAGCTCTCCACGGTCAATGCTGCAGAAGGCCATCAGTAAAACTAAGCAAAGCTGAGTTCATTAAACAAATTGAAGTAAGAGTGAACAGTCCCAAAACAGAAAATTGACACAGGTTATCTAAAGAGTTTTGGAGCTTCAGTTGGTCATCTGAAAGTAGGTTTTGTAAGCCAGGATATCAGTTGAGACTGGGTTGTAGTTAATGATAAAATACATTGATATAGAGGATCACAGTAAGTCAAGGGTGTTATAATGGCCCTGATGACAAAGCTGTCAGAAGCACCAAGTATGATGTTGAGTAGGCATTGCAAGTCGGAATTTCTGTGAGTCAGACTCTGGGACAGGTTGGTATTCAGAAAGGTCATTATTAGAAAGTATCCTTGAGAGCCGGGCACAGTGGCTCATTCCTATAATCCTAGCTACTCAGGAGGCTGAGATCTGAGGATCGAGGTTCAAAGCTAGCCTGGGCACTAAAGTCCATGAGACTCTTATCTCCAATTAACTAGTAGAAAATGGGAAGTGGGACTGTGGCTCAAGGGGGATGGCGGTAGCTTTGAGCTAAAGAGCTCAGGGACAGTGCCCAGGTCCAGAGTTCAAGCCTTATGACCACCAAAAAAAAAAAAGAGGGGCTGAGAGTTTGGCCTAGTGGTAGCATGCATGAAGACCCGGGTTCGATTCCTCGGTACCACATACATAGAAAAAAGCCAGAAAAAAAAGCCAGAAATGGTGCTGAGGCTCAAGTGGTGGAGCTCTAACCTTGAGAAAGTCCAAGGACAGTGCTCAGGCCCTGAGCTCAGGCCCATGACTGGCAAAAAAAAAGAAAGAAAGAAAGTATCCTTGAGTATGTACCTATGGGATAAACAGAGAGGAAGCTAGATTGACCAAGGGAGAGAGTCAGGCTGTGACACATACTCACTGTCTCAATCAACTCCCACAAGGAGCTCTGAATTTAAATAGCCCATCAGAAATGCTCCACATTGGACAACTTCACTGGACATGAGCTGCTTGTAGCAGGCAATAAAGTGAGCAAGGTTTTGAGCAAGACATTTTTCTGCAGCTGAGTCATTGCTGCAGGGGCAGCTCTCTCCTAACAGCATTCCCAGTAGCTAAGAACAGAATTGTCTCCTGGAGAATCTGGCTAGAACAGACCAAAATCCTATCATCCATGACTTTACCAATTTTCTTAAATAAACAGATGTTAACTATGTCTTGATCTCAGCATTGTTTAGAAGAGAACTAAGAAAATCTATTGTTTGTTCACATTACTGACTGACAGGAATAAGGAATAAAGTTTTGCTGTATATAACAAATTTAGCTTCACTCTTCCTCACACCTGAATTGATCTGGACCGTTTCTTGCATTTCCTTCTACTCTGTAGGTTTATCTGTATTATACATAAAATATAATTTGATAATTCATGAGGTTTCAGTGAGAAAAATGGAAACCAAACAGTATTTCAATGGACTTGAATGCCAGGGAGTAGGATAATAGGCATTAAGAGATTAAACAGAAAAACAGTGAGGTCACACCAACTGTAAGAGTGGTGGCTACTCCTGGAACTGGTGAAACAGGGTGGGGGGAGGCACAGAATTAGAGTTATTAAGGACTTTGGATGTGGGCAGCAAGTACACTAAGCTTGTGCTTATTCTTCAGGCCTGGAACTAGGCCCTCACCTTGCCAAAATGAGTCTCTAAGGAGGGAATCAGCCAGCTGGTACTAGTTTCTCTGAAGCAGCACAGTTAGAGCTATCTTCTGGGGGAAGATGAGTGCAAACAGGAAATCAGGGCCAACGTTACAATCCTGCTCAAAACTGTTGTTGTGGTGGCCTCAACAAAAGCAACAAGCAATATTCCTCCACCTGGCTCCACACCTCACAGGGCACAGCTGACAAAATAAGAGTGTGGTTCAGAATGCGGTTTGTAGAGTTTCAGCCCAAAAATCCCATAGCAGAGACAAGACAATAAGAGTTTAGGCTTCAAAGATGACAGTTTAATAACCAGCATGGGTACTATCAACCTCTAAACCAGGGGTCAGCAAATCACAACGTGTAAGCCAGATGTTTCAGTCCATTAAGTGTTGGGACATGAATCTTTTTTTCATATAGTTTTCATTGTAATTAATAGAAGGGTTACATTATATTCGCCAGAGAGAAGGTGCATTAATTCACATACATTGATACCCTTTCTCATGTCTTGGTCCCCATTTCTCTCCCCTCCACCCCCACCCCTCAACTTGTTTTCCCCCCTTCCCTATCCAATTTCAAATAAACAAATACAAATATATCCAATATATCAAATAACAAAGTGAGATACTGTAACAATATGAGATAACCAAGGGACAGCAAAAGAGATGAGATATAACACAGTACATTAAGGACAACAATCACTCATTATATGGCTTTTGTTTCTATATCCTAGAAGTCCTTTCATTTAGTGTCAAACTGTATGGCCTTATGTATCTAGGTTTTGTTCTATTGCAAATCTCTGCTATGAAAGCCCAAGGTTTCTACTGATTATGACAAATGAGTGAAACCATTGAGCTTATGTTCCTTTGAGTCTGGCTTACTTCACTTAACATAAACAGGCAATGGAGCAGTCAGTGGCAAATCTAGAGGAGCGTCTTCCAAGTGCTATACAAATGCAATTGATAAACATCATTAATGAAAAATGTGAAAACATAAAGAGTTAAGGGAGGAAGCCATAGCTAAACAAGAGGAAACCATAAACAAGGTGATATGTGAAAAGGGGGAAGCCATAAAGGAGGCCATAATAAAGGTTTTTCAAAGAAAAATGGATGAATTCATAGAATCCACAAACAAAAAGGTGACCGAACTCCAACAAATGTCCAAAGAGAATAAAGCTGCTGAGCTAACCACTCAAATGGAAATCAAGGAGTTAAAGAAAGAAATGCATGATCTAAAACAAGAGATGCAAGGCATCAAAAATGAGCAATTAGAAGCGAGAGAGATGAAGAATAAAGTAGAAAGCTTTGATAGCAGGTTAGACAATGCAGAAGAGAGAATTTCCGGGGTTGAAGATAATTTAGTTGTTATAGAGAAAGAACAGAAAATGAGTCAATTCAAATCTAGGAAATATGAGAAAATGCTACAGGAGGTCCAAGATACAATTAGGAAGCCTAATTTAAGGCTAATTGGTATTGAGGAGGGTCTGGAGAAAGAGGTCAATGGTATTGGAAATATACTTCAGGGAATCATCTCAGAGAATTTCCCAAATATCCAGAAGGGCAGACCCATCCAGATACAAGAAGCTTTTAGAACCCCAAACAGACCTGACCAGAAAAGGACCTCCGACTGCCACATTATAATCCAAACTGGATCAATAGAGACCAAAGAAAGGATCCTAAAAGCAGCCAGAGAGAAGAGAACAATCACCTAGAAAGGCAAGCCAATCAGAATAACCCCAGATTTCTCAGCAGAGACCATGCAAGCAAGAAGAGATTGAAAGGATATATGTCATGCCCTGAAGTCAAATAACCACCAACCAAGAATACTGTATCCAGCTAAGCTCTCATTCATAAATGAGGGAAAAATAAAAACATTCCATTCCAGGGAAAAGCTTCAACATTATGTAGCAACCAAACCAACATTACAGAAAATTCTCAAAGATGTTCTACACATAGAAAACCAACACAAATGTAATACAGAGAAAGAAATGGCACCTAAAACTCATACCATCTAAGTACCACAAGAACTGTCAAGACACAGGCCCTAATGAGAGCTTTTAAAAATGGCAGGAACTAATAAATATTTCTCAATCCTGATTCTCAATATCAATGGACTTAACTCTCCAATTAAACAACATAGATTATCTAGTTGGATCAAAAAACAAGATCCATCATTCTGCTGTCTTCAAGAGACACATCTTACCCCCAAAAAAACAAACATTTTTTGAAAGTGAAAGGGTGGAATAAACTTTATCAAGCTAACGGCCCCCATAAACAGGCTGGAGTTGCCATCCTCATATCAGATAAAATAGACTTCCAACTAAAATTAGTAAGAAAAGACAAAGAAACTTACTACATAGTACTAAAGGGATTTTTCCTCCAGGAGGACATAACCATCCTAAATATCTACACACCTAATCCCAGAGCTCCGAAATTCATCAAGCAAACTTTACTTTCACTAAAACCATACATAGATCGAAACACAGTGATTGTTGGTGACTTTAACATACCACTCTCACCTATGGACAGATCAACCAGGCAAAAACTCAACTGGGACATGAGTCTTATATTCATTTGTGTACATACTGTTTACTGATACTTTCATCCTACAATGATAGAGTTGGATAGTTACCATGGAGACTGTATGACCCACAAAGCCTAAATATATCTGACCCCCTTCTCAAATACTTTGCCAACCCTTGCTTTCAATCTCCAAAGTTGCATAACTTTGTTATTTTGGACCTCTAGTTCCTTCACCCCAAGTACAGAATCGTCAGCCCAGTTCTATTGACTACCCATCTTTAGTACTATCATTTGGACCTGCCTTTGTCATTAACCTCTCCTTTTGACAATCTTGAGTCTCATCTCTCTTCAGCTGCTAACATGCTAAAGCTGTATCATTCTTTGAAATTTGTATGCCACTAATATCTGATTAATCCTATGTTTCCCTACCTTTCTGAGTTTTGTCCTCTGCTTTGGAATAATCAGAAAAGTAACAACATTATCTATAATTCTATAAGTCTACTACTCAAAAGACCATGGTCTGAGGATCAAGGATCAAAACCAGCCTAGGCAGACAACACATCAAGGCTTTTGTCTCCTATTAACTAGCAAAGGGCAGAATTGAAGATACAGATGATGTGATAGAGTAGCAGCCATAAGCACAAAGCTGAGGGAGATCTTGAAGTCCTAAGTTCAAGTCCCAGTACTGGCCCACACACATACATATACCCTAATGTGGGGTTGTAACTAATTTATGCACTTAAAGAGTATAATTGTCCTACTATCTCCCATTAATATTCCATTTAGACTTTAGGATATTTTATCCAAGAGATAAACTTAAATCATCTTAACAAAACACTAATCAAGATCCCTACCAGACACAAATAGAGAATGAAACTTTGTAAGAGAGCAACTCCATTAAATAGATAAACATAAACATATGAATATCTGCTACTAGTTAGTAGGGGCAGAATAAAAAAAAAAGATGGGTAAAAGTCAGGGATCCAATGAAGGACTATTACATTTACATTATGATTTGGTGGGGGGTGGGGAGAGGGGAGGGAGAGATGAGTAAGATAGTAACAAGTCTTGGAGAATATGATTCACAAGCATTTCTTGTTATTTTCCTCATCCTTTGAGCTAAACCATGAAGTTTATCACCCAATACTGTGACTGTCCATCACAGGACAGGTGGTTAGCTATTCATCCAGTCTCTGTCTTACCTTCATGGCTGCTTTCTCAACCCACATTCTTTAGTTTCCTACAGTGACTACAGTAGTGAGAAACATGAAGTTACACACAGACAGAAACTATTCAAATTAGCTCCAAATCTGCAGTGCATCCAATCTCAAGAATTTGATTCATTTTCTACTTCCCTTCTCAAATTATACCCAGTTATGCTGTTCAACACACTTCACGAAATTGTATGCAGTATGATTAATAGTATCACTATAAATTGGGCAGCACTAATGTATTTGAATAAATTTCCAGCAACATAACGATGCCCCCAAAGTTTACATATAAACTTTCTCAACTTTCTCATATTGTGAAACTCCCAGAAGAAACTGAAGTCCAAAGATTAAACCCTCTACCAAGCTAAAGTTCAAATAATTTAAGATGCAAAGGAAATAACATCCTTAATTCTTCTCAAATTATTCCACAAGGGCTCAGGGCTGATGTGGTGGAGGATGAGTTCTTTCAACTACAGTTGCCTGAAGCCTTTATTACTGAGATGAGTAGAATATCTTTTGTTTCCCACATTAGAAGAATCCAAGGGGGAAATAAAAAAGAGAGGAAACAAGATGGCAGAGTAAATGACAAGGAACCTTAGCTCTCTCTTACCAAACTCCACCTCGAGTGAGAGAGAGAGAGAGAGACCAAGCAAACTTTAAGCAAATAGAGATTGACATCAACTATGAAGAAACTATAAGACGTGCCTACAAAGAAAGATAAGCAGCAAAGAAGTGCCTCAGAAAGGCGACTCCACAGTGCAGCTGCGCTGCAACATTCCTCCAGCTCTAAAACTCAAGATTGGGACTTGAAAAACGCAGGCCCCAGGAACATGGATGTGCAGCTGAAGAGACCTTCCACCATCACTGGGAGCCATGAGTTCCCACCGGAGGAGAGCGGTGAGCATCCCAGTTGTTATTGAAAAAGGCTAAGGAGCCAGAACATACCTAGCCCCACTCGTGGCTAGCTGCGCGCCTGGGAGCTGTACAAGCCTGGCGCTCACCAGCACCTGGGAAGTGGTGAGCAGCCAGTTCTAAAACTCACCACCATCGCTGAGAAAGGCTTGGGAAATCCAGCCCAGGTTCCATCCCTGTTCCACGGATAGCCATCTCCATTCCAGAAAGGACTATAGAACCACCGTGATGCCCAGAGTTCACAGGAGCAGAGATAAGGGAGGAGGAAATTGCGCTTCAGGACAAGGACCCTGTCCAGTGCACAGCCAGAGGGTTGGAGGGTAGAGAGCAGTGAGGAACTACCACAGGCTAGCCGGAAAAAGGACCCTGCCCACAATCTCAAGGAAGCTGAAGGACTGAGAACTTCTGCCTCGCCTTGTGATGACCACCCCTACATTACCAGGAGGAGGACTGCAAAACACAGAGGCCAACAAGACAGAAAGCCGCCTCCCGGTTTATACTGGCCCGTGGAACAGCTCCAGACAGGCTATCCTGAGCACTTTGAATGCAGGCTTCTCTTCACTTGTGTTTAACTTACGTTTGTTCATTTTGTTGTTATTATTTTGTATTTTGTTTGAGATGCACACACACATATTTATGTATTTTTCTCTCTCCTCTGTGGCGGTAAGTAGGCAGTTTAGAGTAGAAAGGACGAGTGATTAGGGATTTAGATGCAACTCCTATTTTATTCACTTCAGTAAATCACAGGGTTTCTCTTTCTTATTTTTCTCTTCCCATGCATTCATTCACTGTCCTCTTTCCCTCTTCTAACTCTTCTATAATCTTTAACCTCTCTCACCATAGATCTCTCTGGAAAATGATTCTTCCTCATCCTTCCTTTGCCTTGGAACTCAACTCTAATTTTTTCACCTGATTGCTAAGCTTTACCATCACTGCTCCCCACCATGACAGCTCTCTACCTACATTGAATAGCTTTACAGACCCTCAGCCCAAAGAAGTAAAAATCAATGAACTATCAATCAATCAATTGCAGCAACTGATCAGGAGGATCTCAGCCTCACACAAAATTCAAAATCAAAAAGATTTCCAAATGGGTAAAACCTATCAAAGAAATACAAGAATTATGAGAAATCACGGAAATAAAACACCTACATTAGGAAACCAGGTAATAAAAGAACAGAAAGCTAGTGGCATAGAAATAGCACAAACCAATAAAAATGATTCATGATAGAAAATTTTTACAAGACATTTTGTGAGTGCAGTGAGACTAACCAAAGAATATAGAAGAAGTCATGTAGGATACAAACAAAAACCTAAAGGAATTCCAAGAGATGGCAAAGGAGTCCAATTTAAAAAGCCACCACTCACTTAAAAGAGCTGAAGGAAGATAAACAAATGAAGTAAAGTCAATACAAACCTAAAGAAACACTTCAGTAAAAAGATAGAAAGCCTTAAAGATGACCAAACAGAAGACAGAGAAATAAAAAAAATAAGCAGAAAGTTTCTACAGCAGAATAGGTGGTATAGAAATTAGAGTCTCAGGGCTTAAAGATAGCATAGATATAATACAGAGAGGAGTTAATATATAGAACATATCCAAGAAACAACAAAAAAAAGGAACCAGCAAGGATTTCAGAACTCAATTAGAGGGCAATTTGCTGGTGAAAACTATTGAATAAGGAGAAGAGCAGGCAAATAAAGGGATAGGAAGTATATTTAGCAGAATTCTAGCAGAACATTTCCCAAATGTCCAAAATGATAGGTCCATTCAGTTATACAAGGCCTTTAGAGCACACAACCACACACCACCACATGAGCTCCACACAGGTCTGAAGATAGCAGGGAAACAATATTTAACGTAATCAAAGAGAAAGGACAAGTTACTTATAAAGGAAAACTGGTCAGAATTACTGCAGCTTTCATGATTTTATGCTGTCATTTTAATTCCCTCCAAATGATCTAGATATGCTTCTAACTATCAAACACAATATCTTCAGTGCATACTTTCTTTATCACAAGTAAAGCTACCATGACATTGGACCTAAGTGTGTCATTACCTTTACATTCTCTTAGCTTGTTAGCAAAGACTTCTTTCATTTTTTTGTTTTAAATGATCCAAGAAAATAAGAGATAAAAGTACTCCTGGTAAATCTGGGTTTACTAAATCTGTCTGTTCATCTCTAATCCACTTTCACATACCTAATTTGACTAATTCCATCTCCTGGAAACATCTGCTCACTAAAACCAGTTTCTAACCAAAGTCACAATTTATGTCTAGTACCTCCCTACCTTCTTCCCTTTCATAGACACCACTTTTCAAGGATCTCCCTTTGAATCCTAATTTCACAATTTCAGGAATGGCATTCTTGCTCATGCATGTTTCGAGCTGTCAAAAAATCCAGTAATTCTTTCAAAGATGAATGCTGATATTTTGGGTCCTTTCTTTTTAAATATATCCACATTGTTTCTAACCACTTGTATTTATACTATCTTCCAGGGACAATTTTCTGATACTCCATGGGCTTCTAATTTGGGGCTTTAAGATGCACCTCTCAAAGTTTCCTAGCTCCTGGTAATCTGATATGTGTCCTGAAAGATTGTCTCTCTTTCTCTTTCAAATCACAAGAGGTCATAGACATTGTGTATGATCTATTACAAATCAAATAGTTCCTCTGTATAATGTCTAAATGACTAAATCTGTATCTGTCTCCTTTTCTCTTCATATGTCTCTACCTCTTGTGTCATAATTTCCCAGGATGTTAGCATTTTCTTGAAGGAAATATCTTATCTCTTTCAACTTAATCAGACTATCTTTCTCCCTAACCTTCATTTATACATTTGTCCCATTTCAGAAAGAAAGATCAAGAAATTTCTTTTGCAAGCCTCCTTGCTTCTTCTGAATTTCTTTTCTTTCTATCTTTCTTTTTGTGGGCCATGGGGCTTGAACTCAGCCTGGGCGCTGTCCCTGAGCTTTTAGCTCAAGGCTACCACCCTACCCTTGAGCCACAGCCCCACTTCCCATTTTCTAGAGGTTAACTGGAGATAAGAATCTCAGGTACCTTTGTTCCTGGGCTGACTTTGAACCTTAATCCTCAGATCTCAGCCTCCTGAGTAACTAGGAATACAGGTGTGAGCCCCCCATGCCAGGCTTCCTTCTGGATTTCTTAAGAAAATCATATGCCCAGTGCCAGACAGTTTTAGATAACTTTAAAAATTAATTTGTGGAAGAGAATGATGAAAGGGATGACCTTGATCAAATTCAACATATTCACATACATTATTGAAATTATAGGTAAAAATTTAAATGAACTCATTTTAGTTATATAGGACAAGGAAGACGATTTTATTGTTACATTTCTATGCTTATTTATAATACATTCCAATTATTCTCTATCTCACTCTCCTTTACTCCTTACTTTTTTCTCCCTCAAATAATTTCAGCAGATTACTTTCATTTTCCAAGTTGTGCCCAATGAATTTTAACTATATTGATCTTCTTCCATCTTCCTTGTTAGCCAAATACCCTCCCACTAGTACCTCCATATCAACAGAGACTCTCTTACCTACCCACCTATGCAAAGGAGATCTTCATGTGTGTGTTGGTGTGTGTTGATTTGTGTGTGTGTGTGTGTGTGTGTGTGTGTGCATGTGTGTATACTCACATGTGAGTCCAGGGACTTGAACTCAGTGCTGGGCACTGTCTCTGAGATTTTTGCTAAAGACTAGGGTTCTTTTACTTGAGCCACAGCCCCACTATTGGCTTTTTGATGGTTAATTGGAGAGAAGAGTCTCATGGACTTTCCTATCCTAGCTAGCTTCAAAACTGATCTCAGATCTCAGGCTCCAGAGTAGCAAGGATTCCAGGTATGAGCAACCAAATCTCAGCCAAGAGAGGACATTTTTAAAAGGCTTCTGAGTCTTCGAGTTTACAATAAGTTTGGTGAAATATTCTCAACAAAATCATGTGATCAAGTAATCTTTCATGCTAAGGAAAACCATTCCTTCCTTCATAAACAGATCATGAAAGAATTTATATACTGTATGTTCATCAATTTTCAGTGTTTAGTTGGGTGACTTTTCTACAAATATATGTAACAGTGTAACCACCATTGAAATTATAATATAGAATATTTCTGATCTCAAAAAGGTTTTCATAATCTGCCTCTACTTATGGTGCTAGGAAATCACTAATTTGCTTTTTGGAATGTCACAGCATTTCCTTTTTTTTTTGCTAGTCCTGTGGCTTGAACTCTGGGCCTGAGCACTGTCCTTGAGCTTTCTCAAGGCTAGAGCTCTACCACTTGAGCTACAGCACCACTTCCAGTTTTTATTATATGTATGTAGTATCTAGGAATCGAACCCAGGTCTTCATGTTTGAATGTTTTCTTGTTTGAATTCTGATGATAATTTATTTTATAACTCTCAGATTATAGAAAATATAGTGAGTAGTAGATCTGTAAATAAACTGAAAGAATATAGTCCAGAGTAAAAGGATAGGAGTTGAGTCCTAGTACCTAAGTCTCAAAGGATTCAATAGTTATTAAAGGGATAAGTATGAATTCTGGTACTCATTCACACACCCATTCACTAAAAACCACATCTTTTATAGCTCAAAAATTTAACTCCTTCCCCCAAAAATAAACCCTCAAAGAAACAACAACCCAATTAAAAAATGGGCTAAAGACTTAAAAAGAGAGTTCCCAGAATGGCCAATAGACACATGACGAAATGTGCAACATCTCTGGTCATAAAAGAAATGCAAATCAAAACATTGGAATTCTACTTCATCCTAGTTAGAATGGACATTTTCAAGAAAACTAAACAGTAACAAATGCTGATATGAATGTGGCCTAAAGGGAACTCTATTACACATTGGTGGCAATGTAAACTTGTTCAGCTACACTGGAAAGCAATATGGTAGTTCCTCAGAGGACTAGACATAGAGCTTCCCTATGCTCCAGCCATCCCACTGCTGGGAATTTATTCAACAGAACATAAACAAAGCCGTACAGAAGCTACCTGCACAACCATGTTCATTACAGCATCATTTACCATAGTCAAGACATGAAATCAGTCCAGATGCCCCTCAGAGGGCAATTGAATAAAGAAAATGTGGCATATACATGATGGAATTCTACTCATCCATCAGAAAGAATGATATTGTACCATTTGTGAAGAAATGAAAAAAAAATTAAGCTAAGTAAGACAGACCCAGAGAAACATAGGTTGCATGGTTTCCTTCATTTGTGGTAGCTAAATGCCTATAAATCTATAAGCAAACACACTGGATGGAAAAAAATACACTAGAGTATGATAAATTACACAGGTCTTTAGGCATTCACATGGAAGGAGACAGAACAAGGATATTCTTAGGAGAGGAACACAAAATTGCAATAGCTATGTGCTTCTGATCATATAAAATAATACTTACTGGGGGGCCAGGAGTTTGGCCTAGTGGTTAAAGTGCTTGCCTAGCATGCAGGAAGACCCGGGTTCAATTCCTTGGTACCACATACATAGAAAAAAGCCGGAAGTGGTGCTGAGGCTCAAGTGGTAGAGCTCTAGCCTTGAGAAAGTCCAAGGACAGTGCTCAGGCCCTGAGCTCAAGCCAGGACTGGCACTGAAATGGCACTGTAGCTCAAAGTGATAGAACTCTAGCTTTGAGCTGAAGAGCTCACAGACAGCACCTAGGCCCATAGTTCAAGCACCACAACTGATAGAAAAAGAAAAAAACTTACTAAAATAAACTCTAGGAAATGGAAACAAGCGATCTTTTCTTTGTTGATATTTTTGTTTTCATTTCCTTTTGTTTTGTTTGTTCATTTATCTGTCTTTGGAGGGGTAAAGTCCTGGGAGCACAGAAATGGTGGGGGAAAGGATGAAAAAAATGTAGCAATGGAACTCACTAGACACTATGCTGAAAATTAACTGCACAATTTGTAGGGAGAAACTGGAAGACAGTGAGAGAAGGGATGACACAGTATAAAAAAGGAAATGTACTCTTTCTCTGCCATATGTAACTGTTGCCCCACCTGTGCATCACCTTTACAATAACAATTCTTAAAATGCATTAGTAAAAAACAAAAACCTTTTGTTTCCATTTCCTGAAGCTCATTTTGATAAATAGTATTTTGTATGATCAGATTTACGCGGGCGTTGCACCTTTGTTGTTTTTTTTTTATATATATATGCCAGTCCTGGGACTTGAACTCAGAGCCTGAGCACTTGGGCCTTCTCAAAGCAAGAGCTCTACCACTGAAGCCACAGCACCACTTTGGGCTTTTTTTTTTTTTACTGTATATGGTACTGAGGAATTGAACCCAGGTCTTCATGCATGCTAGTCAGGCACTCTACCACTAGGACAAATTCCCAGCCCTGCACTTTTGTATTTGTCTCCTAAGAGTATCTTCCTTTGGTCTCACTGTGTGTGTGAATGCTTAGAGTCCTATATAATTTTTCATGTGCCCATGAAAATTGTTATTGGCCAAAACTTCTTATGCACAGCAAAAACTTGGATAAGGAAAGTTATACCAGTGCCTCTTCTGTCAGGCAAAATGGAGAGCTAGAAAACATCAGACCTATGGAACAAGGAGGTTTGGAGGTAATGCAGGTCTTGATGAAGAATGAGAAGCTTTTCTCCCACAACTAATTGTCCTGTGACCTGTTTGCTCATCCAGAACCTTTCCCTAGCTTCCTGCTTTATCCCCATTAACAGTCCAAGTACCATAACTAAAAGAGGAGAATGGCTTTTTTCCATATAATAATTTTATTGTAATGAATAGAAGGGTTACATTATATTCACCAGATAGAAGGTGCATTACTTCACAAACCTTGAAACGCTTTCTCATGTCTTGGTCCCCATTTCTCTCCCCCCATCCCCTCCCCTCATCTTGTTTTTCCCCCTTCCCTATCTGATTTCAAATAACCAAATACACATATATACAGTATATCAGATAACAAGGTGAAATACTGTAGCAGTATGAGATAACCAAGGGAAGAATGGATTTTAACAAGAGGATATAGATTTGTGAAGTTGAATTGGGTGGAATAAAACTAGAGAAGGAAACAAGCAATAACTTTAAGTCAACTTCTACTTTCACTGGGAATATAAATCCAAGGATGCATTTCATTTGCTTGGGCCATCTATAAAATTGGAGTGAAGATCTGTGGGAAGTGTATGGTTAGGGGACCCCTGTTGGATAAGTTTCATAAACACTTTTTCTTTTTCAGATTTTATTTTATTTTTTATTGTCGGGGTAATGTATAGAGGGGTTAGTAGTTTTCCTTTTGATCATATTCAATATCTCAAACCTTGCTTTCTTTCACACACACACACACACACACACACACACACAAATGAATAGTCTAGACAGACATCTGGATGGGTAGATTTCTGTAACATTTTGTTTAACATCCAGAACCCAACATAATTGTTCCTTTGCAGTGTGAGAGTAGCATTGGGAAGGGGGAAAAGGAGCAGGGAAGTAATCTAACAATGTCAAATCACTCCTTTTATTCTCCCAAACTAGTCAGGTTTACTCTTAAAGCCTCCTTCGGGAAACATTAAACTGGATCCAAGCTTCAACTGGAAGGCAATTGGTGGTTCCCATATATCTCATGATTTCTCTCTGTTAAAAAGAGTGCTTCCTAGAAATACCCATTTTTTCTTAACCATTACAAAAAATTAAATTCGGAAACCATAGCATTTAATGTGCACCAGGAGATGGAAGAACATAGAAGATCCTCACCCTGATTTCCATTAGAGGGATATTCTGATCCAAAGTAATTTAATTAAGTCTAACCCACTTCCCACATTAGTAAAGGGAACAAGCACTAAAAGCGAGTGCCAACTTCTTTGGGGATTTTTGGCAAGCACTGCCAGATGAAGTGAGAAAATCCTTTATTTCAGAGTAATGGAGACCCAATGGCACCACCGGTGGAACAGTAATAGAATGAGGCAACTGACTTCTTCCCTAAGTTCACACTACTGACTCTCAAGTGCAGCTTGTTTTCAGGGATTTCTGTTTAAATAAATTATCTAGCAAATACATCACTGTAGTTCCTTTTAGTAGCACTAATGGAAAGGACCTGATATCAGTAGCACATACCTTTAATCTTAGCTACTAAGGAAACTGAGATCTCCAGGTTCCAAGTTAGTATACCCAGATCTATCTGAGAGACTCATCTCCAATTAACCAGGAAAAAAAAGCCCCAAGTGGAGGAGTATTTTAAGTGGTAAACCACCAGCATTGATTTAAAGAAAAAAAAAACTAAAAGGGAGTTTGGATCCCATAGTTCAAAATCAAATACCAAACAGAAGTAATAGAAAGGCGGCCATCAGCATTAAAAGGGATGCATTCACCACTGCCCACCACAGTGAAGTCATGAGCAAGTTCCCAATGATAGCCCAGGGGCTGAGGCTAAAAGCTCTGCTCAACCCTATGGAAGTCAGAGTATGACCACTCAGTGGGGAAGGAATCTAAACAAGATAATGACTGGAGTTTTCTCTAGGAAAATTGTGTTGTCTCCTAGAAGGAGACCTGGAGAAAAAGGTGGTGATTTCTAAGCATAGAAACCTTGAATGTACTCATCTCTCTTGTTGTCCCTTGGTTATCTCATATTGTTATAGTATCTTACCTTGTTATCTGATATATTGTATATGTTTATTTATTTGAAATAGGAAAGGGAAGGGGGAAAACAATATGAGGAATGGGGGAGGCGGGAGGGAAATGGGGACAAAAAAATGAGAAGGAGTATCAACAATGTTTGTGAAGTAATGCACCTACTACCTGGAAAATGTAACCCTTCCATTAATTACAATAAAAAAGAAAAAAAGAAACCTAGAATGCAGGTATAAGGAAAGATTCACAGGCCATTCCTAGTCCTGGCCCCCATAACATTTCCAGGTGTGTTTCTTTTGAAATTCAAGTATAATGTGACAGACAATGTCAGCGATTATAAATCAAGCATAAGGTGAGAAGAGTAATACTTCCTAGGATATTATGGCAGAAATACTGTGTACACTAGATGCATAATATGGGAGGAAGCTGAAGGCAAACATTAGAGGAAGGAGTCTATGGTAGAATGAAGAGTGGCCCACAGAAGATATTCAACTCCTAATATCTGTAAGCTAAGATCTGCCATCTACCATGTGTGGCCAGAGGGCCACATGACTACAAAGGACCTTGGGATGGAAGAACTAACTTGAACTAAAAGGTGATCCCTAAATACAATCACACACCTTGTTCTAAAAAAAGACAGATGGAGAATGACTCTAGAAGAAAGCAGTGACTATAGACTAACTACAGAGAAAGCAATGTGACCATGAAAGTGGAGAAGAGTGATGCGACCACAGACAAAACAATGTTGGCAGCCACTAAGAAGGAGCAAGCAGACGTGAACATGGATTCCTCTCTAGAGTTTGACAACACTGGATACTTGACTTCTGGCCTCCACAAGTATAAGAGAGTAATCATGTGAAGCCTTAAGCCACAAAAATTATGGCGCTATGGTCATTTTTTATGGAAACCAACATTTGCCATGTTGATTGGAGAGCGCCCGCGCGCGTGAGAGAGAGAGAGCGCGCTAAATGCAGTGGCTGATTCAAACAGGAAAAGGTGGGAGATGCTAAAAAGAGGCCTTTAAATGGTCTAGGGAAGGTATTAGACGGAAACAAAAGAGAAGCTTCTCAAGAAATATTGATAGCGAAGCTAATTAACTAGAAAGCCTACAGAGTGGGAGAAGATCTTCACTAACCATACAACAGACAAAGACCTCATATCTAAAATATATAAACAGCTCAAAAAATTGAATCACTCCAAAACTAATCTCCAAAGAAACAACCATCCCATTAAAAGATAGGCCAAAGACTTAAAGAGAGTCTTCTCTGAAGAAGAAATTAGAATTAGACACACGAAGACATGCTCGACATCTCCTCATAAAAGGAATGCAAATCAAAACAACTCTAAGATTCCACCTCACTCCAGTTAGAATGGCCAGGATCAAGAAAACTAATAACAACAGATGCTGGAGGGGATGTGGCCAGGAGGGATCACTACTACACTGTTGGTGGGAGTGCAAACTTGTCCAACCACTATGGAAAACAGTATGGCAGTTCCTCAAAAGACTAAATATAGAACTCCCCTATGACCCAGCAATTCCACTACTTGGCATTTACCCAATCGTCCAGAAACAAGGACATACTAAATCCACTAGCACAACAATGTTCATTGCAGCACTATTTACCATAGTGAAGATATGGAACCAACCCAGATGTCCCTCAGTTGATGAGTGGATTGACAAGATGTGGTATTTATACACAATGGAATTCTATGCTATTGTCAGAAAGAATGACATTGCCCCATTAGTAAGGAAATGGAAAGACAGAAAAAATTATATTAAGTGAAGTAAGCCAGACTCAAAGGAACATAGGCCCAGTAGTCTTCCTCATTCGTCATAATCAGTAGGAACCTTGGGCTTTCCTAGCAGAAATTCACAAAAGAACAAAATCTAGATACATAAGGCCATATAGTATGATGCTAAATGTAAGGACCTCCAGGATATAGAAACAAAAGCCATATAATGAATGATTGTTGTCCTTGATGTACTATGTTATCTCTCATCTCTTTTACTGTCCCTTGGTTATCTCTTATTGTTACAATATTTCACCTTGTTATCTGATATATTTTATATATGCTTAATTGGTTGTTTGAAATAGGAGAGGGAAGGGGGAAATCAAGTTGTGAAGGGGAAGGGGAGAAGGAAATGAGAAACAGGACATGAGAAAGGGTATCAATATTTGTGAAGTAATGTACCTTCTATCTGATGAATATAATTGGAACCCTTCTATTAATTACAATAAAAATATATGAAAAAAGAAATACTGATAGCAAGAAAAGGGTGTTTCTTTTTTGTAATAAAGTTTTACTTTCAGAATGAAACCCATCCCTGTGTTGGCATGTGCTCAAAACACTGGGAAAGGATATATTTTTCAACTGAAATTTATTTCTGATGAACTATAATTTCTTTGAATGTAATGCTGAGTAGGCTTCCAGGTATCTGGATTCTTATACAAGGGATTTTACAGGAATTTACATGACATTTTGAACTACACTTGAGGAATTTAGCGAGAATTTCCTCTTTGGTCTGACATTATTGAAATACTGTGTTATAAGGGAGTGTTGTCTTCCTCCGAGGCAATCTGAAACCTTTGACGACAGTCATCATAAACCCAGAACAGAAAGAGAGACCAGGCTAAGGAAAAGGCTCATTTTAAAACTCAAGATTGTTTGTCAAACACAATTCCATTATTCTATTCACTGTTACTGATGATGAAAGTTTCTTTCACAGGAAACCAGAAGCTTCAACTCTGCCTCACTCGACAGATGCCCTTTACATAAAGAGAAAGATCAAACATCGTGGTTTAGTTGAAGGTTTTGCCTGACTCTATCCTCAAAGATCAGATTTCCCAGATAAATATACCTTACCACTGTCTTCTTGGAAAGAAAGATAGATAGATGATAGACAAAAAGGTAGAAAGAGGGGCCGGGAGTTTGGCCTAGAGGTAGAGTGCTTGCCTAGCATGCACAAAGAACCAGGTTCAATTCCTCAGTACCACATACATAGAAAAAACCAGAAGTGGTGCTGAGGCTCAAGTGGTAGAGCTCTAGCCTTGAGAAAGGACAGTGCTCAGGCCCTGAGCTCAAGTCCAGAACTGGCAAGAAAAAAAAAGGTAGAAAGACAGATATGGGGGAGAAGGAGAGAGAGGGGGGGAGGGAGGGAGAGAGAGAGAGAGAGAGAGAGAGAAAGAGACTACAGGAAGCACTGTGTTGAGATCCCAAGGGAAAAAGGATAGTAGTTCTGGGTCATGATTGGAGCATGACTCTGAAATAACATAAACATGAATAGATTTTGAAAGACCGAGGAAAAGTCCACAGAGGTTGGTATCAGGTGTTATTTATAAATTCAATCACAGACTGTCTCACTGCCTTAGATAGAACATATGGCAAGGTGATGAGTAGTTAACATTCATACAGTGAATTCATAGGCACTAATCACCAAGGTAGAGAGAAATAAAACATGGCAGGGAATAAAAGACATCCGGGTATAGTTTGCTTTTTTGTGAAAAGGGTTTAGTGAATTCATCATCTTCCTCATTTTACTGAGGATGCAGACCCTCGAGGAAGAGATGAAGTGTTGGTACTGATGTGTTCATCCTGCTGGAAAATTTCAAATTTCCCAGCTCCTCTTTTCATAGAATGAAAGTTGATTCACAACAAGGCTGAGCACAGTCTGTCTTCTGGGATGGCAGGAGAAATCTTACCCACCCATGAAAAATGAGAAGAAAATGAGTAGATGAAAGACAGATCACAAGAGGAAAACGTGGTCCTCTCTTTTGAAAAATGTGAGTTTAAAGATGCATAAGGCATGGAAATTTTATTCATCAGTATTTGAGATACACCTGAAGAAAGAGATCAGATCTTAAGAGAATTCTATGTCTTAGGGCAGTAGAGGGAGAAGGAGCTGGAACGAAAGGAGGCAGATCACGTTTTTGTGTGACTCAGTAGCTTCACAGGCATTACGTTTAAAAGGTTAAGAAAACAAAATTCATAAAAGGATTGTTTCTACAAGTATGGAAGGAGTTAGGGAATCAACAAAGACTGGTCTAAGCATGGAGGTTCACACCTACAATCCTAGTTACTCAGGAGGCAGAGATTAAGTGGATTGCTGTCCAAGGCTAGCAGGGATAAGGTTAATATAAGAATGGTCTTAAAAAAAAAAAAAAAAAAAAGCAGGGCCAGGAGTTTGGTCGAGTGGTAGAATGCTTGCCTAGCATGTGTGAAGTCCCAGGTTGGATTCCTCAGTACCACATACATAGAAAAAAGCCAGAAGTGGTGCTGAGGCTCAGGTGTTAGAGCTCTAGCCTTGAGAAAATCCAAAGACAGTGCTCAGGCCCTGAGCTCAAGCCCAGGACTGGCAAAAAAAAAAAAAAGCAAAAGAACTGGGAGCAGAACTTAAGTGGTTCCCAGCAAGCATGAGGCCATGAATTTAACCCCTATTCCTTCACACACACACACACACACACACACACACACACACACACACAACATACACACACACACACACAACATACACACACACACACAAAGGGTGAAGCAAGGGGGAGATGAAAGCAATGACACTGATCAAGCTTCATTGTAATCATATACTACTTTGTTGAATGGTAACTCCTTTGTACAAGTACTTAAAGATTAAAAGCAAATAAGAAGGAAAGAAAAATAATGGAACCACCAGATCAAATTAATGGCTATTTCCCCTAGGTCTGAAGAAGGAAAGGGATGCCATCCATTTCCATTTCCATTTCCATTCCTCCAAAATTAGTGAGTCACGAGTGTCCAACCACACATATGTTTTTGTATATACACATACACATGTGTACAAATGTGTGCATTGTATTTATGTTGAAACATCTATTATCTGTGTGTGTATCATCTAGCTATCTGTGTATGTATGTATGTATGTATGCATCTGTCTGTCTATCTATCTATCTATCTATCTATCTATCTATCTATCTATCTGAATAGGTGCATATCCCCAGTTGTATTCACTGTCTGATCCTAGGAGCAAAGCAATTCCAGTAGCAGTGAGCCTAACCAATGCTTAGATATTGCTTTCTCAAACCATTTTTTACTCAAGAAAAACCCAGAGTTCCTGAAAAAGCATCTGATTTCAGTGCTGAGATAGGAAAACAAGCTGAGGCTGGAGTAGCATGTTCTGGAAAGCAGTGAAATACAGAAAGAATAATGGGATACAAAAAGAGGACTAGTGTGATTGGGCTCCTGCAGGCCCACGATGGGACAATTCAACATGAAAATAACTAATGATAGGAACAAATTTATACCCATTGAATACCATGCAATGACAAACAAACGAGTAAGCTGAAAAGGAGAAGATGATTTGCAATGTTCCAAAGTACTTTCCCACAATCTGCAAGAGGGGAAAGAGTTGCTTCCCAATGGAGCAACTCCATGGACACAACCTTAGTCAAACGATTAAATGAACAACAGTAACATAACAAATCCAAATTGTGAGCTGCACTTTAGGGTATGATTGAAAGAGTGCAATACCCCTCGTATGATATTCATACGTGATAAATACTCTGAACTTCTTTAATCAGGGAGAAATGTCAGGTTGACCCAACCATGATGGGACCATGTATAAAATAACTGCTTGTGCTCTTCATTCACTAAGAACCAAGGCCAGGAACTCTTGACTAAGAAACTGTTCAAACTAAAGGAGTCTATGGGTGCCAGGCAATAAAGTGCAGAATGGTCCTAAGCAGAATTTTTTACTATTAAATACATTATGGAGGCAAGGGGAGGAAAAAAAAACAATCTCCCATGGGATCTGAAGAAGAATTGGACACCATGTACCAAAGTCAACTGATGCTGGCGTTTGCATGTACAGCCATGCCAGGCCACTTTTCTCTTTTTCTGGGAAGTGCATACTATTTAAAGGTGAACAGATGTCAGTTCAGAAACCCACAGGGAAAGAACAGTTCTTTTAACTGTGCTTCTGATTGTTTTAAGAGATCCTAGTAATTACTGATGCCCCCTCCAAAAAAAATACATACAGAAGCAACATCCCCCCCACAATGCTCAGCACCCTTTAAGAACAAGATTGAACTAGTGAGTGGTGGTTAAGGTGTTTATCTCCCTGTCCCCAAGAAGACACTACAAGGTATTTTCAGTAACCCATTATGAAAGGTTTATTTGTTCACTCTACTGCTGTTTAAAACCGACCCCATAGGTGGCATCTTTTAAACTAGTTTTTATTTCACAGAAATTTGAAATGTTCTGTATTAGGGATGTCCAGATTGGGACAACAAGGCAGGTCAGGAAGGCCACCGTGAAAACCATCTTCCCCATTCACCCCCATCCAGAGAGGACTGCCTTGGCAAAGCCGCCAGGTCGCCCAACTCAGAGGACAACAGAGAACACCATACTTGATTCAAATTACAGGTTCAGTACTGTACTGTACACAACCAGCATTATACATGCTTCACAAAATCTAAGTATATATAAGGAGAGACCAAGTCTCCCTTTTAAAGTAAACAATGTAGGGCACAGGTAACTACAAACTTAAGACTACTAAACAATTTCTTTTTTTTCCTGAAATTACAAAAAAAAAATTGTATACACCTTGGCTGTTTCAGAAGCTTGGTATATGAGGAAATAATGGAAAGGGTATTTCCCTAGCAAAGAATACTCATAGTACATGTATTTAAGAATCTTTCCAGCCAAAAATATTCCAAAGGAGTCTACCTTAAAGGGCCAGTGCTAGTTTCCAGGCTCCATTGTTTCTGGGAAAGGGTTTGTACCCTGACCTCTCTCCAAATCCCAGAAGTACAAATGCAGAGAGGTCATGGCTTCTCAGGGTAACTTCAACCTAAAACAAGTGGCTGGTCCTAGCTCGTGCAATAGCTCAGCCCTATAGCTCCATCCAGTCTCACCAGAACCATTTTGACCTGTTGAGCCCAGAAGCTGCATAGCCAAGTTTGGCAACAATCTTCTGTAACTTGAACTTGTGGGCTGAGTGAGTAATTCATTCTTACCCTGAGGAGAATGCTTGGTGGAAACACATGGTTTTGGTTGTTTGCAGTTTTAATCTAATATACAAAAAATAGCCAAGCTTGTGATTAATAGCACCATGGAAACATAGACAATGGTAGAAAACAGGATAATAAAATAAAGTTGCTTTAGATTCTGACTGATGTTTCCTGCCACTAATGTCAACCAAGTCAACTGAATTTGGAGAAATGTTTTGCAGAGCAAAAAGAAGTACTTGTAGGGAGAATGTGAGTAAATTATATTCATTAGGAAATAACTACGCTTGAACAGCAAAGAAAAAAATAATGTTGACATAGCTCCCTAAGCAGAGCGGCTTCAGGCTGTTGAAAGAGACTTGTATTAGTAATTTTTAAAGGAAAATTGAAGGCCAGAATGGTCAACTGGAATTCAGAAATTGGAAGATAGTGTTGTGCAAATATCCATCTAGCAGTACAGAGTAATATACATCTCAAAGAGGAAAATGGCGACAGTTACTGTCGGATTTTAAAAGTCACGCACATCCCCACAGAAAGAAGATGTGGTCTGAAAATGAGGACAGACGCTGGTCCTTGGCTGCCCATTTGCTTTGCAGATGAATACCCGTGGCAGTCTTAAAAATTTTTTTTGGTTGATGTGTTTGTTTTACTGATTGGTATGTTGCTAGGAGCAGATGTGGAATGAGAGGATTCTACTCCAGTGAGGTCTGTTTGTTGAGCACACATGAGCTGGGTCTTCTCTAACTAATTGCAAGAGGATGTTGGTTTTTGAGAAGTCAGCAATACGGAGGCAGTTGTTGGGATCCTATTGCCTGGCAGTCATCGATCCAGTGAACAAAACATCACCATCAAGTTGGATGCTGTGTGGTCTTAGGAAATGGAATTTCTCACTTGAAGTTTAGAGGTAATGGGCCAATACCTGGAAGTTAGAGTTCCAGCTTATGAGGTCACATCTGCAACAAAAATTTGACATGAATTCTTTAAAAAGCTCTCCATGTTTCATTTCCCTTCAATAAGCCTTTACATTTTGCTCTGGTATACACACACATCACCACACCCACAGGTGCATGCTCCATCTGAACTTATCTTCTTTCTGACACCCCACACCAGTTTCTCATTTCCCGGAAATTTTCACCAGACCCACCATTCTGTACTTAAGAGCAGTCATTGACTAAATGCTTCCTTTTCAACCATTCCATTCCTGGTTCCAACTGCTACTTAAGTGGTCCATTCTGCTTCTGCTGACTGCTTTGGGTCTATCATGTCACTGCTCTTCTGCCACCTGGCTTCCTCTTCCCACTTGAGAACAGCTTCAGTGTGAGCGCAAGGTGTAACACAGAGATGGGAAGAGGTAATGCCACCTGCGGCCCCTCCAAACAGAAGAGATGAAGCCAATGCCCCCACCACATGCCCCACTTGCCATCTTTCAGAGCAATTTTTGGAGGCCCTGTACTTCTGTCTAGCCCTGGGAACCCAAAGCTGGCGCTTGACTAATGCACCCTAAGCACCGACCTGCCTGGTTGTCTTGTCTGTTTCACCATTCCCCCTGCCCCAGCTGGGGATCGCTTCTCACATGAATTACTGAGATTCAAGTTCTTATCTCAGAATTTGCTTTCAGCAATCTAAGTCAAAATGCACTGCGATGAGAACAATGATTGAGTTGAAGTATGTTGCAGTAGTAAGTTAACCAAACAAAGCTCTTTACAAGTGTCAAATCTAGGACGTTAACTGGAGACCCCAAGGGGTCACGATATAGAATATCAATTTCTGTCACTTTTTAAAAAAAGAGGCGGGCCAGGAGTTTGGCCTAGTGGTAGAGTGCTTGTCTAGCATGCACGAAGACCTGGATTAGATTCCTCAGTACCACATGCATAGAAAAAAGCCGGAAGTGGTATTGTGGCTCTACAGCCACTTGGTAGAGCTCTAGTCTTGAGGAAAGCCCAAGGACAGTGCTCAGGCCCTGAGTTCAAGCCCCAGGACTGGCAAAAATAAATAAATAAACAAGCAAACAAACAACAAATGAATAAATAAATATAAATAAATTTTTAAAAAGAGGCAGAGATGTATTTTTGGCTTCTTTTTCATCTGACTAGGACACTTGAAACAATCCAAGTTTTCCAAACTTACACATGCTTTACATGGAAATAAGTGAGCATCTTTATCAAGTTCTTTTTCTCGTCTCTCCTCCCACCCCCGTGTGGTATCAGCCTCCATCTCTCTCCCTACTCTCAGTCTCATTGTCCCACCTATCCTCCTAATCCCCATAAGGCCTCACTCAGTAACTTATGTCTTATGCCTGTCTTATGACTTAATAACATTTTTCAACACTGAAGCCTTAGAACCATCCTAATTTTTCCAATATCAACTGGAAGGTTTTCTTACTATAATCACAGCCTGTGAAGTTTTTGTTTGTTTATTTTGAATAGAGATTTACACACATACTGAATGTACTTCAGATGGTAGAAATTCACCTAAACTTAAAGATTTTTTTCACAGTGAAAAAAATACTAAAATTAAGTCTTAAGGACACTTTCCTTTGTATTTAAAAAAAATCCAGGTTTGATCTGAAGAATTCTCTTTTTTATCCAAACCCCAAATGGAGCTCTACCTGCAAGCCTGGTTTTTTTAGCTGTCTTTACTGCTGCCATGAACATGTATTCACTATTAGGGTCGTGTGCAGTCGATCCATACTTCTGAAAGAAAAAGAAAAAGTAAGGAACAGGTTTTATCTTGAGTTCTTTCCCATGTGCACGCCTGTACTTTTTTGTTGTTACTGCTTCCTAATCTTTGTAAAAGTGACATACAAAAGTGTAATAATGAGTCTAGGTTCCTCACTACAGATTCTAAGAGAAAAACATGAAAGGTTTTCAATTAAAAGTGTCTTTGGTGGCACTTCCTTCCTCTATTTTACCTTGATTACTCTACTTCCCCTGTAGACCTAGATTGCGGGCCCTATCTCATTCTCTTCCCTCTTTGCCTCCTTTCAAAGTCTATAAATCTACAAGTTAATCCAGGGAATAGTAAGGATAAAAAATATAATAATTACACTTGGAAATGATTAAACAGAACTCTAAGCATTCATACACTAAGAACAAAGGAGGATATTCTCAGGAAAGGATCACAATGTCTCAATAGTTATGAGCATATGACCATATAAATGATGCTTATCAAAATGGACCCCAAGAAATGGAAACAAGAGGTTTTATTCCTTGTTGTCACTGTTTTTAATTTCTGTACTCTCTGCCTTGTATATTTTTCTCTGATTCGGGGAAAGGAAGGGAAATCACAGAAACAGTGAAACAAAGGGTAAACCAATTCTACAGTGATAATCACTAGATACTATGCTGGAAATGAACTTGAAGGGGTGGGGGAATCAGAAGAGGAAAATGGGAGGACATGAGGGAGGGGTAAAACTGTTCAAGAAGAATGTACTCATTACCTTCCTTATGTAACTGTAACCCCTTTTCATCACCTTTTCAACAAAATTTAAATTAAAAACAAAAAACCAAGTCTAGACTGGCAAAGATACACATCCTGCCTCGCCCAGTACCAGCAGGGCACTGAATATTTGCATACTCACAAAATATGCAGAAGGACTTAAGTTCTTTGATTGAGAATTTGCAATGTGGACAACAGAAATGAATGTTCCACAGAGAGGGGTTTTTTTTATGTCACTGTTGTTTTACTGTTTAGAATAGCTTTTCAGCAGTTTCTTTTCAAAATAAGGAGTCTAAAAACATATACTGTAAAAAAAAAAAAAGTTAGCAGTTTCAGCCAGGCATGATGGCTCACGCCTGTAATCTTAGCAGCTTGGGAGGCTGAGATCTGAGGATTGCGGTTCAAACCCAGCCAGGGCACTAAATTCCTTGAGACTCTTATCTCCAATTAACCACCAGAAAACTGGAAGCAGCACTGTGGCTCAAGGGATAGGGCAGTAGCCGTGAGCTGAAAAGCTCAGGGACAGAGCCCAGGCCCAGAATTCAAGCCCTATGACTGACAAAAAAAAAAAAAAAAAAAAAAAAAAGTTAGCAATTTCTATTTCTGGTACCTTCTAAGACTTACAGACTGCTTTTCTTAATATAACAATTAAATGACGTGCAAAGCTAATTGTTTTCATATTTTCCCAGACTCCTGGGAGGGTTAGGTTCAACTATGCACAACTCAATTTTAATAACTTTTTTAAAAAAAAACAGAGGCATCTATTTATAAATTGTAACTTCCTTGCTGAATATGGGTGTTCTTTTGGCCCTTCTTTTCTACCTGTTATTAAATAAGAGTAGTAAGATCATATTTCTGTAAGCCACCTAGTCTTTTTTAGAATGAATTAGGCTATGAAATAAACAAGGAAACAAGCTCCATTCCAAGTTATTAGTTTCATCAGCATGTGTATCTTAGGGGAAAGGAGTTGTCTTCTTGTTCAAATTTCTCTGGCATTTTTTGAGGAGTAATTAACGACTCAGGAAAATAGATGCAAGAAAAGATATCAATTACCCACCTTTTTTGTAAACCAGAAAACGCATATGCATCCAAACATGCACACTGCAACAAAAACGCCACAACCTATAGGTAACCAGAATTTCAGCTGGCAACAAAGCCGCGATTCTGGATTAGGAAAAAAAAAGGACAGTGATGTAAAACACTGAGAATCAAATCTCCTCTCTTATGCTGAAGTGTAGGCTCTTTGGTAATATTTAAAGGAGCCGTTTAACCAAATAAAGCCTTTCTTCATTACAGTGATGAAATCCATTGACTGTGAATGAACACCCACCCTGCAACAATACAGCAAAACACTGGACCTTAAAAGATCATCCAAGGATATTTACAAATGTGGTTAACGGAAAAGAGGCCTCTTTGTATTTTTGCAAACCAATCATACTTCTTATTTCCTAATTAACAAGAGATAAGTGACTTATTGACTTTTCTGCCGGGTTGGCTTCAAACTCTAATTCTCATATCTCAGCCTCCTGAACAGCTAGGATTATAAGCACGTAGTCAAAAGATATGATTTTTATCACCACATTTATTCCACAAACCCAACACAAAGCACTGTATAACTTAGGTGTATAGAGACAATAGCCACTAAGCCACAAATCTGGCTATTTTAAAGATAAAATGACCTTATTCTAGCTCAACAGTCTTAAGTGGTTAAATTGCATATTACCAATAATAAAAATTAATTATTATTGTGTTAATAAATCATGTCTTGTAGCTGAGCACCGGTGGCTCACACCTGTAATCCTAGCTACTCAGGAGGCTGAGATCTGAGGACTGAGGTTCAAAGCCAGCCCAGGTAAAAAAATCTATGAGACTTATCTCCAATTAACCAACAGAAAACTGGAAGTGGTGCTGTGGCTCAAAGGATAGAGCAGCAGCCTTGAGCTGAAGAACTCAGAGACAATGGCCAAGGCCGGAGTTCAAGTCCTATGACCAATAAAAATTAAAATTAAAAAATCATGTCTTGTGTACTTCATTAAAATGGTTTCTTATCAATCATATCTAAGTGAATTCTAACAGAAAAGGTGACTTTATTTGTCTTCATTAGGGAGAAAGCTGTCAAAATATGTACACCCTCTAAGGTCCCAAGGATGAAAGAAATGACTTACCATGTATATGCAAATATTCACCACTAATAATCTTTATTTGAAAAGGAGGAGGATCAAAAATTGATAAGTTGCAGAAGTAATAGCCGTGATCACTTTCCAAGTTATTTAGGGAAAAAATGACACTGTTGTTGGCTAGCTGAGGTTGACAGGACTTCAGATTCCCAGTAGATATGGTGTGTCCACTTCCCTTGGTCTTTGAGAGATCACAGAGTGTCTGCTTCCCTTTCTTTAGTTGCATTTTAAACTGCTTGACAATCTCAGAGTATTTGCACAAAATTTGTACTCCACCATTGTGGAATGTAAACATCTCATATTTGGCAGAATCATTGATTTCTCCTGGATAAAAAGAAAGAAAAAGTGACATTTTATGATATGCTATTCTATAGTTACACTTAAACATAAAAGTAATTTCTTCTTTTCATAAAGTCTATTGCTGACCCAGAGTTTGGCCTAGTGGTAGAGTGCTTGCCTTGCTTGCAAGAAGACCCGGTTTGATTCCTTGGTATCATATACATAGATAAAGCTGGAATTGGTGCTGGGGTTCAGGTGGTAGAGCTCTAGCTTTGAGAAAGCCCAAGGATAGTGCTCAGGCCCTGAGTTCAAGCCCTAGGACTGGCAAAATAAGTAAAGGAATAAAAACTTTTAAAAAATCTCTTGCACCAAAATGAAAGAACTTCCTATCCAAACATAAAAATAGAGCATGCATTCTAGAAAAAATAAACCTACCCAGAAATGTACTTGTTACATATGAATATACGATACACCAGATATTAAGTATCAAATGGCATTATTTAGATAACATGAGTCAAACAGATTTAGTCTCAACCCCCTTCCACAATGGGGACAGGTGGCAAACAAAAGAATGTGTAATGATGTTAGGAATAACGTAATGTGTACTAGGGATGGGATGGATTATCATTTTCACTGAAAAACCAGAAAATGCATTTTCAAAAGAGTGACTTTTAAAATTTCAATTCAAGCATAAATATCACTTAGCTAAACAAGAAATGCTTTGAGGAAAAATGTTTAAGAAAGGAAGAGAAAATCTTAAGCAGATACCTGAAGCTAAAGTGGAATGATTCCATGTAAGCAGATATTTACATTAGACTATTGTTCGGTAATGCTCATACAAGACTAACACATTTTCTGAAACTGCTTCACAGATAACTGAATCAAAGTTGATGATAATGGCAAAGCCCTAGATTTTTGCCTACTTTTTTTTTTTTTTGCTTTTTAAATGAAGCATGAACTCATGTAACCAAGATTGTTTTTATGAGCTACAGGAAAAGCACAAGAAGACATTGGTTAAAGCCTGGTTACAGATTCTGAGCTACTAGCTTAATGCAAATTGCTCTTTATTTTTGATTCTTTTATTCTTTTTATTCATGGAAGTTTAATATTGAAATTGTTTGGGGGAAATTATTAAATTTGCAAAACTCTTTTTTCTTGAGATTAAATAAGCATGAAAAAGTTCTAGAAAACATGTTCAGTCTTTCAGTGAAATACAAATAGTGCTTTGGTTTTGTTCTTTATCTACTGCGTATAATCTTATTTCAAATAGCAAACATACTCTTTTAGTTTCTGTTTTTATTTAATGGCATATATCAGCATTCCATTATTTTTTATCATTATCTTTGTTTTAACCATGCTAGAGATTGTACACCAGACTTTTTGTGTGCAACGCAAGTATCCTACCATTCAGCTGCATACCAGCCCAATAATTACCTTTTTTCATAGCTATCTACAGAACTTCCATATTAATCCATGATAATTTATTTAAATTAATTCACTAAGAATAGTTAGTGGGTTATGTTCAGTATCTTCCTTCTGAATTAGTATGGCACTTAATCAAAATGTTTAAACATTACTATAACAGTATATCCTGCCATGTTGTGTCTTAAAGAAGTGCTCTGATTTATATTGACTAGCAGTATGAAGGGGGACCCATTCGTCTACATTGTTTCCTTAACTTCATTTGAGATTTGCTACCATAACTTTTTTTTTATTTCCCTGGATTTATTTATTTTTTTATTGTAATTAGTAAAAGGGTTACATGATATTTGCCAGATAGAAAGTGCATTAATTCACATACATGTCTTATGGGTACCATAACTTATTTTTATTTTAAAATATTTATCTTTAAGTAGTTATACAAAGGAGGTTTCATTTAACAAAGCAGTTTATGGACACAATGCATTTTGATCAGTGTCACCCCTCAACATTCTCATCCCCCCCCCACTTACTTGACCCACTCCATCCCTTACTCTTCTTAATTTTGTAATTTTGTGTTATATACAATGAATTGTTGGCCACATTCTCTCCTTCTCCCCTTCATTCTTCTACCCTTCTCCCAGTAGCCCCACCCTGCCTCTTGCATGTACCAGTTACCTAGGGCTGCTTTTCTCAGGCTTTAGCCTATTCTTTGCTTTGGATTTTGTTTGTTTGTTTGAGGTTTTTTGGTGCCAGTCCCAGGGCTTGAACTTAGCACTGTCCTTGGGCTTTCTCAATGCTAGAGCTCTACCACTTGAGCCACAACATGACTTCTGGCTTATTAATTCATTTGTAACCATTTGTGTATCCCCCAATATATTTATTTGCTTATGGATTCCTAGACATGTATTTTTCCTAACATCTCTAGGCTTTCATTAATATTTTTATATTCCTAAAGAACAGATTTTCAGATAAGATTTTCAGAGTTGATTAAAAAATATATACTACAGTTTCTAGTGATAGTATATAAATTATTCAAAAACAAAACCAAGTGTAGAACAAATGTCTAAAAGTAATAATAAAAGGACTAAATAGGAGACCTCAAAAAAGGAAAATTGCAGAGGTAAACAACAGACACAGAGCCCTGAATTTTGGACCCAGAGTCATAAGCAGACTTTAGAAGCTACTTTTTGTTCTAGAGCACTTGTTCTTCCAGGCTCAAACTTTTGTTTTTAGATTCTGCAAGGTAAGGAATCTAGTAGAAAACTTTCTCCTTGATAAGTTTTGTTTTCCAAGAGTTATATCCTTGGACAACATTTAAACCAGAAGTAATCTGACCTTTGTGCAGATTATTAGACACATTAAAATCACTTCAGGTGACTTTGAATTGCTTCACAGATTTTCAAAAAAGGATCCAAATATACAGAAAGAAAATAATGCGAGTTTTATTTTGAAAAGGAAAAGAAGGTATACAAAAGGCAAAGGGGAAAGGACTAGCTCCATGCAGCAGAGGCGATGTACTTTCTATTAAAGGGAAGGGCAGTTTGCTGCGGAATTGTTTTTCTGTAGTGCATTAAGTTGCACTGCTGCTATTTTGATGTTCCTGGCTCTACCTCTGCTGAGGAAGATAAGATCAGAAGACTGGTTCTCAGTTCCTTTAGACATGTTTAGAGCAAGTTTCCCAGAGACTTTAGAATGACTGCAAGTAAACCACAAACAGATCCTGGAGCAAAAGTGTCTGTGGCCAGCCAACATGTACACACAATAAACAAGAAGCATGCTCTTCTTCTCAGGGTTATTGTGGCAGCAATTTCTTCATTTTGAGCACACCTGGTGACCTACAACCCAACAGAAGGTGAGATGTAATGGTGGGAACACAACGCCATGATTTCCAAGAAAACCAGTAGCAAACTTTGGCTCTCCCACTAGCAGGACTCACTAGTAGTGCCTGGGTGCCACTTTCATTGGGAGACAGAGAAGTAAAAGAAAAATTATCTTGAAGTATTTTCCAAAAGTTATTTTCTGTGGATTAAGGATGAGATTTCTAGCAACCAAGAGGGATAAAACTTTGCCCTTTGGTGAGTTCCTTGGGGGGGAAAAAAGCCAACTTCCATTATTTTCTCTTTCAATGAGATATACCAATCAATCAGGAAATTTTAAAATAAAGGAGACTATCTTTTTGCTCCTACAAAAGTATTTAGGAGGGTTAGGAAAGTTAACTTTTGCTTGTCTGGCTGCTCTGTGCCATTGAAATCAATAGGATTCTCTAAGTGGACACTACATGATTCATTTTTAATTATTGTGATAACCTAAAATCTGCCTGGGTTCTCTTTTTTATGAAATGCAGGGATAAGAAGGGTCAAGCTTTCGTATATCTAATTTTTTTATCTCAGGAAAAACTGTTAGACAACTCAAGTCTGTAATTTCAATGTTTTCAGTCATGATGTTTCCTCAAGATTACATTAGCACTCAAAGAGCAGGTATGCTGACATATAGCAATTCTCCTTATTCTTTAGTAGCATTCAGAAAAATAATATCAAGTGAAAATGATAAGACAATTTAAGGGAAATATGAATACATTTGTATCTTACAATTACAGAAGGTTCTAGACTCTTTTCTCCACTCACTTTGGATGTTCATATCTCAGAGTTTAATATTCAACCCAGAGTACTGGGTGAAACCATTAGTATTTATAACCACTGTCTGTCTGTCTGGAGTGGTGGGATGTCAAATTTGTTTGATTAATTCTGTTGTACACAATTAGTTAAAATTTTTTTTATTGTCCCATCATCCATCTCTTGCTGTTGCTGTTTCTTCCTTTCTCTCATATTTATATTTCCTTCACCTACTATAATAAACGTATTTTAAATATTATAATAAATATCATGTGTGCATATGATATAATATTTATAGATAATATAATAGATAAATGTACTATAAGTATTATAATATAAAATCTTGTTTCAAAATATCTCCTCTCCCATTGTCTTTCATATGTTCATTACTTTTCCATACATGCTATCTGCATATCTAGTAAATTCTTGGCTACATTATTGTCTATATTTCAAGCATCCTATAAACACCCTCACCTTTAAAATTCTTAATTTCCTGTACTATGACTCAACCACTTCCCAGCACCATACAAACTCATGAACTAGAGCAGTGAGTCTTTTGTGCCACGCACTGAAGGCCCGGATACACTAAAGTATTTGCCTCGGGTCAAAAGGATTTTTTGGTCCAATCCATGGCCAAAGTACCTCTAGCAACAACCAATGGAAGCAGGTCATCGCCCGATGCTATACAGTGGTCCCTAACAGCCCCATCTTAGAGAATCACTATTAAAATCTGTCAGCAGAAAGCCTTCCTTTTGTGTATCTCTGTTTATGTCCAACAGAATTTCCCTACTTCTTTTCCAGTTCAGATACAACTGATTCAAATCACTATTATTTTTTTCTGAGACTACCAAAGCAGCCTAAATGTTAGCCTTCCCTAGTGCCCATTCTTATCCATCCTCAGATCCCTACCTGGATGCAGCTTTTTCATTACTCAAGAATAATGGCACTTCTTCAGTGACCAGGCCATAAGTTATCCAACCCAAAGAGACACCAGATCATTTTCTATCACATTATCTAAGGCATAAAATATTTATGACTGCTCTGTTTATTTATCTACTTGTTTATTGTCTGATTACCCCCACATAACATTTGCAGATGCATCCATAACATCAACAATAGCAAAGAGAAGATAGCAAATTGCAATGAATATTTATGAGCTAGAAAGGATGCATGCATAGATGAACAAATGCAAATATAGAACTCAGTGATGTTGCAAATATGGAAAGATAATACATTGAATATAAGAATGAAAAAGGGTCCTAGAAATAATCAGATCAACACTGTCATTGTACATTTTTCATTTAGTCTTATCTAGTTAAACTGAAGCCAGAAAAGTTAATCTCGTGCCAGCATTCTATAACAGCAAGGATATGATCCCCAAGTTAGCTACTATATGTTGTTTTTCTTCTGGAAACAAATACATAAAGCTATATAATCATGCATATGAGTCACCTGACACCTGATGTATCAGGTTCTAGGATAAACTATCTGTATAAACTTTAAGGAAAAGGGCTTTGAACCTGCATACCGGGCTCAAAAAGACTAGTTGAAGTGAATGATGACCTTTTTGTCCTTTTCCTGTAAAGTTTAAGCCTAGTTGGTTCTTTAGATTCTCCAAAGTGTAGAGTAATTAAATTCACCCAATCTAGGGCTAGGACACAAGTTGTCCTGGGCCTACAGTAGCTCGGATGGACCTAGATGATTATAAATGTATTGGTGGCTTGCAATATAAACACCATGATATGTATTTTAGCACTTAAAAATAAATTAAAAGCACTTACAAGAGCACTTCTGCAAGCCAGGCACTGCTGTCCCACACCTATAATCCTAGCTACTCAGGAGGCTGCGGTCTGAGAATTACCATTTAAAGCCAGCCTGGGTGGGAAAGTGCATGAGCCTCATCCCCAATTAACCACACACACACACACACACACACACACACACACACACACACACACACGGTGCTTATATCCTGGTTATGAGTCTTAAAATCTGAATGTTAAGGGGCCGGGAGTTTGGCCTAGTAGTATAGTGCTTGCCTAAGATGCACAAAGACCTGGGTTCGATTCTTTGGTACCACATACATTAAAAAAGCCGGAAGTGGTGCTGTGGTTCAAGTGGTAAAGCTCTAGCTTTGAGAAAGCCCAAGGACAGCACTTAGCCCTGAGTTCAAGCCCCAGGAACTGGCAAAAATAAAATAAAATAAAAAATCTGAATGTTAAGTATAAATGTATATTTTGCTACCCATATCTGTTTTGTTACTGTTGTTGGAATAGTTAAATAACATTCACTCTAGCCAACAGGTACAACATATTTAGAATCACATTGAATGCCAGTAGAGCTCAACCCTATTAACTGTATTAACTGCTATTATGATTTTTATAATATTATTATTAATGTCAATAGACCAATAATGTTTTCAAGATTAGAATCAGACCTTCCAACGAATACAGTAGATTCAAGGAAGAACTCAAATTTATAATTCCTTAGAAGGGCAAAATGAAATTCAGCGAAATAAAACACTGGGAAGTAGAGGTGGGGGGGAGGGGGAAGGGGCCTAATGAAGAGAAGAGGAGGGGAATGCATCAGAAATTAACTATATATTCTACAAAGTTAAGAAGAGTGAGCGAAGGGATGGAGTAAGAATGTTGAAAGGAATACCATTGATCAAGTTATCTCGTATTCATAAATTGCTTTGTTAAATGGTGCCTAGTTAATACAACTAGTTAAAGATAATAAAGGATATATACAATTAAAAAAAGGAAAAAGAAGATAATCTGGCTAGAACACTTTGCTGACAGCTGTATTATTCCTGGTTGAAAATCCTTTGGAGAAAACATTTAGGGAATTCACATAATGCAAGAAGGACGCAAAACAGATTAGCAGTGTAACTTTATTTTCTTTACCTCAGACTTCTAACCACAAAAGTCCCTGAGTGATAGAAAGATAAGATCTCCTGAATATACAGCTACTCGTAGTGCTTAATAGACACATTTTCTATACTCAAACAATGATAAGCCCTAGCTTATCACAGCATGAGAATGAGATGTGAGAACTGAAGTTCTAATAATTGTAATGCTTACATTAGATTTTAGTGACATTTGATCTTTTACTAAGAAATTCTGGCATTGCTAAAATTGTGCTTTTTGCCACTTTTTCACCTTCCATGAAAATAATTCATTCTTTTAATGAAGCAGCCATCTAATACTTTTAGATCCTTTGCTGGTAGATTTTTAAATATGTAGCATTTAGATATTTCTATTATGACTGAAAGTCATCTTTGATCCAAAGAAGTGATAGGGCCTAGAGATGTAGGAGGGTTGGCAAGATAAACTCCATCCAATTTAAATTCCAAATATGTAGAATAAAGAACATCAAAATGTGAAGAAAAAGGAAGATAAAGCCCCACCCCTCAAAAAACAAAAGGAAGACACACACACACGCGCACACACAGAGTGTGAATTTGCTTTTACTAACTGAGGAACTCTCCAAGGCATGCAAAAAAAAAATATATTGGCTCTCTAAATGTGTTCAATAAGAAAAATGAAAGATTCATTTTCTTTGGTTAGAAGTTATTTTCTTTGAGAAAAATGGGGAAATTCCCAGAGGTGTTATAAAAGTCTGCAGCAATATTCAGCAAGTAATTAATTTGCAAATAAGTAATTTTGTTAGTTATTACATTACCATTGATTTAAAATTATCCTATTAGTGAAATCACATGAGATTAAGTGAACCTAGAAGGGAGGGAGAGAGATTTAATCCACACTCCTCAATGTATACTCTGCTCCTTATTTCTCAGTTTCTGGGCAAAGTATTTCGTACACATGAATGCCAAGTTTGCTGTGTGGATTGTTTTATACCTTTAGCCTAGTTTATACTGTAAAAACCTAATTTGTTTTCAATCTACAGCTTGGCTCATCAGTCTTTTATTTCTCATTCCTCTCTGTATATCTTTCTGGATGTGTTCTTAACATATGGAGTGCAGCATTTCCAAACTGAATTCAATATTCATTCTTTCTTTTAAGAAGTCACTAGAGTAACCTATGGCCTTCAGTTTTCCTTTCTCCCTCTCCCTGCCTTTCCTCATCCAATTGGTCATTAAATACTGTTGACATCAGCTCATGGATACATCTTTGAGTTTCATCTTTCTTTTCTATTTCCATTGCTAATCCAGGTCTTTTCCCTCTCTCCCTCATCTGCAGAACCTGTGAACCTCTTCCTGACATCAGGCTCTCTCTTCCATGTACATCCTCTAAGCGGCTCCCAAGATTGAGTTTCTGAAGAGCCATTCCATTTCCTGTTTGAAAGTCTCCCTGTGGCTGATAAGATAAAAATCCAATCACTTTGGCATGACACAAAATAATTTCACAATCCTTCAAGCCACACTGAAATGTCTGGCCATTCTTTTCACTGAAATGCTCCTCCTCCCACAAACTAAAATGTCCTATTACCTCTTTATCTGATTAAACACCTTCATTCACTCTTTCAGATCCATTCTTACATGTCAATTCATCTCTTCCTGGGTATTCCTTAGATTCCCCCAGAGTCCTAACTCTACCCTCTTAATAATGCTTTGCTCAGATGGACACATTCATAATTCAAGTAATTGTTCTTGTTTTACTCATTTGGCCATGATCTCTACATTGGTAAGGACTGCATCAAAGTTGTCTAAATAACCTCAAGACCTGAAACTGTGTCAGTGGATGCTCAACTATTTGTAATGGATAGCTTGGAGAATATGGGAACTATGTATACCATTGGCAAATGTCCTTAGAATGGGCCAAAGAGAGGAATAAGGAATGGAAACAAGAGACACTATTTGCCATGTGCTAGGAAACACTTATTTTCCAATTCACAGGCAAAGATTGAAACTGAATGATGCCAGCTAATTCTTGGGACCCCAATAGATTTCAGGAGTTTCCACATAACAGCATCATTAGCCACCACATGTAAGTATTTAGTGCTTCTTATGTGTAGGGTACTGTGTTAAGTACACTTTCTTCTCATAACCACCTTTTAAGTCAGATTGCCTATTTTTGTGCCTATGTTTTTAGATGGGAAATTGAGGCCAAAGAAACTGGCCCAAGATAATACAGCAATATGCTGTACATAATTTAAACCTACACAGTGGATCCCAGACACCGCATATGTTATGAATTTCTTTGCATAATTATCTAGTTCAACTCTCAATTTAAAGAAACTAAAGCTTAAGATCTAAAAGGGAGTTCTATGAAATAAGAAGCTTTTAACATTAAACTAAATATAATGATTTTCAGATATTTCTTCTCCTTCAAAGTACATTGGACACATTTTTGTGACAAATATTTAGAGGAGTATTTTTATACATATATATTCTGTGATTGAAAGGGATATATATTTTTTTTCAGCCACCCTGAGCTTGGGCTAAGGGCCTATGCACAGTCCTTGGGCTTTCTCAAGGCTAACGCTCTACCACTTGAGCCATAGCACCACTTTTGGCTTTTTTCTATGTATGTGGTACCAAAGAATTGAACCCAAGTCTTTGTGCATACTAGGCAAGCACTCTACCACTAGGCCAAACTCCCAGCCTGAAAGGGTTATAGCTTACAGCCAAAAAAATTAAAAAAAAAAAACATTTCTTTGATATGCAATTATTTGTGCTTCACACAAATTTCTGTAGATATTTATTCATTAACCATTGTATATTAAGCTTCCCTGTGTATTGAAACTTGAAAGAAGTCTGAGTCCTTGTTCTGACGGTCTTAATTCCCAGTAATTGCTTTGCAATTTATCTGCCTGTAGAAATGTACAGAAATGAACTCATGTAGATAAGAAACTTCCACTACAATTAAATAAGTGTTATCAAACACTTCTATGGGATTTTTGTTCGTTAGCAGTAGATAGTACACAATAAAAAACACACCTTTAATTATGAGTTCAGTGAATACTTGTGCCATTACTGAATATGGATTCCTCAAGCACAGTCCTAAGACAATGTTAGCATTAACTTGCAAAAGACAAAATCTGATTTCTCAAATTGGGAGAAAATTACTTTAAAAGATCTTTCCAGACTTCTGGAAAGTGCTGTATCTCCATTAGTGTGGCTCAGACAGGTTATATGAGAAAAAAAGTTGTGAACTGAATCCATGTTACTGAGTCTGCCACCTGTTCAGGGACAAACTATTTCTCCTTCACTTTTCCTCAAGCAGAGTAGGTGTGAGCATTATATTATGTCTGGCCCACAGACAGTTCCCAATTCCCAACCTCCTTTGAAACTTGCAAATCCTTGTCTGTATTGGTTCACCTCTGAGTCCAAACCCCTGAAAACAAATCTTTTTTGACTGACATATGGTTTCAGAATCTATACTTACATATGCTCCAGTCTCCAAAATGTTTTATTTTTGCATAAATTAACTAAAAAGTACCACATGACACAGTTTGTCAATTAGTTAAGTTCAATGGTAACACTCCTATCCAAAATGTGGCCTTTTCTTTAGTTATCTTAGTCTACAAATGATTTTAAAGTACACATTTTTTTAAAAAAATGGGAAGCCTCACAAGTCATTTTACATATAAAACTTGATGTTTTTAGAATAGGGTGTCACACATTATAAGTTTTGCTCACTTTGTGTATTTCAAGTCAAGCAAGGCTACAGTTCTTACTGTGAGTAAAGCTGATGAGAAGTTAGATCTTAAAACTGATGAGAAGTTAAATCTTCCCTATACAACTGCATTTTGTTTTAACCAAGAAGTGGGAACATATAACTTAGATTCCTTTTTATCTAAAAGAGTTGTTAAGTAACCCAAGTTACAAGCACCATTTATTTTATTAAAGATGAGAGACTCCGGAATTTCAAGTCCTACATGAGAATAATAGACATCTCTAGAAAGTTGGAGGGAAGGTAGGAGAAAAGAGAGGACTAAGAAAATACAAATGAAGATAAAGCTTGAGTATGCAGATTAAAAGGGCCCAACAAAAACACACAGAGATACAGAGTTGTATACTGGTGGGATTCCTGGATACCGATATTTAAATAAATGGCTTTTAAAACTGCAGAATTGGAAAGAGATGTTGTTATTGTTGTAAGTTACTTAAAAAAAAACAAGAATTCTTCACTCATAATCCTCTAACCCTGCTGATACTAGGTAAAAATCCCCAGTCTACTCAGAAGTAAGACAACATTGCGGGAAGAATCCCTGTCCTAGAAAAGCTATCAGCTATATCATAGCAGAAAAAAATAAAGATAGCTTCCCCTGTGCTGAGATCCAGGGCATCAGATGGATCTGAAGACCGTAACACTTTATCAGAAGGGAGGTTGTAAGACAGATGCCAGATGTCCACAATGGTGGTGTCACTAAAGAGAGGTGATGTGGATGTCAAGGAAAGAGTCATGAAACAGGAAAGTAATGTTGTTAGAGGAAACCCAGCAAGGAACTGCCACTATAAATTTCAAACCGTTTGTATAAAACCCAGGTATGGGGCAGAGATTCTCAATATGAGGACGGGGAGGTAGCTGCATGAAAATGGGAAGGGAAGAACATTTCTAAGTTCTCATCTCAGTGCAGGGGCAGAGAGCAGAGTACACCAGGTGAAGGGATTCTCATATTTATTTCAACACAAGTATAAATTAATAGGGCTGAGATGTGGTTAAGTGGGAGACTATTTGTCTAGCATATGCAATACCAACACTGACAAAAATCCTCAACATTGACCAAAAAAGAATAAATAAATGTTCAGTTAAGATCCTCTGAGCATGACTCTGACTTAGTAAGGAATGGTAGAAAACCCTCCTAACTTTACTAGAGTTAAGAAGAAATTTCATTGTGTTAACAAAATGTCAAGAAAGGAGGAAGGAGAAGGAGGAGGGAAGAGAACGAAGAAGAAAAGATTTAACAACAAAGAAAAATAACTGGCTACAATGCAGGAATAAAGTCAAGAAACATAAGTGGTAATCAATATTGAAGGACCAAAATCAAGTTTGCTATGTGGAGGAGAAATGCCTTCAACTCACCTATCAAAAATAATGAGAGGGATGTGTAAGAATGTTGAAAGAACTGACATTAACCAAGATGCATTGTATTTATAAACTGCTTTGTTTAATGACAATTCCTTTGTACAACTACGTAAAATGTTTTTTTTTTCAAGACTGGTAATTTGGGATTTTTTTTAAATACAACATAAATACTGGAAGGGGTATTTTCAGGACACCACCAACTCCTGAACCACTGAAAGGAATTCAGGTTGCTCAAATCCACAGACTTATCTTGAGCTCTGCAGGTGGATCCATGCCCCATGGCTGCTTGTCCAGCAGGTGTGTGATATTCAGGAATGGCTGCTTCAGTCAGACCCAGTGAGACAAGGCCCTAAGAAGTGCCCTCCAAGCTTCCAAGAATTCTGAACATGACATGAGACACATGCATTTCTCAGGCACTCTCTGCCCTCCACCATTCCCACTCAGCTGTGTTTGCTATATTACTCGAAGAACAGACTTTCAACTAGAAAGAAGTCTTTCTTTCAGCAGATCATACACCAGGTCACCATGCTAGTAAGGCCTAAAAAGAGGCCCTTTTAAATACAATTAGGGATTTACCTTCTTCCAAGATTCTTCGCAAGACAGGGTCTCCAACTCTTCCAGAATTATTCAAAGACATCATGAAATGTTGCATTGAGATACATCAGAAACTGGGAATATCAAGACACAGAGCCAGGTACTGGTGGTTCATGCCTGTGATCCTTGCTTCTCAGGAGACTGAGATTTGAGGATCACAGTTCAAAGCCAGCCCGGACACAAAACTCCATGAGACTCATCTGCAATAAACCACCAGAAAACCAGAAGTGGTGCTGTGGCTCAAGTGGTAGAGCCCTAGCCTTGAGCTGAAGAGCTCAGGGATAGGACCCAGGCCTAGAGTTGAAGCACCAGAACTGGCCAGGTATGATGACATACACCTTCAATCCTAGCTACTGAGGAGATAGAGGCAAGAAGGTCATGGTGTGAAGCCAGCCTAAGCAAAGTTATCAAACCCTATTTCAAAAACAAACAGGCATGATATGCCTGCGGTCCCAAATACTCAGGAAATAGAGAGAGGACATTCAGAGTTCCAAGCCAGCATGGCCAAAGTTATTACAAGACCTTAATCAGTAAAACAAACTACATATAAAAGCCTTAGGGGTATGGCTTAAGTGAGAGAGCATATGTAAGCAAGAGGTTCCAAATTCAACTTTGTATTAGAAAGTACAAGTACTTAGTTTACTTGAATTTAGATCTTTGGACTTGTTGTCTTTGGGTTTTTGGTTTTTTTAATGGGACCTGGTGCATCTGTACATCCTAATTTTATTTTGAGTATGGTGACTGCTATTTTCTCTATTACACTTTTTAGCCACTCATGCCACCAGTTTTGCCACCTGATTGATTGGCAAGTAGAACACCACATAACTTGATTTTCTGTGTGGTAAGAATGATCCTTGCTCGTATTGATTTGCAATCCCAGGTAAATATAATTCCTGAAGTTTCAGTTATTTATCAGTGTGTAACCTGTAATAATGCAACGTAAGTCTGGACCCATCCTTCTACAGAAATATCAGCAGTGCTAACTCAGCTATCTTGAACATGCCATCAATAACCATAACTGCCTCCCCCAGTGGGTTTGACATACTGGAATGATTTCCATCAGCACAAATAAACCCTGCCATGATTCATACAAAAGTTCTCAGAAGAAAATCCAAAATCTTTATGGTCTAAGTAGTCTAGTGTCTGATTTTTCCTTTCCAGCTTCATCTTCCCTGCCCCTATCCTCCTCCCTTTCTGGGCTATTTCTATCTTCCAGTCCTTCTGCCTTCATTCTTTCCTGACACCAGTGTTTTGTGTTTACTTTTTACATTCTACACGATGTTCTTCCTTCATTCCTAGTATTCTCTTCTCCACTGATTCCTCCTTGTTTTTCAAATATCTAGTGCCAGTTCCTAAGAAAAGACTTCAGTGAAACCCCAGCTACCCACTCACCCCACCTGTCCGTGTTCCCTGGCAAATTCTCTCATATAACTGACTTTTTCATCAGTACTTGGCACCAGTTACTGGGATGGCTTGCTTCATTCCCTAGCATTCAGTTTGCTTCAGAAGAGCAGCACGTGCCAGGTGCTGCTCATAGTTGTTCACACAGCAGCGAGCACATTGCCTTTTGGGTGGCAGGGACTCTGTGCTGCATGAATGAGCGGACAAGTGAGTGAGGGAATGAATGAATGGATGAATTTCTATTCTAATGTTATTCGTAGAGCGCTCAGGCTGCTAAAGAACTTCATGAGACTGAAGAAAAGACATGGTTAAACAAGTAGGCAGCCCAGATTTATTCTTGGGATTGATTCCAAATGGAACCTCATTTCTCTTTTACTTAAGAGCATTCAAGTAACTTTAAGACAGTACAAGATCAAATTCTGAATTCATCTCATTTTAGTTTTGATTTTTTTGAGAAGAAACTAAGATTTACTTCTGGAAAAATAGGTTTCTATATAGGATTATACCTACCAGAAGTTCTGCCTGTACATTTTCTATTAATGAAACTTTCCCCATTTAACTTCACTTCATTTACCCAAGTCTTAAGAGGACTCAAAAAGAAGAGAAAAGAAAAACCATACAAAAATGTGTTGAATAAGAAGCATCAGAAACACAGATAATAACTTATAGATATCCTTGTTTAAATAATTCATACAAATTCTGACATATGCCATCCAAGAGAAAGAATAAAAGATTGTAGAATAATTTTTAACATAGTAGAGGAGTATTTTTAATCATATACTCTTGCTTGGCCTTTTGAGGAACCCTGGTATCTAGTATTAATAAAACCCCAATGGCAGCCTATACATTTCAAACAATATACTATCCAGGTAAGAATTAAATCAAAATCCTTCTTTTTGAAGCCATCCCTTTTTATTTTCTTCCGTAGAATTATTCCCAGTCCAAATGACAGAGCTATTTGGTTTTCATTCTGTTGACACAAGTCAGTATGTCTTTCATCTTTTGCTGAGAATAGTAAGCTTCTCTTCTATTTTATCTACTGGCAGATAACTCCAAGCAGACAATTTTAAAATTTAATGGTCTTTGAACATATTTCTTCATGTTAAAATATACTACCAAAGATAGCAAGGCAGACCCAATGCCATCTACAGTGACATGGGAGAGACAATACCTTTAGCCATCTGCTTGGGTTGTTTTGAAACCATTTCCTGTTTTTAAAAGGATCCTTTTTATATTTGGCAACTGATTTCTCTGTTTTTTTCTAAATGTCCACTCACCTGCTAGGACTTTGATTTGGAAGCAGAAGACCAAGAAATACCAGATGTCTAGCCTCATGTTTGCCAAAAGCAGATGCAGCCTTCTCCTACCGTGTTCAAGAAGAATGATGTGCGCTCGTGTTCATAGTTGTTTCTTTTTATTTGCTGAAAAGGAAGTGGGTTTTGTGGGAGTTGGTGCAGTGTCATATTTCCCATCAAGTGAAGGGATTGTCTCTTCATTGATGCCAGCAGTGGAGGGAGGCGTTCTTGCATAGAGGAGTGAAGTATACCATCCATCGATTATTGATGGTCATGAAGACAAATGAAAACTTTACCCATATTCTGGTTTCAGCAACACTCTCTTCTTTTTAGAAGCACTTTGTTCCAAAGTACCTCTGGGTCGGAGAATAACAGGATCAACAAATACTCACACAGTGAATAAGCCACATTTCTGCCTTAGAATTTTTGCTCCAGAGCTGGAAAAACCCTTTGCATAGGACAAGAAATGGATGAAATTATTGAAGAAATTGAAAGGGGAGTATCACAAGTATGTTAGAAATAATATTTACAGTGTGGGTATGGTTCAAGTGGTAGACTACCAGCCTTAAGAAAAAAAAAAGCTAAGTGACAGTGCCCAGGCCCGGAGTTCAATCTCTAACTCACACACACACACACATTTACATGGCCTTCATTGTAGATTTTACTTTCCAAATAATGAGGTTAGTTCTAAGCTACTTAAAGCCTGCTCTTCATATTATAAGTCTGTAGAAACTAAGGACTCTGAACCAATACACTCCAGTGAAAACAAAATAATTGAAAAGCCTGCCATGGTCACACCATTGGTGGATTGGATTTGGAGAATCTGGCTGGAGTTCTCTCTTTTTGTTGTTGTTGTTGTTGTTGTTTTGGTTTCCATTTTCTTTTCACTTATTCCATTTTAAACAGATTCATAAGTGGAAGGAGTGCAATTACAGATACATAGAAACATTGATTAGCAAGATAACTTGCATAATCTATTTCTTTATCCTTTTTTTGGCCAAGGCAGTTTGTGAATACAATATATCTTAATCAGTGCATTCCCTTCAACATGCACACCCATGCCTCCTCCAGCCACTCCTTCTCTCACTCTTGTTAGTTTTGTAGGATAGATAGTTTCTTAGCTACATTCTCTACCTTTTCTCTTTATTTTTTCGTATATTTTTATTGTAATTAACAGAAGGGTTACATGATATTTGCCAGATAGAAGGCCTTTTCTCTTTATTTGTCCCCCTCTGACTCCTTGACCCCATCCTATTCCCTTTGAAGTACTCACTTCCTGGTACTTCATTTTATTCAACTTTGATTTTGCTTTTCTAAAAAATGACACTCTTTGATACCTCCCTTAAATCTACTGTAATTCAGCTGATATATTTGTATATGTTACAATCTATCTGGTAGACTATCACTTGAACCTCACATACACTGTATATATTATTTCTAACATTCCTGTGACACTACCCTTTGTATGTTTCTAAGCTAACTCTAAGCTTCCACAAATAAAGAAAAACATAGCCTTTGTCTCTTTGGGCCTGGTTTACTTCACTTACCATAATTTTTCCAAGCCTTTCCATTTCTTTATAAATGGTACAATATCGTTAGAACTATTCATGGCAAGACCAGGGCAAGATCCTACCACACAAGAAATGACCTGGTACACAGCACCGTTTTCATTTCTTTTTTAGATAAATTCTCATGCTTTTACCAGGCTTGCCCTTGAACTAAGATCATCTTATCTTCCAAGTAGTTAAGATTACAAGTATGTACCCCCATTTCTAGCCCAAGTAAATAGTTTTCTTTCTCCTTGAGTCATTGGCCTTTTTGAAGGGTGAGAAACAAACTTGAGTTTACAGTTGAGACATCATTTTCATCTAGAGAAAAAAAATCTCCTGTCTTGTATTTCTACCTCCAGAGAAGAAAAGTACAAGTTACAGTTCAATTCAGCTTTAGTTCAATAGTGTATGAATTTGATATGAATCTGTTTGCTTTCACCCAACCATCACACATCTTGGTATGCAGAATGGTTGGTGACAGGTGGGAGAGCCAAGCTAGCTTTTATATGAATGGTACTTGATGCTAACACCAACCCTTTATGTGGTCCCCTCACGCCTTCACTTCTCAAAAAAATCTCAATTAAAAATACAAGTACTTGTGGTTTTAAATAACCAGAATTGCTTTTCCTGTGCCTGGAAAAGAAACTGGCCAAAAAATTTCCACCCACCTACAGAGAGCACGTATTTGCTTTCTTGCTTTCTTTCTTTCTTTCTTTCTTTCTTTTTCATTCTTAATTCCATGACTTAAGAGGGTTTTGATTTGTGTCTAGCCTATGCCTGGGGTGGAGGTGGGGTATGGAAAGTTTCTTACATTAAAGGTAGAACATTTGTTATTTCTTGCCTTGTGGGCACCAAGGTTCCTAATACAGAATGCTTGTTTTTTTTCTCAAGTTCTACAAAGCAGTATCTCTTTTTGTCTTGTTTGAAATTCTCAAAGAACGTTGCAAGAGTGGTTTCTCCTCCTACATTGCCCCAGTGAACTCACAATATGCACTAATGATTCCTCTTCAACAACACCCCCCCTCTCTGTCCCTTCTTCTCTCTCTCTCTCCCTCCCTCTCTTTCTCTCTCTCTCTTCTCATCAGGACACAGCCTAAGATCAGCCTTCAACATCTCTCTCATGGCCTTCAGTCCCATTTTCACAGTCCCCACACTTTAACCTGAGTTACCTTTATAAAAAATTTAATTCATCCTTGTACCATGGCTGAAACCTTCCAGAGGTTTCATGTGGGATTTAAATTTCCACCAAACTCCCTACAAAAAACTCTCCTTCCTTTCTTCCTTCCTTCCTTCACTTCCTTCCTTTCTCTTTCTTTCCTTTCTTCCTTCTTTCTCTCCCTGCCTCCCTCTCCATCTCAACTCACTGGTGTTTGAACTCAGGGCCTCATGCTTGCCATGCACATACAGATCCACATATACAGAAATAAATACATATAGACACACACATGTGCACTTATACATGCACACATGCATGCACATGTATATGCACATTCATTCATACATGTACACCTATAGACACATACTTCCTCAGACTGTCCACCCTTCCCTCAAGTTCTCTCTGCATTCTTAGCAAAGACAGATCTACAGAGATTCCCTTTTTGAATACTTGTTTGTTGAAACATGACATTTGAAATATGATGTAAAAATCAATGTTAATAAATTCTTTAATAATAAAAAGATAGATCTAACCAGTTTCTACTCCTCATGTTCTCCTGATTATAAATTGTTTCTGTCTCATGATTCTTTGAAACTCACTTTTTCCTTGAAATTTCGTCTAAGATCACCCATAAGCTCGACACCACCAACTCCTAGGAGTGCTCTCTCCTTAGTATTCTCGACTTTTCTGAACCTATTGATGCTCAGCTTTCTGTTTGATGTTATACTAGATCTTCAAATGCCATTCCTGGGTGATTTATCAGATTGAAGAGCTACTCTGGATTCACTTACGGTAACTTTGCTTGCCTCTACTCAGATTTAGTCTGCATTAAATTGAAAATCTAACTCTCAGGAGGAAGCTTTAAGTTTACAATTTAAACACTTCAGCCCAGCCCCTGGCTGGTCAGGTGCAGCCTCCTTGCCATTGTCATTTCTCCACAGGAGCTTCTTTGTCAGTTCTAATTCCTCTCTCCTCTTGAAAACTGGCATTGACGTCCCCTGGAACTCAGACTTTCCTTCTCTGCTTTCCTTGCTCTGTACTTTCCCCCCAACAGTCAAGTACTTGAGACCATTTGTTAATTAAAACTTAAATGGGCTAAAAATAATAGCACCCCTTTTTGTGAGTGGCGCTTCAGCGGATCTGAAGGCTATGCCCAAAGGGTTTTATGCCATAATGAAAAAATTGAGATCAGTAAATAACATCCGGTCAACATATACACAAGTTCTTCTGCACCCGTACCCAGGTAGGTGACTGAGGAATAAGGAGGGACAGGTAGCCAGTGGTGTGGAATAGGTGAACAACAGGGCCAAACGGTTGGCACCCAGGAGATGGAGGCAGTCGGCTGCCGTTGTGTGTTGCCACAGGCATGTGCATCCTATGGAGGCTAATGTTAGCCTCCGGTGAGCCAATAACTTCTCCTTTGTTTCCAGATACACTTAAAGAGGCTTGCCTTTGTAAAAAAAAAAATTAATATTTGTGCAGCTTATTTTAAAAACTGCAGCACAAGCCAACATTGTGAATGACACACAAAACATATCTAAAGACCCAGGTACTGTTTTTGATGTGGCTGCTGCTGATGTTGTTTGAGACAGAGTTTTATTACATAGTGAAGGCTGGCCTCAAACCATGATCCTCACCCACCCAAGTACTGGGATTAGAAGTGTGTACCACCAGCCGAGCTCAAACTACCCCTTCCCCTTTATTAGACATTGGGTCACCTATTCTTAATATCTAACAAAGGATAAATACATTTGACACTATATATATATATATGCATAGACACAGATATAGATCATACCAAGTCAAAAGACTATTGGTCTACACCCAGCTCTATTATTGAAGAGCTGGTGACCCTGAAAAAGATAACTAAGCTCTCTAACCAGAAATTTACTAACCTAGCCTCAAGGCCATAGGACCAAAATATACATTAAAGCTCTTAAAACTATTACAAGATACTGAAAAATCTACTGGTGTGATTTAATTTTTACATTACTTTTTAATGGGCCTGTTTAAACATTTAAAAAATAATCACATCTGGCGAAACAAACACAGTCTATTCAATTATTGGGGCTGGCAAAACTGGGCAGCCACATACAGAAAACTAAAAATTGACCCTAGCCTTTTGCCATGCACAAGCATTAACTCAAAGTGGATCAAAGACCTCAATGTCAGACCAGAAACCGTGAAACAGCTACATGATAGAGTAGGAGAGACACTGGAACTCATGGGCACAGGTAAAAGATTCCTGACCAGAATCCCAAGGTCACAGCAGACTGGAGACTCCATAAATGGGACTACCTAAAAATAAAAAGTTTCTGTACAAATAAAAGCATAGTCGCAAAAGTAGAGAGACAGCCAACCAACTGGGAAAAGATATTTACCAATAATACATCTGACAAATGCTTAATATCCAGTATCTACAGGGAACTCAAGAAACTAATCCCCCTCAAACCCAACAAATCATTCACTAAATGGGCAAGGGAACTAAAGAGAGACTTATCAGATAAAGAGATTAAAATGGCAGAAAAGCATATGAGAAAATGTTCATCATCCATGGTCATAAAGGAAATGCAAATAAAAACAACCCTAAGATACCACCTTACCCCAACAAGAATGGCCAAGATTTTGGCGGGGTTGTGGAGAAAAAGGAACCCTACTGCACTGCTGGTGGGATTGTAAACTAGTTCAGCCACTCTGAGCAGCAGTGTGGAGATTTCTTAAAGAACAAAAATTGACCTTCCCTACAATCCCGCCATACCACTTCTGGGTATCTACCATGAACACCATAACCCAGGATATGACAAGGACACCTGCTCAGCTATGTTTATCTCTGCACTATTCACAATAGCCAGGCAATGGAAACAATCCAGATGCCCTACTGCTGATGACTGGATACAGAAAATGTGGTATATATATATATAGAGAGAGAGATAGATATATTTACATACATATATATACAATGGAATTCTACATAGCCAACAGACAAGTTAATATAATGGCATTTGCAGGGAAGTGGATGAATCTAGAGCGAATCATATTGAGTGAGACAAGTCAAGACCAAAGGAACAAAAGGCATATGGTATCCTTAATATGTGGCTATTAGATTCAAATAGTACAAGAGCTAGGACTCAGTATTTACATACCCAATGCTATGGACATGGTATTGGAAATATAAACATAACTACATAGACATAAAAACCTATGACTCTATAGACATAATGTTTTATTTCATAAATTAATATGTATCTATGATACACAAACCCTTAGCCTAATTTTGATGATGTTCTAAAAACTAAGTACCAGTGATTGTATATAGAGATTGCCTTTTTGAACACTTGTTTGTTAAACATGTCATTTGAAATATTATGTAAAAATCAGTGTTAATAAATTCTTTAATAAAAATATTTAAAAAATAATAATCACATCCGGGACATAGGGTGAGCAAATGCAGCCGTGGTACTCAGTAGAAACTGTTGAAAATGAACTATACATCTTGTGAGTGAACACAGGGGGGAAAACTGGGAGAGAATTGGGGAAGGGGTGACATTGCCCAAAAAGAAATATACTCAGCACCTGACTTATGAAACAGTAATCCCTCTGTACATAAATTTTATCACAACAAAACCTTTAAAATAAATCACTATAATACTCTGCATTCATGAAATACATTTTATTAGTGGAGTAGCAAAAATATTCTGATATGCACTACAGATACTCTTCGAAAGGAAAGTGATTTCAAGATCAAATTCTACAATGATCTTTATGACTTAAAAAGAAATAATAAAATTCTTTCTAGCTACTTTGGATCTATACACAAATATCCCTGAAAGTATAACTTACAATATTGACATATTTCATAAACCTTCCATGTCATATTTAATTTGAAACAAAATATTAACTATTACAACCATTGAAAATGTTATAATTGAATTAGACTGAGCAAGATTGTATGTGGTATATTGTTAGAAGACACTTATCGTTACTAAAATGCTTTCTAAATTTTAATACAACTGCAAGTAAATAATATTACTTGCAAGAAAAGAAATTTCATCATATTTTGATTCAATTCCAATTGAGACTGCTCCCCTCCTATTGTCAAACCCAGAACAATAGCCTTACTAGCCTTCTGTGAGAACCAGAGTAAGATTTTAATCACCTCTGCCCAGTAGTTGATGAATTATAAAATATTAACTTCAAAGTTGTGAAATTCATTCAGTTTCATAAACTTCCCTCTTTATTTTTCTCTTTGCAATCATCTTAACTGGCAAAAGTAAATTTAAATTCAGTTTAAAGCCTAAATGCCTTCCACCGAAGAGTCTGTGACAGGTTAGAACCTTATGAAAAACCACAGAGATTAAAGCCAGTTACATGAAGCTCCAGGCACTGGACCTGGTGTGAATACTGGCACAAACTGAAAACTGGCTTTCTCTAGGTAAGAAGAAAAGTAATCAGGCATCTTCCATGGCAAAAGGAAGGAAAGAAAAAGAAAAACACTTCTAACCTTATCCAACATTGCCAAATATGTAATAGCCATGCGTCCTAAGCAAGGCGTTTTATAGAATCACAAGAAAATGTTCATGATAAAGTGGATAAAGGGAGACAGAAAGATTGAGCGATAGATAGGTAGATAGATAGATACATAGATGATAGATGAGATAGATATCTATGTATGAGTATAATGTTTAAATTTTATACAAAATATATTAAGAAAATTATGTAGAGGCCCAGGAGTTTGGCATAGTGGTAGAATGCTTACCTAGTGTACATGAAGACCCAGCTTTCATTCTTCTGTACCATATACATAGAAAAAGCCAGAAGTGGTGCTGTTGCTCAAGTAGTAGAGCTCTAGCCTTGAGAAAGCCCAAGAACAGTGCTCAGGCCCTGATTTTAAGTCCCAGGACTGGGAAAAAAAAACAAAATTATATAGAAAGAAATTATATATAAATATATATAATATATAAACATATAAGAAATTATATGAAAAGCATATCTAGAAAAATAAGGGATAAAGCATTAGAATCTTAATTGGTTAGTATTACTGAAAAACAAGATAAATACTGTGTGACTTTTTTTTCTTTCTTAAAATTCCTAAAGGGTACATCACAAAGGATAAATTGATTACAGAGCTTAATAAGGATCTCAATAATGGACTTTATAGTGTGTCCAGACAAGCTTCTTATTTGGTTTTGTTTTTGTATTTTTATTTTGGGGGCCTTGAACTCAGAGCCTGAGTACTGTCACTTAGATTTTTGCTCAAGGTTAACACTCTACCATTTGACTCAAAACACCACTTCCAGTGTTTTGGTGATTAATTAGATAAGACTCTCATGGACTTTCCTGCCAGCGCTGGCTTTGAATCAAGATCCTCAGATTTCAGCCTCCTGAGTAACTAGGATTACAGGTATGAGCCACCGACTCTGGCTTGTTACTTATTTTTTTAGTGTCTATTGTCATCTAACTTTTCCCAAGAACAACCTGAATGAATGATCACTGTCAATTTTTCACAAACTCCTCCCAACCTCCTCTCTCTCTTAGATGCCATTGAGAGTTTGATTTCATACAGTTTTGGGTGCTCAGACCTCTACATTACTATTTGAGAATTTTAGAGGATCCAGCATAATAATTCACAGTTTTCAAAAGCAATGTTAGTCTTCAAAATCCCATGAAGCGTTAGCAGATACACTACTTCAGGATATGAAAATTTTGAGATACAAAATTAATCTCAATGTCTGTGTGCGTGCGTGTGTGTGTGTGTGTGTGTGTGTGTGTGTGTGTGTGTGTGTGTGTGTTTATGAGTACAAAGGCTCAGACTCAGAATTGTACCTTCTTGCTTGGCTTTCTTGCTGGCACTCTACCACTTGAGCCAAGTCTCCAGCCTAGTTTTACTCTAGTTACTTGGAAATAGTCTCTAAGATATTTCTGTCTGGGCTGACTTAGAATCATGACCCTTCAGGTCACAGTTCCCTGAATAGCTAGGATTACAGGCATGAACCACCAATACTCAGCTCACTTGTATTTCTTTGTTTTCAATTTGTTTGTTTGTGTTTCCCAGATAGAGAATCTTCTTCACTGGTTGGCATTCTGACACCTAACCCATACCTCCAACTCCTCATATATATTTCTTAATTGCTATTATATGTCTTGAGTAGACTTTATTAGCTGTAAGAAATTGCATGTAATATGTGTTTTCACATTCATAAGTGTTGGACTACCTAAAAAGAGGGACAAAGAAAAGACATAGCTAGTAAACTAACTAGAAAGCCTATAGAGTGGGAAAAGATCTTCACTAACCTTATAACAACAAAGGCCTCATATCTAAAATATATCAACAGCTAAAAAAAATTGAATGACTCCCAAACTGATCTCCAAAGGAACAACCATCCCATTAAAAGATGGGCCAAAGACTTAAAGAGAGTCTTCTATGAAGAAGAAATAAAGAGTGGCCTATAGACACATGAAGAAATGCTCATTTCTGGCCATAAAAGAAATGTAAATCAAACCAACTCTAAGATTCCACCTCACTCCAGGTAGAATTGCCATGATCAAGAAATCTAATAACAACAGATACTGGCAGGGATGTGGACAGGAGGGATCACTTCTACACTGTTGGTGGGAGTGCAAACTCATTCAACCACTAAGGAAAGCAGTATGGTGGTTCCTCAAAAGACTAAGCATAGAGCTCTCCTACGACCCAGCAATTCCACTACTTGGCATTTACCCAATCATCCAGAAACAAGGACATACTAAATCCACCAGCACAACAATGTTCATTGCAGCACTATTTACAATAGCAAAGATATGGAACCAACCCAGATGCCCCTCAGTTGATAAGTGGATCAACAAGATGTGGTATTTATACACAATGGAATTCTATGCTGCTGTCAGAAAGAATGACATTGCCCCATTTGCAAGGAAATGGAAAAAATCATATTGAGTGAAGTAAACCAGACTTAAAGGAACATAGCCTCAGTGGTTTCCCTCATTTGTCATAATCAGTAGAAACCTTGGGCTCTCCTAGCAGAGATTTACAATAGAACAAAACCTAGATACATAAGGACATATAGGGATGAGGCTAAATGAAAGGGTCTCCAGGATATAGAAACAAAAGCCATATAATGAGTGATTGTTGTCCTTAATGTACTATGTGACCTCTCATCTCTTTTGCTGTCCCTTGGTTATCTCATATTGTTACAGTATTTTACCTTATTATCTGATATATTGCATATATGCTTATTTGGTTATTTGAAATAGGATAGGGAAGGGGGGAAAACAAAATGAGGGGTGAGGGTGGGGAGAGGGAAATGGGGACCAAGACATGAGAAAGGGATCAATGTTTGTGAAGTAATGCACCTTCTATCTGGTGAATATAATGTAACCCTTCTATTAATTACAATAAAGAAATATATGAAAAAAGCCTACTATCTACAAAGAAGAATATAGACATCCTAGATACAGAAGAATGACTTTTGTGTGACAAATCATAATAAATCTTTCCTATGAGAAAATTTTTCCTCAAAAAAAAGAGAGGCAAAGGCCAGGAGAGTGGGCTAGTGGTAGAGTGCTTACGTGAAGCCCTGGGTTCAATTCCCTGGTACTACATACACAGATAAAGCCAGAAGTTGTGCTGTGGCTCAAGTTGAGAAAGCCTAAGGACAGTGCCCAGGTCCTCAGTTCAAGATCTTGTCTAATTAGTGGGCTTTGACAGAAAATAATGAGGAAAGATATCTGAGAGAGCTAAGTCGATCGTCATTATGTTATGTGTTATGCCAAGAATAAACTGAGATAGATAAAAAGTTTGATGGAGTGAAGGCCAGGTCACAATGTTGTAGTGATTGCAACAGAAGAAAGAATAGAAGGTAAGAAATTTGTGTTTTGGAGCATGGCAAGGTATAGCTGATACAGGTTCCTGTATCATATCTTACGTTATAAGATGTCATGGATGCTGGATATCTGCACACTAAAGACTTAAGCAGAACAGATATTACATATGCATCCTGTGAGGATGGAAGCCTGTCTCACAGAAGTTAAATGTTTGCCCAAATTAAACCAGTCAGAACTAAATTCCAGATACATCTTTGTCTAGATTAGTGTTTTTTTTTTCAAGTATCTGTTCATAGAAAGGGGGAAGAGGAGGATAGGGTTTACAGGAACTGATCCTAAAGTCCTGTTCCTAGATACAATGGAATCCCCATACTTTTCTAATATTAGCTTTTCATAAATCATTTGGTATGAAAATATAAACAAAGTCTTGGCCAACAGAGGTATAAAGCCATGAAATATAATGTCACAGTTCAGTACCCAAACCCTCAGGTTAAAGCTTTAGAATTATTTCACAGTAGGCATAACATTTCTCTTACCAAGACATGATGGGCCTGACTAGGGTCCCCCTCCCCCCTTCTTCCTCCCCCACAGATCAGAGCATAAGCAGTTTGTCAAATTGAATCAAAAGTCCCAAGGAGCCCAAGTAAAGCTAGAGAGAACACTATGGAGCAACTGTCACAGTGATATTACAGTTCATTGTGAAGAATACATTTTTCTAAATAAAACAGAGTAAAGATAATTACTAGGCCTACCACCTGTCAAACTGGACAATAAAGTTATAATAATTAGATCATTTTATGCTAGCAAAATGCAATTTAATGTAATAGAAATATATATCCACAGCCAGGTAGCTGAGAATATAAGAAGTTAATGTTTGATAAAGCCAGTTTATTTGAAAGAGTACAGTTGCAAAACAAAAACAAAAACATTCTGTTTTTAAGTTTAGCCAAGGAAAGAATTTGTTATCTGAGATTTCAAGTATTTGGAAGGGCTGGCAAAGCAGATTCTGGGCTGAGATTCCAGAAAGAACTCCCTATCCCTCAGATGTTCCTGTGTCTTCATGAATGCTCCATTAACTCTCAGCCTCAGCCACAATCTATGCTGGCCAAACACATGCCTTCAGTCTAGGGCAATTTTTAACATGAGCATGTCCTGAAACATGTCACTGGCAGAAATATTTCTTATTATGAAACAAGAATGGAATGATACTGACTGATCATTGAAAATAAGCAATGTAAAAATAATATCTCAGGGCTTGGAGTTTGGCCTAGTGGTAGAGTGCTTGCTTAGCATGCACAAAGACCCAGGTTCAATTCCTCGGTACCACATACATAGAAAACAGCCAGAAGTGGTGCTGTGGCTCAAGTGGTACAGCTCTAGCCTTGAAAAAAGTCCAAGGACAGTGCTCAGGCCCAGAGCCTAAGCCCAGGACCAGCCAAAAAAAACAAACAAAAAAAAAAAAAAAAAAAACCACCTCTGAGCTAGGAAATAGGAAACAGAAAAAAGATATAAATAATAAACTCAGATGTTAGTTCTAATTCTTTTCATTGTTAATTTGAGAAAGACTCATCAAGTGTGAATGAAGAGACCATACACACCCCCCTCCAATGTTAGAAATGGAGAAGAAAATAACCTAGATACTTATGAAATTATCCTTTAATTTAAAAAAAAACATGCACAACACCAGGTAACTTTTTTTAAAAAAGATGATCAATATGGCAAATTTTCTGGGATACAACAGTTGACAGAGAAATTTTTTTCATTTTTTTTGTTATTGAAGTAATGTATAGAGGGGTTACAGTTACATTCGCCAGATAATAGGTACATTACTTCTCACATATTGATACCCCTTCTTATGTTTTGACAGAGAAATTTTTAAAATGTGAATACATTACCAACTTTAGAAGGTAACAAAAAGGAAACTGAGAAGCTAGCCTGTATCAGAGGACTGAATTTAGCCTACTCTACAGATGCATTCTTTCAATGACCTTCTCAAGGCAGAACCTGTCCAGGCTATTGGACAGGTCTGGAGCACAGGAGAGCAAGATCGAAACTGTTCTAGTTTGTTTTGTGAGGTTGACAGATAGTTAGCAACAAAAGCTCTCTGACATTGTCAACTCAAAACAATATCCGCAGACCTATCTCACTTATTTATATAAACACAAATGTTTTAAAGTAAATGTTAAGTGACTTATTAAGCAATAACCCACTAAAGAGAATTCAATCTCTAAATGAAATTATTGCCTGATAACAAAAAAGCAATCTGTATATCATAAATGGAAAAAATGCATAATCATCTTAGATGTTGCTCACAAAGTCTTCAATAGGTTTGGCATCCTTTTATGGTTTCTAAAAAGCAAAACCTATAATACCTGAAGACTTGAAGGATGCTTTCAGCCTGATAAAAAGTTGCTGCATCCCACCACAGAAAGCTAGCCTGTTTAATTAGAATGCACCAAAGTTGGGAAAAAGACTTCTCATCTGTTGTCCATTATTTAGAAACCTAGCTAAAAGGAATATGTCCTTTTAAGAGAAAGTAACCTGTGACCCCTCAAGAGAATAACCTGAAAGAATATTATGATATTTAAAAGTTTGACGAGGCATCCAAGAACAAAATAAACATGAGAAATACGAATGGCTTCCTATAGGTTAAGGAGAAAGGAATGATGAGAAAGGTAAGGGAGGGAATGACATTAAGTACACATTTTGCATTTTCAGAGCTCTGGAACTTACAAAGTAGTGTAAGTGGTGCATTGGATAAATGGAAAGGCACACAATACCTCTGCATGGAATAACAGAATGTCAAAATAATATTAGTGCTCTTTAAACAAATTCACAATTAAATTAATTCCAGACAAAATAGTAATTGGGTTTTTCACATTTAGGAGTCCAAGCAATTATCTGCGAGTTTTTTGCGAGAATGAATTTGATGCAGGGTGCTGTGGCTTATGTCTGCCATTCCAGCTACACAGAGAAGTATGGACATGAGGATCCCAGTCCAGAGCTGCCAGGGCATAAACTTGAGATTCTAATAAAAACAATTACAATTCATTCAGAATAACAAAAGGCAATGGACGGACTGAAAGACGAGATGAAATGGTTGGGACTAAAAATCAATATAACAATTAGTTAAACTAAATACAAAATTTAGAAGCCAATCCAGGCAGTAAAGGTATTCAGTAAAATGCCAGATGCACAAAATTTCAAGTGTGAGGAATATGGAAGTGTTTCTCAGTGAAAAATTTGAAATCTTTCTCCCTGCAAAAGTAGGATGATAGTGTTACAAAATGAATGACGACTCCAGATGGCAAAATGAATTTGTGATTCAAAATGAAAGGTAGAACATTGAAATCATGAGAGGACTCAAAGGAAATTTAGACTAGAGAGGTGTACCGGTGCAGGGTGAAGTGGTAGGATCACTTTCCTACTTCTTTCCAGTGCTGAGGCAGGAAGGTCACGTCCAAGATCACGTTCAAGGCCAGCCCAGATGAAATAGCAAGCCTCTTGTCACAAAAATGAAATAATACAAAACAAAATAATTTAAACACCTCATGGTGACAGGACGTAGAATGAAGCTTTCAGATGAAATCATTGAAAATACCTGACAGTGATGCACAGAAGCTGGTGCTAAGTCATTTCTTCATTCAAATTAGAAGAGGAGCTAGCAGCACCTGAGATTAGCACGGGTTAACTGCTAAAAGGTCTGGGATGGCCAACAATCTTGCATGGGTAGGAAAAGAAGAGACTAAGCATTTCCAGATCTATTCCTTGGACACAGTGCATCAATTTCCTTAACCTTTGATCTCCATTGACTTTCTGCTCTGGGGAAAGCAAAGCTGCAGGCTTCCTCTCCTCAGATCCCTGGCGCCTGACAGGAAGCTTGTTCCCAGGGCTGGAAGTGCTCCTCAGCAACGTCTGGTTTCCACACATTCTCTCCCCTTGACCTGCCACCTTAGAGGTGGTAATGACTTTCTGCTATTGCTTACTCTGGGACATTTCTCCATCTCTTTTAGATTTTCCTTACCCCTACTGGTACCTTTACGAATGGCGTCCTTATTAAACTCTCCTCAGTTACCCCTCCTTGGGTGTCCTGTCTGTTTCCTTAGGGCCAAGGAATATGTCCAGTGCATCCGAGGACCGATTTTAGTAAAGAGATGAATTAAGTACGTGCCCAGTACAGTTATTTCAGTCCTAACTTGAGCAGACCCTAACCGACTGGGAAATGTCAGAGGAAGTGTTGGGTCAAAGCTCCTGAGCACTACATACAGAGTCCGCAGAGGGTGGGATGCACGGTGGACTGACATTTACTACAAGATTGTCCTTCTGAAGGTGGGTCGTCCTCACCCCTCCAGCCCAGGGGATCCTGCCCATGCTCACTCCCTTACCCAAACCCTTTCGATATCTATGTGTACAAACCCCAAACTAAGAAACTTGAGAGAATTACAGTTAAGGTCAGCCCAGACAAAATGTCACATATTTTCTTACCCATCTCTCCAGCAGCTCTATTATTTGGAGCAACCTCCTTATAGTCCAACACATTTTCTGGCCACTTGGGGAACATCAACCTATGGCTAATCTGCTATTCTGATTCGTTTCTAAGCAAGGACTTGACATTGTAAGACTCACAAAGGGATTCTGTGCAAGGATGCCTGGGAAGAGATGATAGGAAGAATCCCAAATAAATTCAATAGGAGAAAAAAAAAGTAAGAAAGAAAGTAAGGGGATAAGGGAAGATGAGGCCTCTGTCTGTAGAAGTCAGTTCCCAACTCCTAAGTATTGTCACTCCAACAAAGGTTATTTTTAGAGCCTAGCCCAAGGTTGCTGCATCTGGTGGAACCCCTTGTCTCACCTGAGGAAGCATGGACGTTTGCAGGATTTGCTAGCTCAGGCTGGGTTGCAGTCTTATTGCCAGCTGTTATGTGCACAGCAGTGAGGGAAAAAGCATGGGGCTTCAGACAAGCATCTTTTTTTAAAAAAATAATTCTCCCCCCAAACTGCCTGGAGAGCCCCTGTTTCTTGCACAGTTATTAAAGGTAATAGAATTCTCTTCTGAAATGTGTACACTTGGGAACCCACTGCCTTGGAAGATAAAACCCGATTAAAATACAACTTAGAAAATCAAAACCAAATTGCTAAATTGTAGAGATCCTAGCCTCAACCATTAAGCATGATAAGTAACAGAATCTCACTAATAGAACCATTTGTTTAGACTGTTTCATTGGAGTTTTTCGGGATTTTTCATTTGACTTGGCTTACTGAGTCAACATGTCCTTAACCGTAATTTATATGAGTGAGGTTTTTTTTCCCCTCAACTATACAAAGTTAGAAGTTTTGCTGCAGTCTTAAATGTGATTTTTTTTTTGCCAGTACTGGGCTTGAGCTAAGGGCCTGAGCAGTGTCCTTGAGAGAGACTGGTCTGGCCAGACAGGCAGAGATGAGGCACTAGATGCAGAGCCAGAAGTTCTGGGTCCTGTTGGCTGCAGATTCATGAGCAAGTGGCAGAAGCTTGGAGAGTTCAGTTTTCATATCATTAAGATAAAGGTAAGTGAGCATATCTACATCCTTCATTTCTTGAGAGAATTGAAGGACTTAAAGCAAGTCAAGCACTTCAACTAGAGTCCAGAATGTTTTATTTGTTCATTTAGGATTAGCTGCTATTCTTGCAAATTAGCAAAGAAGCAGCATTCAACTTCTCACTTTTTATCTGCTGTCCAGGAACATCTCAGCTCTACAGCCAAACAGCCAATGAACAGACTAGACCAAGGGTGGCTGAATGAATCAAGAATGACTGCTGTGGTTAGTTAGCCTACAACTAGAACTGCCTTCCACCTGGGCTGTGGCTGTGATGGTGTGAGGTTTTGTGGCACAAAGCTTTCTTGGGTTTTGGTTTGAAGATGACAACGTACTTGCTCATTCTCTCTCCGGTGTAAGACTGATTAGATGTATTGCAAAATCTGAGCATAGGAAGAGAAAAATTCATGTGAAATGGGAGGAAAGGAGATACATGAATAGGACTAAATGTAGAACGTTGAAGTGATTTCACCTATGAAGTCAAAAAGTTTCTTATATTACCTCATAGTTACTACTAGCTCCCTTAAATTGATCCTTGCTATTAAATTCCATCCATAATGATGGTGGAAGAGAAGAAAAGAATAATTTCCAAAGTGCTTTCTTGAGTATATATTTATTTGAAGTGCTTTCCCCAAATGCCCCTAAAATTTAATGTAGTAATGTCAGTCATTAGGGGGCATAAATTACCAGGTCAATTTTTATTTTGTTTTGTGTCCCATAGGTACATGAAATAGACAAGATAGGATGACCTGAAAAGTCTATTATCTTGTCCCAGGGACTAAAGTGCAAACGCCTTAAAGATTTTGCACTAGGAAAGGTTTCCCTCTATAGAAATAGGACTGTCTATTTGCTTAGAATTTGAACCAGAAATTGTTAAAGTCACTTGAAAGAGATTTGAATTCTCTAGGGGAAACGCCTCTGGGTATGTGCACAAATATTCTTTTGACCATAATCCTCTGCAAACAGGAAGTGCGAATCCAGCATCCCAACGTGGTTAGATGATTTCTTTAAGTTAGAGGCACACAAGGGAAGGTGGGGGAAGGTTGCTGGAACTGTATCCAAAATGTGGGATATGCAAGAACAAAAAGCGAGAGTGCGCAGAGAAAGTACAAAATAAAGTGAAAGGCAGGCAGAGGAAGAGACTCTGTGAGAAGAAAAGCAGTCTTTCCAGGGAAAGAATTAAGGAGGGAGTTGGTTTATTATGAACTCTCCATTCACTTCCCCACCTGGTTTTCTTAGAAGATTCCACAAGAGGGCACTGCTGAAATGAAATATAGTCATGATCTCTGTTCAAATATCCTGTAATGGATGAATTTCGGTTTTTTGTTTGAGTTTTAGTGTTTGTGACTTTGGATTTGCTATTCTCAAGTGCCATTTGGGCTAGTATAGTTCACCTGAAAGTTGAACCAATGACATTGCCTCAGAAGAGCAAATTCCAGTGCAGAAATATAAGAACTCTGGGGAAAGCAATGTGTGATTGTTGTTCTTAATGTACTATGTTATTTCTCTTTCCTTCTTTTTAAAAGAAGTTAGCCCCATCTGTAAATTCCAACTCCATTACTCACATTTTACCAACTACATACTCTAGTTCAGCTTTTGTGCTTTGCCTGTATGATGTAGAGGAGGAAAAACACTGCTAATTAAGTACGTTTCTATGTTTTAGCACACATTCTACCATTTAATCCTGACAGCATCTTCATGTTACAGATTAAAAAAAAACAACTGAGGCTCCAAAATATCACAAGTGGCACAGGCTGGATTCCTCATATTTGGCACCCTATCCTTGCATTGTATGCATTTGGCTCAACTGTACAACCATTTCTAGTGCTGACTGATTTTGAAAAATAAGTGCTCTGATGCAAGGATTATGTTCATCAGTGGCACTTTATTGTACCCATTTTCTATGAAAATTAGTGAGAAGGAGGAAGTAGTATTGTTTGAGTAAAAACTACAAAATTGCTTGGGTTCCAGATAGAGGAACGCTGGGCAACCATCAAAGGGATGTAATATCACTATTTTCCAAAACATGTCATGAAGAAAAGGAAACACACCACCTTTTCCCTGTGGAAAAGCACTAGGCATCACCAAGGCATGGGCAATGACAATGAAGTGGACTGCCTGGTACTGAATACAGAATCCATAATGTTAATAGTCCAGCAGCTTCATGATGGAACCTTCTTCAGTGAACTGGGTACTGCTTCCTGGAGTGGGGCCACTTACATGGAGACAAACAGAGGTGTGGCCCAAATAGAACAGTCCTGTGAATCTCACAATCAAAGGACAGGAAAAAGAGTTGTTAGCTGATATGTATTTATTGATATATAATAGAAAATATAAATAAAAAGAAAGAAAATCACGTTTTTCTAATTTGAAATCAAGTAGCTCAGAATCTTCTGTATTTCCCCAATATGGCCACTAGAAGGTACTGCTGAATCACACTTGAAGTTCCAGATCCACAACTGCAATGGCTTCTGTTCCCTTTCTGAAGGAGAAAAATAAAATAAAATAATAATTTTTAAACTCCATAGATATGCATGCAATGAAAAATGACAAGGTTTTTTATATTTTTATTGTTATTAATAGAAGGGTTACATTGTATTCATAAGATAGAAGGTGCATTACTTCACATACATTGATACCCTTTCTCATGTCTTGGTTCCCATTTCCCTCCCCCCCACCCCTACCTCTCCTATTCCATCGTGTAAAGTTTTCAGTTTATCTTCTTTTACCTCCAGGTCTTTGATCCATTTGGAGTTAATTCTAGTGCAGGGTGACAAAGAAGGATCCAACTTTAGTTTTCTGCATGTGCTTAACCAGCTCTGCCAGCACCATTTGTTGAAGAGGCTGTCTTTCTTCCATTCTATTTTTTTGGCTCCTTTGTCAAAGATTCAGTGGCCATAGGACTGTGGTTTAATATCTGAGTCCTCAGTTTTATTCCATTGGTCTTCAGGCCTGTTCCTGTGCCAGTACCAAGCTGTTTTGATAATTATAGATCTGTAATAGAGTCTAAAGTTTGGTATTGAAATTCCTCCTGTGCTGTTCTTTCTGCTAAGAAGTGTTTTTGCTATACAGGGTTTTTTATTATTCCATATGAAATTTTGGATTGCCTCTTCTATTTCTTTAAATAATAACATTGGGATATTGATGGGTATTGCACTGAATTTGTAGATAGCCCTTGGCAAGATTGTCATTTTCATGATGTTGATTCTTCCAATCCAGGAGCATGGGAGGTTTTTCCATTTCCTCAGTTCTGCTTTCATTTCCTTTTTCAGGATTTTAAAGTTTTCATCAAAAAAAGTCCCTTACATTCTTAGTTGTTAATTCCTAGGTACTTCATTTTCTTTGGGGCTATTGCAAAAGGAGTTGCTTTCCTGATTGTTGCCTCGTTCCTCTCACTGTTGGCATAGAGGAAGGCAATTGATTTTTGAGGGTTAATTTTATATCCTGCTACCTTGCCAAAGTTTTGAATCAGCTCAAGGAGCTTGGGAGTGGAATCTACAGGGGTCTTTAAATACAGAATCATGAATGACAAGGTTTTTAAGCTATTTTAAGCACAGGTCCAGAGAAGAAGAGTAATTTGAATGCCCATGTGATCAACAAGACAAGAAAAAGTCTTGGCAAGAAAAGATGCATTGTCCAGTGCAATGCTACCTGTCCCTGGAACTGCATGCTTCAAGCGGATTTTGTGTTAGCCTTAAAAGAGATGGCTCCCTAGAAAACTGTGCCTATTGTTTTTGTCTTTGCGCTGTCATTTGGGGAGTCGAAGGGCTTGCTTGATCTGAGAAGGAAACTGGGATGTCTTTGGAGTATTGCAAAATCCTAGTGAGCACAATGACATCAGCAGACAATAGTGTGCAACATCTCCTCACCATCACATTCCCACATCCCTTACCAGCAAGCACTCTACACAGTCATCTTGTCAACCTGCTCTGCAGTAGAGCTGTGCTCCAGAAAGGGAGATAAGTAATAGAAGATGCACCCACCCTGTCTGAGTAGACCACATTGGACACTGAGACAGCCAACAAGGATAGAGTCAAAGCACATTTCATTCATAAGCAGGACTATAAAAATGGCAGAGGGAAAGGGCCTATACCAACCACTTTACACTCCCCTACCTCCATTTATAATTGCTTTCAAAGCAATGCTTAAAAGTGGATATTTTCCCTATTGCACATGTAAATATTGGGATCTAGATTCTTGTAAGACTTACTTCAAGTCCATCAGGCAGCAAACAGCAGTGCTAGGGCAGTTGACTTCAGAGTCCAGGCCTTTCACTGTCCTGGCTTATACCTACAGAGTGGTACAATGTAGCAAACACTGTGCAGGTACATGGCAGGCTGCAGTTGATTTACAGCCATAATAGCTTGTCACAGCTATTATGGCATAACTGAAAACTAGATAAGCTAAGAAACTCTTCTAAGGTAACAAATCCAGGAAGTGAGAAAGGATAGATTCATAACCAGGCTAGGGGTTTCAGAACTCGTAATGTAAAATGAACTACCATTGAGAGTGCCCTACAGCCCACCCACAACAGGTGCTCAGGCACTAGCTGAGTTACAGATACTTGAGCAAAGAGCTCCAAAAGCTAAAAGGAAAAACATTGGGTTTGCTTCCCCTACACTGGGCTAATGTTTGCTAGGTTCCATGTTTTGAGATTGATATATATGTTAGGTTGTTCTAATAATAGTCCCAAGAGAAAGAAATTGCTGTCTTTATGTTTAAATGAAAACTGGTGTGCCAGAAATGTTACTGAATCTACCAAGGGGTGCATAATTAGTACATACATAGGAGAATCAACATTTGGTGTTTGACAACATCAGTATTTTGGTTGTGTCAATATTTGAGATTTTGGACTTTCTAATAATCCATCATGTACTAACCCAATGGTATCTCATTATTTTCATTTATAACTCCTAATGACATGTAATGTTGAATATCTTCCATATGCTTATTCATCAACTGTGTTTTTATGGTATTTACTATGTTCAGACTTCACCCAATTTTTCATTGGGTTGTTCATGGCATTATTGAATTTGAAGAAATCTGTATGTATATACAGATTTATAACATTCAGGGAGACAGTTTGCAAATATTTTCTCCTACTTGGTGCCATGTCACCTTCTGAAAAGAAAAAGTTCATTTTAATAATTATTGGTTTTTCCTTGTTGATTATTCCTTTCCTCAAACAGGATTTGGGGTTAAAACTAAAGAAGTCATCCAGATTTCTCACACTTCTTTTTCTAGAACTTTCATAGTTTGAAAGTGTACACATAGATCTATTATCCATTTGAAATATGTTTTCAAAGAGTACATGGTATGTGTCTAGATTATTTTTATTTATTTTTGCATGTGAATGTCCAGTTTTTCCTAATATTTTTTGAAAAAAGCTACCTTTGTTCCATTATCTTTATTCCTTTTGCTCTTTTGGTGAAAACCAGATAAATGTATTTATAAGCATCTGTCCATTGATTTATTTGCTTACTATTATGCCAAAACACATAATCTCGATTACTGTAGCTTTACAGTGAGTCTTGAGGTCAGTAAGTATCAGTCCTGAAACTGTTCTCCAGAAATACTGAGCTGCTTATTTTGGGCTTTCTGCATGATTTTAGAATCAGTATACATCCACAAGACAACTTACTGGAATTTTGATGGAATTCAAGTATGTTGAATTGATGGATCAAGTAAGGGAAGACTGACAGTTTGACAATACTCAGTCAATCTGTAAAACAGATTAAATATTGCTCCTTTTTTAACTTCTTCCATGTACTTTATCAGTTTTGTCATTTCTATACATATATTTTGATAGGTTTATTCCTAAAGGATTACTTTCTTTTGGGTAAATACTAATGTATACACCAGTACATTTTTATTTCAAATTCCACTTGTTAATTGCTGGTGCATAGGAAATCAACTGACTTTCAGATATTAGCTTTGTGTCCTGTCACCTTGCTAATTAGTTCCTGAAGTTTTTCTTTGCTTCTTCCAGATTTTCTACATAAATAGCCATGTCATCTGTGAATAAAGACAATTTTATTTCTTTCTTCTAATGTGTATTCCTTACATTTCCTTCTTCCTCCTAATTGCTTCTGCAGGGTTTCCAGTTAAAAGCAGTGGTAAAGGGAGCAATCTTTGTCTTGTTCATGATTATTTTTGTGGGAAAGCTTTAAGTCTCTCACCATAACACATGATGTTGGTTGCAGAACTCTGCAGTTGTTCTTTATCACGTTGAAGAAATAACCTTATATTCCTAGTTTGCTGTAGATTTGTCATAAATGGAGTTGGATACTGTCCTAATGCCTTTTCTGCAGGTATCGGTAGGATTGTGGTTTTTATCTATTGACATGATGGATTATATTTACAGATTTTCAAATGCTAACCCATCCTGGCATACCTGGGCAATGACTTCCACTTAGTTACAGCACATTATACATGGCATTATACATGGGCATCTGTATTCAGACAGATAGTGGCTTTTAGTTTTCTTGTATTGTACTGTCTTTGTCTGCTGTTGATATTAGAGTATTGCTAGCATCCGAGATTGGAGATTACTTCTGCTTTTAACTTCTGTAAGAAATTATAAAGATTAATAATAATTTATTACTTTGGTGTTTAGTAGACTCTATTAGTGAACCCATCTGAGCCTGACACCCTCTATTTTGGAAAGTTACAACTTGCTTATTCAATTTTTTAATAGATAGTTAACAAAAATAGATCCCAAGGTAGCAGACACAGCAGGGAGCTCTCACCTCTGCACATGGGGCAGAGACTGACAAAGCTAGCTGCTGGTAGGGAGGACCTAAGAAATAAAGACTGAGTAGAGTATTTCAGTCTTGACTTTGTTACCTGGTATATTGTATATGTTTATTTGAAATAGGGAAGGGAAGGGAGTAAAACAAGATGATTGGGAGGGAGTGGAGGGAGGGAAAGGAGGACAAAACATGAGAATGGGTATCAATGTGAGAGAAGCAATGTACCTGACGAATGTAACTGTAACCCCTCTCTATACATTACCCCTACAATAAAATAAAATAAAAATATTTCAGTCTTAAGAGAGGTAGGTCTGCTTATGTTCATATACATATACACATTTATATGTGTGCACTTTACATGCAATACCACTAAGTACTAATATTAAGGTCAATATTTATACCAAAAGGAATTTTTTTAATTACAAACAAATTCTAAATGTTCAGAGAGGCTAAAATATTTTCTCATATATATATATAATATGTATTACATAATAGTATATTATATATCAGACTGGCATCTGACATCTATGCCAATGAAAACATGTTTATAAAGTTCTAGAGAAGATTTTCCAACTTATACCTCTTCAGTAAAATATCAGAAAAAATGAAAACATCACCAGACTTGCAAGGGATCATTTTTTTTTACTTCCCACACAATCTTACTCAAGGATGGAATAGATGCTAATAAAAAAGAAAGCTATAAATTTCGGGCCAGTCAATGGTTTCCCTCATTTGTCATAATCAGTAGAAACCTTGGGCTCTCCTAGCAGAGATTTGCAATAGAGCAAAACCTAGATACATAAGGCCATATAGTATGACGCTAAATGAAAGGACCTCTAGGATATAGAAACAAAAGCCATATAATGAGTGACTGTTGTCCATAATGTACTATGTTATCTATCATCTCTTTTGCTGTCCCTTGGTTATCTCATATTGTTACAGTTTTTCACTTTGTTATCTGATATATTGGATATATTTGTATTTGGTTATTTTAAATTGGATAGGGAAGGGGGGAAAACAAGATGAGAGGTGGGGGTGGGGGGAGGGAAATGGGGACCAAGACATGAGAAAGGGTATCAATGTATGTGAATTAATGCACCTTCTATCTGGCAAATATAATGTAACCCTTCTATTAATTACAATAAAAAATATGAAAAAAAATTTGGGGCCAGGTACTGGTGGCTCACACCTGTACTCCTAAGTCCTCAGGACGCTGAGGATCACAATTCAAAGCCGTCCCAGGCAGGAAACTCCATGACACTTTTATTTCTAAGTAAACACCAGAAAATAAGAATTGGTGCTGTGGCTCAAAGTGGTAGAGCTCTAGCCTTATGCAAAAGAGTGCAGGGACAGCATCTAGTCCCTGAGTTCAAGTTCCACAACCAAAAAGAAAATCTTTAAAATGTAAAAATAAAAGATTACTCAAAATATATTATTTTTGCCCGGCATGGTGGCTCACATCTATAATCCTAGCTACTCAGGAGGTTGAGATCTGAGGATCAAGGTTCAAAGCCAGCCTGGGCACAAAAGGACCTGAGACTTACCTCCAATTAACCTCTATAAAAATGGGAAGTAGGGCTTGGCTCCAGGGTAGGACGGTAGCTTTGAGCTGAAGAGCTCAGGGACAATGCCCAGGCTGAGTTCAAGCCCCATGACCCACCCACTATATATATAATTTTCAGAAAGCTTTAAGAGTCGAGGACATGTTTCCTCAGATGTTAACTAAGCATCAAAGGTGAGGCCTTAGGACTTGAAACTGTCCACCACAGAGCCCACACATCTGACACAGAGTGCTAGAGTTTCTGACAGTCACGGAGAATGAAGGAATTGAGTCAGATCACATCTTTTGTTCCTATCTCTACAAGAGAAACTTCATTTGGACTTGGCTTTTCTTATAGTGGATTTTATGGAACATTTCTCTTGATGAAGAAAAAATTATTTTGTTATGAATCACATGAATACTCCTAAGCCAGTCTTCGTGGCTCTCTACTACTCAGGAAGACTGTAGTTCAAAGCCATCCCAGGAAAAATGTTCTCAAAATCCCATCTCAGGGGAGAAACCTTGTCATATTGGTGTATGTTTGTAATTCCAGCTGCAGCAGGAAAAGTAGTAACAGGAGAATCATGGTCCACCATGTGCACAGCAAAAAGCAAAATAACCAGTGCAAAAAGGGACAGGGTGGGCTGGGAGTGTAGCCTAGTGGTAGAGTGCTTGCCTCGCATGAACACACACATAGAAAAAGCTGGAAGTGGTGTTGTGGATTAAGTGGCAGAGCACTAGCCTTGAGCAAAAAGTGCCCAAGGACGGTGCCCAGACCCTAAGTTCAATCTCCACCACTGGCAAAAAAAAAAAGGGACAGTGAAATAATCTAAAAAGACACCTAGGCTCACTACTTCGTGAGTCTATTAGCATAAGTGAGTTGAGTCAAACAATAGCATGGATTGAATCTGGAACAGAGGAACTCTGTTTCTGCAAACTAAATTATAACATCTTTCATCACGGACTTTCAGGGGTACACTATAATTTTTCCCATCACATTTGAATATTTCCCTTTAGAATTGGCTTTTTAGAGCAGAAATCCTGAGGAAAATGGCTCAATGTTTGAGAATGAACTATAGGCTGGGAATTAGGGAATTTGGCTCCTAATGCTAATTGCATCATCCTGTGCAAGATAGATAACTTCTATAGGTCATCATATCTTTTCCTTCATAAAAAGATGACATTTTTAATCAAATGCAACAAGACAGAGTACTGTTCTGAGCAAGAGAAATCTCTATTGAAATTCCAACGTCAAAGGGAAAATACATAACCTCCCATACTTCCAAATTTTTCATTTTTATCATAAACAAGGTTATAAAATTCCTGAACAACATTAAAAAATTTAAAACTAAAGTATTTTCAATGGTGAATACATTTTTCTAAGCCCACTGAATGTTCAATAGAATGATTAAACTAACATGACAACAGACTGCAGGAAATAGTAATATCAATATTAAGTTCAATCAATATTGATCAGTGCATCCTGGTGGAGTAGGGTATGCATAGGAAAGTGAGCAAGTGTGGGGCAGAGGATATCTAAGAACTCTGTATTTTTCCATCAGTTTGGCTGTGAGCATAGAGCTGCTCTAAAATAATTTTTGAAGCACTTGGCACAAGAAGAAAATATAATATAAAATGTTTTTAAATAAATCAGCTCAAACTTGTGTTGTTATTCTTTTGTCATATTTTTCTTGGTCAGAGAACAAGCCTATAGGTCAGGACTGATTTATAAAAGATGTACTCAAAGATCTTGGAACGTTCCAGAGCACACACAGTGATGTAAAAATCACATGGGAATTTGGAGTAGGTCATCAAAACATTTTTGGAATCAGCTGGAACGACTATTCAGAGCTTACCAATCCCAGCCTCAATATCTTGAGCAGATGTGAAATGACCTGGCCAGCATCCCACAGAGACCAAAACTCCCAATTGGATCTCAGTAGCTTGTTCTGAGGTTAGTAACTGCTCCACTTTATGGATTCTTTTCTCTTTGCTCAACCAAATTTTCAGCAATATTAACCTAGTTCTTCCTTATTTCAATGACTAAAAATACTTAAGGTCTATGCATTCCACAACTTCACTATTTTTCAGGAATGACAGTGAAATTTGAAACAATCCCAAATTCTCCAAGGTGTATTCACAGCAAGAACTGAGGAGACAAGTTGGCCAGGGAAGTTAAAAAGAACAGAAAAGGGAGGATGAAAACAGAAAGAAAGGTTAGGGTGCCTTAACTAATAAGGCTTCTCCAAGTAGTTCTTAGACAAAGTTCAGAACAGAATATCTATATCAGCGATTGAAGATAAAGCAGAGGAACTAGTTAGACACCCAAAGTCAGAGCACAAACATTCAGAAATTACCAAGAACACTTCCAAGACCTCTTGGACACTGTCAAAAACTCTAGCTAGGCACACTGGTGGCTCTCACATGTAATCCTAGCTACTCAGGAAGCTGAGATCTGAGGATCATGATTCAAAGCCAGCCAAGGCAGAAAAGGCCATGAGACTCCCATTTACAACAAACTACTCAGAAAAAGCCAGAAGTAGTACTGCAAAAGCTCAAGGACAGCACCCACACCCCGAGTTTGAGTCCCAGTACCGGCACCATAAAAAAAAGTCCAAATCTGCTTGCCTAGCACGCACAAGGAACCAAGTTCGATTCCTTGGTACCACATACATAAAAAAAGCCGGAAGTGGTGCTGTGGCTCAAGTGGTAGAGTTCTAGCCTTGAGGAAAAGCCAAAAGACAGTGGTCAGGCCCTGAGTTCAAGCCCAGGATTGGCAAAAATAAAATTCCAAATCTATGTATAATGGAAAAAGCAAAGGAAGAGGAATAAAAACTAAAGGTATTGAAAACCTATTTAACCAAATAATAGCAGAAAATGTACCTAGCCTCAAGAAAAAGAAATACTCCTACACATATTACAGTAAAAATACTAAATATACAAAATAAAAAAATAACAATTAAATGCCCAATAAAAACTGGATAAAAAGTGACATATAAGAGAAACTGCATTAGAATGACTGATTTCCCAATGCAAACAAAATGCAAGGAGGACATGGTAAGCCTTGAAGGTCAAGTACAGCCAACATTTAGACTACTGCTGCTGGTAATATTTTTGTCTGGTTTTGGTATCAGAAAAATACTAGTCTCATAGAATAAATTGTAGTATTCTTTTCGGGAGATAATGAAACAAAAATCTTTCAAAAATGAGGCTGAAAAATCAAGAGAAGTTGTGGCAAATGATACCACAGACAAATTTATCTTCAGAATATACGAAGTTTATACAATCATAGGAGATGGCTACTATAACAAAAAAAGATTATCATGGTATGAGGATTAGTTTCTTCAATGAAAGTTTGATCATAAAACCCCACAGGAGAGAAACCATTATTTGCTGAAGAGCTCACTGCAGTTCCTGGTTTAGTTCTGAGTAAGTACAAGTTGTGTGAGGGCTGACTATATGACTGATAATACTTTTAATCAGACATGTGCTTCTTGAGTGTAATGCTTTGTTAACTATACCCCATATAAGGCAGATCCTAAAAGCCTATGGGTCTAAAAGTTTATGTTGGAAAGTACATCTGTGCTTCATGGCAATGAAGCACTAATTTCCTGAAAGTCCATGATTGGCTTTGGCATACCATTCTGTATTCGGCAGTGTTATAAAATGTATACAACTCTGCTCAGGATAGTCTCTTCTCTCACCCTGTGTGGCTGTAAAAACAGACTGAACACAGTCTGGATTCATCCTCAGAAATCTAGAGTTGAACTTTACTCCACATTGTCTTAATACACAAAGCAAGGATATGGTCCTTGCTCTCCAATTAGCCCTTCATGAAGAAAGTAGATCTTAAATACCTCGGAAATATTAGTCATGAAGCACAGCAGCTTCTAACTTTTTGTGTGTTCATTCAACAAACAGTACGTGTGCTAGGCCAGATCACGTTTCCAGACATAAAGATGCACTGGACAAAAAAAAGCAAAGATACATGTCCTCAAGGAAACATTTTCATTCCAGTAGGCTAGCAATAAAAGTTATATTGCATTTATTGGTGAGATGTCAACACAGATAGAAAAGAAACCTCTAATAATGGAGGAGAGTTCCTCTATTGAAGGGGAGATAAGGGAGAAATTGAGAAGAGCAGCTAAGGAGGGTGAAGGACATATGAGGATGTGAGGTTCTGTAAACAAAGTGAAGAACTTCCAAAGGACAGAAAATGCATAGACCAAAATCATCAGACACTGGAAGATCAAGGACAAGGAGGACAATGGAAAGCGAACTGTACATGAACTACTGGACTTCTTCATTTGGAAGTCATTCTTGATCCTGGTGAAAGCAATTTTGGTAGAAGTGTAGGGAAAGATGATTGAATTGGGTCCAAGAAGCAATGAGAAGAAAAATAAATTTCAGATTAAAGTCTTAGTGAAGCAGCATTCTACAAAAAGTAATGCTTTTGTGGGATTTTGTTGGTGGTGTTCCTTTGCTTTTCAATACTACAATTTGGGCTATACTTGAAAGCTACAGCCTGTTAGAAACAATACTCTTCAATGGCACCTCAACGTTTTATTTCTTTAATTTGGAATTCTGAACATAGATTCTGTTGTTTGGGGTACAAATTTGGCTGCTGAAACAAAGGCCAAAAATCCTAGCTAGAAAACACAATGGGAACTTCTGTCTTATTCAATGATGTGAATGAACTTGCTCTGAGAGATAAAGAAGGCCAGAGCCCTGTACATGTTTGTGCTGTGCCATGCTCAACTTGTAGCTTTCATACTATGGCCTAGAGCAGCTGCTCTAAATTCTGCCATGATGTCCACATAAATGAGCAGGAAGAGAGAAGAGGTAGGATTAGATTCCTGTTTGAATGGCATGCACTGTAATTGTCCTATAATAATTATAATTAACATTTCTACCCAAAAAAGCAAAACAAGAAAGAACAGATATTAAGGCGACAATTAACAATTTCTGCCACAATGATTCTTTGAAGACAATGAAACTGTAACTAAGAACTAAAACAGCACTATTTACCATAGCAAAGATATGGAACAGATCCACATGCCCCTCCATAGATGACTGGAGCAGGAAGATGTGGTATTTATACACAATGAATTCTATGATGCCATCAGAAAAGAAAAGATCTCCCCATTTGTAAGGAACTGAAAAGACTTGGAAAAAATCATATTAGGTGAAGTAAGCCAGACCCAAAGGAACACAGGCTCAATGGTTTCCCTCATTTGTAATAATTAGTACACACCTTGGACTCTCCTAGCAGAGGATTGCAATAGCACAAACCTAGATACATAAGGCCAAATAGGATGAGACTAAATGAAAGGATCTTCAGGATGTGGAAACAAGGGCTTTGCATGATGTGATAATTGTTCTTAATGTACTATGTTATTTCTCTTCTCTTTTGCTGCCCTTCGATTAATCTCATATTGTTACCATATCTCACTTTGTTACCTGGTATATTGTATGTATATATATATATTTATATATGTTTATTTTAAATAGGGAAGAGAAGGGGGAAACAAGATGATTGGGAGGGGATGGCAAGAGGGAAATGCGGACAAAAACATGAGAGGGGGTGTCAATGTGTGAAAAGAGATGTACCTTCTGTCTGGCAAATGTAACTGTGACCCCTCTACACATTACAATAAAAAAAAAACATAATGATAGATCCATTCCGCTTGTCAGTGATTGCCTGAAAGAGGGCATAGGAAGTTTCTTTATCTCTCCCTCCCTCTGGAAATTACTGTAGCCATTTTGCATAGAGGCCAACACAAAGAGGAGGTAGAATAAGAAGGCTCACCTTAAAGCGAAAGCAGAGCCCTAAATACACCAGGTTTAGAGTCTGTCCTGCCTCTGAACTTACTGCTATGAGAAATAATAGCATGTGTGTGTGTGTGTGTGTGTGTGTGTGTGTGTGTGTGTGTGTGTGTTCATGCACGCATGCACATGCATAAAAGTGTATGTAGATGGTGGTATGTGTTTCCCAGCTGATCTTGAACTCCTGGGCTCAAGTGTACTTCCTAACTCAGACTTTCAAGTGGCTAGGACTATAGGCTCAAACCATCATATGTGGTTAATATTTATGACTATTTAAGCAGATTTGAAGTACAAACTATTGTAATTGATCTGAAAGAGAGTTCAGGGTTAATGAAAGGGCAACAGAAAATAATTAGCCATCAGGTGACAAAAGATAATCCACCCAAATGTCCTGTCCTTGCATTTTTCCTCTATATCCTTCCTCAGATTTCAATTTATAATGATGAGGCTTTAGAAAGCCAAGCTTACTGGCACATACCAATAATGCCACTCCTCAGGAAAATGAGGATATAAAATCTCAAGTTCAAGGCCAGCCTAGGCTATGGAGCAAGATTATTCTTTATAAAAAAAGAAAGAAAGAAAGAAAGAAAGAAAGAAAGAAAGAAAGAAAGAAAGAAAGAAAGAAAGAAAGAAAGAAAGAAAGAAAAAAGGCCAGGTATCCATGGTTCAACCCTATAATCCTAGTTACTGAGGAGGCTGAGATCTAGAGAATGAGCGTTCAAAGCCAGCCTAGACAAAAAATTCCTAGAGACTTTTAGCAAAATAACTAGCAAAAAGGAGAGCTACCAGTGTGGCTTAAGTGGTAGAGAACCAATCTAGATCAAGCAAGCCTAGTGATTACTAAGCCCTGATTTCAAGCCCTGGTACCAGCACAAAAGAGGAAAAGAGACGAGAGAGAGGAGGAGGGGAGAGGAGGAGTAGAGGAGGGAAGGGAGGGATTGCTTATAAGGAACTGGCTCATGCAAAGATAAAGGCTGACACATTCCAAAATAGTCAAGTCAGTAAAAATGGATTACCCAGAAGAGCCAACGATGCAGTTCCAGACTGAATTCAAAGACATGGCAATTATGAGAGTCAATGTTAGAATTTCAGTTGGAAGACTAGCAGACTTGAGATTTATGAGGAGTGAAGGTTCTAGTATGAATTCAAAGGCTTGGGGGGGAAACTGTTTCAAGTTCAGGGGCCTTCAGGTGAGAACTGCCTCTTACTTATCATTTCATTCTATTCAGGCTTGCAATTTATTGGGTACATCCACAGCCCAAGACAGGGCAATCTACTTTACTCAGTCTACTTATTTTAATACTAACCTCATCCAGAAACACTTGCATAAACACACTCAGAATAATACTTGATCACATAGCTAGCCACCTTATGTCTTAAGACAAGCTCATGCAGAAAATGGACTGGAACAATTTACCATAATTACAACTTTGGGTCTCATTTTAAAGAGACAGAGTTGCATACAGTTTCCAATGCATCTATCCTTGCAAACTTCTTCTAGCCCAGAAGTTAGGGAAGATAGTGGAACAGCAGAAAAAAAAAATGGCACGGACTTCCTGTCTTAGTGTTGTGTTAGAGCTATAGATAATAACCTTTGCTGTGGGATTTGAAACGTGAATCCTGACATTTAAAAACTAAGTGTGAAAGAAAAGAATTTAAAGGTATAGGACCTTGATTCTTACAAAGATTTTGAAAAGTTCTTGAGAACAGCAGTGTGTTTGTGGTTTGTCTGGAAAGCCAGGGACAGCATAGTAATAAGGATATACTTGTCATTTCCCCCAAAGTCTTACACTCACAAGGTACTGGAGCAAGTAGAGAAAGAGGCCATAATTAAAATACAGAAGAGTGGCCTGGAGTTTGGGCAAGTGGTACAGTGCTTGCCTAGCATGCATGGAGACTCGTTTCCTCAGTACCACATATATAGCAAAAAGCCAGAAGTGGTGCTGTGGCTCCAGTGGCAGAGCTCTAGCCTTGAGAAAGCCTAAGGACAGTGCTCAGGCCCTGAGTTCAAGACCAGGACTGGCAAACACACACACACACACACACACACACACACACACACACACACACACACACACAGTGGAAGATGGGAAAATGGGGGCTTTTTCTTATGGACTAGACTGAAGCTCCATCATGAATAGAATAATGGACCTATGGTTGGGGTTCTTGACATTGACATCTAACACCCTGAAAAAGCTCAAACAATGAAAACAGGAAGAAAAATAAGAAGAAACCACATCGAGTAACAATATTACCAAAAGAAAATTCAAAGTAATGTCAGCACTTTCTAGTGGGAAGTGAAAGACAGATGATGTGCTGCCCACTTTAAGAAATCACGTGAGGCCCCAGGAAAATAAGGATCCAGTCCTGGATTTAAAGAAACTATCTGGAACTTTTGGATGCCCACCAAAGTATGTTTCACAGTTTCACTGCCCAGGCTGCTTATTCAGTGAACTGGGAGGCTTTCAAATGATGACTTAACCCAGTGAGCCCAATCAGAGGCAGGAAAAAGACCTAGGCCTCTGCCTGAGAGCGTGATTCTACAGCTGGTGCTTGTGCCAGCAGTCAATTAGGAAGAACACCCAGTGATACCACAAGTTCACAGCACCTGAGCAGCAATATCCTGTTTTTAAGAAATTTAAGAGACGACAGTTAATTACGTCTGTTTGGAGATCAAATCTAGTTACACCCTTCTAGGCTGAAAGCCTTCCTTCCTAACAAATAATTGCTCCTGGAAACCTTCCAAAAGGGTTCAATGTGCCCCTACCCCACACCATTTCCATCCTACCTGGCAATGTGCATCTCCACTTCCTGCCATACCAACACAAGAACCAATATCAGGTCTTTCTAGGCTACAGAAATGATACCTTGTTTGTCTGACCTCCTTTAGAACTGTGACTAAGGGGAGAAAGATCTGGAGTGAATGTTTTAGAAATCAGAGATAAAGTAAATGAAGCCACCGTGTCTGTTTTTCTTTCCTTTTTTCTTCCCAGGGTTAAAAAAAAAAGTAATAAAGTTATAGTTTTCTTGTGCTTATTCTAGTAAATGTATTCCATTAAAGGATTTCTCTCTCAAGTTCTATCGATTTTCATGAAAGGAGGAAAGAGAGATTCTCATAACAAAAGACAAGTAGAAGAGGTAAAGTTAGCCCTGAGCAGGAAAGGGGGGAGATGCCGTATCTGTTCTGAACAGCATTAAGTCCAGCATACTGTGCATCTTAAGCTTATCCCAAAGGGATATGATAAATAGGATTGGGTAATATGAGATAAGCTGCTATCTCCCCAGACATCCAAAAGCTTAACCTGTTCATCCAGATTTGGGCCCAGAGAAGAATCTTCAAGTACTTGAGCCTTCCTGACTTACAGTCATCAGACAGTAGCTTACAGACATTGCTTACAGATGTTGTTCCCGCCCCCTCAGTCCAAGTGCCCATTCCTCAGGTCTCCAAACTCCCCTTTTGATAAAGCCCAATAAGCCAGGAATATAATGTCCCACCCACAACATCACATCATGACAGACAACCAAAGAATTCCTTCCAAAAGACAAAATGAAGGGCGTGAGTCACCCCAGGTAGATAACAGTTTTCAGAGCTGATAACAATGATGCTGCTGGGAACAACAACAACAACAACAACAACAAAAGTGATGCATAACTTATTTGATTACTATTTTATCAGTCTTTGAGAAGTCAGTTAATAAAAATGATGGTCCCTATTTACAACAGCATAATCTAGACAAATAACAGACCTTCCTAAATCAACAGAGGCAAAGGGAACAGAAAGCTGTAAATTAAAGGGATTTGTAGGTGGGATGGGAAAGAACATGTAAAATTTAGTTTAAAAACATTTTTCTTTCATAGCAGAATTTTTGCTTGAATACCTGGACAGTTGTCTCAACTCCTAACTTGACTATCCCTGGAATCACAGCTTAAATCTGAATGAGAATCAAAGGCCCAGCTCATTTCTCTTTTGTTGGTGTTGCTTATTTCCAGGTATTTATATTAAGCACAAATATATGTTGAATAAAAAAAATGAGAGAAATAAAAGGAGTTCTTGTGTTCAGAGTTCATGGTAAATGAGAGTATCTTCTTTAAAAATGTTCCCAGTTCACCTTCTAAAGTGGATTACTTTAAGATAATTTCTTCAAAAACAAAAGAGAAAAATCCTTGTTTTATTGCATGATAATCCAATGGCTATAAATGGTCAGTTTTACAGGACAGCTTTCTCTGATCTAGAACTTTGTCTGTGGTTCTCCGTCCTAATTGTATGTGAGAATCATGTGACGAGCTTTGAAAAAATATGCTACACATGTACAAGTCTGGTAGTTCTCATTCAGTGGATCAGAACTAGGACTCAAACGATGGCATTTTAACTACTGCTCAAGTGGAGAACTATTATCTCTTCCACCAATATTTCTTCATGGATTCATGATCACATTCAGAATCCTACATTGGTCTCTGACTGCCCCTGAACCTCACTTACCTGTCACGTACATCTTCTTCGTAGTTCGTTTAGAAAGGCTGAATGAGTCATTTCACAAGTCAAAAACAACTCCAAATTCCATTGAGTTTGATCTGAGCAGCTATGATTTCTATCGCTTCATATTTACAAAGTGCATCACACTTGACGGACCATTTTCTTTGTGCACAACCCTGAAGTAACCAGTCAGATATCATTCTTCCTACGTTACAGATAAGTAAATCAAGGCTTGAAAAGAACTTATTTTTCTAGGCTTACACAGAGGAAAAGGCAAAGATGGGTCTAAAACTCAGGTCTATCTCAGTCTACTTTTCTTAGTACTGACTCCCACCCAAGCAGCTGTCATTGTTTTTATTCTGTGCTGCTTTTCAACCTTCAAGGTAGATAGTCTGGATATTTTGTTTCAGTGAATAATCTGAGTCCCTGGGCTTTAACAGGACCCAGGATTCTGCTTGTCTAATAATACCCAGGCTGCAGGTACACAAATGACACTTTGAGTAACAAACATCCCAAAGTCCCAAAATACATCCCTTCAATTTAGGCTGAAGAAAAAATTGCCCTTGTCTTCTGGATGTTTCTGAGACAACACACATGTATCAAAGCCAACCACAAGGTCCTTTGATGGTCCTCCTTGGCTAGACTATGTTGTTCTTTTGGCAGCCAGACATCATTGTGCTCGTGGCTGGAATCAGATCAACAGCTGGAGTTGCAGCAGCTACTGGCTATAATTTCTCTCATTCAATCTCCCTGGTGTGCTGCTGGCTTTTTCAGGCCAGCATGAGAGGACCTGTGAGGCCACTGGGCCATCTGGCCATGCAGCTGGACTGGGCTTCTCTGAGTCTGAGAACACCATGGTGATTCACTTGATGCCAGTCTAAGTCCTTAGATGATGTGTGCAGTCTGTTCTTCCAGAGAACAGTAACAATGGCAAAGAACTGAGTCTTTGAAATCACCAAAATCATGTTGTCTTGACAATGGTGATATTCTTTCTTCAGTTTGCTCTTATTTTTTTCTTGAAAGTAAACAAAATGTTAAATACTTCTATGGTGTACAGGAACATTCTAGAGAGTTCTAGTGACTGGATACTTCTATCAGCAAAGGGAATCCATGATTTGAGAGAAAACATTTAGCATAATTATCCTTTTAAAAAGAATATATTTATGTATGGTGGTGCTCTCTGTATTCTAACAATCCTTCTTAGCATTATCATTTCCTGAGCTGGAATTCTACCTTCTGAAAAAGACAAAACTGTTTGAGAGAAGCTTTCTTTCTTGCTTCTACTGCTACTTCGCTTTGTTCTTCCCCCATATTCTCACAGCTTGTCTCTTCTTCATTGCTTCAGAGGGAGAAGTTAGCAGAGAAAAAGATGTAACTATCCCCACTAGTCCTTCTGACTTCTGCTGAACAGAAGTCCTCAGGATAGGGAAGCTGGCAGAATTCTCCCTCAAGAGACTCTCCCAAGGTTCAAAAATATAAAGAACGAAAGCAAGGAGAAGAAATCGCCTGGACTTCACAGTCCCTCGTGTCACCATGTAGTAGGCAAGTCCTCAGAAAGGAAAAGAATTGACTGAAGTATGACCATGGGAGCCAAGAGTCATCACACAGGATCCCTACCTCATGCTAAGCATGAGAGTGACCGGCAGTCCCTTTCCTGAAGTGTGAAGGAGGCAGAAATACAGAAGTGGACAGCTGTGGAGGGCCTGACAGCACTCTATCCTAGCTGCTTCTTATTGCACAAGATCCAGAAATGTGACAGCAATCCTGAGGAGACATGGGGGAAACCCCAAACATAACTGAGATCAAATTTCTTTCCACTAGCCCAGCAGAAGAAAGCCTGAAGTCAGAAAATTAAAATCTGAAGTTGAGTTACTAAAATGAAGAAAGTTGTCAAATACAGAATCTTTCCCCCAGAGTCGTCTTGTAGTCGCTACAGAATATTGTCAACTTTAGCTTGCATGAAAAACTCTACTTGGAGCCTACAACAAATGCTTGTTCACTGAGTATTATTCTTACAAGTCAGATGACCTGGAAGCGTTTGGAGCAATGCTCGAGGCAGGCCACAGCCTCTTGAATGCTGCTGACTAACTGAAAGAAGGCCCAGCATACAACTCCTTTCCAGAAAGACAAAATGATTAGAATCAGTAAAATGTGAGCTAAGATGGAACCCTTAATAATTGCTCTACACACACACACACACACACACACACACACACACACACACACATATCCTCAGATTATTCCAAGTATTTAGCCTGAAAGAGTTTAGTCTTTCTCACCAGAGTGTTAATCCTGGAAGGCAGACAGCTGCCATGTGAGGTTTTACGAAGAATATAGTGTTAACAGTTTTGAAGCCCTAGAAGCCACTGTGAAATCTGGAATGCCATGTTTCAAAGTGAGAAGCTTGCCCTGGGCAGATGTGCTGTAACCAAGCATGGCGGGGTGTTAACGGAAATGGAACACATCTTTTCAACAGCCCGAGACCCTCACTGTTTTTCATAATACGTTCATGTTGCTAAAAATATTCTTAAGCTTGTCTTCTGATAATTTGGAACAAGAGGTATTATATATACTGACAACACCTCACGACTGCCTCAGGATGGGGCAAGGGAAGGGAATCAGATATCCTGTGAACAATTGCCATCTTAGCTTCTGTCTACAGATGCTGGGTTCTTCCTCCTCTCCATGAAGACACACTTCGGATAATGGGTTTACACTGGTTCTTGCCTGGAAGTGATATGACGTCACCATGTAGATCCTTAGCAATCACTACTTAAAGTACTAATTCACCACCCACCCCCAAATTCTGTTTTTTCACTTTTCTCTTTAAAAAGTGTTTTAATGGAATTTAAACTATGGGATGTGTGTTAAGAATATAAGGAGGAAAGATGCTTTCAACAATGGAACACCAATGACAGGTTCTGGAGCTTCTTTCAGTAGCAGTACTGATGTGAAAGGGGGATGCCTTCCTTGCTGTGTCAAATCCTAGCTATATTCAGTTAACTGGATAGATGGGTTTATTGGTTACTTCTTTACAATAAACGCAAAGCAAAAAAGAATGAAAGGCTGAGATCACTTTTTAAAAAATATTATCTATTCTGGGGCCAGGAGTTTGGTCTAGTGGTAGAGTGCTTGCCTAGCATGCACAAAGACCCAGGTTCGATTCCTCCGTACCACATACATAGAAAAAAGCCAGAAGTGGTGCTGAGGCTCAAGTGGTAGAGCTCTAGCTTTGAGAAAGTCCAAGGACAGTGCTCAGGCCCTGAGCTCAAGCTCAGGACTGGCAAAAAAAAAATTAAATAAAAGAAATAAAAAAATTTAAAAATGTTATCTACTCTTAGTAGAGTGCCAAGAGCTCTGCAAACACAAAATTAAATTTTTTTAATTTTATTTTTTTACTTTTTATTGTCACGGTAATGAATAGAGGGGTTACAGTTACATTCGCCAGGTAGTAGGTGCATTACTTCTCACACATTGATACCCCTTCTCATGTTTTCCCCCTTTCCTTTCCCCCACCCCCTCCCAATCAACTTGTTTACAAAATAACATTTTTGTTTCTACTCTTCAATGACAGAACTTGGAAAAGAAATAGAAGACCCAAGATTTTATAATAAGAAGCAGGCCATGAGTCAAGGATAGAAATTCTCTAAAGTACCCAACCTAGATACACTTTCATGAGCTAGGTTAGGTCATTCAAAATTAAATTGTCTTGCCACTGAAACATAGGTCATTTTCTCCTCTTTTTCCTTTTCTCTTAGACTAAGATATGAAACCAGACAAACTGGAAGAGTTACAACAGCAGTAGATTTCTACTGAAACATAGCTGTAGCCCCTAGTTAAGTGTTGTTAGGATAAACAGAACATTTCTACAGATAGGACCCATATTTCATTCTTAGAGTCCCTTGGAAACCAAGCTTGTTCCTAGTCACAAAATTTCCATTAAGTGCTTTCACAGGTTCCCAAGATCCCAATCTATAATTCATCTATTTAAAATGTTGAGCCATGGGCCAGGAATTTGGCCTAGTGGTAGAGTGCTTGCCTAGCATGCACAAAGACCCGGGTTCAATTCCTAGGTACCACAAACATAGAAAAAAAAGCCGGAAGTGGTGCTGAGGCTCAAGTGGTAGAGCTCTAGCCTTGAGGAAATCCAAGGACAGTGCTCAGGCCCTGAGCTCAAGCCCAAGACTGAAAAAAAAAAAAGTCTCTTAAAATGTTGAGCCATATTTTTCCTGAGTATATCCTCTATCCTGACAGATTCTGATCCTGAAATCCAAGTAGTTCACCTCTGAGATCTGAACAAGGGTATAAATGTTTACTTAATTATGATCTGTCCTGGAGCAGCTACAAATTGCCAAAGGATCACATCCCGATTACTACCTTTAATATCCCTCACCAACTAGCCCCATTTCAGAACTTCTTTTCTCTTCTTACAATACCTCATGGTGGCTCTGCTGCTTCTCCAACCTTCCCAGTTCCAAACATCTTTTTACTTAATGCCTATGTGGAGATCAAATAATCAGAGCTTCTTAGGAAAGGGATGTCACTGAACGTATTTGCACAACATTATTGCTGTAAAGCTCAATGAATGAGTTGGTGTGTTAGGCCTATGCTACTATTATATGAGAGATAGCAGAAATAAGGTACAAATTTGACAGGAGGGATCTTGTAATTATTATTAATTTTCTCTAATGTGCAACAACCCTCATTCTTGTTCTAAGAAAATGGCTAGTAAATCCCAGTTACAATCTCATCTGATGCCAATAAGTGGACACTACTCCTTTCCCCATTTTCCTAGTCTTGGCCCAGTAAAAACATTGTGTATCTCCAATGATAAATGGGTCTCTGAATAAGAGAAATTTCAGATCAATATATGTAAATGATCAGGTGAGTGGCTTTTCTCTGACTTGTGAATCTGAAGTTCTTTGCAAATTCATGATAAATGGATCAAGTTAAGGCTGTGTGTCCTTTTTAAAAAATACATGAAGGGGCCGGGAGTTTGGCCTAGTGGTTAAAGTGCTTGCCTAGCATGCATGAAGACCCGGGTTCGATTCCTCGGTACCACATACATAGAAAAAAGCCGGAAGTGGTGCTGAGGCTCAAGTGGTAGAGCTCTAGCCTTGAGAAAGTCCAAGGACAGTGCTCAGGTCCTGAGCTCAAGCCCAGGACTGGCAAAAAAAAAAAATACATGAAATCCTAGCTACACAGGAGGCTGAGATCTGAGGATCACAGTTCAAACCCAGGCACTAAAGTCCACCAGAAAACTGGAAGTGGTGCTATGGCTCAAAGTGATAGAGAGCACCGAGCTAGCCTTGAGCTGAAGAGCTCAGGACAGCATCCAGGCCCAGAGTTCAAGCCCCATGACTGACCAAAAAAAACAAACAAAAACATACAACAGTTTCTTATAGTTCATTAAATGGCAAAATGCCATTCTACAGGTTCTATGCAACTATTGTTGAACTTGAATTGAACAGCCTGAATCGAGTTCTCTCAGCTAGATAATGTTTCCCCTTGTTGCTGGAGCTGGTCTCTTATTTAGAAGTATGTTTTTCTGACAGACAAAATATCTGGAAAAAGAAAAAAATCCTAGAAGAAAATATTAAACATGTATCCTTTTTTCTTGATGCTTTTCTCCTTCTATACAAATATCACAGTGTACTTCTTAGAATATCTTTACAGAAGGCTTCAAAAGGTTAAGAGACTGTCCCAATAATTCAATCAACCCACATTGTTCCAGCATTAACAGCTCTCCTTTTAGAAAAGACAGAAGTCTTAGCTTCTCCCACAGTGCTAAAAATGGCTAACTCAGTCCTCTTATTAAAAGCAAATAAAACTATTTCATCATCATTTTGCGTATGACATCTTTTTTTATAGTATTAGAGTCCAAACTCAAGGTCTTGCGCATGTTAGGCAGTCGCCTTATTACCAGAGCCACAACTATAGCCCCACCTTTTTCTTTGCTTTAGTTATTTTAGATACCATCTCACAGTTTTGCCCTATTGATGGCATTGAACTATGATGTTCTACCTATACCTCCAATATTACAGACAAGAACTGCCATGTCCACCTTATTTATTGAGATGAGGGTTTCATTAATGTTTCTGAGCAGATTAGCTTCAAAATGCTATCCTCCTTATGGGCTTAAGCTACCAAACCTAGCCTAGTCAAGGCATACTTTATAGTTTAGAGAGTCTAATTTAAAAGCAATGGTAAAATTCTGGGGAGAACTTCCTGTAAAATTTTAATAGAGAGGATGAGACAGATTCATGAGTGACCTAGTGATGAGAATTAAGCTTAAAACCAAATGGCTGCTCTTGGAAGAAAGGGCATTAGTGAGACAGATAACCTCTGAGTTCTTTGGTGCTCTAACGTTGAGGGTCCGATTGGCAATAATGCGACTGTGTTTTCAGGAAGTATGGTGGTAATTAGATTAGCTAAAGACAAAAGATGAGGCCAATCGGAATAATGAGGGGAGCTGTCAATCCTATTGTAATTAATAGCTGAAACAGAAAGAGGCTCCTGAGAAGTGGCTGGCCACAGAGTGCAACACCTCATAAAGTTTCCTGCTGGCAAAACCCTCTTGCTTTGCTGAGAAGATCCCATTTTCTGAACTTTCACAGATGCAAAAACAAAGACTCAGCAGTTTGTGAAGCCAATCGGCAGTTTCAATCAAGTCACTTACAAGAAGATTTTGATAACCAACTCAGAAATGAATTCTACTCCCTTCCTCTCTTCATTAGCATACCTCACTAGACACATTCTGACTGTTCCAAGTGTGTGGTCTCCAGTCTCATTTGTTGTCAACATTATATATTCAGGGTTTTTTTTTTTTCCCAGAGAGCAAGGCTGTGAGGTTGATGAACTAAAGACAGTCTTCTCAGAAGATATAAAAGTGGCCAATAGACACATGAAGAAACACAGAACATTTCTAACCATAAAAGAAATGAGATTTCACCTTTCCCCAGTTAAAATGGCTATGATCAAGGAAAAAAACAATAACAGAGAGGATGCAGCCAATAGGGAACACCGATGGTGGAACTATAAACTTGTTCATCCAGTCTGGGAAGGGGTGTGGAAGTTTCTCAAAAAAATTAAACATAAGAGTCTGTGTCACAACAGATTGGAGAGAGACTCAACAAATGGGACTACCTAAAAATGAAACGTTTCTGCACAGATAAAGGCATAACTACTAAAGTAGAAACACAGCCAACCAACTGGGTAAAGATATTTATCACTAATACATCAGACAAACGCTTAATATCCAATATCTACAGGGATCTCAAGAAACGAATCCCCCCAAACCCAACAAACCAATCACTATATGGGCAAGGGAACTAAAGAGAGACTTATCAAAAGAAGAGGTTAAAATGGCAAAAAAAAAAAAAATTGAGAAAATGCTCATCATCCAGGATCATAAAGGAAATGCAAATAAAAACAACCCTAAGATACTACCTTAACCCAATCTGAATGGCCAATATTCTGAACTTGACAACGACAAATGCTGGTGCGGTTGTGGAGAAAGAGGAACTCTACTGCCCTGCTGGTGGGACTATAAAGTAGTACAGCCACTCTGGAAGGCAGTTTGGAGTTTTCTTAAAAAACTGACCTTCCCTACAACCCAACCATCCACTCCTAGGCATCTACCCTGAGCATCATAACCCAGAATATGATAAGGACACCTGCACAGCCATGTTCATCATTGCATTATTCACAATAGCCAAGCGATGGAAACAACCCAGATACCCTAGTGCACATGAATGGATACAAAAAACATGTGGTACATATATACAATGGAATTCTGCATAGCCACCAGATAAGAAGTGGATGAAACTAGAGAGAATCATGTTGAACGAGATAAGTCAAGACCAAAGGAACAAAAGATGCATGATCTTCTTGATATGTGGATATTAGGTCCAAACAGTACAAGAGCAATGACTCAATAATTGGTTACTCAAGGTTATGGACATGGTCTTGGAGATATAAACATAACTACATAGACATAAAAATTTATGATGGAATGTATATCCTATCGACATGTTATATAATTTGATATGTATCTATGACATACAAACCCTCAGCTTAATTTTAACTATGTTCTAAAATCTCTGTGCCAGTGATTTCATATACAGATTCCCTTCTTGAATACTTGTTTGGTAAACATGACATTTGAAATATGATGTAAAAATCAGTGTCAATAAAATCTTTCAAAAAATTAAACATAGATCTACCCTGTGATCTAGCAATTCCACTTCTGGACATTTGCCCTTAGCCAGTCTCTTTTTAGGGAGCCACAGGAATGAGTTCAGAGACAGGGGTTACTGCTACTTCACCCATTTGATGCAAGGAATCACTTAGACCAGACTTCTTCCTTCAACAAGGTCATAATAACTCTTGTGACAAATAAAGCCTTTTTTTCTGTGCTCCTTTTCTAACTTCTATGAGAAACCTAGTAACTAGTTATGTGGCTTTGCCAGGGGAGTAGAATCGCTCCACTTAGCTTAGTTTGGCCTGGAATTTTCAATCCTCCTACTTCAGTGTCCTGAGTGCTGAGATCATAGACATGAAACATTACAGTTGGCTACTATTTTGGGGGGGGGGTGAAGAAAGATATTATTCTATTTACTTTTTATAACTCACATATACACCTACTTGTGATGTGACACTTAAAATCTAGTCATTATGTTTTGAATAGATTTCTTGACCTTCTAACCTTTATCTAACCATCCCCCTTTCTGAACCTAGCTGCTATAACTACATTTCCTGCTTCTCTGAGTTTTACAACTTTAGACTCCACATGTAAAATCATGCAATGTTTGTCTTCCTCCTATTCATTTTCCTGTTCCCTTTTTATTTCACTTAATGCAATGTCCTTTGAGTTCACTTATATTGTCACAAATTAAAGGATTTTCTTCTTTTTAAGGTTGAATAGTATTCCACTCTGTATATATACATATTTTCTTTATTTATATGCCAGTGAATATGTATCTTGTCTATCTTAACTACTACCTAGTGGCTGTGGGCATGCAAGTACCTCTTCAAAATACTGGACAGTCAAAAAGGAACCTCTTTAAAGAGTGTTAGAAGTAAAACTGAGGTCCTAATGAACACAGATTTTAGAAAGTATGACCTGCAAGCTGCCAGTAACCCCCCTAGCTACTCAAGAGGCTGAGATCTGAAGATCATGGTTTAAAACCAGGCTGGGCAGACAAATCCATGAGATTCAGGTGGAAAAAGCTAAAAGCGGAGGTTTGTCTCAAGTGATCTAGTGTCAGCCTTGAGGGAGATCCTGAGTTCAAGCCCAAGTAACAGCACACCAAAAAAGAGAAAAAAATCATATGACCTGTCTGTCAAGTTATATTCCTGAGATTCTGCATGACCAATAATTTTTTTAAATAAACTAGTTATGACCAATAATTTTTACCATACTTGCAAACATTCAAACAATAAAATGTACACAAAGGAAAACTAACCCCATACATTATGTCTTTCCCTGTTATAATCCCTCTCGTATACAATGTAAATTCTGGAGTGCATCACACCATTTAGTTATAAATGTTAAGTATTTAATAAAGACATGAACAGAGGTCTTCTCATTAAAAAACAAAGTAAATAGGTCTGTGTAGATTGTACATATATTTTGATCTTGAAGGGAACAGACATTATATTTGGTCGTGTGAAGCTGTAGTACTGTTTTCAATTAAATTTCTATTACATTATGTAAACAGAAACCCCAGCCTATATATAATTTCATATCAAAATCTTCCACAGATGCTCAGAAAATACTGTAGAGGCCCGTGGATAATGATGCTGCTGCACATTTTCCAATTTCTGACTTAAAATTCTGTCTCTACCACATATATTTTTATTAAAAATTTCCATTGATTATTTATTTTCCAGCGAATGTGATTACAAAATAATTCTCTCAGTTTCAGTAGGCACAAGATATCTGATTTGAAACAGTTTATAGGTTAGGCAGCCAAGTTAGACAGAAATAGTTCAGCTGCCACTGAATAAAGGCAATAGTGTTAGAACAGTTGTCAAAAGTCAGATTCATCAAGACCCACTTGATCCTGGTGTATATAATGCACTACAGAAGATGGAAATTTCTCAGGGTGGAGTAGTGACACTCAGCCAGAAAATTCCTGATACCTCTGTCTATGCTCACAAAGCAACCTTGTCCTCCCTAGGCCTTTACCAGCATGCTAAAAAGGATGTATCCCTGAGAACAGATTTCAAGCAAAATAGGCCAGAGCTGAACTCAAATTTCTATCTGCCATAATTGCTGTGATGAGATTTTGGGCAAGTTACCTGGAAAAAAATAAACATAATTATCTTACTATCTAAATAAAGTGCTAGATAGACATGCATGAGGAGTCCCTTGGGCCCACTGTGTGCTTCCATGTACAGAAAAGACAAGGACATAATCACTAATACCACAGCTTAGGAAAAGCTAAAAATGAGAGTAGCCATGTATGGGATTTCAGAAGCATTTACAAAGGGAAGAAAACCTTTGAGCGGGGCAGTGGTTAAAATCCCTGCAGTTACTAGACATCTCAGGTACCATCTGTGATCACTTCCCTCAGATACATATATAAAGAGTATGCTATTAGGAAAAGGCTCAGGTCTGTCCCCAGCTCAGTTCTGTGGCAAATCCCCTCGACAAGGACTCTAGGAGAATTTCATCTTCCTCCACTTACAGAGCTCCAGGCAAACCTCCATTTCCTTGACCCTAGTCAGCTTGCCACAACTACCACATCTCCATCAGAAGAATGTCGCACCCTAGACACAGAACACAGGGAATCTTCCTGATTCAGAGCCTGAGCCCAGCAGAGAAGGAAAAATTATATCTATATCCCATTTTGCTTATGTGCTTCTGTAGAACTCTCGAGCTAGGTGCCTTCCCACAAACCTATTTCACTTTGCATGTGACAGCACCTTCACACCTTCCATACAGCCATCGTATCATCCTCAAATCATCGCTTTTCAAGCATAAATTGTGAAGATGGAGAACACTAAAGCTGACACAACTGTAGTCAACTCAGCATTGAGGCTAAAGGCACTGAGCAATTCCTCGTGATGTTTGTGGTGCTGCTCCCCCAGTCATCTCTTCACCCCTGCTCAGTGTCCATTCACCTCACATACCCCTGACTCTGCCATCTTGGATCCAGAATGGAACCATTGCTTTCAATGCTCCTTCTAAGAAAAATGAACCAAAAAAATCTATTTTAGCCTCTGATATTCCTGCACATAAACTTCTGATGGAAATTTCTTCTGCATAGCTGCTTCCATCAGTCTCCACTGGACAGACCCTTGGCTCAAGCTTGGCCTTTTCTTCCTCTTTTTTTTGTGACTTGTGGGACACTAATCCTTGCCCATAATTTCACTCATATAATACCAGTCTGTATCATTTGCACGTGGGGGAACCTGCAGGTTTCAGTCTCTTGCTTTTTGTTCTATTTCTCTTTTCTTTTTCAGTGAGATTTGTTGCTATTTCCCAGCGTTCCCAACCTCTGATTAGAGACCCTCCCTTTCTTCATCCTCTCCACCCTCACCTCTTGTTCTGAGCTAGTTATTAGTATTATTCCAACATGATGCCCACTGACTTCTATGGGTTATTACTTCTATTAGCATCAGCCTATTTTGACTTGAGAAACATCCCATTTCTAGGGAACATGCTGTGGCTCACATCAAAATAACAGTTTCTCACAGGCTGATCTAATGGGTTTCCATTTACCTCATCTCAGTGTGAAAAGTTCTGGGACCCAAGATCCAGAAGGGTGTGACCAGCATGATATACTGACTTTAGCTGACCAGTGACTGAGAAAAAAATGACTGCTGAGGCTGTGGTTTGAATCTAGCAATCCAACTTAAATGCCTTTAACTTCCTGTTTCCCTCTCTCTGGTTATAATTCTCGGCTGCTGGGGATAATCTCATCACAAACAGAAGCCTTTTAAGGTTTCAGAAAATCTCCAAAATGTTTGTCCAAAAGAATCTTTGCTTGCTAACACTCTCATTTGTAATTCCCTTGACAGATGCCTGACTTTCTGAACGTCAAGCGTTATTCCTTTCCTGTGTTCTTTTTCAAACTTGCAAGTAGCCCCCCCACATTGAGATAGGAGCATTTGAGAAGAATACAGGCTTAGTCCTAATCCTGATGTTGTGTGGTGTTAGGGAAATTAATAAATCTTCCTGGACCTTTTTGGACGGTTCATCATTGGAAATGATGGCAGAGCCTCTTTGGCAGGGATGTGGTGATTGCTTTCGCCAGTGGACATTTCTCTGTGCAGAGTACAAGATTTTGTAAGTGGATTTCTTCCTCCTCTTCATTCAGAAAAAAACAGCTCTTGAACTATGTCAAGCATGGCCCCTCCTTCAGTAGGACAGGAATGCCTGAGAATGTGAGTTCATTCCTCTTCCACGCTTTCCAACTCTAATATTCAGCTGTGGTTGAAAACAGCTTTGAAATATCAGATGTTCATGGGATGCTGAGACTACATTTCAGTTGTCACCTCACTATAAAGAAGGCAAATAAAAAAATCAGGTTCAACAAGTTGACAAAAATAAGCTAACAGTGGCACGAAAGCGGCATAGACCAAACATTGTCAAGATAAAGCAAAGAACAGAAAGGACAGGTCCTTCAGAAAAGTGCTCTGTCGTATGCATTTATGTCCTAACAGCTTCTTTCCCTTCTCCCCGCCCCAGTGGAACTTCCACATGTTTGTCCATTCACCTCCCAGTGAAAGCTCAAAATTAACATTAAGTGTAATATAATTTCAAGAAGTATTATATTTGTGGGGAGAATAGTGGAAAAAATGATATGAGTCACAATGCATGTTGTACACATATTGACATATTGAAATAAAGTCTCTTTGTACAAATACTTATGAAAAATTAAAAAAAAGAAAAGTGCTGTGTGTGACAAGTTATTCGTGTGGCTTTTCTAAAGCTGAAGTCATCTCCTGAAACATAGGTCCTACAATTCCTCCCAAACACAGCCTTCTCTTTCTGTTCAAATAGATAACATCACTTTGTATTATGCTTTTAAAACACTGTTGGTTGCTATGGTAACCTGATTGTGCATGATTTAAAATAAAGAGAGTATGCATCATCTGGGTGACTGTTCTATGGCAACTTCCAATAGAATTTAGAATCTCTCTTAGCATTTTGCAGGTTTTGCTGACAGGCTATTGGCAGTGACTCACTTGGTCTGCTCCTCACAGCATTCTTTTGTAGATTGCTGAGGATAAACTCAATCTCTGGGGCCTGTTTTGCTCATGTCCTGGAAACTTATGGAAGACATAAAAAAGGTGGAGGCAACATCAGGCCAGCTATGTTGGTGATTTAGTCAGAGGATGTGATCGAGGTAAAAGGAAAGCAGTTTCCTGAGAGCAACCCACAGTGCAGTAATGACCTGGAAACAACTGAAAAGGACAGAACCAAGGCAGAAAAGTTCATAGTGGTACCCACAGCACAGCCTGGATTTGACATTCCAGAGATCAGGCATCTCTGCATGAGTTAAATTCTTCCTCATTCTATGTCCTGAACAAAGTTCCTAATGTCTCTGATTCTTATTGTCTTCAAAAAGAGAAAGAAAGAAAGAAAGAAAGAAAGAACGAAAGAAAGAGAAAAAAAGAAAGAAAGATGAAGACAATTTACAAGGTTTTTCTTCTCTAGTCCTAATTATCTATGGTAGTATCCTGCGTGAGACAAAAGCTTCAGAAAGTATGACCCAAAAAAGCATCAAAATATTGAAGTCCAGGAGGGGATGGAGGGAGGGAAATGAGGACAAAAACATGAGAAGGGGTATCGATGTATGAGAAGTAATGCACCTACCACCTGGCAAATGTAACTGTAACCCACTGTACATTACCCCAACAACAAAAAAATTTTTAAAGAAATATTCAGTCCCCAAACCTGGCCTCAGTCATTTCAAATGGGAAGCTGTGAGCCTTAGCCAACTCAATCTCCAAATGCTCCAGGTGATGATAGTGGCAGCCAGTTAATTTGAGAACATCTTACTCCTTACTCTCTACACCAAACTGGGTTGACATCTAAGAAAATGCTTCGAGGAGTTGTCTCCTCTGCAGGATGCATTATCCATGATGACAAGAATATTGACCTCAGATATTCCAGGAAAGGAAACAAATCATGTTAGAATTGGAAAACACAATCACATTGTGAGAAACAGTCACATTGTACTTACCTGGAAACTTCCAGAGTCTCCAGCACACTTTTTATTCTCATTTTATGAGAAGTATAAGCTTTCCTAATGATAGGCTTGTCAGAGTGAAATAACATTTGTTGTTTGGTTTAGGATTTTGTAAAGTTCTTTTTTTGTGTGTGGGGGGGAGCTGGACCTACCTACTCATTTCTTAGTTTTCTTGGCTTCAGAAAACTAAAAGGAAAAAAAGAATTCTCCTTGTCTATACAACAACACTGTGTCGTATTCCTGACTGAACAGAATAAAGTTAAGATGCAAAAATGTACATGTGCAACAAAAACAAGAAGACAAAGTCATAGCTCTAAACCAGCTGCAAAAGACAAAGTGAGACCAGAGTAAAAATTGTCCAGAGAAGAATCTTTTGCACTGTGGGCTCCTGAAATGATAATTCAAGTTTATATATTCTTAGACTTGTTAGTTAGCTTTGTACCGCATTCACATAACACAATAGCACTAGCATTTTGCAAATTCTAGTCCAGTTAAGTTGAATGTATGTCAGCAGTGGATATGGAAGAAGGCTCAGTCTAGGTATGAAAACGTAGCAACTTTAAACAACAATTCACAATTCCAATACACACACACACACACACACACACACACACACACACACACACACACAAAAGAGAGAAATAATAAAATGAGAATTTTCCAAAACAAATTAATTTTAAAAACTATTAAAAGTATTTTTAGATAAAAGGAGAATGGGAGTAGATAGCCAGTGGGAGCTCACATTCCAGAACTTCAAAGGCCTGGGGCCAAAAGACAATGCACTGACACAGAGTTTTACTAATTAGATGAAAAAGAAAATTGAGATAAAAGGTACGCTTCTGCATAAAAAGCAGTGTCTCTCTAATTGTCCAAGATAATCTAACTATATGACTCTTCTATTCCTATATATGTGTATGATTATCCCTATCTTGTTAAGGTTTCCAATCAGACTGGACAGAAAAGACATGTACAACAAACTATTAGAGATGAAACTAAGGATAGCTGGGAGGGGGAGGGGAAATGGGGGAGAGAACTATGACATACTGTCGGTAAAAAATATGAAGTTAGTGTTAATGGATGTGAGAATGAGGGATTACGATATTTGTAAATCAGAAACCAGAAAAAAATCAAAACTGGTAGCAAGGATGATACCGTGGTGAGAGAGAGAGAGAGAGAGAGAGAGAGAGAGAGAGAGAGAGAGAGAGAGAGAGAGAGAGAGAGAGAGAGAGAGGAGCAGAAGCATTTGTTGTATGTTTATAGGAGAAAAAAATTGCTCCTGGAACCCCTGGTAGCTGTACCTGCTGCTCTGCCATTCACGTTTTTTGCTAGATAAGTGGTTCCAGTACCCAAGCTATCCAGGCATGGCAGATCAAGCTCTAGAGACATATTTGAGCTTCCTTGGGAACCTGTTTCCAGAGGTAAATTTGATTAGACTAGGATGCCATGAGAGAATTGGTCTTCTGACTTGAAACCATATACCTCTCTGATTATTGCAGACAAAGAAAATAACCTCACCCAAAAAGAAAGAAAGAAAAAAAAGAAAAAAAACTCATTTAATGTTGATTCTTGCATTTTCTTTCTTCCCTTTCATTGAATTACCAGGTCACAACCTTTCCTAATTCTTCTGCCATAGATGGGAACACTTTTTACAAGATTGAGCCTGACTGAACAAGAAATGCTTAATTCATTGAATAGCAAATAGCAGACTTTAAGATAATATCAAGCCTACAGTCAGTTGACTAACACGGAGGGTCTCTTATTTAAAACCTTTTCTGTCATTTAGGTCTGCCATCAACTATAGAAAAGAATGATCTCTCTAAAGACATTTGTAGTAGCAGAAATTATATCATACTATTCATTATGGTTTCTAACTTTTCTGTGGCTACCAACTAAAGGTAAGGAGATTGAGAAAAATATCATCTTCTACATTACAGTAATTCATTTTAAGTAATTTCTTTTTTTCTTTTTTTGTCATTTGTGGGACTTGAATGCTGGGCCTGGATTGTCCCAGAGAGCCCTTCAGCTCAAGGCTACCGCCCTACCCGTTGAGCCACTTCCTCTAAGTAATTTCTATTGTCCTGATTTAAAAGACTAATTCATTTTTATTTTTAAAAAAAATCTCTTTTGGAATGATTCTACGGTGGGGTCTTATTTATTAAAACTTGCTGGAGATAAAAAAAAAAGAGCAAGACTGAGCAAAGAAGAGATAGACAAAGTTGCCTAAGTGACTTCTCAAAACTGAAATAGTATAAGAAAAATAAAGTACTTCTTGCAAGTGTAAAATTCTCAATCTATCACCCAAAGATGCTGAGTCAATACCTCCTAGACTAAGCATTTGATTCAGTGCTTTGAATGAGTGATCCAGTATATTCAGTTACAAATGGTCCCTGACCACACTGAGAAACTTATGCATCATTGCATAGGACAATAGCAAAATGGAGCTAAGTAATAAGAGCCTTTATGTGGAAACCAATCAGGCTGAAGCTACATATTAGTTAACTAAGAATGATCAGACCTCAGTTGGGTAGGTTGAAGTCTTTCCATTTGACAACAGCACAGAACAGCAGGTGTGTTTCCTTCATATTTGCTCCATTTACCACAAAGGCAGATCAAAATGGCTGCAAGAAGCATAGCCAAGAACACTAGTGTTGCCATGGCAACAGCAATCAATGTGACTAGAGCTAAGAAAACTGGAGTAAGACCCAGGAAGTGAAAAACCTGAGCAGAGGAACATACCATGTAAGTTTCAAAGGATTTCTCCATGTGTGCTTGTGTGTGTGTGTGTGTGTGTGTGTATGTGAGGTGTGTGCATGTGTACATGTGCATGTATGTTAATCTACATTACATTCCCATTAGAAGAAATCAAAAGAAAAGAGGATGGATATCTTCCAAGAATAACTGGTCTATAACTGACTCATGAAGCCATTTTTTTGCCCTTTTGTGTTTTTCCAATATGTTTTCAGTATTTTTAGTATGGGCAACTATGAACTACTAAATGAATCTCTTGAAATCAACCTCAGACACAAACTCAAATACAAAAATGATAAAGATGGCTCTGAAAAACACTCACTAAAGACTTTTATTTAATTAAAAATACAAATTGTTGCATTTTCATGGAAAATATTGAGATTAAAAAATACCAACAATGTTAGTTTTCAAAATCTTCATGTACTGCCTTCTTCATATCTGTGGCATGAACTATATATAAGAATTTGGCCCATAAAACTTGAGCTTCCAAAGGATTGTTCCTATAGCTCTCCTGGAGTGAACCATTTTCTTAACAACAATATTCTGTCAATACAGATACCACTAGACTTGTCTTCTTTCAAATCACTTAAAGGAGTCAGTATAAAAAATGCAAAGCTGATATGAATATCAATGCAGTACAACTAAGTACTGCTACAACCTCATCCAGCTCACAAGCCAGTCAGCAAGTGACTTTGTATTCTATCTGATACATTAGTGTCCTGAGCTCCCTAGCAAAATATCCCCAGAACTCCTGATGGAAAGACACTGTCATATAGTGTTTATATTCGAATAATCAGCAACTATACAAAAGCATATAGGACCCACCCCAATGCACAATACTATTTAAAAATACATTTAAGGCTAGGCATGGTGGCTGATGCCTATAATCTCAGTTTCTCAGGAGATAGAGGTAGGAGGATTGTGGTTAGAGGGCTGGTGAAACAAACTGAAAGTAAAGAGGTTCTGGGTTAGAGGGATATATGGCTCAATCATCAATTCTATCAAGACATAATAATAGTAATATGAACAATACATATTGGTACAATATAAGCTTTGGAATCACTGGCCAAAAAGAGCCAGGTGACTATTTTTTAAAGTCTTCATGTAATTATACATTTTCTAAAAATGTAAAATAAGATCAAAATACATTTAAAAGTAAATTAACATAAAACACATAAAATGGAAAGTTAGTCAAACTAAAAATAGAAAAAAAGATTGAGTGAAAACTGAAAAGGTTGCTTCAGCAATAAACATCACACCTAAATACAAGGTGCATACAAAACAGTCCTTTCTCTCTCTTTCTTCTCTTTGGACTGTGTCATTTCTTAACTTATTTCCTTGACCCCCACATCATAATGCTTCATCCTCCTCCTGTTCACAAATGATGCCTTTACTGAAATTGGATCTGCTGTGACAGAAATATCCTGGCTCTGCTTCTTTGGTCCTTTAATTTGTAGTATGTTTAATTTGAGTCTTGCACCCAGCTTTATATTAAGAGAGATAAGTTCCCTCCCCAAATATACAAGCAAATAAAATAGATGCATTTAGCACAAAAGTTAGAATTGCCTCAACTCCAGAAAATTTCAACATGATCTTTGTTCTTCACAATGGTCTCTTAGTTGATGGGAATAAAATAAGGCTGAAATTGCTTTTCACAGTCTGGCTCAGTCGGGGGCATTTTCACATAGACTCCTGTTGTAAGAGGGCTTCTTTTCTTTAGCTGCCAAACACAGAAAAAAGCAGTCATTATTATTAAAGCGTACAGAAGCACTTCTAGCCATAATAGGACTCAGTAAACATTGGGTCCCTCTAAAGATGAAAATGAATTTTCACAATATACAGAATTATAAAACTGCAGGTGATTTTTTATTCAGCTATATAAAAATCCTTTTAAATAAATTATTTTGTAGTTTGAATGTAGAATAGAAAATTAGAAAATAACTTTCTTGTTGTTTTTTGTTGGTCGTGGGGCTTGAACTCTGGGCCTGGGCACTGTCCCTGAGCTTTTCAGCTCAAGGCTAGTCTTTATTTCTACCACTTTGAGAAACAGCACCACTTCTGAGTTTCTGATGGTAAACTGAAGATAAGAGTCTCAAGGACTTTGGTGCCCAGGCTGTCTTTGAACTGTGATCCTCAGATCTCAGCCTCCCTGAGTAGCTAAGATTACAGGCATGCACCACTGGCACCTGCTTGTTATTTAGAAAATAAAATCTGGCATTTTCATTTACTGGGATGTAGGAGAGACCATGACATATCAGTTAAACAGATGAGAGACTAGTGACGGCCGTTACATGAGCAGCCTAGAGTTTGGACAAGGAAAGCACAAAAGGGCCCCAAGAGATGGTTTCCAGAGGGACATGTAGAAGAATGAAACTGCATCCAGGTGGTCTCGCTTAGCAGCATTTTACCCAACCTAACCTTGTGTTTTAAGTATCACTGTCATGAAGGGAAAGAGCAAAACAGCTGCCCTTGTTACTCAGTTACTCAAACTGAAACCCTGCTCAGAAGCACAGACATTCAATGTTCAACACGTTCACGTACAGTAGCAGTCATCCTGAAACCTCAAAGGCCAGCACTTAGGGCTCCAGTGTGTTTTTTTTACCACTACCTTTCCTCCTCTTCATTTATTGCTTCATCTCCAGAAATTTCAGCTTCCCACATGATCTGATCACTGGACACTACTAAAGGTTTCCCCTATCAAACATGGGGTATTGTCAGCACCACACTCACCATTTTGCTCAAAGAAACAGCTGTGATTAGGAAGCTATAAAAAAACAACCCGGAACTAACTGCTGCCAGGATCCAAAGGAGGAAATCAGAATCCGGGCATGGCTCTGGATCTGGAACAAAGCAGAACCTCGAGACAGATTCAAACCTGAGACTGTGTCCCACATCGGTGAACAAAACAGACAAGCAAACAAACAAAAAAACCAAGTTAGGGTTTTTGCTATCTAGCCCTAAACTGTGTTGAGAGCCATAGTTAAGTCTGGTTATTTGAGAAGACCTCCCCAAGGTGTCTTCACAGTCACAAGGCCAAATGTCCTGAACACCAAAACTAGTGCCTCACCTGGCAGCAGAAAACACCTTTTCATTTTACCTCACAGGCAAGAATGTTGCTTAACTCACCACCCACCATAAGCCAGGCTACCAGGATGTAGAAAACTCTTAAGGAAAATCTCTAGACTCCTAAGTATGGGTCACCTGAAGTTAAGAAATCATTATTTTCATGCAAAGAAACTTGCACCCCCCCCCCCGCAACAGATGCCAACATACTGAAATGAGTTTGCTCACCAATGACATAAATCTGGGTTCCATTGCCCATGCCCACATAGTATGGTGGTGGGTACATGAGCTCCACCTTGCAGATGTAGAGTCCCATGTCTGCGGCCTTCAACCCATGGATGGTGAGGTTCACTTTGTTTCCACTGAAGGTCCCCGAGCACGTGGGGTCATCTAGGAAGGCCAACTCATTCTCCACTGTGTACGTCGTGGCACAGACCTCGGTCATCTGGTTGTTGGCTTGTCTCAACACTGTCACCCGGACCTCAGCAGCATTATGTAGAGAGGAGCATTCACACACAAAGCTGGCAACACCCTGGATGCTAGCCAGGGCCACTTCAGGCTGGTCCACATGCAAGGCTGACATGGAAAAGCCAAAGGCAACTCAGTGAACTCCAGTTCATTCATGACCAGGCCCAGGCAACACCTCTGGCTGTGGAATGTCCCAATTTGATTCTTTAATCAGCCCACACCTCCTGGGTCTTCTCTCTCCTTCAATCGCCTCATCATCTCTCAGCCCCTTCCCTCTCCACCCACTCCATTCCTCAGCTGTAGCTCTGTGCCAGCTAGTCTCCATACATATGTTTCTTTGTTAGGAAATCATTTCTTGGAGACAGTTGGTTATGGCAAGAGGAACACCAGTGTGGCCAATAACAGCTCAGGTTTTGTCACAAATATGGCACTTAGGAAGTCACAAACTCTCCCTTTCTGTCACAGGTAGTAAGAAAGGACTGGAACACATGCTATCACAGTGCCTACAAACTCTGGTATTTTTAAATTAATGGAGAACTCTATTCCTTGGGAACTATAGTATGCAGTAGGCAAGGAATTTGAAGTATACCATTTGCCTAATTTCTCAAAGTACCCAAAACTGTATGCTTTGAGAAATTGCCCAAGGAGCAACAGAGCCATGGTTTTCAGCAGCCAGCATGCCTTTTCTGGCAGGATGGTTGAATGCTGATAGATGAAGAAGCCACAGAACCAAGGGCACTGGGTTGTTTCCTCTCTGGGTTGAGGCAACCCTGCTGTTAACTTCTATGGGCTTCCCCTGACACGGCCACCACGCGCTTCCTCTCCTCTTCTCTTGAACATTTTCATGTTCTTTGTTCTTTCTGTCCCTTCTAGCTTTTATAAGATAAGGGAAGTTATCTTTCCATTCATAATAGTTTGTATTATTTTAAAAATAATGGCTTCATAATCAGGCATGATGGCTCCATATCTGGAATCCCAGCTCTCAGGAGGCAGGGGCAGGCAGATTATAAATTTAAGGACTGCTTGAGCTACACAGTGAAACCCTGTCTCAAGAAAAAAAAAAAGGTAGCTTTATGTTACATTATCTTTTCATAACTAACCAGCTATTATCTTGTCCGTATTATAAGTGATGGCCCCCCAATTTAGACTGAATGATTGAATAGTATCATTCATCTGTGTTACGTGGCAATTTAATTACAGTGTTTTTGCAAGCTCTGCCTATTAAAAGTTTTGTGAGCTCGTTAGATCTGCTACTTCTTTGTGTTTCTGGCTTATCAACTCCAGCAAACAATATTTACATCTTTCCCAGGTAAGCATTCAGTAATTTGATTGCACTAAATCTAACTATGCAAAAGACCAAATTCCCTGCAAGGTGCCATCTCACTTATCACACTTCATTCATTCAAGTATCCCACTCAAGTTTGCAATGTCCACCATGGGAAGATTCTAGTTACAGGTTCCTTCTAAGAAGGAAACTGGAATATTCCTGAGGATATTAACACTCACCTGTTCAAAATATGCAAAGTGAGAAGAATGAGAAAATACATATCATTAGAAACTATATGTGAATGTATGTGAAATATCAAATAACCAAAGCTCTTTTGCAGTCCCACTTTGTACCAATCACATACCAATCACAAAGGTTTAAAGAAAGAAGGGGAAGGGTGAATGGAAGTATTCATCAGTTTTAATCAGCATAACAAGCCTGGTGGTCAATCTCTAAATAGCTTAGTTTATCTGAAAATTAAGAATCTACATCTGAAATTCCTATTTAGGTCTGGTAGAAATTAAACACCTTATGCCAAACAGACTGGAATCTGCCCTCCCTCCCTCTCTTCCTTCTTTCCTTCGTCCTATTCTTATTCCAAATAATTAGCTAACTATTTTATAGACTAGATTAAGAAGTCTTTAAAACCTCTAATTGAGTAAGAAAAGTGCTCTTTCCATGTTATAGTTACTTTTGTATTTTTTTTAAAGAGGAAATCTTGGGATTAATCTGAGAGCAAGCTCTCACATGTATTCAGGACTATGGATGTCTCTTCCCTCTTAACTACTTATAGTACCTTCTTCTAACTCTATAGTGTCTGAAATTGCCCAGGTCTCTAAAACCAACTCACATATGCTCATTAAGTCCCTGCTAAAGTGTAGGACTTTGCTATGTGCTGTATCTCTGTTCATTGGCTGTTGCCCGTTGTCCCATGCATGCCTTGGTCTTCAATATCCAGCTAAATAAGGAGTCTAGAATTTACCTTTCACTTCTGGTTTTGCTGTAAATCACTGCCCTTAAGTGCTGAAAGAAATGAAACCCAGGTAGGAGAAACAACTCAGTCACTCTCATGTTCCAGAAGTTTCTACTCACCTTTAGAGAGAACAGGGATGAAGAGAAGAGAAAACAGGGCAGTGCAGAGCCAGTTCCTGAACACCAAACTCAGCCAAGCCCTGTGCTTCTGAACTCTAAGGTAAGCCATGGCTTTATGGGAGATGGGCTCAGGTCTTCAGGAAGCAGAGTGAAACCTTTCAGGATCCTGAAGCTGTGAAATCTGTTTGAACCCACACAGATTCAAGGACTTTATATAGACACCTTTGATCAGACAGGTACACACGACACGTGCAAACACAGAAGGCACCTGAATAGACAGTCTTTCTGTTTTGATTTTACGAGAAAGGAAGACGTGGGTTTAGCTGTTACGTCGAAAAGGCAACCTCAAACACTCAAAGTAAAACTGCTCAAAACAAGCCAATACATTGATGGAAAATCTACTCAACTTGAAACTGAAGGCTTGTATTCATGTGAAGGAGAGGGATAGTTAAATGGAGAATCAACCTGGAGAATCAAATTTCCTGGAGTGCAGGAGTCCCCCCCTCCAAGTGCCAATTTTATCTAATCATCTGATCATCTTTTAGTTCCTAATACATTCCATTCACATCCCCACAAATGCTAAGCTGCAAGCACATGAAGTCTTGAGCTAGGGGCAAATTTGGTCAGTGACCACCATTTGTAAGAATTTTATGTTAACATCTTCCATTAGATGATAGGTTCTTTCTATAGAATATTTTAGGCAAAAAGTCTAAAATTAAAAATAAATATGACTAAAGTTTTATTTTAATTTAGCAACGAGTTTAAAAAGAACAAAAATGTTTGTAAATACTTATTCTAAATGTTAAACTATTTAGAATATTTACCATTTAGATTAAGTATTATAATATATGCACCTAATTGTGGGTGACCTCAACATTCTAATCTTAATTTAGATAGAATACCCACACCAAAAAAAGATAGTATCGTGATTCAGATGTATGTTCAGGCCAGAAAGAGACCCTATATAACAAAAGGCAGGGCTGGAGGTGTGCTTTATAGGTAAAGTACCTGTCTTGCAAGCAGAAGGCTCTAAATACAAACCCCAGTACCACACCAAAAAAAATCTCAGACCTAAACAACACCACTAACAAACCAGATCTAATAGACAGCTATAGAGTATTACATCTAATAACAATGGAGTACACAGTCTTCTCAGCAGCCCATGGACCTTTCCCTAAATAGATTATATTCTAGGCCATAAAACATGTCTTAAGAAATATAAAAATATCAAAATAATTTTCTGTTCCCTAAAAGAATGCAATAGATTAAAATTAGAAATCAGTATCAGGGAAAACTAAAGAATATTCAAAATTCATGAAGGTTGAACAATACACTTTTGAATGATTAAAGAATTGTTGAAAAGAATAGGAAAAATATTTAAAATTTTCTAGATTCAAATGAAAGTGAAAATACATCCTTCCCAGAACCTCTGAGGCACATTAAAGTTAGTGCCAAGAGGAAAGTTTATAACCATGAGTTCCTATACAAGAAAAGCAATATGATCTGAAGCAACCCAGTGATATAACTCAAGCTCTTAGAAAACGAAGAACACAAGCTCAGAATAAGTGATTGGAACGAAATAATAAAAATTTATGAAAGAGAGACTAAAAGAATAATGCAATGAATCTTTTTTGAAAAGAGACAAGATTGAAAAATCTGAGCCACACTAACTAATAGATCAAGAGAGAAGAACCAAATTAATAAAATTAGAGATAGAAAAAGGGACACCCTATGGATATCAATGAAAAATCAGAAAGTCAATACAGAATATTTTGAAAGCTTACATTCTATCAAACTGGAAAATCTAGAAAATGTCTGTGACCTATCAAAATTGAACCACAAGGATACAAACAACCTTCATACATGTATAATGAGTTACAATATGGAAATGACAATTTAAAAAAATTACAAGGCTGGATGTATTAATTCGTGAATGCTATAAGACTTTTAAAGAAGAACTAACACCAATGCCCCAAATTATTCCAAAGAAATACAAAGAGAAGTAATGCAACAAAATTCATTCTACAAAGTCAGTATTACTCTAATAACATGTAGGAAAAAGACAGAATAAAAGACAATTATAGACCAATTTCCCTGTTAAACATAAATCAACAATTCTTAATAAAACATTTTCAAAGTAAACTCATCCATAGATTAAAATATCACACATCATGATCAAGTTGGTTCATTTTAGGAATACAAAGGATTATTCAACAAACACAAATCAATAAATATAAGCATATAAAAAGAATTAAAGACAAAAACTACATGATCATCTCAATATATGCACAAAATAAAGCCTTTGACAAAATTTGACATCTTTTCATAATTAAAAGAAAATCTTTGAAGAAAATTGAAATACAGGAAGCATACCTTAAAATAATAAAAGCTATATGTGACAACAGAGCCAATTATCATACTAAATGAAGAAAAACTGAAATTATATTCTCCAAAGTCAGGAATAAGACAAAATCATCTATTTCCTCCACTCTTATTTGATATAGTACTTGAATTCTGAGCCACAGCATTCAAACAAGAGGAAGAAAAGGGGATATATAGTGAAAGAAGATGCAGACGATGTGATCTTATTTGAAGATGATACCAAAAACACCTTAAAAGCTCCATCAATAAAACTCTCAAGTCTCATAATTACCTTCAGTAAGGTAGCAGGATTTGAAATCAACATACAAAAATCAGTATCTTTTTTATATGCCAACACATAAGAAGCTGGTCAAGAAATCAGGAAACCAATCCTATTCATAATAGCTTCAAAAAGTATCTAGGAATAAATTTAACTAAAGAGATGGGAAATCCCTCCAATGAAATCTATAAAACTTTGAAGAGTAGGATACCATTGGCCCATGCCTCTAATCCTAGCTATTCAGGAGGCTGAGATCTGAGGATTGAGGTCCAAAGCCAGCCAGGGCAGGAAAGTCTCTAAGACCATTATCTCCAGCTATCAAAAGGAAGTGGAGCTGTGGTTCAAAGCGGTAGCCTTGAGCAAAAAGTCCTCAGCAATAGTGTCCAGGCAGACACAGTTACATGAATGTAACCTGAGATGGCCTGTGCAAGCGTCAAGAGAAGAGGCTTAGTTTTCATTGACACGTGGAGCCCTTTTAGTTGTCCAAACTTGCTGGTGGCTCACACGTATCATCCTAGCTACTCAGCAGGCTAATAGTCCTGAGGACAAAGCCAACCAGGGCAGGAAACTTCATGAGCTCTCATCTGTAATTAACCATCAAAAAGCCAGAAGGGGAGCTGTGGGTCAAATGGCAGAGCAGAAGCCTTGAACATAAAAGCTCAGGAAAAACATTTGGACTTTGAGTTCAAGCCCAGGACTGGCACCAACCCCCCCAAAAAAATTACTTAAGAAATTAGAAAATCCCATGTTTCATAGATAAACAAAATCAATAGCAATAATATAGGCATCCTTTCAGAAAAACTATCTATGTGGTCAATGCAATGTCATCAAAATTCCACTTACATTCTTTATAGAAATATAGAAAATGAATCTTAAAATGTGTACAGAAGCTATAAAAATATAGCCCAAATATCACAAATAATCATGGACAAAAAGAAAACATTAAATTTATCTCAATATCTGGCTTCAAATTATAGCATACAATAATGAGAACAGCATCGTACTGACACAAACACAAATATGTAGAACAGTGGAAGAGAATAAAAGATTTACAAATAAGACTACGTAATTAGAGCCATCTGACTTTTGACAAAAGTACCAAAAACACATGTTGGAAAAACATCACTTCTGATATGGGAAAAATTGAATATCCACAGGCAGAAGAATGAAATTAGATCCCTGTCTCTCTTTCTGTACTAAAATCACTTCAAACTGAATCAAAGACCTTTTAAAAAGCCTACAATAAAATATGTAAACACAAACAACAATGTTCTAAATAGGATTTCAATAGCTCAAGAAATAAGGGCAAGGAAGGATTGATCATTGGAATTACATCAAAATATCACCATGTATAGCAAATAAAGAGAAAGCCCATAGAATGGGAGAAAAATTTTGCCTGCTATTTATCTGACAAGGGATATATATATATAGAGAGAGAGAGAGAGAGAGAGAAAGAGAGAGAGAGAGAGAGAGAGAGAGAGAGAGAGAGAGAGAGAGAGAGAGAGCTCAACAATTAAACTCCAGAGTTATCAAGATGCATTGTATTCCTAAACTGCTTTGTCAATTGGCAAGTCCTTTTTACAATTACTTAAAGATGATTAAAAAAAAAACTCAAAAGAACCAAAAATCCAGTTAGGCTGAACATACAATTCTCAAAAGAGGTACAAATGTCCAACCATGAAGAAATGTCCTATATTCCTAACCATAAAGAAAATGCAAATCAAAACTACACACTCTACCTCACATTAGTCATAATGGCTGCCCTCAAGAAAAGGAGCAACAACAAAGCTGGAGAAAATATCCAGAAAGAGGAATGCTCACTCTCTTGTTAACAATGTAAAGTAATGCAGTCGCTGTGGAAAAGAGCATGGAGGGTCCTCAAAAAAAGAAAAATGGAAAAAAAGAATATGGTACCAAATGATGTGTACCAAATGATTAAAATACCATTCTTGGGTATATATGTGAAGGAATGTAAAATAAGATAAAATAGACACCTGCAGACACATGTTTGTGAAAGCACTCTTTATAATGGCCAAGGTATAGAATGAGTCTATGTGCCCAACAAGTAATGAATGGATTTTAAAAATCATATATATATATGTATATATATATAATAGAGTATTTTCAGGCATAAAGAAGAATAACATGTCAGTTGAAGGAAAATAAACCGGATTGGAGATCATCATGTTAAACAAAACGATCCAGATTCAGAAAGATAAATATTGCATGTTTTCTCTAGACCTGCGTGCACACACACACACACACCCTAAATACAAATATGGGACAGTTGGAGGGATGCATGAGAGAGGTGAAGAGAATAATGAGGTATAAATAATATCAAAGTACACTATATGTGTGTATGAAAATGACGTAATGAAACTCACTAAATTGTTAAAATTGGAAGGGAGATAAGGAAAAGAAAGAGCAATTGAAGAAGTTAATCAGAATGAAGTGCAACATACATGCATGTATGGAAATACCAGAGTGAAACTCCATTACGTAATTTCTATACACTAATCTAATCTATATACTAATCTAACAATAAAAATTAAATCAGAATACTGAATTATTTAAATATTTAAGTATCCTATGTCAATACATATTAAATATTTGGAATATTAATTATTGTTTGGAATACTGAACATCAAGAAACACCTTTCCCATAAACTGGGGAGTTTTTGTATGTACCAGTGATGAAAGAAGCCCTGACATAACAAGAGTTGCGTACACATAGGATTGGATGCAAGAGAAAAGAAATGCAGCTGATGTTTAAGAATCAATCAGGTAATGCAAGTCATGTGTACAAACAGTCCTCATATAATGTTTAATTATCCAATAAATAACAATCCTTTATGCATTAGAGTCATTGAGAAGACAATGGTGCAACTTACTAAAATAAGGAATACAGAAAAAACTGCTCTTAAAATGAAAGTGCCGACTTCCAATTGGGCACATTGAGTTTGGCATATCTATGGAGATACAATATAGCAATTACCGACTAAAGACTGGAGAATGAGATAGGATCTGATCACCATAGTCTATGAAGACACTGGTGAATTTTACACAGGCCAAAGTATGAAACAAACATTCAATTCATAAACTTTGCTTAGTAAAGTAAATAAATAAACAAAAACAGTTTAATGGAAGAGATGAGGATTGTAATAGAAAACTTTGAAAGAAGTCTCGCTAGGTTCCCTAATTAGGATCTTATGAAACTACTTTTGACACACAAGAAAATTTGACGGTTAGTAAGAACCATTTGTTGAAAGAATGTTGGTGAAAAAAGATATAGTAAGAACTATTAGTTCAAAGAATGTTGGTTAAATAGATATATATTTCTTCATTAATGATTTGACAATTATAAATGAAAATCTAGCCGAGATTCAAGCAAGCAATCCAACTGACAATCATTCATGACAGAGCATTCTGACATCATAAGCTCCAAATATGATGTTGAAGATGCACACATATGCCAAAACTTAAACACCAAACATAATAATGGAGAAATAGTCAAATCCATATTTTGAAGAACTCCTGGCCTACAACTACATTTCTTGAGGAAAATGCTGATTATAAAAAGAAAATCATTAGACAGCAGCATAGAATTCCATTGTGTACAAATACCACAACTTGTTGATCCACTCATCAACTGAGGGACATCTAGGTTGGTTCCATATCTTTGCTATGGTGAATAGTGCTGCAATGAACATTGTTGTGCTAGTGGATTTAGTATGCCCTAGATTTTGGATGGTTGGGTAAATGCCAAGTAGTGAAATTGCTGGGTCATAGGGGAGCTCTATGTTTAGTCTTTTGAGGAACTGCCATACTGCTTTCCATAGTGGTTGAATGAGTTTGCACTCCCACCAACAGTGGGATCCCTCCTGGCCACATCCCCTCCAGCATCTGTTGTTATTAGTTTTCTTGATCCTGGCCATTTTAACTGGAGTGAGGTGGAATCTTAGAGTTGTTTTGATTTGCATTTCTTTTATGACCAGAGATGTTGAGCATTTCTTCATGTGTCTATGGGCCATTTTTGTTTCTTCTTCAGAGAAGACTCTCTTTAAGTCTTTGGCCCATCTTTTAATGGGATGGTTGTTACTTTGGAGATTAGTTTTGGATTGATTCAATTTTTTGAGCTGTTGATATATTTTAGATATGAGGCCTTTGTCTGTTGTATGGTTGGTGAAGATCTTCTCCCACTCTGTAGGCTTCCTAATTAGTTTACTAGCTATGTCCTTTGCCATACAGAAGCTCTTGTTAGGAAATGGAAAGACTCAGAAAAGATCATATTAAGTGAAGTAAGCCAGACTCAAAGGAACTTAGGCTCAATGGTTTCCCTCATTTGTCATAATCAATAGAAACCTTGGGCTCTCCTAGCAGAGATTTGCAATAGAGCAAAACCTTGATACAAAAGGCCATATAGTAGGATGCTAAATGAAAGGATCTCTAGGATATAGAAACATAAGCCATATAATGAATGATTGTTGTTCTTAATGTACTATGTTATCTCTCATCTCTTTTGCTGTCCCTTGGTTATCTCATATTGTTACAGTATCTCACTTTGTTACCTGATATATCAGATATATTTGTATTTGGTTATTTGAAATTGGATAGGGAAGGGGGGAAAACAAGATGAGGGGTGGGGGTGGAGGGAGGGAAATGGGGACCAAGACATGTGAAAGGGTATCAATGTATGTGAATTAATGCACCTTCTATCTGGCAAATATCATGTAACCCTTCTATTAATTACAATAAAAATATATGAAAAAAAGAAAATCATTAGAAAAATTTTAAATTGATGAGTTAGAAGAAGTTAGGATAATGAGTCAATGTATTCGTCTGTGCATATTTTTTGAACACTTGAGGCCAATATCTCCTGGGTTCTTTAGAAGGTTAGCTTCCAAGAGAGTTAATTCACAGGAAGCAGGATAGAATAGAATCACAGTTATTTCTCTCTCCTCTGCCCTCTTCCCTATTCAGGGTCCTGGATCTAGTAGTAACTCTATACCTTCCCAGGCACAGCTCTCATCAGAGAACAGTCACCACCTCCTCCATTCTATGATGCCCATTCTCACTGAGATCTGGTAACACTCTTTCTCTATGGTTCTTTGAGTCTGGGGGTACTATGAGTTTTCAGTGTTGCCAGTGTCTTGGCATATGGCCACCCTTATCCTTCTTGATGTCATCAGAAGCTTTGTATTCATTTCAATCACTCATGGGTAATTCTGTCACCCCTACTCTAATTTCTATTTCAAGGACACATGTACCCACATCACACACATAGCACCTAACCCAGGCTCCTTTGTTCATAGCAGATGATAGAAAATTTCTGTATTTCAATTTAGCTCACAACTCCCCTTTTTTAAAAAAATTTCTCAGCTTCTCTTTTCCGGCACTGGTGAAAGTACTAGAAATTAAAGACACCATCAGATGACTGCTGAGTACCAGCGAGTTCAACCAATTAGCTAAAAGCATAATTAGAGTCACAGACTCCTGGATCTGTTTTTTGAAATGCCTGAGATATTTAGATTTCATGTTCTTCATCTATAAGACATAGCTAATGATTACCCTCTTAGCATAGATTCATTCCGATGAATCATGAAGCCTATATCTACGAATCAATGAATACTGTGCCCCAAATATATTATATATTGAATAAATATTAACATAGATTAAACATAGTCAAAAATTTCCAACTTGAGTAGTTATACAATCCTTTTCATGATAATCTCTAGTCAACCAATAGCACTAAGCTAAAGTAAGATTCTATTACAATATTTACATGTTTGCTCAATTTCTGACCCTTTCAGTGTCTTCATTATTATGTGGAACCAAATAGCTTCTCTTTAAAAAAAATTCACAACTCTAGACGTAATCTGAGTTTTACATATTGAGGACTCACACAAATAACATTGTTCAGTGATTGGATAATCAAATCTGCAAGGGTATCACGTCCTTAGATGCTGTTATTTCAGGTGAGAAAAGGGAAAATTAATTTTGTTATTCACTTTGATCACTCCAAAAAAAATTTAAGGGTTGGTAGTAGGTGGAAAAAGAAATGAAAATAATTAGCTAAAATTAGGACTTGGGGATTCACTGTAATATCACTTACTCACTCTTTTCCAATATCTTAATAGCTTGAGCAAGCCCCAGATTGGTTTTATAGTATTCTTATTGGTTACTGGATTTGAAAGCTCTCTTGAGATTTGCATAATTAACAATGGTGGCTAGAGTCAAGAATCTTGCAGAATTTCACATGAGGTATAGTTTGGATAAGATAACTGGGTAGTTTTACATTACCATAATATTCCTTGGTATTTGAAGCTCATTCTAAGTTTAACTCATTATCTCAGATCTCTTGAACCTTTTTTTTTGTCCTAAAACCTCTCTTATTTGTCTTTACCCATCTAATACACTCCCCCCACCCCCCGAAAACAGCCTTTGGTTAAAAAAGTTTGTACTTGGCATCAACTGTGCTGCAGACTGCAAAACATCCTTCACTTAATGGTTTCAGATGTAATGGGAAGAATGAAAAGTCTAATATTTGCATAGTATGCACTTTCAGGACATCCCATTACATCGACTCTATAATCATGCCTAATTAAGGTTATATACTCTGTATTTTTGTATAAATTAGCTCATCACAGTACACCCCCATTTCAAAAGTAACTTCAAAGGAAAAAGAGAATCATCTACAAAAGTAAGTGACTGCTGAAAAAGGATCTATCAATCATCTCGCTTTGAAAGAGAGTTATAGAGAAAGGAAATGATATGCAAAGTGACTGGGGAAAAAAACGTTAGCTTCATTACCCTTAAATGGTAAAAAAAAAAAAAAGAAATATATATATATATATATACATATATATATGGACTGAACAAGAACCTACTTAAATAAGTGAGAATGATTAATTTTCTGTCCCTAGGCAACTATATTCTACATCATAAACTCAAGTCGAAATGGGTGCATCTGACATAAGTATGCTCTCTTTAGCTGGAAAATAGTTCCTGCTGATTTTCAGTTTATATTGACCCCTGACTGGGGATAAAGTGGAAAGATTTCCAGGGAAGCAGAGCTTTATTTGTTGGCCTAGACAACAGCATGGAATTCAGGGACTGCTTCAGTTGAAAATTAGTCGTAACCTATCAGATCTTTACTGAAACAGAGATGAGAATAAACCTTTTGGCGTGAATCATAAGTCAGTTGTGGTCACAAAGCAATTAGTAGGGAGAAGCTGTGTTTTGATTTCCCAGGCTCCTTACTTTATATGATTAAATCATTTTTGAATGTGTTATCTCAATTTAGGGATAATAGGCTGCTCGTGTTTCTGGTTTTAGTCATTATTATCTTATATTTAAAAGTAAAGTTAAAGCTTTAGGGTCATCTTTCCTTAATCCAGCAGCCTTATGGCACCACAAGCATCCATAAATAAACAAGCAAGTAGATTTATCAAAAACTAAGAACTGAAATTTTCAAAATGGGTGATCTTGTTTTATAGACAAGAAATATGATGCTGAAATAGAGTGGATGTACATCTATAATCTCAGTAATTTTAGTACCAGTCACAGAAGGATCATGATTTGCCTAGACTAGCCTAGGCAAAGGCATGAAATCCTATCTGAAAAGGAAAAGAAAAAAAAAAACGAAGGAAAGAAAAAGGAAGAAAAAAATCAGAAGGCCTGGGGTTGTGATTCAAGTGGGAAAATACTTGCCTAATAAGCATGAGGCCCTGAATTCATTCCCTAGTATCACCATAAAAATGAAAAGGATGGGCTGGGAGTTTGGCCTAGTGGTTAAAGTGCTTGCCTAGCATGCTTGAAGACCCGGGTTCGATTCCTCGGTACCACATACATAGAAAAAAGCCGGAAGTGGTGCTGAGGCTCAAGTGGTAGAGCTCTAGCCTTGAGAAAATCCAAGGACAGTGCTCAGGCCCTGAGCTCAAGCCCAGGACTGGCAAAAAAAAAAAAAAAGAAAAGGATGGGAAAAGGAAGATGAGGGGGAGAAGGAGAAGGAAAGAGAAGTTAGGAATTGAATTATCCAGGATCAGACATTTGTATCTAATTCCTTCATCACAAAAGAGAAATGGACAGAAAGGGAAGGTAAATAACAATGTTGTTAAGTATGGTATTCTCGAAGTGTGCCTGATTCCAATTTAGAGTAAGATGAGATAACCCAGAACTATTTCCATTTTACAACAGAGAAAACTTCCCAAGTCACTGATGTTTACTTGTGTGCCTGTGGGCAGGAAGAAACCATAATGTGCAACCAAATCTTTTTTTTTTTTTTCCTTAACAACAAACCACCCAACCCATCCACCTCAAAAGTTGCCTAGCTCTCTGTAAAAAGTGACACAGCAAGTGTCAAATACTGTATGGATCCAATTCCTTACATGGTATTCATGGCTGGTATAATCTCAGCCTCAAGCATTTATTTCAGTTTCCTGGTTACACAGGCATATATTGAGCTGTATCATTTCGGGCCCTGCTGTGCCTGCAGCACTTGAATGATTTCAGGCTCTGAACCCCTTCACACCGCCAGTTCATCCAAAACTGTTATGTTCGCACCTCGAGCAGAGTGAGTAAAAGCAGTTGGTGGCCAGGGGTCGGGGGGGGGGGGGGGGGGGGGGGGGGGGGGGGGGGGGGGGAGAAGAGAGGGTGCATTTGATGAGGAGGAGCAAAGTGTGTTTGCACAGCCCCTAGAACTAGACCTAATGAGTTCTGGTGAGGCCCCCAGAGCTAGTGAGCTCTGCTCCCTCAAAATACAAATGAGAAATAAAGATACAAAGAGGTAGACTGATCTACTTCAAACCACACATAGGGACTGCTGATGGTCAGAGCAAGATGAGAACCCAAAGACTGGTAACTTGTGACTCCAGTCTTCTTCTTACTCTGCTTTCACCATCATTTAACTCCTCCCCAGAAACCCATGGCCTAGCATGGCTTCTAGCTCTAGTTTCCTGTCAGTTGGAAATTTGAAACCCAGCCTCACCAAATTGTCTTCCAGGTCTTAGGTACTCACAAATACAACTTGAGTAAATATATATATATATAATTATATGTAGTATTATATATATATAGCCTGAGAACACCATAATAATAAAAATTGAAACAGCCAAAGTATCCATCTACTAATAAATGAAAAGTAAAATGTGGCCTATCCAATAGAACATTATTCATTCCTAAAAAGTAATAAAGATGCATGCTACAACATGGACAAGCTTGAAAACCTGCTGAATGAAAGAAACTAGACACAGAAAGGTGTATAACTTGATTCCACTTATGTGAAATGCCCAAAATAGCTAAGTCTATACAGGCAGAAAACACATTGTGGATTCCTGGAGTTGAATGAAGAGGAGATTGTTTGCTGGATAAAGAATTTATTTGGGGTCCTGGACCTAGGAAATGGTGATAGTTGCATTACATTACAAATCCTCGAAATGCCATTGAATTATATAGTATTAAATAACAAATTTTGGCCAGGAATGCGTCTTGCCTAGCATGCATGAAGCCCTGGGTTCCATTCCTAGGTATCACATACACAGAAGTGGCACTGTGGCTCAAGTGGTACAGCACTAGCCATGAGAAAGCTCAAAGAAAGTATCTAGGCCCCAAGTTCATGCCCCAGGACTGGCAAAATATATATATTTATTATGTATTATATAGTGATATATTATCAATTATAAATATATAGTATATTCTATATCTTATATATAACATATAAGATATCTATTATACTGGGCCATCAGAACTTTAGAATCCTTGCCTTTTGGGAGAAAAAGTTTTAAAGAAAATACAATATAGGGAGTTGGGGATTTCGCTTAGTGGAAGAGCCCTTGCCTGGCAAGTGCAAGGCCCTGAGTTCGGTCCCCGGCTCTGGAAAAAAAAATACAATATAGGGACTGGGAGTTTGGTCAAGTGATAGAGTGCTTACCTAGCATGCACAAAACTCTGGGTTCAATTCCTTGATACCACATACACAGAAAAAGCCAGAAGTGGTACTGGGGCTCAAGTGTTAAGGCGCTAGCCTTGAGAAATCCCAAGGACAATATCCAGGCCCTGAGTTCAAGCCCCAGGACTGGAAAAAACTGGCAAACTTTGTCCCATGCATTTATCAACAAACAATATAGATATGGTCCTGTTAACACCTGATGCACTAATAATAAAATAGTTAATTGTATAGCAAAATGAAAAACCTTTCATACTCCTAGACACTTAGCATACATGCTATTTGTCTCACCACATGTATTAGTCATATGTTTTTTCTTCTGTGAATACAGTATGGACAAAACCTATAGCTGACTTCTACCCCGTTCCAAGTATGAAAAATAAACTGATAGAATGTCTGTAAGGACTTATCTATAACCTGTAATAGATATGGATTAATCTAGATATATCTGTATCCTTAACAGGCTAAAGCAAAGGGAAGACATTCTGGTTAATTCTTGTCATCCATCATTCTGACAATATGCTATGCTAAAGAACTATAACCAAAGTCAAACTGTAAGATAGGAGATCATTCAGTTTTGTCATTGCTGGGTACAATTTTCTAGCCAGCTTCTCAATAATATTCCTAATAATTTATTTGGAAAGGCCATGTTAGGAAACGGCCCATTGATCTGTAATATTCAAGTAAGCTTTTGAAGAATATTATTTACAAGAAGTTGATTGCATTAGCAGCTTTCCTAAGCAGGCCTCATTTCATGGATTATGTTCTAAGAGAAAGTGCTTTGGCCCAGCAGGGCCTGATAAAAAGTAGTAAGAGTAATGTACTGTAACCAAAACCCAAGGTCTTTAGATTTGGCCTGCCAGAGGGTGGAGCCCATTTTCTATACTTCTTGGATAGAGTCACAGTACTGTAATGACATTATCGTATTGCTTTTGTTTTTTGTGATTTAAAGAAATGACACAGGTCAAGATGCATGGTGTATCTAAACTGCTTTGCTAAATGGCAAAAAAATAAAATAAAATCCAATGCATATTCTGCAAAATTAAGAAAAGTGAGGGAAAAGTGGGAAGGGTGGATGAGAATGTTAAAAGGGTGACATTGATCAAGACACACTGTATTCATAAACTGCTTTGTTGAATGGCAACTTCTTGATATAACTACTTAGATATAATTTTTAATTTGTTAATACAATAACATTATTCTGATCACATAAAGTACTTGCCACATGCAGTTGGAACTTTGAACTTGTGACTGTTTCTGTTTCATTGCTTAAAGAATGCTGACAGGTAGAAAATATCAGCACCACTTGCTTCCTGCCCTCACAAAAATATAAGCAGGTCAAGAAACTTCAGTCACTGATGGCATCCCCTGCACTCTACCCTTAGAAAATGGTGAGCATGGGAACAAATAGTCTATTAGGAATTAATTCATGCTACTTTTTATTTAAACAGAGCGAATGGAAATTATTACATTTAAAAATTAAGTGTTTGATGCTGGAATTTACAATCCTGATTTATAGGATAATCTCCAGGAAATTTATGGTATTATCATTGAGCAAAGTCATTTTTTAAAAAATGTTTTCTTCATTTTGAACCACTGGCCATGTAAAAAAACAAACCACTTCCCACTATCTTTTCTCTCCATATAGCCATGCTTTCTTTTGCTCAGCATTGTAAAATATCTAGGCAAGAGAATGTCATTTGTGCAATCTCAAGGAATCTGACTAGTCTGGATGTATCTGAATATATAGCTTACAGCAAAGAAAAACTAAAATCGATAAGACCTTCAAGATTTTTATGCTAAGAAAATGATAAACAATGGAACAAAAGGAGAAAGGAAAATCAGAAATTTTAAGTTCCAGATCATTTACATATATTAAAATTAATATTCTGATTCAGCTGCCAGAATTAATCAACTATAAGAGACACCAGTGACATACTTAGAACTTTCATAAACTTACAAAAACCTCCTGATAGCAGAATGCCCTCAAAAAGATGGTCTGATAGATGTTTTTATGCAAAGAATGTACCAATAATGTCACGTAGCTACTATATTTAGCAACTAGAATTGATTGTGATTGATAAGATTCATAGAACATTTTTTAGTCTTAAGCACAAATTACAGCAACATAAATGTCTTTTATAAATCATAACCTAAAAGTCAAGAAATTCTTACTTAGATTTAATCACACTTTTGTTGACAAAGATTTAGATTCTTTTTTTTAGAAACAGCAGGTTGAAATGTGATGGCAATACAGTGCCTCCAGCTCACTGCCCTTTCAAAGATTTTGGTTTGAAGCTTTAAAATCTAAAACACAATGGGAATTTACAAATTCTTTACGTGATATTTTCAATACAAGTTAACTGGTCTATCACAGCAAAACATAACCAAGCTAAAAGACACCAGCAGATGAGCAGAATTTGTCATGCTCTCTCAGACAGATTCATCATGTCAAGTTCAGTTACAGCAGAGAAAAAGATTCAGGAGAGCCAGCTGAAATTGTATGATTCCGGTGATTTTCGTTATAGGCCTGGTTCTGATGTTACCTAAATGTGACTCATTTAAATTTTAGACTTTCACTACGCTGCAATTTCTTTTAATGAAGAGACTCAATTAGTAAGAGAGTCTTTCAGTTCTAAATAATTTTCAATTAAAAGTATACGTTCTGGCTGAGGCTCAGGGATGGTTTGCTTGCCTGGTGTGTAGGAGGCACTCAGCTTCATTACTTTCACACAAGAGTATGTAGGCGAGGTATCAAGAGCTCACGCCTGGTAGTAGCTCATCACCTGAGTAGCTCAACAACACAGGAGGCTGAGATCTAAGGATCATGGTTCAAAGCCAGCCAGGGTAAGAAAGTCTAGAAGACTCTTATCTCCAATGAGCCAGAAATGGATCTATGGCTGAACTGGTGAAGCACTAGCCTTAAGCACAAAATTCTGGGGCAGAGCCCAGGCCCTGAGTTTGAGCCCCAGAACTGGCACACATGCACACAAAAAGACTTAATCTTCTAAATGTTTCTAGAACATTAAATATTATACTGGGTCGGGGCTGGGAACATGGCCTAGTGGTAGAGTGCTTGCCTAACATGCACAAAACCCTGGGTTCGATTCCTAGGTATCACATTCACAGAAAAAGCCTGAAGTGCTGGGGCTCAATTGTTAAGGCACTAGCCTTGAGAAAGCTCAAGAACAGTGCGCAGGCCCAGAGTTCAAGCCCTAGGACTGACAAAAAACAAAACAAAGAAAATGCAATAAAACTTGGCTTCTCTTTAATGCAGCTATTTGAAGTCTAAGATGGATCTAGATGGGATTTCTAGTTTCTGGAATATCAAAAACACAATTTCTTCAACACAACATATATACCATTAGTGTCTATTTTCTCATCATTTTACCATTACAATAACATTAATGCATTTATGTGTTAACTTCTCAAGAATTCTGTAAAAATTAATATACACATTGAGAAATACATTCATTTCTCAAAAGCAAATAACATTATTGGGTAAGGTTCATTTGACATGTGTGTGGGTCGTGTGATCACAGAGGAGTAAGACATTAATGGAGCTAATAGTTTTAAAGCCAGATTGAGATAAAATTTATATACAAATTTTATATGTAAAGATATATAAATTATATGCAAAGACTTATAAATTCATATTATGTTCAATAATATAAAGTAGAACTCTGATTATACTTTTGATAGGGAATTCAAGGAAACCATCTTTAGTATTTTAGCATAATTCATACCAAGTCCTCTATGTTGTGATAATCTTTCTATTTAAACATACCACTTCTCACAACTATTCAAGTGCAGTCCAAGGTGGCCTCTATGAAGGAGTCAAGAGAAGAGGAGTGGTTTTCATTAACACATGGAGCCTGTTTAGTTTCCCAAACTTGCTGGTGGCTCACGCCTTTAATCCTAGCTACTCAAGAGGCTGAGAAGATCTCAGCTTGAAGCCAGCCTAGATAGTAAAGCTCATGCGTCTTTTATCCCTAGTTAACCATTAAAATGCTGGAAATGGAGCATTTCCAGTCGTAGAGTGCTAGCCTTGAGCAAAAGAAGCTTAGGGACAGTGCAGAGGCCCTGAGTTCAAGCCCCAGGTCCAACCCTCCAAAAACAAAACAACAACAACAACAACAAAAACTAACAAGCAAACTTTGTAACAGTCAGGAGTATCTCCATTGTGTTAACAAGGAGAATTCCAGGAAAATGTGAAAATAGCTAGTTCCCCATTGCTTGTTATAGCTCCAAACAAGTTCTCAGCGATGAAAGACTCATAAAAGGATGTTCATTATTTCATGAATGCCAGCATAAAACTAGCCGTCTGAGTGGCAGTGGTCCTTCAAATGCATCATTCTGGAAGATTGTGTCATAGCGCAGTTCACCCCTGGGTTATCTCTTTTGGAGTTGCTCTGCTTCAACTAGAAAAACAAAAGCAATGTCTTATGCCTTTTGATCATGGTTTTGATGCAAAACTGAAAGCGCCAGTTTTCATCAACCGATGCATTTGGGGGAACAATAAAAATATTAAATTGATATTCAAGCAACAAATAAGCACTGTCTTTGAAGATGCTGGAAGACGTTGCTAGAGGCCTTTGAGTCCTGGGTACGTTTTTCAGTGATGACAGCATCACTAGAACAAGAGATAAGCTGTTGCACCTGGAATCATGCAGGAAGCATGAACGCATGAAGCCTTGGCGACAGAGAGGAGGTGTGACTGACTGCCTTACCCACAGCTTGTACAGCAGAGCACGTGGGATCATGAAAGGCCTGATCCAAGTGATGTTCCTAGAACCCAGCAAAAAGAACCATATACAGGCAGGTGAGTAGAGCACAAGTAATAGGGATAGCCAGACAATTCTTCACTCAGTAGATGTGACTCCGTAGGTCACACTGATGAGCAGAGGCTTGGGATAGAAAAATTGGAGTTCAATCAAGCACTGTGGCTTTGAAGAAATAGGTCAGAGCAAAACTATTAAAAGGGCCAAGGCAGGAAACAGCCTTCTAACATTTAGACTAAAGAGAAGAGAGGAAGCTGGGCTTTTCCTGACTGTGGGGGAAGTGCAGTAACCATTCCTCAAGCTCAAGTGCCATGAGAAAGTCCAATGCTCTGAAACTCACTGGATCCAAATCTTGGATAGGATTGCCACTAAGCCTCATTTGCTGAGGAGAAGTAGATTTTTAAATCGTATAACTGAGCAAAACTGAGCCTATCAGTAAGGATGGGGAAGCTGAGCCATTTGATAACACAAACGTAGATGACAGAGAAGGGCTGCTTGGATGGGCATGATCACTAGAGACTGAAGCTCATAAAATCAGTTAGGTCTAGTTTAGAATAAAATGAACTGTACTCTGTTGGAAAGCTTCACTTCCTTTCCCTAGAATTCACTTCCTTTTCCTGGAGTCCATTGTTCTTAGAAGGATTCTACTGTATGATGGGACATTTTTAAATTTATTTATTTCAACAATCCAAGTATAGTGGGGTTGAAACCAGACCCTAGTTTTCTAAGAACAGACAAATTGAGACCAGACGAAACTCTAAACTCCCCCATGTCCTAGTTTCATTACACTCTTGAAACCTTGGTCAATTTTATGGAAAAAAAATAGATAAAAACCAAGTTTACATCCTAGAAAACATGACCCAGTTAGAACTTGAAGTTGTAATGAGTTCAGTTTTAATTTGGGGTGCATTGCTAGCACTAAAAGAGAAACTGAATACTAAAAATGTGCAATAAGTGAAGACAAGGACAAATTATTATGAAGTGATAAACTTGCTAAACCAAATCTATGAGCAACGAGTGGACAGAACTAATAAGAAAATTTTTGCAGATGTAAAAACCCAGAAACTACTCTAAGATCACGATTCTAAGCTAACTTTTCTGATTAATGTAAAACTTTCCAAAAACACTGGCCATTATTCTGAAACTAAACCATGAGAACTTTCAAACTAAAGTCACTATAAGTTGCTTGCATGAGAATTGCTTTCACAAATTGTTTTCACAATGGAAACTATAATCATTGTCAGTTATTAATTATGATCTTCAGTCAAAAGTTAAGGCCATTAGAGCCTTAACAAAGGAAAGAAAGAGAGGAAAGGAAGGAAGAAAGGAGGGGGACAGGAAAGGAATGGGATATATACTCTAAAGACATAATGTTATATTGTATAGATTGATATGTATCTATGACATACAAACCCTCAGCTTAATTTTAATTATGTTCTAAAATCTATGTGCCAGCTATTGTATATAGAGATTCCCTTCTTGAATACTTGTTTGTTAAACATGATATCTGGAAGATGATGTAAAAATCAATGTAAATAAAATCTTTAAAAATACATTAAAATTCATATATTATTATTATATTCATATTATACTTCATATTTTTAAACCTACCCCTAATTTGATGGTATTTAGAGTTGGGGACCTTGAGAAGTAATTCATTCATTCACAGTGTCTTCATAATTGGGACTGGTGCTTTTATTAAAGAAGCTCCAGAAAGCTTTCCTCATCTTTTTCTCCATGCAAATATATTAGAAGTCAGCCATCAGTTGCGAACCAAGACCCCACCAGACACCATATTTCCCAGTGCCTAAACTTGAACTTCCCAACCCCTACAAATTGCAAGAAATAAACTTTTGTTTTCTAGATGCCTTCCAGTCTACAATATTCTGCTGTGGCTATCTGAATGGGCAAAGATACAGAATAGCGAATGTCAGACTGCACAAGTAGAAGTGGCTTGGGTCTTTACATGATTTGAGCAACTCCTATTCCAGTAGGCCTCTCATCCTGGAAAGAAACTCAGCAGCGTGTGGTTAGTAGCTCAAATAACAACCCTCATCACTCTAATTGATCTCAACACTGCAATCTGTTCTCTCTGTCTCCCCCCACTATCTATTCTAAATCACTTGCCCTCATCTTGATAAGTCTTGATAGTTTTGCTGGTTGTGTCACTCAAACATTACTTCCTCAGGATCTGGGGTTCCTGCTAATCATACCCTTCATACCCTAGGATGTTCCATACATTTGTTTGTGTTTACATGGGGAACAATATCAGGAAACTCCCAAGTGTATCACTCATGTTTCACTTGAATTTCTCCTTAGCCCCATATGTAGAAGCAGCCTATCTCCTTGATCAAAGTTAACTGTTCCCACCCATATCATGATTCTGTTCCGGCCTGTTGGTTCTTGGAGATAGACACAAACATATCTTAATGGTAGTTTTAATATGCAATCCCACATCACATTTGTCATATCTCTAGCAAAAAAAAAAAAGAAATGTCTTTCCTCTAGGAATCCCTTAAGAATAGTGAATGGGACCGTTCTACTTCAATTTTTATTACTAAAATCACATATCTCGCTCTCTCTTTTTTTGTTGTTGTTGGTCATAGGGCTCAGACTCTGGGCCTGGGCGCTGTCCCCGAACTCTTCAGCTCAAGGCTACTATCCTACCCCTGGGCCTGGGCATTGTCCCTGAGCTCTTCAGCTCAAGGCTACCACCCTACCCCTTGAGCCACAGAGCCACTTCCGGTTTTCTGGTGGCTAATTGGACATAAGAGTCTCATGGTCTTTAGTGCCCAGGCTGGCTTTGAACCACAATCCTCAGATCTCAGCTTCCTGACTAGCTAGGATTACAGGCATGAGCCATCACACTCACATTTCCTTTCTACTAGAGATGTGATACTATGTAAGAATGATTTAATACACATATTGTATCCTTAAGAAGAAACCCTGTCCTTTCAGAATGTTATATTCAAGTTGACACTGTAGCTGCATCTTTTGGAGGTCATTGTGAATGGATTTCTTGTTCAGATGCTTTTCATGTGCAGTGAAATCTGTAAGTCCTTGCACAGTATGGCTGATATGATGCTCTCCCAGAAGAAACAGCAAATCCATACTTACAATAAGTAAGTATCTGTGAGTGTGAACAGTTGGCTCTTTCCAAATGGAAATGTCTCAATGTAGCCATCTTGCCAAGTGGCCAGTTGGTTGCCTTGATGAATAATACCATAGGAGAGGCTCAGAGGCTTACTGCAATTCCTATCTAGAGCCTCTTGTGTATCTTACAGGGCCCACTCATGACCTCAGTCATGATACACTGGATTTTAACCCTAATTATTAACTTGGAAGGCAGGAGAGGAGGGAGCAGAAGCGTCCTACATGAGATTCCTGTTTGGAGACAGATGGGAATCTAGAATCTTTTAAAGCCATCGAGTTTCTAGCCTTTACAATGAAAAGTGAACCTCAGCAAACCCAGAAGATTTGGGAAGGTAAAAGAATTAATCTCATGAGATGGCGTATCAGTGTTTGAGAAATAATGCATCCACTAACTGTAACCCCTCTATACATTATCCTGACAATTAAAAAAAAAGAAGAATTAGTCTCCTCAGACAACATTCACAAAACTTGATAATCTTCAGATCTTCTCCTCATTTTCTGTTCTTTGAAGTCACGTGTATATCAGTTTTATCTTCATGTAATCAACATTCTGAACAGTAAGTATATGTACAATAAATAAATAAAGCCTGTCAGGATTATCTAAGACAAGAAAAATGGACATAGCTTTACATTTGTGATTGTTTTTCTTTTGATTGGTCAGATCACTTGGGTATCTTTCCATCCTATTAGTAACTTTCCATTATGGTGGTTTCCCAGACACAACAACATTGAAACAATCCAGGTAAACATGTTTGGGAGATTCCAAGTGGTTAACAAAACTCACAGTGAAACTCCAATAAGTTATGCTTGTATATTTTAAGTCCACATGTGGAATGTTAAATTGAAAAAATTTGGATGCAAAACCAGAACTTTCCATTTTAATCTGGACACAGCCCTACTTTCACAATGAAGCTTGAAGGAATGTTACTAAGTTTCATAGCTGCTCTTATGAATTTGTAGCTTCCAAGTTGCATTAAAGTAAGCAGCTTTTGCTGAGCCTTCAGTGTGTATAAAGATGATCTTAAATGATTTCCAGATGTTCATGGAAAGACTTTCAAAAGATTTAGAATGAGAAATAGATAAATAGCAATAGGATGGAATTCTTAAGATTTGTATATCACAATCCCTTTGCTTTAAGAAATGAAATTCTGATTTGAGCATTCACACAATCCCAGTCACATATAACAAACATTTCTATCTCATTAGCAGAACAGTAGCAGCTTAACAGAGTCTGGAGTATGACAGGAAGGCTCTAAGGACCCACTTATGTCCTCCCAGTTTTAAGCTCTTAGAAGAAACCTGACTGAAGTTCTTCTTGGGGCAAGATGGTGGATTAGATACATACTTCCTCTATGTGATTATGAATGAGAAGAGTCGGTGTGAAGAGGAACAGAATATCCTAAGAAATAAAGAGAAGAGAAATGTTAGGAATCACAGAAGGGGTAATAGGACAGCTGAAAACAGCAAAACTGAAAGACTACACATAGAAAAGGAGGGAACAGACCACAACTCCAATCCCTGCTCCCACAGAGAAGGGGAAGTTGAAACCACAACTGCAAAATAAACCAGGAAGTCCTACAGACAACACTGGAAGTCCTACTTCTTGCAAGCCTTAAATCCAGTAAGTAAACGTTGTATGATGATAATTCCTCCTGCATCGCAGGCCAGCATTGAAGGAGAAATCCTTGTTCCTCAAAGCAAGACTACTAGCTGTCAAAAACAAATGAACAAAAACTGTAAGAGTAAAGGGTAGAAAATTATACTTAAGAGAAAGAGCAAGACTACTAGCTGTCAAAAACAAATGAACAAAAACTGTAAGAGTAAAGGGTAAAAAATTATACTTAAGAGAAAGAGAATCTGAAAACAAGCAGGAATACCTTTACTCTCTCTATATGAAGCAGAACTTAAGCCAAAATTAGTCAGAGAAGGTACAAAAGTCACCATGAACTCAAAGAAGAAACAATCCATCAAGAAAATCTAACACTTGTAAGGGTATCAATGTATGTGAATTAATTCACCTTCTATCTGGCAAATATCATGTAACCCTTCTATTAATTACAATAAAAAATATATGAAAGAAAGAAAAAAAGAAAATCTAACACTTGTAAATATGAATCAAACTTTGGTGAACCTGATTGCATTAAATGTGATGACCTGAAGGAAGAGATAGGTCTGAAAGCAATAATAGTAGATGACTTCAACATCCCATACTCATCAATGAATAGCCCCCTTACCCCCAAAAAATCATCAAAGTAACTTCAGGGTTAAATTGCCCAGAGAAATTTAACAGATATCTAAGAATATTTTATCAAACAGCTCAAGAATATGCATCCTCTGTGTAGCCCATGGAACCTGAGTCAAAATAAGATAGATCATATTGTAGGCCACAAAAGTCTTAATTTTTAAAAGAAATTCTGTATCACAGCAGATCTAAATGAAAACTAGAAAACAACAGCAAGAAAAACTGCAGATAGCAGATATGTACATGTAGAGTGAAAAATAAACACTTTTAAATAAAACCTTAGTCACTGAAAACATCAAGGAAGAGCTTTTCAAATTTCTAGAGTTAAGTGAAAATAAAAACACAACTTATTTGTTCCTTATATAAGGAAAGTTTACAGCTATATAAACAGCAATCTCAAGTAAACAAATGAATGATGTACGTAAATGTCTTAGGGGAAAAGAAAAAACCAAATCCAAAATTAGTGGATGGAATTAAATAATGAAGATTGGGAAAATAATAATATGGAGTCTAAAACAATAATATAAAGGGTTGATAACAGAGCTATTTATTTGAAAATATAAGGAAAATAGGCAAACCTAGTTAAAGTAATGAAAATAACAGAAGGAGGGAGCCAGATGCTAGTGGCTCACATTTGAACTCTAGCTACTCAGAAGGCTGGGATCTGTGGATCACAGTTTGGATCTAGCCCAGGTAGGAAAGCCTGTGAGACTTATCTCCAATTAACCACCCCAAAAAGCCAGAGTGGAACTGTGCCTAAAGTTTAGAGCACTAGACTTGAGGGGAAGAAAAGCTCAAAGACAGAGCCAAGGACTGGCACATAAAATATATATATATATTTTTTTTGCCAGTCCTGGGCTTGGCTCAGGGCCTGACCACTGTTCTGAGTTTTTCTCAAGGCTAATGCTCTACCACTTGAGCCATAGCACCACTTCTGGCTTTTATTTTCTATGTATGTGATACCGAGGAATCAAACCTGGGTCTTCATGCATACCAGGCAAACACTCTCCCACTAGGCCAAACTCCTGGCCCCATAAAAGATTATTTTTAAAAAAGAAAAAGAATAGACTCAATAAAACTAGAAATGAAAAATGAAAATCTTAAAACTGATGCCACTATAGTTCAGAGTCATTATGGAAGAGTTTGAAAACTTACACTCCAATAAATTAGAAAATTTAGAACCTATAAATTTATATGCATTTATTTTTTAAGTTGGAAGTTTTTATCTTTTAATTGTTTTATTATTATAAAGGTGATATACAGAGGGGTTACAGTAACATAAATCAGGTAACTAGGACATTTCTCTTAGGACAATGTCACTCCTTCCCTCACTCTCTCCCAGGTTTTCCCCCATCCCATGCACAAGTTAGACAGTTCATTTTCAACAGTGCCCAGTGAGTACCACTGCGGTTCATCCTTTGGCCTTTCATTTCTGTAACCCCTCTTACCTTCCCAAAGAAAGATAAACAAAAAAAAAGACAAAAACCTTTGTTTCTACTTCCTGTAGTTAATTTCAATAAATCTTATTTTGCATAGTCAGATGCACATAGACTTTGAGCCTTTGTGCTTCTCTCCTAAGAATTCCTCCTTTGGTGTCACTGTGTATGAATTCCTAGAGACCTGTATAATTTATTATATCCTGGTGTATTTCAGATGTAGCTTATTCATATGAGAGGAAACATGTCGTTTGTCTCTCTGAGTTTGGCTTACCTCACTTAACATGCTATGTTCTAGGTCCATCCATTTTCCTGCAAATGATACAATATTCTTTCTATTGGCTGAGCAAAATTCCATTGTGTGTAGGTACCATATATTTTGGATCTATGCATCTGTTATAGGGCATCTTAGTCTGTTTCCACAACTTGGCCGTCATGAATGATGCACCAAGTAATCCATTGCTATTTTTAAGGAGTGGTATAATTTTATAAGTCAGTTAATGAGTACAATGCTTCTCGGGCATTTTCATTCCTTCCTCCATTTCTCCCATTTTCACTCTCCCATCCTGCTAGTTACATAGTTCACTCTCTACCCACAAGTTACATTGGTTTTTTTGTTGTTTGTTTTGTTTTAGTGGGGTTTGGGGGTTTTTTTCAGTCGTGGGGCTTGAACTCTGGGCCTGGGCACTGTCCCTGAGCTCTTCAGCTCAAAGCTACCTCCCTAACCATGGAGCCACAGCCCCACTCCCCAATTTTTTAGTGATTAATTGGAGATAAGAATCTCACGGTTTTTAGTGCCCTGGCTGGGCTTTGAACCGCGATTCTCAGATGTCAGCTTCCTGAGTAGCTAGGATTACAAGCTTAAACCATCACGCCAGCATGTAGTTCATTTTAACAGTGTGTATTGAACACAATAACTGCATCTGCTCACCCTTCTTCCCTCTATTTTGTGCCCCACTTTTGTGTACCCCTCATGGAAGAAAAACTAAGCCGAACAAAACAAAGCAAAACAATATTGTAAAATAATGTAAAATAAACCGTTTCCATTTCCACTTCTTGGAATTCACCTTGATATGCAGAACTTTCGATATTCAGAGGAGTCGGGCACTTGGATCCCTCCCCTTCGTATAACCTCCCTCAGTCTGTTTGTGTGTAAATACATAGAGCCCTATCGTTATCATGTTTAGTTGTATTTTAGATCTAGCTTCCACATATGAGAGAAAACAAAAACATGTACCATTTGTGTCTTGGAACTTGGCTTTTTTCACTTAACATGGCTTTTTCTCTGCAAATGAAAATATATTCTTTCTGATGGATGAATAACATTCATCCATTGTGTATATTTACCACATTTTCTTGATTCACTCATCTATTGTAAAACATCTAGGCTGTTTCCTTCACTTGGCTATTATGAGTAGTGTGACAACAAGCATAAATGTTCAAGTGCCTTTACTATATCCAAATGTGTCATTTCCTGGGTAGATGCCCAAGAGTGATATGACTGGAATAAATTAGTGCTCTGTTTAGCTTCTTGAGTAATCTCCAATCCTCTCTCCAGAACGATTGTATAGTTTGCATTGTATTATTTAATAACAGTGTAATTATACTCCTTTTTTCCCCCACATCCCTGCCAGAATTTATTGTTCAAATTTTCAATGCTGGTCAATCTTCTTGGGGTGAGGTGGAATCTCTATGCTGTTTTTTACTTGCAACTCCTTTGTAGCCAGAGATGTTGAACACTTCCTCTTGTGTTTATTGGCCATTCTTTCTTCTTTGGAGAAGTCTCTACTTAGTTCCCTTGCCCAATTATTGATAGGTTTATTCATTTTTATGGAGGGGATAGCCTCTTGAGCTCCTTGTATATTCTGGATATTGGTCAGATGTGAGGATGGTAAAGACCTTTTCCCCTAGACTATTGACTGTCTTTCTAGTTTGAAATTATGACCTTTGCTGTGCAAAGGTCTTTAATTTGATATCATCTCATTTATCAAGTTTCTCTCTTATTCTTGGTGGCCCTGGAACTCTTTCTAAAATATGCTTATTTGGTTATTTGAAATAGGATAGGGAAGAGGGGAAAACAACATGAAGGGTGGGAGTGGGGGTGGGGGGTGGGAAATGGGGACCAAGACATGAGAAAGAGTGTCAATGTTTGTGAAGTAATGCACCTTCTCTCTGGTAAATATAATGTAACCTTTCTATTAATTACAATAAAAAATATATGGAAAAAAGTTCCTGCTTATGACAATAAGTCCTAATGTTTCTCCTGCAAGAAGGAGGAGATTTTCAGGTATGATATTTGAGTTGATATTGTTGAGTTGATGGTGACAAAACAGGGATTCAGTTTTAATCCTACATACGAACATCAAGTTTTCTTAAGTTGGAATATTTTAATGCCTTTATGGAATATATTTTATTACTTTAAGTATTTGTGTAAAGGCATTGTCATTTAACAGAGCTGTTTATTAATACGTTGTATCTTGATAAATATCGCCCCTTTCAAAATCTCTTCCTTCCCTCTAAATCCCACCTAATCCCTCTTTATTTACTATTATTGTTATTTTGTTATCTTTAAGTAGTTGTACAAAGGAGTTGCCATTAAACAAAGGAGTTTATTGATACAATAACTTGTTCAATTACACCCTTTTCCAACATTTTCACACATCCCTCCCAAGCTACCCTTTTCTTTGCTTTTAATTTTGTAGAATATATATATATATATATATATATATAATTCTTGACTGCATTCTCTCCCCTTCTCCTCTTCATTCTTAATTTTGCAGGAAATTCTTTGAATTTAATGAATGCATTCTCCTCTACTTGTTCTACTTCTCTTTATTCATATAACTTTCTCTCCTTGATAACCTTCTTTACAAATACCCACTTTCTGATGTTCATTTTGTTGGGCTGTGAGTTAACCTTTCTAACTGAATCTTCCATATTTTGGCTAATACATTTGTGTACACTTGCATAAAGTAGTAATTATTAGTGTGGTATTGATTTCTAATTTAAGTATTACCCTATTACTAAAACCAGATAAGAGCACAACCAAAACCACAGGCCAATTTCCCTGATAAACATAAATGCAAAAACTCTCAATAAAATACTTGTAAATTGAGTTCAGCAACACATTTAAACTATCATACACCATTATCAAGCTGATTTTATTCAAGAATGTAAGAATGACTCAATATGCATAAATGTGTAAATATAGTACAACACATAAATAGAATTAAGGACAAAAAAATCACAAGATTGTCTTATTAGATGCAGAAGCATTTGACAAAATTCCATATTCGTACATGATTTTTTAAGAACCTGAAGAAATTAAGAATAGAAAGACATACCTCATTATAATAAACATCAAATATATATCAAAACTACAGCCAATATTGGGTTGAAAATGTACATTGCTATATCTAAAAGAAATTGCCATATGATCCTGCCTTTGCTCCTGCATGATATAGATCCAAAAATATCTAACTCAGCATACATTAGAGAGAACATCATACTCATGATTTTTTTTGTTGTTTATTGTTTTTGTGTTTTGTTTTTTGCCAGTACTGGGCTTGAGCTCAGGGCCTGAGCACTGTCCTTGGGCTTTCCTCAAGGCTAGAATTCTACCCTGAGCCACTGCATCATGTTTGCCTTTTTCTATGTATGTGGTACCAAGGAATCAAACCTGGGTCTTCATGAATGCTAGGCAGGCACTCTACCACTAGGCCAAACTCCCAGCTCCATACTCGTGTTCTTTTGCATCCCTCTTAACAATAGCCAAGTTATAGAATCATACTAGGTATCCATTTATAGATGGATAATTAGCCAGGCATGGTGGCTCATGCCTGTAATCCTAGCTACTCAGGAGAAGAAGATCTGAAGATCACAGTTCAAAGCCAGCCCAGGCACTAAAGAACCTAAAGCACTAGAGACTCTTATCTCCAATTAATCACTAGAAAACAGGAAGTGGGGCTGTGGCTCAGGAGTAGGACGGTAGCCTTGAGCTCAAGAGCTCAGGGACAAAGGGACAATACCCAGGTCCAAGGGTATGGTGATAGCTTTGAGCTGAAGAACTCAGGGACAGCACCCAGGCCCAGAGTTCAAGCCACATGACCCACAAAAAAAAATAGATGGATAATGAAAGTATGAAATTTTATGACAAGAGTTTTATTCAAACATAAAGAAGAACCAAATTATGCTATTTGCAAGAAAATAAATGAAATGTGATAGTCTTGCCAAAAAAAATTATTACAGATCTGGAAAAACAAATGTTACATGCTTTCTCTTATATGGGAAATTTGCATTTTAAAAATACATGAAAGTAGAAAGGAAACTATTTGGGAAAAGGAAAAGGAGAAGAGAGAGAGAACACATGAGAGGGTATAGAGGGACAGATACATTGTATGCATGCATTAAAATATCAAAACAAAATCTATTTCTTTAGTTAGTACATATTAATAGCAAAAGAACAGAAAAAAATTAAAGAATGAGTTAATATAAAGGACTTGTAATATACATGAATTATCACAACTGAAATAAATAAAATGGGATGGTGAAATGAAGGATTATTATTTAAAAATAAGTTCTCGAGTTGTTAAGTTCATTTCATTAAGGATGCTACATTGATGAAATGTGTATAAATATAATTTTACCAAAATGTTGATGTGGTTTAGCTTGATTTATTGCAAGTACATTCAAATTATTGTTTAAAGAAGATGCTGAAATTATTTTAGTAATTGAACAATGACAAAAAAATCTCTTAGATATTAAAAAAATCCAAGATTTATCAAGTTTGAATGTGGGCCACAGCTTCACAGTAGAAATGCATGAGAAATTAAGTCTGCTGAGCAGAAATCAAGCAAAATATTTGTGAGTTGAAAATATGTTAAAACGTAATAATCTAGAGTTTCTGTGGCTTTTCTATGCCAAAAGAAGAAAAAAAAAAGGAAAGAAAACATGTTTCTCATTTCTAGAATTGCATCATATGGAACAACTGAATATTTCTCCCATCAGCTTCCTTGGTTATCAGGCTCCAATAAGCTGAATTTGAAATATGTTACACTTACAAAATTACTGTTAGATCTATCCCCTATGTAATAAAAGGTAGTCTTGATGCCAAGTCTGGTCAGGAGAGAAGACAGAAAGGCTTCCCAACAAAATTCCTGTTGTTCCACTTTCCTCAAGGCCTCCCCCTCCACTCAACCCAGAAAAATTCAATTCAAGGTACTTCTCTACCAAAGTCAGTTAAAGATCTTTACATACTACATAGATTTATTTGGTCCTAGAAGAGAGACTTATTAAAATCAAACATATAATCATAAGATTATTTATACAATACAAACCTATGTGAAACTCACTGAAAAGTGATCTCACTCCTTTCCTTATGAGGAACTATTACTCACTTGTGTACTATTCAATCTGAACTAGAGAAAAAAAACATAATGGAAGACATTACCATATTCTTTTATTTTTTTGTGTGTGTGTCAGTCCTGGGGCTTGAACTTAGGGCCTGGGCACTGCCCATGGGCTTTTTCCTCAAGGAACTGAGAAATCAAACCCAGGTCTTCGCACATGCTAGGCAAGCACTCTACCACTAGGCCAAACTCCCAGCACCTACCATGGTCTTTAAAAGAATAGATATCAGGAAAGATTGTCATGAACAACGCAATGAATTCAACAGATTTATCTCCACACTATGATGGAATAAGTTTGAAGATTTGGCTATGGAAAAGAAAGGACAGACCATGAGCAAGAAAAAACATGATAGGAGAAAGGAGGACCAAAAAAAACCCTCTGGGATAAAGATAGATGAATAATTGTCAAATGTTCACTTATGCATGTAAAATTGAATTTTCTCAAACACACTATTTTGTATTTGGGATTATACTACAAATAGGTTTCTATATATGTATATTATCTACAGCACTTGATTACTGTATTTTATGACCTGAATGTACCATAATTTGCATAAGTGATTCTTTTCCTGTTTGAGCTCACTGGTTTAAGAATTTTCATCCTTTCTTATTCTCTATCACAAATATTTTCTACTTGTTTCGTTCTTTCTTTTCCTTGAGGGCCTACAGAAATATTTTCAAACTTTCTAAACATTATGGCTTCCTGGAGACTTTATCAAACTTCTAAGTCTTTACCCCAATCCTGAAGCCTTGACAGAACTGAGACCTGTGAAACTATTTTTTTTAATTTTAGAGCCCAAACAAATGATTTGTCTTCTGGGGGGAGGAGGAGTTACCACACTGAGAATTATTATTCTAACCAACTGCAGAATACTATGGACATGTTTTCACGCCTCATTATTTGCAACACCAAACCTCTGAAAATCTGTTTGCAGAACTTAGAGATGCAAAAAGACCTGATGTTTATAGATTATTAGCCAACGTACAGTAAATCAACAATGTGGAAATCTCAGACAGCACCTTTGCTTCCAATAACAGCCAAACATTTGAGACAAACTTGTGATAGATTCTTCTAAAGAACCTAAGGAACTCTTGTTTTACAGAGCCCTTTGGATGTCTGCGTATTTAGTTATACCTTAATTTCCAATTAGCACCCAAGAAGTCCAAAAAGATCTGAAAGCACACTTAGAAGTTCCTTTGTGGTTTACCTCCCACGTCGCCTGCCTCTTCAACATTGCCTTGCTTCTGTCTTTGGTTTTGTGCTGGGAAGGGGTTGCCCCATCACTTAGCAAGCCTTTTAATAAGCTCATCTTCCACAGTCAGGTTTAGGATGCCAGTGGGACTCAATGGAAGCTAAATAACAATAAATAGTCCTAACACTTTTTGACCAAATCATCCCTGTGTTATGTCTTGCAGCACGTGTGTCGTCACAGTGACAGTAGGAAGTGAAGAAAGATCCCTATAAGGATTCTGACAGGAGCTAGAGCCACATCACAGAAATCGGAGAAATCCAGCCAGCTCTAGTGGACTCTACCTCTTCCCAATGGCTACAGCAAACTCTGATGATTTTGGTCTCCAATAGTCCTCCACAAATCTATCCCAGAGGTGAATGCTTATCTGACCAAGTGAAGTGCTTTCTAAAACCCTTCTTCCATGGTTCTCCATTACACTGGTCTAAATCCAAACACTTGACCATGATTAGCCAAGTCCCCTATGATGTAGCCAGTGTTAGCTCTCCAGATGCAAGCCTGTCCTCCCTTCCTCTGTGCAGTGACATAGCTACTGTGAGCTCCAGCCCTAAAACTGTTCATTTCACATGCTCAGAAGCACTATATCAGCCCACTCGGGGTCTCTTCCCATGTACTGAATCCTCCACAGTGTGGACAACTTTTCTGCTGACAAGCTTCCACTTACCTTGATTGAGATGTTGATTGCCTAGAAGATTGCTGTCATCCCTTTCTTTTCTCATAGACTGAAGCATAGGGAACCATATCAATAGGACTTGTTAACGTTACCTTACCTGAGGTGGGAAAAAGGATATAAAAGGCCTGAGCAGATCTAATCAAGGATCTTCAAATAAGATGATTCTGGATTATTCAAGTGGATCTGAATTCCTTCATCTATGTTCTTGTAAAAGAGGTGGCATAAGATCATGGCCTCGCTCAATGGCTGTTCCCAACTGCCAATCATCCATTATTCCTTTCCTCTCTTTCTGAAACCTCATTCTTGAAAACATCTGTCTTCAAAATTATGCCAGACTTCATCCCCATTGCCTTACACTAGACCAAGATTCAAAGTTCAGAAAAAACACTGCTGAAGTTCTTTAAGTCTTATATGCCATTTCACAAAGTATGCTTAGTCAACCTAGCTAGTCCATGAAAAGTCTTCCCTGGAATTAGCATTTACTCCAGGAACGTTCCACAATGGTGAGTCATTCTTTTCAAAATTTTAATGAAATTTTCATAATTCACTCATTTTATTGTTTATCACTTTCTTCCAAAAACAGATCCGTAAATCAAGATTGATTTCAACTGCAAATCCCCAAATGGATATAACTTTTCTCCTCTCAAAATTCAGGACACTTATGATTCTCTAAGCTTGCCTTTTTCTTTCTTTGTTTTTCTTTTTTGTATTTATTTATGAGGGGAGAGAGAGTGCAGTGAGCTGAACTCAGAGAATAGGCATAAATCATTCTGTCTGTAAGCTATGTTCCCAGCCCTGGGCTTTTTTATTTAATTGAGTTCCTCAAAGGTCATGTGTTATTGTTATTTATCTCCCTCAGATTCTCCCTATGACCTTGTAAACTGAAGCACTATCTGCTTTTCATTCTCTACACCTTGCACATTGCATGGCATATGGCAAACCATTGAACTGGTCAAAGTTTTGCTGCATTTTCGAATTCACATACATCCGATTACATTTTACTAATGGGTAGAAATTCCTTTTTCTGGCTTGTGTTTGTTTGTTTGTTGTCTTTTCTTTTTTGTTGTAAGGGATCAAACTGAGGATGTTGCATTTGCCAGGCAATCACTTTGCCACTGAGCTACAAGCCAGCTCCTAGAAATTCTTGATAATAGGAAAATTAGATCTTTCATTATTCATTCTTAATTTGATGAACTATGGATTTGGAAAGATTAACAAATAGAAGCAACCACTACCAAGGTTCTAAGGTTTTTCTTCACTGTTTTTAGCTTAGTTGTTCGCTCAACCTCTTAGGTTGGGTGATCACCACTGCCAAAAAAAAAAAAAAGAAAGAAAGAAAGAAAGAAAACTCAGTAATGACAATGTATTTCTTGTTAAATCCTTTCTTTTTCAATTAACATATGGCAATACTACTTTTCAAAATGGATGTACAACTCTATGAACTTAACAAATGCATAAATTCATATACATCAAGCAATTCCAGCATTTGGTATTTTCTGTATGTTTTAAACATTAAAATAATGCTGAAGCTTTTTATAATATATCTAAGTGGGAAAAGTCTACCAGGAAATTGAAGATGGTGTTTTCTATGGCCTGATAGTGACTTTTTATTTATCTGATTTTCCAGCACTCGCAAAAATGTAATGTAGTAGCTGCTTTATAAAATACCCAAAGTTTTATTTAAAATAGGATAGGGAAGGGGGGAAAACAAGATGACGGGTGGGGGTGAGGGGAGGGAAATGGAGACCAAGACATGAGAAAGGGTGTCAGTGTTTGTGAATAATGCATTTTTTTATCTGGTGAATGTAATGTAACCCTTCTAATAATTCAGTAAAAATATATATGAAAAAATAAAATAAAATAAAATCCCGAGGTTAAGATCAGAACAGTATTGTCACTTTCTCAAACTATACCTAAAGTTTAACTGTTTGTTAATGGTCACAATAAAGTGTGTTTAGTATGATAAAGCTGAGTGCTACAGGAGACCCTAAGCTGAAATAACAGAAAATGCAGTTTACACCTAAGCACAGAAAAGACAGAGCATGCAGAACGTGGAAGAGGTACAACATTCTCCTGTGCTGTTGCCTCGTCTCTTCTTCCTAAGCCCCTATTTTACAGCCAGATTTAGCCAAATTCATTCCAACTTGAAGCTTTTAGCACGACTTGATCCCCACTGTCTGAAATAATCTTCCACCATATCTGAATATGATAGGACCCTTCTCTCAGAATTTCTGTTTAAGGGGCGGGGAGTTTGGCCTAGTAGTAGAGTGTTTGCCTAGCATGCACGAAGACCTAGATTCGAGTCCTTGGTACCACATATACAGAAAAAAGCTGAAGTGGTGCTGAGGCTTAAGTGGTAGAGCTCTAGCCTTGAGAAAGTCCAAGGATAGGGTTCAGGCCCTGAGCCCAGGACTGGCAAAAAAAAAAAAAAAGAAAAAAGAAAGAAAAGAATTTCTGTTTAAATGCCAGTTCATCGATGGCATCACTGACTGCACTGCATGTCTCTATTTTCGTTATGGTACTTATCATTGTCTGACATGATCTCATTTATGTATTTACAATGTTTTCCCCCATCATCTCCATTTTTCCAGTACTGACACAATGCTTCATATACAGTAAACACTCCGTAATGGGAAGGGACAGATAACTAAATGGATAAGTACGTATGTGAGAAACTTTCTGCTTGCAAAGGTTGTTTGGCATGTGTTATTCATGGTACATAAATCGTAAGCCCCGAAAGTAACTTGTCTTCATATCTGCAAAGTAGTCATGGGAAAGGCAAAAACTGGAACCCTCATTTCAAAGCTGTAAGCACTTCTCTATCTTGCAGGGCAGAGACTCAAAGGAATCTTTGATACAACCAAACCTGTCATTCTGGGAAAATCACTAAAGCAGGACTTTCGTTCATAGAGCAAAGACCCTAATTATGAGTATAGGTATTTGAGACAATGTCACACCAGGAAAGTGAATTGCTCTTCTGAGAATGTAAAATGTTGTCTGTAAGATGGGTAGACCATGCCTCCTTTGAAGAAACGTCTCTTTTCTGAGAATGAACTTGAATGGTACTGTGCCTCACACACTGTTCCCATGGCACAGTGTTTCATTTGAAGAGGGGAATGCAAAAAAAAAACTATTTGTAGGACCTTCAAGATGCAGAATATACAGAATATGCAGTACACTGACCTGAGTTCAATGACATACAATCCGTACTTGACATTACAGCTCTACTGTGGTATTATGAGCAACTCTGATTTTAAGCAAGATTTGACTGGTTGATTGAATAAATGAATAAATGATGAAACTGTCCTTTACCTTTGGAATTAAGAAAAGGAAAATGTAACAGCATACACACATACACACACATGCACACATGCACATGTCCACACAATTATTCACATGCATGCATCTTAGCACAAGTGTTGTCTGTATTAATACATGCCTATTACACTCTGTTGCAGGAGACTACAGTTGGTCGGGTAGACAAGGTGAAGTTTCCAAGAAGTAAATGACCTAGAAATGAGCAGAGCATTGGGGAAATTGACTTCGGGCTAGGCTTCTAATGAGGAATCTTCTGTTGTTAGGGACCCACTGTCTGGGACTTGGGCCCTAAAAAAAACAAAAAAACAACCTATTTTCAGAAGGCTCCTTACCAACTCTTCTTACTAATGACAAGTGGTACTTAAAGTTGCATCCTAAATTATAGAAATAAACCCCTCTCACAAAATAATTTGGTTCAGTTGTTCCATCTCATTAATGAAATAGTCTGCAGTGTGATAAATACTGACTACCCCCACAATGTGCCACACTGAGAAAACACTGGTAAGCAAAACCAATATCGCCCCTACACTTGGGTTACTTAGCAACAATAATGACAAAATAGATTTCAGCCAAAGACATTCTTCCTAATCACAAATATGAAATACGCCAAAAAAAAAAAAAGCTGTAGAAACCTGTAACAGAGACTTACACCTAATCTAGGTATAAACAACTCTTGAAGAAATAATTATTGTTGAACCAAGATCTCAGCAATAATAGGAAAGGGGTGGGTAGAACATTGCAAGAACTGGAATCCACCAGCAGAAGATGCTAGAAAGCGACCGCAAGTTTAAAGCCAGAAGGGGATATATGCTTTCCTGTCTGTCCTGTGTCTGTGTGGATGTCACTCCGGGCTGGATTCTTCACCCCAGAGCAGCGATGACATTCTTTACTGCAGTTGAATCCACTCTACAGCTCAGAGGTCTGCACCCCAGGCACACAAGGCTCCTCCTGTTCAGTTCTAAGTTTCAGTAATTCCGTCTTCCTCTCATTTTCCCTGACCCTATACATGAAAAGTACAACTGCCACCTCCATGCTCCCTTTATTCCTCAATACCCAGCTCACTGCATTATGCCTGGCTAACCACTTTTAGTTTCAACTATTCTCTATTCAAGTAATCAGTGTGGCTTCCGTCTCCAGACAGACACTGACACATGTCGGTGGCTATGCCCTGGGGAAAGCAGGGACAAGGTGAGAAAAAGCATTTTGTCTGAAGTTATATCACAAATCAGTGACTCCATACTAATTTGTTCGTTAAGATAACCAGGAGAGCAATTGGTAATTGATAAACCTGGGTCCATAATAGATACATAGCCTTTATTGAGAAGTTAAAATGAGTTTTATAAAAGCTTAAAGGGTCACAAGACATATTTATGGTTTCTAGTTTATATGTAACATAAGCCATATTATATTTTATGTAAGTCATACATATATGGTTATATGTGTTTAGAAATATATACCCCTGCTACCTGGCATGATAGTTTATATCTATAACTCTAGTTACTCAGGAGTTGGAAGTAGGAGCATTTTGAATTTGAGCCCAGTTTTAAACTGGGCAACAATGAAAGCAAGACTCAATTTTTAAAAAAAAAATACACAAACAAAAGGGCTGGGGCTTGGGCTCTGTGGTAGAGTATTTGCCTTGTATTCCAGAGGCCCCCAGTTCAATTCCTAGCACCACAAATTTCAATTTTTGGTACAGTTATTCTAAAACAAACATGCTAATAAAACTACGCTAACAGTAAATATGACAGTATTGTCTAATAATATTAATACCAAATTTTGTAAAACAACTTTAATTTTATTAGCTGATATGTGTCAAAAGCTATTTCACCCAACTTGATAATAGATTCATTATCATAGACTAGTCCCTTGGCAGAAATGAAGCTCACAGCTGCTGTTTGATGTTTTAAGATATGACTTGAAACATCCTGGGAAAATAAAGAAAATAAATGAAAATGTATCTGGATTATGAAACAGCAAACATATTCTTGATGTTATTAATAAAACATGCAAACTGTGAAATATTAAATACATTTTATGAATACAGCTTTTATTAAATTTTAATTAAGGTTAATTTAAAATTGCAATAACATCTCTTTTGTTTTATTTACTCACCAAAATTATCAAGTCACAGAAACTCCTGTCCAATTTTTCCCCTTAATATATTTGAATTTGAAAATTAACCTGTTAGATTTTGTCTTGCCTTAATTATGGATTTTACCTTCTCCATTGTTTATATTCATGCTATTTAATCAATTTCCTCTTCACAGCCTTAGTCCTTTGTATTCCCCAATTTAGCAAGTAAAATTCAGAACACTCCCTGAAATATGAAATCCATTTATCTACAAATACTTTCTAGCATGAATATTCCAAAATTTTGTATGGGACATATTCATGCTAAAATTGATTTGTTGCTGAGACTTGAATTTAACTAACTTCCCTATGTTTTATCTGGCAAACCTATTCCAGACTAATGTGTACATCTTTTCCTTGATCCAATTTGCTCTATTTTCCACTTATATTTAAAAACTATACTTCAAATTAGTCCATATCATCTCTACCACTTTGTCCCTGTTCTTAATTTTTCAAGCCAAGAGAAATTCAAGGATAACACAATACCATTTTCAATGTCATGTTGGCATTTTATTTAATTGTTCTCAAGTGAACTTATAGTATTCACTGGCCCCACAATATAACCATGCCTTCTTGCTTCCATATCTTTTCAAAATACTCATAAACTTCTAGAATATGCTTTCATCTTTAAAAACCCAGATCAAAAATAGTAAAAAAAAAATCGGCCGGGAGTTTGGCCTAGTGGTTAAAGTGCTTGCCTAGCATGCATGAAGACCTGGGTTCGATTCCTCGGTACCACATACATAGAAAAAAGCCGGAAGTGGTGCTGAGGCTCAAGTGGTAGAGCTCTAGCCTTGAGAAAGTCCAAGGACAGTGCTCAGGCCCTGAGCTCAAGCCCAGGACTGGCAAAAAAAAAATAGTAAAAAATTTTTGTCAGTTTTGGGGCTTTAACGCAGGGCCTGGACACTGTTTCAAGGCAAGCACTCTACCGCTTTGAGCCATTAGCACCACTTTCAGTTTTCTGGGGGTTAAATGAAGATAAGTCTCTTGCAAACTTTCCTGCCCAGGCTTGCTTTGAACCACAGTCCTCAGATCTCAGCCACCTGAGAGCTAAGATTACAATCATAAACCACCATCCCTTGGCTGCATTAGAATTTTATAACAGTATTTGCCAGCATTGTCTTGAGACTACAAAAAAGTAAAGATGGCAGGAACTATAGCTTATGTGGTAGAGCATCATCCATGAGCAAAGTGAGCCCAGTGAATTTGAGGGCCTGAGTTCAAGCCCCAGTAAAAGAAAGAGGAAGAGGAGAAAGAGGAGAAGGAAGAGGAGAAATTAGAAAAAAAAAAATCGATCCAATTCCTAATGCATATTTTCTGTTGCTATATTGAACCCAAAAGTTCCAGCCTGGAAAATTATATTAGCCAATAATAAATTGTGGAAATAGACTAACAATGCTAGATACCTTACACATGAGGAATCAATTAGAATCGTCTAGAATGGAAAAACTTATAAATAAACCACTAGGTACCTATGCACCAGTGAAATGAAATCACTCCCTACTCTTGCCATTTTTGTTCCAAACTAAACTGCAGTTGTTTTTCTATTATCCCTGAATCTCAATTTGTTCTATTTATACTGTGGGACCCTCTCGTAACTCTGAGAGTTTGTCCTTCATGCCAAAGCTTAAGTATGCAGCTTAAACTCATCTTAAATATAGAATTTAAATTTCCAAATATGGTAAAGGGAATACACAAAATAATCTCAAGCATCCCAAATAAATTTTGTAATTTAGGCACATCCCTCACCCCCCCAAAAAATTATTAGGGTTACAACTTCTAATATTAAATTGTAATTGGGTATGGGATTAACAAAGCAGTTTTTTAACTGCCCATTTTAAATAGCAGTAACAGTAGTGCTTGTACTGTGTTTCTCTCCCCCTTAATATCACCGTATATGGAAACTTAACCCAAAAAAGAAATTGCCTTCTGAGAAATGGTAAAAAGAAACTTACAGTATATGAACACAGTGACTCTACTCAGCAAAAATAGAGACAACCTCCCTCTCCCCCTCACCGGCTAGTTTGAATACAGCATATTCTATGCAAGCATTTCTCAACCTTCTCCCTTGCACAATCTTCAGAACTAGAGAGGAACATTATTTTCCTACTCCGAGAACAGCATGGCTGCTTTCCCATCAAGAATACCAGATGTCAGTCATAATGGAATCCCCAGTATCATCGAAGTGCCATGGGAGAATCGAGTGTGGGCCTGGCGATTGGGCATAACCTCATGCAGCTGGGAAATGACTGTTCACTTTGGGGTCATGCGGTCCTCGAGATAATGAATGGATGAGCCAGCATCTTCCTCTCACAGTGTTGCTGAGTGGGTCTCCGGGAAATGGAGTGCCTTCACCGACACCAAACCCCAAACCAATGAGAAGAGTAGTGTTTCATTCACCCCCTACCCAGCTTTATGGAAACCAGAACTCTGGCTTGTGAGAAGCCAGACGTCACACTTCCTCTGCTGGTTCAGGCAAATGCTGAGAGACACCTTGAGAGGTCATCGGGTTCATACTTCTCTACCTAGAATACATGGTATTTGCAAGGTATTGTGGAAGTTAATACTTTCAGTTAAGAAGACAGTGCAGAGAACAGAACTGTAAGGTCCTTTCATATTCATCACTGTATCTCTCGTGTCAAATACTGTCAGATATATAATAAAAGCCCCATCATGGTCAATTATACAAATCTCCCAGCATTCACACAGTGAAACCAAAGGAGGATATTCTTAGAAGAGGGTCACAAAGGTCTCAATAGCTATGTGCATATGATCCTATAAAATGCCACTTATTGAAAAGAACCCCAAGAAATGGAAACAAGAAGGCTTTTTCTCCGTGTTACTGTTTTTGTTTTCTATATCTTCTGTCTTGTTTGTAAGTTTGGGGGGAGGTTAAGGAAGACACAGAAATACTGAGAAAAAGAGTGAACAAATGCAACAGTGACACTCACTGGACACTATGCAGGATATGAACTATACCACTTGGGCCAGGAGTTAGGCCTGGTGGTAGAGTGCTTGCCTAGCATGTGTGAAGACCGGGGCTTGATTCCTCAGTACCACATACATAGAAAAAGCAGGAAGCCAGCTGGGTGTGGTGGCTACACAGGTGGCTGAGACCAGACACAAAAGGACCTGAGACTCTTATCTCCAATTAACCTCTAGAAAACAGAAAGTGAGGCTTGGGTTAAGGGTAGGGCAGTAGCCTTGAGCTAAAGAGCTCAGAGACACAGCCCAGGCCCAGGGGTAAGACAGTAAGCCTTGAGCTGAAGAGCTCGGGGACAGTGCCCAGACCAAGTTCAAACTCCATGACACCCCCCAGAAAGAGAAAAAGCCAGAAGTGGTGCTGCTGTCGCTCAAGTGGTAGAGCTCTAGCCTTGAGAAAGCTATAAAGCTTGTAGGTGGGGATCAGTAGGAAAAAACTGGGAGAATGTGAGGGAAGGGGTGACACTGTTCAGAAAGAAATGTACTTATTACCTGACTTACATCACTTAAAACCTCTGTACCTCACCTTTACAATAACTAAGTAAATACATAATGCCCAATCAATTGATGCTGGAGCTAGCTTGTACCTACTCAAAGCAATTAGTCATAAGCGTCTCTTCCCAACTCCACGTTCAGTGACACCTGTCACTAGTGTGAAATTAGCAATTGGTAGTACAGATATCACAGACATTGATCTATGAGCTTGCCTTTCCATGCCCCCCAAGAGAGCTACTTGCTCAACATTCACCATTTACTGGTGGAATGAACAGAGTGTTTATTGGATGCCATATTAGATTCTAGGTGTTTTCACACTCACTTTCTTACCTGTTCATCACAACATAGAGAGATGGAAACAAGAATGGCCAGACATGAGCACCATAATATCTGTCATCTATTTTTTGGAGTTGGGGAGAGGCAACCAAAACATCTGAGCAATTACTAACATCTTTGCCTTTCCAATCTCCCATGATTAATGTTCTCATGTAATCTTATTAGTATAATTAATTGTTCTAGGGTTTTATTCTGATTTTCCATACACATGTACATTGTACTCTGATTGAATTTCCTTCCTCTAATATAATCCCTAACCTCTCTCCTCTTGTCTCCTTTTTGAAAGCAGTACTTAATGGGTTTTATTTGACTAACTTCTTCTACGTTTTTATATATACATATATATATGTATATAGATATATATTTCAGTCGCATTCTTGTTCCTTTGATTGTCCAGTGCTAGGATCTCCATTATACTAAAGAATTGCTAAGCCATTCAAGCCCTATCTCCTTACTGGACTCACTTCCACATAATTAACAAATTTATCCAAGATCATCCAGCCAATATAGGACATATCTAGAACTGGACTCAAGGTCTCTTGAACTGAAAACTTTCATGCACTCTGTCTCTCCAACACTACCATACACAAAGTTCAACAACTGGGCTCTTTGGAGACATTACACAGACATGAATAGTGAAGGCCCTATGAGCTTCTTTGCTGGAAGCCGCACTGTTTGCCCTTGGACCTAGTCAATCAGAGCCCCAACCCTGATCCGTATGTCAGGCATCCCAGAGCTTTCACAGGTCTTCTCTGCGCTCCCTCAGTTCCTGGGAACATATATAATTATTGGTATAAGCCAAATGGAAGTCTAGACTGGGAACTGCACTGGCCCCAGTTTCTGCTTTGCAATCCTTGTGGCAAGCAGGATAATGGCCCCCAACAATGCTCACACTCTCATCTCTACAAACTCTGGAAATATTATGATTTGTAGTAAACATAACAATATCCTTTATGGCAGAGGACATTAAAAATGACATTAAGATCCAAATTTTAAAAAGAAAATGATCTTGGGTTATCTACATACTTCCAACTTGATCCCCCGATCCCTACAAATCAGAGAATTGTCTCCAACTGGAAACATAAAGCAGAAGGGAAAAGATAAGAAACTTGAAGCATGAGAAAGACTTGACCCACTGCTGCTGGCTTTGAAGATGGAAAGTGGAAGCTATGATCCAAGAAATTCTAGTGTCCTCTCCAAGCTCAGAATAAACCCTGGCAGCTAGCCAGTGAGGAAATTGCTGTCTTCGTTCTTACAACTGCATAGGACTGAACTCTGCCAATAACCTGAATGACCTTCGGAATGAATTCATTCCCGGAGCCCCCAAAAGAAACTTGTTCATACTACACCTGGATTCACCTTATGAACTTTGAAGTGGAGAACCAGCTGATCCATGTGCACACAGAAGTTTCCTTCATGACATGGCAAGATGGATGCTGTTCAAGGCTTCTGAATGTGTGGCAGTAATGTCAACACTAGAAATCTGACAGTCTGCCATAACCCGGTACTCCAGTCATAATCCCCCATGTATGTATACACTTAATCTCAACTTACTTTCTCCCTTTTCCCTCCTTTCTTTTATGTGCAAGTGTGTGAACATGCACACACACACACACACACACACACACACACGCACGCACACACACTTCAGCTATACCCATAGATTCTTCTGTTGTCATGCTGTGCACATTCTCTTCCTGTGAAAATTACCTTGGATATCCTTCATCACTTCACTAAGTTCTATCTCCAACTAAAAGCCTTCTTGAGCCATTCACACTCAGGCTAGCAGCCCCTTAGCTCTTTAATACATTAGTGCTTTCAGAATGGATGGTACTTTACGATTAAAAAGAAAAAAAATCTCTTTACTTTTCTGATGTCAAATATCCACTGAGAACAGAATTAACCAGCTACTTCAACAACAAGAGCACCTAAAATCATAAGAAATACAAGCTAACATCATGGTCTTTTGACTTGAAGCAATGTGGATTCAAGTTCTAGTTCTGGCTTTTAAGCTTTCTTTCAAATAGGGGTTGGTGATCAACTTCACAGGTTTGGGCTATTAGAAGAATTTGAAATGCAGTAATACTGTGAAGCAGATAGCACAGAGCTTTGAGCATGGGAACTTAGTAAGTGGTCACAGAATCAATTCTAACTGGTTAAAGAGTGCTTTAGAGTAAAGTATACAAAGTGGGTCATTTTCCTTTACCTTATTTATCTTTGAGACTTCTTTGGTCAGAATGTGCTGCCACCAGTGGGAAAGTAGACATCAGAACCTTCTCCAACTCATTTGTTGCAACAATGCTGGATTAATTTAAAATGCTGTCTCAAATAACTGGATCGATGCCATCTGGGAGTTTGCTTTCAAGGGACAAAATGACTTGGACAACAGCTCAGGAAGCTCTCTCCTCTCACTCCTCACTCTTTCCTCTTCTGGACACATCCTTCTTGCTTTTACTCGGCAACATGCCACATACCCGATACACTGAGCCCTCACCTCTCTGCAAGCCTGAACACTTGGGATGGCAAAGTGGCACAGCACAAATCTAGTGAGATCTGACACATTTCTTTTATCTAAATAGAAATGGCCCCTTTGGTTCTATTTTGGTTTTATGTTTTGTTTTGCTTTTTTAACAAAGCCCCAGATTAGGTGTTGGCTAAATTGGGTTATTGGCAATACCCCCACAGATGTTTTAAAGACTAAACCACTGTAGTTTGGATGTTTCTAGAAAATCACTTCTACCTACAAGTAAGAAAACTTCAGGAGAGGGCGGTAATCCATTCCAATCTAATATCATGTCAGTAATATAGGCTGCAGGAAAACCTCTTGTTTCCATATCCTAGAGTTCATTTTGTTTAGTCTCATCCTACATGACCATATGTACATAGCTTTTGAGCTATTATCCTCTGCCAGGAGAGTCCTAGATGTGTACTAATTATTACAAATGAGGAAAACCATTGAGTCTATGTTCCTTTGGGTATGGCTTACCTCACTTAATATGATTTTTTTCCAAGTCTTTCCATATCTTTATGAATGGGGCGATGTCATTCTTTCTGATGGCAGCATAGAATTTCATTGTGTATAAATAAGTACCACATTTTCTTGGCCCATTCATTTACTGAGGGGCATCTGGTCTAGTTCCATATTTAGCTATGGTAAAATAATGCTACAATGAACATCACTGTGCTGGTAAGTTTAGTATGCTCTTGTTTTGGACATTTGGGTAAATGCCAAGAAGTAGGATTTCTGGGTCATAGGGGAACTCTATGTTTAGTCTTTTGAGGAGTTGCCATACTGCTTTCCAGAGTGTTTGAATGAATTTACACTCCTACCAACAGTGTAGTAGCAATCCTTCCTGGCTACAACCCCACCAGCATCTGTTGCTATTAGATTTCTTGATAATGTCCATTCTAAATGGAGTGAGGTAGAATCTTAAAGCTTTTTTATTTGCATTTCTTTTATAGCCAGAGCTAAGGAGCATTTCTTCATGTGTCTATAGGCCATTCTTACTTCCATTTCAGAGAAGTCTCATCTTTTAATGGGATAGTTGTTTCTTTGAAGAGATTCAATTTTCTGAATTGTAGATATATTTTCAATATGAGGCCTTTGTCTGTTGTATGGCTAGTGAAGATCTTCTCCCATTCTGTGGGCTTTCTATTTAACTTGCTAGCTACGTCCTTTGCCATACAGAAGCTCTACAGTTTAATGCAGTCCCATTTGTCCAAACTTTCTTTAATTTGTTGTGTTTCTGGGTCTTTATTAAGAAAGTTTTGACCTGTGTCACAAAGACCCAGTGTATCTCCTATTTCTTCCTGTGAAGTTTTCAGGATATCTGCTTTTACCTCAAGGTCTTTGATCCATTTGGAATTAATTCTGGTGTAGGGTGACATAGAAGGATTCAACTATAGTTTTCTGCAGGTGCTTAACCAGTTCTGCCAGCACCACCTGTTGAAGAGGCTGTCTTTCTTCCATGCTACCTTTTTGGCTCCTTCATCAAAAATTAGGTGGCCATAGATCTGTGGGTTGATTTCTGGGACTTCAGTTCTGTTCCACTGGTCCTCAGGCCTATTCTTGTGTCAATACCAAGCTCTGTAATAGAATCTGAAGTTTGGTATTGATATTCCCCTAGCGCTGTTCTTTCTGTTAAGGATTGTTTTTGCTATAATGTTATTCCATATGAAGTTTTGAATTGCTTCCTCTATTTCATGGTTGAGTTTTTTATCATCTGTGTGAAGCAAGGCTTTCTGTCATCTTTGTGGGAACAGAGGGTTAACATAGTTGGACAGTTGTCATTCTTTTTGGCTGTCAGTTGGATCTTGACTTGGTGGAGGACTGCCAATCTTAGGAATTTTTGTGAGAGTCAAGATTACTGAAATGCCAAATACTACCTTCCCCTGAATCCCTTATCTTGGACACAGGGTCCAGAATCCACCAAAAAGACATAACCACCCTAGAGACAGAATCAGGTGCTAATGATGCCAAACCTCAGCTGCTCCCTAGAGTTGGCTACACTTGAAGCAAGACCTTGTTTCCATAACAGCAGTGACTATACTATGAACCCCATTCTGCACCTGGAGCCAATGTTTCCTTGTTCAGATGGCAAAGTACCATACTCAGAATCTGAGCCTGGTTCTCTTACTTCTATAGCAGCCCAGTATCATTTTGATAAGTGAGTTTAAATCAGCCTGTGTTGCCTAAGAATTCAGTCATTTAAAATGCTGACAATCTCTGAGAGCCAAGGAGGTGGAGAGAGTGACCGTATGAAGGGCTCCCATATCTAAAAAATACAGCACTGGTGATACTTCCCCCTGATGAGACCCACTTCCCATGCTGGTGGCTATTGAGACGAGTAAGTGAGACCAACCTTTACTATCTCAGCCTTAAACAAGGCAACTGCTGCTGACCTGGCAGTGAGCAGATGCAAATGGATACACACCGCTACCTGTTGAGCAAAGCATAAAAAAAAAAAAGACAGACCCAAACAACTAATTATACTGTACTGATTGTGGAAGTATGATGAGAAAGTGATAATGCCTATGAACTGTGAATATTTAAACCACAAACTAAAATCTGTGATCCCTCGAGACTCTCTCCCTCCCCTCATCTCAGTCTGCTTTGAATAAGGCTGTCATTTTTGCTCATGCAGTCTAGACATATTCAAATAAGTGATTTTATTTACCTTTAAGAAATCAATTCAAAAAAGTTTTAGCAAGAATGTATTGCATATACATTCAGACATGAATTATGTAAAAGTTTTAATATCGCCACAAAAATGTCATAATATTTACTCACATAGTACTCATTTATTACTCCAATTAGTTACCCTCTTTTGGTGCTTAATAGCTTGGCAATTTGATAGATACACTAATTATTTTGGTTAAATCGTTGTATTAGGAAACCAGAGATCAAACATCACATTGTACTCCTTAAGTATACATGTTATTATTCATCAATTTAAAAGAAATTAATGTATTTTTCATTAGCAATATAATCTTGCTTTTTTAAAATTGCTACTGATGTGCATAGAGTTTAGTCACTTACATAGATAAAATATACCTAAGCAATCTTATATGAACAATGCAATGAATCTCCAGACATTCTGAAAGATCAATTATTCTTGGATATAGAAAATCTCTATGTGACCCATAGATGATAAACTTTCAAAAAATAGAAAATAAGATGTGCCTACTCCTGTACAATGTGTTTCTTGGAAATGCAAAAAAAATTCTACATCTTCTTTCAAAATTGCTGGAGTGGCATTATGAACTCTGATGTGTATGTCCATATCAGATAAAGGAAAAGGAAATAATTTATTCTAATTGATTCACTCAGGAGTTGTTTTGTGGTGTGGTGGTACTGATATTTGAATTCAGGTCCTTACGCCTGCTAGTCCGGCTCTCTATCATTAGAGCCATGCCTCCACCTCTGTTTTATCTTGTTTTTATTTAGTGGGATTTCATGAATTTGTTCTGCTTAGGCTTACCTCCAAATGTCAATCCCTCCACTCTCAGCTTCTGGAGTAGATAGAATTACAGGCATAAGCCACAGAGCTCAGCTAATTCAGTGGTTTGGAAAGGACATCATGAAATCAGAGCTAAACATGGTCTTTTCCCAAATGAACATCAGAAGTCAGAAATGAATATACATTTACTTGTTTATTTGAAATAGGAAAGGGAAGGGGGAAAAAACAAGATGATTGGGAGAGGGTGGGGGAGGGAAACGGACAAAAACTACCTGACAAATGTAACTGTAACCCCTTTATACATTACAATAAAAAAAACTTAAAAAGAAAAAGAAATCAGAAATGAAAATCAGATTTCACTGCTGGCCCTAAGAGTATGACTGACTGTCCTAAAGTCAGTAGACAGTCTCAGAATTGAATTGTATTGTCAGACACCCAGCCAATATCGGAGAACTGGTTGGTGTCAGAGAAAATATCCCAGAGACATATAAGTCTCCACCTTTGGAAAGCTGATCACGCTTGGCCCCATAAATTCCAAAGCAGCAGTGTCTTCTTTTCCAGGGGGTTTATTTTGCTGTGTTTTTGCCAATGGAAAACATTAAATGCAAACTCTCTCCGAGGCCACTGACCAATAAATCATAGTCCAGCTCCTGAGGGCTCGGGAGATATATTAGTCTGCTCAGGCTGTCTAACAGTGTACCAGGGCCTTGGTGGCTTAGACAGTAGATTAAGATTCTCACAGTTTAGGAGACAAGCAGCTCAGAATCCTGGATCCAGAGGGGCTGTCTGACACCCATCTTCTCACTAAGGCCTCTGGCGGCCTTTCCTCTGTGTTCAGGCATGGGCATGTACACACATGCAAGCACACTTGCATGCCTGCAAACACACACAAACTGACTGACTGACTGACTGACAGAAGCACCCATTGTTTCTCTTCTTTTAAAGACACCATCCTACTGAATTAAAGCTCCTCCCTTATGAGCTCATTAACTCCTTCTCCCAAAAGATCCCACCTCTACATTCAAAAGCACAGAGGCATGGGGTTTCAATATGTGACTTTTGGAGGAACGTACTTTGGCCTATAACAGGAAAGTTGCCTCCATCCCCCTGCTATCACCAGGTCCTAGAACTGTAGGGTGCTAAGAACCAAGAGAACATTTGCTCCTTTCTTCTCCTCAGGGGAAGATAGGGAGTTTCAGATGGGAGAAGCTATTTGCCTATGAACATTGCTATAGGTGGCTGAAGCTGAGAGTGGACCCAGACTACCGCCTATCAGGCTGGCCTCCAAGAGGTAGCTCTTTAGAAAAGATAAGTTGAGAGGCCAGATCTTGAGTTAATGGCAAGAAAGAGCTTTTGAGTATTACCCACTACAACAGGAAAAGGTGTATTTTTTGGGTTTGGGTTGGGTTTCAGAGGAGATATGAGAAGCTACATATCCCTGTACAAGTTTCTAACTGCCAACCACTGGGATTTTCTAGTGTTGACTGGGCACTGTGGCTCACATGTCTAACTCCAGCTACTCCTGAGGCAGAGACTGGGAGCATCTAGGTGGAACACTAGCCTGGACAAAATGTGAGTGGGTCCTCATCACAAGCAATAAGCTAGGAATAGTGGACTGTGCTGTGGGTTCCAGCCTGGCAGGAGGCCATCAGTAGGAGACTCACAGCCTGAGGTATGCTCTAGGAAAAAGCTCAAGACCCTACTTGAAAAATAACAAAACACAAAAGGAAGACCAGGGACATGACTCAAGTGGTAGAGCATCTACCTAGCAAGTATGAGGCCCTGAGATCAAATTCTGGTGTCAAAATGACAACGATGATGATGGTGGTAGTGGTGGTGGTGACAGTGTTGTTAGCCATACTAGATTCAAAGATTTCCGTCTGCGCTATGGCATAGCATGAACAGGTCTCCCTGAATGGAGTTTTCTAAAATGTGAAGGATTTCAGGGAAGAAACCTGCCATCCTTAGGGCACAGTCATAACCTGTTGCCCTCCTCCCCTCCCCTGCTCCCTATCCTGAACCACCCAGGAGTCAAGTGACAGGCCTGCATAGAAGTGTCAGCTCCTATTTTTGTCCCAGCTTTGCAAAACCAGGTGCTTCCTGCTGGCAACCCAAATCACTTCTTCCAGAAACCTCAAAACGCTGACAGGACACTCAAGCAACCCTGGGACTTGTGAAGAAAGGATTTTCTGCAAAACTCTAAGAACAGTTTATTTTTGGGGGGGAGGGGGCGGTTTCCTGAACTATCTTGAGACTCCCTGTTACCCAGGCCCCCTCACTGCAGCTCTTCCACCCAGACTCCAGCCTGCTCCAGCCTTAATTCTCACCCAGCTCTCCTGGACCTGTTTCTCCTGTCTGCCCCCAGCACATCCCTTAAAACACCTTTTCCATCTCCCATCCTTAATTAAAAAAAAAAAAGAAACATAATCTAAAGGATTGCACTGTGGACATTCTCCCCTGCAGCTTTTCCTGTTAGAGGACAGAGAAGAGCCCCTGTCCCACTTCCTGAGTGTGTGGTCTGATACTCCAACACAGGGCGTCACCATTCCGCTCCACGCGTGGGGATAATGGAAAGCCAGAGCTGAGCCAGAGGCCTGGCTCTTATCTGCCCAGCTGAGGAAGGGGCACCCAGAACACTGGCTCACCCCCTGGCTGTGCCGGGTAAGTTGTACCGTGGTGTCCATAGAATCCCCATTAACCCTACTGTGAGGTGGAGACTGGCATATTTGGTCAGCTTTAGCTTAGTTTAGCTTAGTTCAGCCACTGGCTGAAAATACAGCCATGATCTCACTTGGTGCTAGAGACCCCGTGTGGGTGTGGACGACCTGGAACGAGATGAGATTGCATATGTGCGTCTGCGGGAGTTCTAAGTCCGTGGGACTAGGCAAGGCCTCTTTATGGAAATGAGCTTTGAACTGCAATCTAAAGAAAGAAGACAAGCAACCAGGATACGGAGTAGTTGGGGCAGAGCAAGGAAACAGAAAGGCCTCTGGCACAGATAGCATGGCACTTTCCAGCAACGCAGGTTCCAGAATGGCTGGGCCAAAGAGGACAGGGACCTTGCGCAGAGGCGAGAGTGTGATGGCACAGTCACTGAGATGCAGAGGAAGTCGTTTAGTAGAAAGCAGTCTGGTGGGAAACGCATGACCTTTCAGCCCAAGCCCTTTAGAAAGACAGACACAACCCAGAGCCTAGAAGGCAAGCCATCTTCTCCACCTCCTCCTTCCAAATCCTAATCCTCTCCAAAAATCCCCCTGCCAGTTTTCTGGCTGTCTGTCTGGCCCTTTGTGCTTTCAGGGTCCTTTTGTCCCCATACCCCACCCTAATCAGTGTCTCCTTAACCCAGTCAGTGATAAGAATAAAACATGAGGACAACAGAAAGCAGAAAATGTTCCAAACGTTCAGCCCCCATCCCCCATCCAGTAAACTGTGGGAAAATGGCAAGCCTCACAGGATGTGTTTTAAATGACATCTCGGTCATTTAGTGTCCAGGGAAGAAGGTCCTGGCTGTTAAAAATGCGTTAGCAACCAAACCCCAAGCCATGTCCATCTCCCCATGCAAAACATATCCTCCTCCCCTCTCCCCTCTCAAGGACAGAATGACTGACAACCACAAAAACTCTCCTCTCTCTCTCTCTCTCTCTCTCTCTCTCTCTCTCTCTCTCTCTCTCTCTCTCTCTCTCTCTCTCTCTCTTCTCTCTCTCTCACATACACACACACACACACAACTACACCTATCAAACATTAAAAATGGTCTTTTCAGGCAAAAATAGAAAGAGAGAGGAAGGAGGAAGGAAAGATGGAAGGAAGGAAGGAAGGAAGGAAGGAAGGAAGGAAGGAAGGAAGGAAGGAAGGAAGGAAGGAAGGAAGGAGGGAAGGAGGGAGGGAGGGAGGCAGGGAGGCAGGGAGGCAGGGAGGCAGGGAGGGAAGGAGGCCATTTCAAAAAACAAATATTCTCCAAGCTCTCTGTAATCGCAGTGAAACGTATTGACCCACAGATGGCGCAAAGTGACTGCTAAATAAATACCTGGCTCAGCTCTGACAAACTCAGTCTGCATTTTCAAGACTGCAGCCATCTTGGCTGTAACTAAGGTTGGGCCATGTGACTTCCATTTCTCTGTTACTGTTGGATCCAACCTCAGAGGAAGACTTGCACCTCACCATGTTCAGAAGCCCTCTCTGGCACTGAAATTCCATGCTGCTGGAAAATCAGCCCATTTCCTCAGCCTGCAGTAGTGCCAATCCCTCTATTCCAAGTGTACTGTGTAAGAATTCTAGCTGTTCAGCATACTTCCCAGGGCCTCAGAATGTGCATGCTTCCCACTACCTCCTTCCATTTGGGAGCCCAGCTCTGGTCATTATCACCAAGCTAGAGCGGATGGATTGTTATTCTCTTGTTATGTTGATTTAGCAATAATGGTGAGGCACGCCTGACCTTTGCCTCCGGAGACCTTCATGATGAAGTAATGAACTTGGGAGAATGGTCTGCAGGTGAGGAAGAAGAGGACACACGTGTTTCTCAGTCTCATGTTGTTGGGCCAAAGAGACAGAGTCCAGCAAATTTTCAACTCATCTGGCTGTGTGTGTATCTCCATGTTTTGTTCATTTGTGTCTACCTAATGTGAATTGCCTTGTTGTTTTAGTTTGGTTTACTTGTTTGTGTTATGCTGGGGATCATATATACCCAAGACTTCTCACCTGCTATGCAAATATTCTTTTTTTTTTTTTTTTTTTTTTTTTTTTTGCCAGTCCTGGGCTTGAGCTCAGGGCCTGAGCACTGTCCTTGGACTTTCTCAAGGCTAGAGCTCTACCACTTGAGCCTCAGCACCACTTCCGGCTTTTTTTTTTGTATGTATGTATGTGGTACCAAGGAATCGAACCCGGGTCTTTGTGCATGCTAGGCAAGCACTTTAACCACTAGGCCAAACTCCTGGCCCTGCTATGCAAATACTCTAAAAGAGTTACAGTGATGATCCTTAGTGTGCTACCAACACTAGAGAACTTAGAGAGCTTGGATGTCATTATATCAATATTACCAAACTATACCTTGTATCGTGCTTCTCAAGTGTGGGAACTGTTCAAAGCAGTTCTGCCATCCTCACAGCAACCTTTGGAAATCAACTAGTGTTGTTAGTCATACCCAGTTTCACACCAGGAGGCTGAGGCACAAAGACCTGAAATAACTTCAAGAAAGGCTACAAAACCCGCAGAGCCAGGATTCCCACTTGTGCCACCTCCTTAAGGCGACCACTCTCCTGACCACTGCACTCACTCTGAACTGCCATTGAGGCAGGGAAGGAACTAAGCTCGGTTTCTCCCTATTAAAGGACTGGTGAGTTTGTTTGTGGGCAGGTGTGGGGTAGAAATGGGGCCTGCGTGGACCTCCCTTTACATTTTTACAAGTCCAGGCTGGCCAAAGGAATCCAGTTTACACCCAATGAGAGTTGCCACATGCATGCAGGGAGCTTCCAAAAAGCAAGCCAAGAGTTCAATTAGCGGAGCTGTGATTAGCAAGAGGAGCAGAATGGAGCACACTGCTGACTTTGCCTCTTTGTTTTCTCATGTCTAAAATGGGTGTGATCCACCAGGCTCCCTGTGGCATCTACTAACTGGGAATCCCCTCACACATTCACTAGGCAGCATCACCAGGGAGAATTTCTGGGATCCAAAGATGGACTTTTTTTTTAATACCAGAGTTGCAATGGTTCCATTCAATAATTTCAAAACTAAGAAGCTGAAATAAAATATAAAAGGCAAGGTGCTCTTGAATACTACTCAAAAGTTACACATGAAATTATCCCATGATCTAGCAATTCCACTCCTGGGTATCTACCCCAAAGAATTTAAAACTGGGCTCAGATACTTGTGCATTACTATTCCTAGAAGCACACACACAGCACCCCAAAGACAAGATATCCAGTGACAGATGGAGTGAGATAGGACAGACCAGACAGGACAAGCACTGTGTGCTTCTATTGATGGGAGGTACTAAATTCATAGAAAGAAATGAACAGTGTGCAGGTGGAAGGGGAGATGAGCCATGATGGTTTAATGGGTACACTGTGACCATGTGGGATAAAAGTTCTAAACATGGACGGAGGCAACAATTCATAATACACTTAAGACCAGAGAAATGAACGCTGAAGAATGATCAAAACGATAAAAAAAAAGTTGTGTATGCTTTACCACAGTAAAAAAAAATACAGCACAGTTTTAAAATAAAAGAAGAATTTGCTTAGCAAGAGCAAAGACCTGTGTTCAAATCCCAGTGCCAGAAATACAAAACCTTTTGAGGTATTTAAGATACATGTGAGATGACCGATTTCCTTTCACTGCATCATTATTTGCCAAAGCTTGAACTGTTGGGGGCAGCAATGAGTCAAGCTAATGCTTTGTTTCCCTAGGCTTTGCAGATAGAGATCCATGTGATTGATTGTAAACTGCCCAATCAGATATAAGCTCCTGGTTACTGATCTGGGAGCCTGGGATCTTGCACTAAAAGGCATCTATCCATCTTGCTGCTCCCTTCTGCCCCATAGCTACTTCCTTCTTGCAACTGTGCCTAGGCACAGTGACAAGAACTCCAGTAACTGTGTAGAAGCTACAAAGGGAACTGAGGATTCGAGGGGAGAGAAGGTGGCAATAGAGACACAGAATAAGAAGAAGAAGGATTTTGAGATGCTATTGATTCTGTGGAGGACAGTCCTCTAGCTCACACCAGCATTGTTCAGGTCTTTTTTACCTGCTGCTCAGCACAACTCTGAACAGTTCAGCACATAATCTCACATTTATTACTGTCACTGTAGGTGTTTTATTATCTAGAACAGGGTGCCCCAGACCAGGGTTGGTTTGACAATATCAGAAACACATGGGAGACTACTTGAATGTCACACAAATCCAAAAGGGTCTGAGAAAACAACCCTGGATGTCTTAGTGCCCCAGAAGCCAACATACAAGGGGAGACATCACCTCCTGTCCCCCTGATGCAGCCTGGTTGAGCAACATACTTCATTTACAATCCACCTGGATGGGAAGGGTAGGTCACCGCAGCATACAAACAGCCTAGGAGGCGTCCCGCTTCTTCTCCTTTCTAGATTTAAAAGGAAGTGAACTGCAAGTTAAGGTGATGATGAATTCACCAGAAACGGTGCCAGTCAGCTGGCCATCATCATCATCATCATCACCACCACCACCCACCATCCAGGTGAGTCACATCCTCCCTCTCACAGCTCCTGAACTTCCTGTGTTCCATTAACCTTTGCATGTACTCCTCCACCCCAAGCCAACAACTTCCTGGTGTATCCACGCCCTGTCCTTGTGAGCTCAGGAGCTGCTCCACCAGAATCTTGCCATCTGGCATTCTGCTGGGAGCCTGCCCTACCCTTCCATACTCCCTGTGACATCCACTTTCACTCTGTGGCTTCCTTCATTGCTTTGAGCCAACTCTGCACTGTTAGGTGTTTTAGACACACGGATTAGGTTAGCCCTGCAATTCTAACTCCTAAGCATTCCAGAATATTTGGCTCAGAGCCCAGTACAGTGAGGCATGCCTGCTGTCTCAGCACTCCAGAGGCAGATGCAGGAAGATCATGAGGACAAGACCAACCTGGACTACAAAACTTTTCAAACTGACACAGCAATGAAGGGTTCATTAAACTGCAGGATCACCATAAAATACAATGATATACAGCCATTTAAGAGAATGAGGCAAATCTTTACTTGACAATATGAACTTCCCCAAGATAAATGTGTACGAAGGGAAAATGGCAAGTAATATGAACATATATGTGCATAAAAACCTATATAAACATGTAGATATACTTCATATACACAGATATTAACTATACCTTTAATATATTCATATATTATCTATACCTAAAATATAAACCCCTGGGATCCATGCACATAATATTTATTAAACTGCCTTTGAAAAGATGTATAAGAAATGACAACAGTTTGACCACCAATCTATTCCATCCACACCTGTCAAAGCTTTCACCCCCTAATTCCTCCCAGGACAGTTCTAACCAATAGTGATGAGAACTGAGGTGCAGCAGGGCCCCACAGCAGTGAATGGGGAGCATTGGCCCCCAGATTTCCCAGGAAAATTCAGCTACAGTTGTCCTCAGAGCCCACTTTTATTGGCTTTGTTCCCTTCCCTGTCTCACTCTTCTCTCTTTTACCAGAGTGGTTCAGGTTGTCATCTGCTGGTAAATGCTCTCTTCTAAGATGCTGCAATCAAAGTCTGCAGTTAGGGAGTTTTACCTAAACTCCCCTCCTTCTGCCGGTTACTGCGCTTAGCACTGTGTATATCACTAATGACAAGCTGTTCCTACCAGCAGTCCAGTCCATCACTGCCCCTAGAGACAATCACTTATTAGCTATGCCAGTTGAGCCTTCCCAGGCTTGCTATTTGCAAGCTCAAGCTAATTCTTCAGTACCTAATCAGTTCCTTTCTCCTTGCCCTGAAATGCTATTCTCACACTGGCAAGCTCCAGTCCAGTGTTCCATTCCACCTCCTGTCCTTCCCCTCAGTCTCACCCTCCACTTGCCCATCTAGAGAAGCAGCCATGGTGAATGTCTGCTGGCTTCCCTATCTGGGAGTGTCTAAGCATTGCACAGATGTTTATGTATTTTCTTGGATGGCTAATTCCTCGTGAGACTTTGTTGTGTATAACAACAGGATGACTCTGCAGCCAGACCAACATGGGTTCTCATCCTCGCACCATCATTTATTTACCAAGCTGTGACCTTGGGTAATTGATTTAACCTCTCATCTATAACAATAAGTTGGCACCAGGACCTACCTCCTAGATCAGTTTAAAGTATGAATGATACCAGACACAATGTTGGAAATGAACGTTATAACTTAGGAGGGCAGTGTGGGGGCAAACAGGTAAAACTGAGGGATGACAGGATAACACTGTACAAAAAGAAAGATACTCGAAAAGACTTGGAAAAAAAGCATATTAAGTGAAGTAAGCCAAACTCAAAGGAACATAGGCTCCATGGAACACAGGCTCTCATTTGTAATGATTACTACACGTGTAGGATTCTTCTAGCAAGCACAATAGCTCAAGAACTATGTACATGTGGTCATACAGGATGATACTAAGTGAAATGAACACTGAGATATGGAAACAAGAATTTATCTTTGTGATTGTTGTTCTTAATGTACTATGGGAAGTTATTTCTTTTCTCAGTGATAAACTTATGCTTTATCTCAAGAGGTTATTGTATCTGACTTTGTAACCTGGTATACTGTATATACACTTACTTATTTATTTGAAATAGGGAAGGGAAGAGGAAAACGTGATGATTGGGAGGGGTGGGTGGGAAAAGGAAGACAAAAGCATGAGAACGGATATCAATCTGTGAGAAGTATTGTACCTACTACCTGACAAATGTAACTGTAACCCCTCTATGCATTACCTCAACAACAAAAGACAATTTTAAAAAAGAAATATACACAAGACCCTGGCTACATAACTGCAGTCCCTCTGTATATCACCTTTGCAATATTTTTTAAAAAAAAGAATGAATCAATCATACATCTAAGTCCTTAGGACAGAGCCTAAAATTTCCTAAGATTAATAAAAATCAATTCTTTTGTGCATTGCCCACATGTTCTGATAATTTTATTGTTGAAAGAAGAACATTAACAATTTTATTTTTGAAATTCTTATTTCCTTTTGTATTATTGAATATATGTATGCAAATATTCATGTTTATGGTCTTATTTTCTCTATCATTTCTTATTCTGTTTTCTATTTTCCCAGGCTAACTCTTCCTTTTGGGCCCACTAACCTAGCCACTAATTTTTAATCTAAGACTCTGATCTATAAATTGTTCCTTCCGTCAGGCATAGTGATGCACAGCTGTAATTCCATCTACTCAGGAAGAAGAAGTAGAAGGATCCATAAATTTAAAACATCCACCTCTCCTGCTGTCATTCAAAGTTAACTCTCCTTCCCCTTCTGGTCTACCTTTCTCCATTCTGCCCACCAAAAAGAGAGCTTCACTCCTACCATTCAAGCAAACCCCTCTCCCAACAGTCACCAATGACTTCACAATTGACACATTGCTCTTTACAAAAAAGTAAAGGAAAAAGAAAAGAACAGCAAGTTCTTCTCTATTTCTATGGATCCATTTTTACAGCATTGAACAGGGTTGTTGATGACTTCGATCAGCTATGATTCATGAAGAATTTAACCTAAGTGTTATAGTATAGAGTTTTAGAAATGCTGGGAGAGGAGTCAGGAAGTAGACAGCGACACATTTATGAACACATTAAGGAACATGGCTCAGTCTTGCTAGAAACAGCTCAGTGATAGAAGAAAGCAAGCTCAGCCCTCTCCCCAACAAGCCCAAGAAGGGTGGGTCTTTCTTCCACCAACTCACACCTGTCAGCAGCTCCAGCCTGCCTCACGTGAAGGCAAGCGTGTCAGAAGAAACCTCCGACAGAAAATTGCAAATGCTTGCAGTGAGAAGCTGCTGGTATCTATGGCAACAGGAGGGTATGGCCAGGGCACTGGCAGATTCGACTCCAGAGACAAACATAGCTATTTTTCTGTGGAGATTGCAGCACCCAATAATACAATGTAAGCAAAATATGGCCAGCACAATTCCAGATGGGGACAAATGAAATCGAAGAAAATAAAGCCATGTGATTTTATAGCAACTGATCATGGCAGTTGATGGATTGAACTGTGCATGACTCTCTTCCCCCAATCCTCTTATAGAATAGATCAAGTCAAAGCAAAATCATTGGTGTGAGCCTCCATCCAAGATAATTGGTGTCCTTATTTTAAAAAAAAAGGGGGGGGGGGAATTTGAGGCCGGGTGCTGTAAATCTAGCTCCTCAGGAGGCTTGAGGTCATGAGGGTCACAATTCAAGACCAGCCCAGTAAGAAAAATTTGTGAGATCTCATCTCACCAGAAAAAAAAAGATGATTTTGCTAGTGTACGTCTGTTATTCCCGCTGTAGGAATATCTGGCAGGAAACATAAATAGGAGAATTGAGATCGAACCTGTCTAAAAAAGTAATCAGAGCAAAAAAGCTGGAGGTATGGTAGAGAGTCTGCCTTGAGTTCAAACCCCACTACTGCCAAAGAAAGGGAGGAAGAATAATTTTGGGTGTAAAGAGGAAAAACATATGACAGCACAAAGGGAGAACCCAGCTATGTTCCACCAAAAGCCTTAGAACATGGTCTCCAGAAAAAAGCCAACTAGCAACACATTGATCTCAAATTTTCAACTTTCAGAACAACCTGAGACAGTTTTTCATAGTTTAAGACCCCCAGTCTGTGGTACTTTGTTACAACAGCCCTTAAAAACTAATATATTGGGTGTCTACTAATTAGTTGTAGTGTTAGGGAAGAAAAGCCCTCAGTGAGACTAAGACAGGTAATCCTAGACAGGAAGCAGCAAAGACACTGATTGCCCTGGGAAGGACTGAGTATGCTCAGAGAACAGACAGGAGGCCACTATAGGACAGGATTGGGGAGTCTGACTGAGGCCACACTCTTAAGCCATGGCGACAAATCTGATTTTAGTCAAAGTGCAATGGGAAAGCAGTGCATAAGCAGAGATGTGACATACTCTTTTGGGTTGAGACTGGGCATAGTCAGAGGCAAGTAGACTACTGAGGAATTCGATGGTCCAAAGCAGAGATGTTAGCATTCTGGACAATTCTCAGTGACAAGAGAAGAAAGGGAAAGAAGAGAACAAAGTAAAATAGAATAAGATGTTGACAAGACTTGCTGATGGGAGGAGATGGGGATCATCACAAAGAGATGTTTTCTTACTTGAGCAGCTACGGATGGTGAACCATTTACTGGAATGGAGAAACCTAGAAATAGTCAAGGTTGAGGTTACGAAGGGAAGATAATCCTCCTTTCCTTTCCCCTACTCTTCTTTCCTCTCTATCCCCTCTCTCCTCATCCCTCCCCTTCTCTACCTTTCCTTCCTTTCCCCTCCCTTCCCCTGCCCTCTTCTTCCTTCCCTTCTCCCACCTCCCATCCTCTCCCTTCCCTTCCCTTCCCTTCCCTTCCCTTCCCTTCCCTTCCCTTCCCTTCCCTTCCCTTCCTTTCCCTTCCCTTCCCTTCCCTTCGTTTCCCCTCTCGTCCTTCTCCTCCCCTCCCCTCCCCTCTCCTATACTGGCCTCTCTGATACTGGCCTCTTTTGCTTTCTTCTTTCCCTCTTGAACTCTTCATGGGATTCTTTTAGACTCCTTTTCCTCTATTCACAGAAATGTTGACCTTTCACATCCTTTCTTCTTGTTCTCTATACTCCCCTAGGGTGATTTCACCATTCCCAAGAGTCTAGTACCCCCTATATGCTCATTCTTGGCTTAGCCTCTCTGCGAAGTTCTAAAACTATGTATTTCCAGGGTCTTCTGTTTCCCACCTGACAATTCAGACATGGTGGTATCTGGGCCCCACTCAGTCCATCCTTGCCAGATAGACACTCATCCTGTGACTCTACACATCTGCTGGGGACTTGGCCATCCTGTTCTCCAGCCCTCCAACATCACCACACACTTTTCTCTAAATTCCATGACTATCTAATACACAGGTCTAAAAGTAAAAGGAGAGAGTCAGGAATTAGGATTTTAAATAACAGTGACATAGCTAGGGTAAAAAGCCTGCTTGCAAGATCACTTTCTTATGAAAAATACGTGAAACATTATAAGGTTATCTGAAAGAATGAGCAATTGGGTATTTGCTTGATGAAAAAAAAATCCCTAGAGAAAAATGTATGGGGGGAGCGGGGGAATCTCAGAGCTAGTAAACAAGAGCCAAACATTCACCAGTTCGTTTGGTCATGTGCTTGCCATTTGTTCTTGGGCAATAAGTCATTTGCTATCTCTGGACTTCAGCATTCTATTCTACCAAATAGCTATAAAAGTCAGTACCATCCCTATCTACCTCCCAAGATGCTTCACAATAAAGGAAAAATTATCCAAAGTACCAGATGTAAATGGAAGCAAATAGGATATCAAAAGAATAATTCATTGTTACCAAGGGGACTTACCCCTGAAGAAAACAAATAGTTTAATGTTTAGATATCTACTAATCCTGCATTCAGGCAGCAAAGGAAGGAAACCATACAATCAAGAAAGATGCCAAAAACTGTTTGAAAAACATCAATATTAATTTAGAATTAAAAAAAACTTCCCAAGTTAAACAACTTTCTCTTATTTCTGGCATCTTGGTTAATTATATTTACTACATGATCTCATAGACATAGTTGTAAGGAGAAGGGTTTCAAAGATCCATACTTTTAAAAGTGAATTTTAAGTTTTAATCAAAGTTACAAAAAGGCTTTCAGTGATAACAAGAGTGAAAGAATAGAATTTGAAATCGAGTTACATTATTTGAAATAATTTAACAGCTTATACTTGTTGCACTGTTTTGTTTTTGTGTGCATATTATTGGTCATGGCCTTAATTTATTGATGCAGTCTTGAATCAGAAATGCAATCTCCAGTAATAACGAGGTGAAAGAACTCTTGCTTTGGACATAGGCCTGAGCCCAGCAGTCTGGAGGCAGGAACACAAAACAAATTTTAATCTATCTTTTTAAAGGAAATTGACTACAGACATTCCTATCTCTTTCTAACAACTCAAGCTGACTATAATTGGAACACAAAGACCAGTCATTCAGTGCTCCCACCCCTGGCCTTTCCGGCTGCTTCCACACCATGCAATGAATGCTGGCAGGCCAGAATCATTTCCAAGTCACTGGGAATGTATTGCAGTCAGCAGAGCTTGTATTTATGTCTACTTTCTTCAATATAAAAATGATTCGGCTGTGTTGCAAACTGGAGAAACACAGTGCATTATTATTGAAAAGGGTCTGAGCAACTATGTCTAGACCAGTGGTTTTCAGCCCTGACTGAACATTAGAATAACTATGGGCCTTTTCTGAAAAACCCAGTGATGCCCAGTCTTCACTCTCAAAGAGTCTAGTTAAGTTTGTCTAGTGAGGGGTCTTGACTTTCCTGTTTTTGAAAAGCTCCTCCAAGTGATTCAAACATATAAAATAACCACAGCGAGAAACTACTACTATAACTTAACCTTTACATAAAATGAGAAAATGGAGATACAGAATGCCAGCTAGGTAATGGCAGATCTCATTGACTGATGGGAAATTCCTAGGCTAGGACAAGTTTTCCAGACCTTGTAAATGGACCAAAAGAGGGCTTGTGACTGCTCGATGTCTTAATAAAACACTGTTTTAAGCCTACACAAGGGTCAACTGATTCTAGGGGAAATTTTACTATGACCACTAATAAGATCAGATCATTTAAGTCGGTAAATGGTAGATATTAACTTGTAAAAAAAATGGAGTCTTTGTATAATAAAAACAGATTATAAATAACCCCCCCCCAAAAGATGGGATTTTACTGTCCTATGAGAAATTAACAAGTTTTATATCTAGTTGAGCAACCATATCACAGCATTTCTCTCGGATTACAGTTTGAAAACTAGTTCAGGCTCCCTACCTCCCCCTCCAAAAAAGTTCATATGATCTCATTTGAATCAATGAGCTGAGTATGGTGACAAGCAGGTAAGATTTCACCTACATACGAGAAATAACTAGGAGGATCACAGTTTGAGGCCAGCTTGGACAAAAATTCAAGACCCCATAAGAAGACCCTGAAGAAAACAAGGCTGGAGATGTGGCTATGTGGTAGAGGACTTCTGAGATTCTGAGTCAAACCATAGTCCTGCCCCAAAAGAAGAGGGGAGGAGAGGGGAGGGAAGGGGTGCTCACACCAGGTAGAAAATAGTTCCTGCCCCCATTAGCCAGAGTGGAAAACCTTTATATTTCATAGCTCATTAGGAACAGAATCAGTATCAAGGACAAATTAGCCCTAAATATGTCTCTGATCCCAACTGACAAAGCAGAAATGACAATAAAGAATCAAACCATTTCCAAAAACCTGCATCCTAGAATCAGCCTTAAGAATATATAAAACTATAAATATATATTTAAACATATAAGAATATATAAAAATAACCAGTAATTTGGTGGCTTATACATGAAACTCCAGCTAGATCTGAGGATCTAAGCCAGCCCAGACAGAAAGGCCCTTGAGGCTCTATTTCCAATTAATCAGCAAAATGCTAGACCTTGGAGGTATAGTTCAAGTGGTAGAACAACAACTGTGAGCAAAGTAAGCAGAGGCCTAAATTCAAGCCCCAGCAAGGCACACAATACAAAAACAAAAACTGCCAGCACCCTGCCAGATTACATTTACAATGCCTGGTGTCTATCTAATCCCAAATAACCAGAGAGATAAAGAAGCAGGAAAACACAATGAAAAGAAACACCAATTATTAGAAACAGACACAGAAATGGCAGATCTGTTAGAGTTAGTGATGAGACACCACAACATATAGTTGTTATAATGGAGAAGGTTAAAAAAATAGAAATCCTGACATTTATTTTAGATGAATCAAACAGAATGTCTAGAAATAAAATGTCTGAATTTTAAAACATGGGAAGGGGTAACAAACAATGTTCAAGAAGTGATGTACTCACTACCTCACGAATGTGACTGTAACCCCTCCATACATCACCCTGATAACAAGGGTGTTTTTTTTGCCAGTCCTGGTGCTTGAACTCAGGGCCTGAGCACTGTCCTATGGCTTCCTTAAGGCTAGAGCTCTGTCACTTGAGCCACAGCATCACTTTGGGCTTTTTCTATGTATGTAGTACTGAGGACTCGAACATGGATCTTCATGCATGTTAGGCAAGCACTCTACCACTAGGCCAAACTCCCAGTCCTACTTTTTTTAAGTCTGAATTTAAAATAGTCTGAGTGGGGTAAACAAGGGATTACACACTAAATACAGCAACGTGAGTGACCTTGAAGGCAGGGTAAGAAACCCCTAGAGAAAACAGACTGACAAAACCACACAGACACGCATCAGGGATCTTCAACAAGTCCAAGACACATGAAATCAGAGAAATGAAATTCCAGGCAGAGAACATAATGAAAATTATCAACCCACAGATACAAGGTACTGATTCAATCTCAAGCCTAGGAAACACAGAATTTCCATTAAGGTATACTATAATCAAATTGTTTACAATAAAAAAGTCCCCAGAGCACTTAGAAGAAAGCAAAACAAAACATAAGGTGGTATTGTCTCCCTGGCACTATGACCTGTTCAATTGAACTCATCTACCCTTGAGAAACCACAATGGAAATATTACTAGAATCGCGAGGCTTAGAGAACATGGCTTCACCTCTCAAGCAGCGCTCAAAATGCAACCACAATTTCTAGGGTACACTATATTTTTTTCCTTATTTATGAATGCTTTTCAGCAGGACAAGAACTAGACTAAAAGAAATATCAGGTATTAATTTTAAAGGGAGCTCCAAAAATATAAATTAAGCAATACTTATAAGAATGAAAATAATTTTTTAGAAAACCATGATTAATAAAACCCCCAAATTTTGACTAAATACATCATCTGAACTTGTATTTGCATGACTTCTTTGGAGTGATTCCTCTTTGTCCCTAATGTCACGTAATTACTCCAGCCTTCTCAATCATTGCTCTCATTTCATTTTGGTGCAAAGATAAAAAAAAAATGTCTAAAAGCTATCTCTTTCTTGCTTTCTTTGCTTTTCTTTTGTTCCTTGCTTTTTTTTTCTTTCCCTTTCCTTCTTTCTTTCTCTCTCCCTTTCTCTTTGAGGCAGGTTCTCAATATGGAGCTCAGGCTAACCTTGAACTTGTGATCTTGCTCCAGTCCCCTGTGTACTGGGAATACGAGTGTACAATACCATGCTCAGTTTTCCTTCTCTCACTTTTATTTCTAGTTCCTTGATTTACTTCTTCCTAGAGTCATAGGAGCTATTTTCTTCAAATCCAAATTGTATTCCCTGAAATGATTGCCCCTGTGCTAAAGTTATCAAGAAACTGAAATCCTTTAACAAAGTACTCTGAATAAAATGGGTAAATAAGAATAAATGCAAGCCCTTGCTTATTAGCAAAGAGTGGAGTTTCTGTCAATTAAGTGCAATTGACAGAGATTTTGTCATTTAATAGAGCTATTTTGTTGCTATGGTTGCAGCTTTGCGTTGGCAACTTTACTAGGAGACGTGTGATCTGTGCAATGCTCCCACTTCTTGCCTCTGCCCACGTGCTCCAGACAGGGATTTAGTAAACTGGCTTCTAGCCCTAACCTCCTCCACCACCCCTGAGAGAGCACAGAGATTAGCAAAGATTTGGACTCCTCTGAGACAGGAAGTTAGGCCTGGCTCCTGCTGGAGAGCACGTTGTCAAAAAGCACAGAACACTGCCCAGCTTCCTTCATAACCTTTCACCTCTTTGGCATATAGATCTATGAGATCACTATGACATAGTTCATTTATTCTTACAATTGCACTATCGCAAATGCAGTTTTAAAATGAATTTAACCACCGAAAAGTTACACCACTTGAAAATTTTGATGTTTTTCTTAGAGCAATTTTTATGGAATATTTTGCAAGCTAAGAATGACTTTATGGTAAGGCTTCTGAGCTTGCTCATATAGCTTTTTTTTTTTCCTCTGCTCCCTTTACCAATGTTTCTCTAGCATTTATATGCAACCAACCTTGTCTCTCTGTAATCTGATTTTCAGATCTGATCATAGACACATCTCCTGACATGTAACGATGAAACAGTAAACAAGGTGCAGCACTGAATCTCTGAGCACTTACCCAGTTACAGCCAGCAACTGAGGCCAGTGGCCATGAAACATAGGAACCATTTGTTGCAAACTTCTTTCAGGACCTAATTACTTCAGGCTGGTCTCCATTGCTTACTGGCTTCTTTCACTTGTGTCAGTATTGGGGCTTAAACTCAGGGCATCAGTACTTTCCCTAAGCTTTATTACTCAAGGATGGCCCTCTACCTCTTGAGCCAAGGCTCCATTCATGGCCTTTTGACAGTTAATCAAAGGTAAGAATCTCACACAGACTTTGTTGCCTGGACTGGCTTCGAACTTTAATCCTCAGATTGCAACCTCCTGAGTATCTAGGATTATAGACGTGAGTCACCAGGTACCAAGGACACCTGAGCTTTTTAGTGGTTTAGAGCCCCCCCACGTGTGCCCACGTGCACACATGTGCACACAAACACACACACTCCTTAAACCAGTCTTACCAAATTCCTTATCTCCCAATCCCCCTAATGTTACACCACTATATGAGACTGGAACCCATTCTTTATTATCCATCATCTTAATCCAGTAGTATAAAATTAAAGTACAGCCACAATGATAAACTTTGTTAATTTTTTTTATTTTTTATTGTCGGGGTAATGTATAGAGGGGTTACAGTTACATTCACCAGATTGTAGGTGCATTACTTCTCACACATTGATACCCCTTCTCATGTTTTTGTCTCCATTTCTCTCCCCGCATCCCCTCCCAATCATCCTATTTTCCCTCTTTCCTTCCTATTTCAAATAAACAAATAAATGTACATACAATATACCAAGTAACAAAGTCAGATACAGCAACAGAAGAGAAGTCTCATCCTTTATGATCATATGTACCTAGGTTTTATGATATTATAATCCTCTGCTGGGAGAGCCCTAGATGTGTACTAATTATTACAAATGGGGGAACTATGGAGCCTATGTTCCTTTGGGTATGGCTTACTTCACTTAATATGATTTTTTCCTTACAAATGGGGCAATGTCGTTCTTTCTGATGGCAGCATAGAATTTCATTGTGTATAAATGCCACATCTTCTTGATCCAATCATCAACTGAGGAGCATCTGGGTTGATTCCATATCTTTGCTATGGTAAAATAATGCTACAATGAACATCATTGTGCTAGTAAGTTTCATATGTTCTTATTTCTGGACATGTGGGTAAATGCCAAGGAGTGGAATTGCTGAATCATAGGGAATCTCTATGTTTAGTCTTTTGAGGAACCGCCATACTGCTTTTCAAGGATAATCTTTCATACTTAATGAATACATGTAACACTCAGTCCATACTGCCCGTCATCTCTGATCTTTGTGGACTTAGTTATAATGGTCCTGAATGAGTGGAATTCCCTTACAGGGCAGTGTCATGGTATCAGCAAATAGTATAAAATTGAACATTTATGTGAGTGATTCACAGGCTTTAAAACATTTGAAGGTTTAGCATTGGATAGTTCTGGTATAAGAAGAAATGAGTTGTTAGGTTACTACTTCTGCAACACTGGAGTATTTTAAAATACATTGTTTTCATTGGCCTTCCTGTAGGGACTGTGGGTGGTTATCTATATTTAGGTACTCCATACAAGATGCTTTATAGAACTTGGGGATGTGGTTGTGTGCCTGTAATCCCAACTCTGCAGGATGCCTATAATCCAGAGATGAGTGGATTGTGATTAGAGACCAGCCCAAGCAAAAGAAGTAAGGAGATCCTACTTCAAAAAAATGAGCTGGGAAAAAATGGCATACATTGACAATTCTCTGCACCTTGGAGACATAAGTCACAGTCCAAGACCAGCCCTGGGCAAAAAGGCAAGAATCTACCCTGAAAATAACCTAAAGCAGGAAGGATCCAAGATGGTGATCTAGAGACAGGCCATATCAGTTTTGGCCCAGTGTTGGTGGCTCATGCCTTAATCCTAGCCACTCAGAAAGCTGAAATTTGAGGATCCTGGGTCTATGCAGCCTGGGCAGGAAAATCTGTGAGATTCTTATTGCCAGTGAACCACCTGAAAACCAGAAGTGAAGCTGTGGCTCAGTGGTAGTAAACTTGAGTGAAAGAGCTTAAGAGCAGTACCCAGGCTCTGAGTTCAAGCCCCAAGAAGGAACAACAAACAAAAAACAAAAACAGAGTTCTGTCTGGCCAGTCAAAAATACAACCAAACTGGACATCTAATAACCATGGGTTCAATTTTGTAAGTATGTATTAGGTACCTGGATGTATCCAATTGTATCCCAATTTTCCTGTTGTACACATGAGGGAACAGCCCTCAGAAATATTAACTTGTCTGAATTTGTATGTGATCTGTGA